>NC_088188.1:5525916-6125916 GCF_028769735.1 Zonotrichia leucophrys gambelii | reverse complement strand
GATGGACTGTTGGTCTGTCCAGTGTCATTGGAGAGGTGGCACTGTCACCCTCCAATCCACTGTCACTTTTGGAAAACTATAAATGTTGGGGTCAGAAAATAATCTTCCCTTTTCTTCTTCACCTGGAGAGCAGCAGTGTGTGCTTGTGTTGTGTCCTGTAGTGACAGCCATCCTCAGCTCTGCTGTGCTGAGTTTTCTGGATTTTCCCAGGGAAATGGATGCATTTCACACCCTCACCTCCTTCTGTTTTGCAGGGAGAGCTTTGGGAACAGGTCCCTGCAGCACCACCTGGCAGTGATGGAGGAGCTGGTGCGCAGGGATAAGAACAGGCCCTCCGTGGTCATGTGGTCGGTGGCCAACGAGCCGGCCTCAGAGCTGCCCCCAGCTGCTCACTACTTCAAGTGAGTGCCTCTGCTCCTCATCTCGTGGCAGGTGATGCCTCTTCTTCCTTTGGGATGGCACAGAGAGGTAGCAAAGGGAGGGTTGGCATTTTTTGGGAGCACTGGAGCTGAACCTGTGGATGCAAACTAAAATGGAACTGCTGCATGTGTGGAACTGATGCTCAGAACTGTTCCAACGTGTTGGTTCAGAGCCACCAAGACTGCACAAAATTCCCAGGAGTCCACTTGGTTTGAGCATCTCTTCTCGAGCTGAGGGTTGAGTAAAACCAGACCTGGTGAGAATGGAATGTTCCTTGTTAGCACTGGAAGGTGATTGCTGAATCCTTTGAGATTTCCAGCAAAGCTGTAAAATAACTGGCCTTTCTCTGTGAACACAAGGTTCTGCAGTCAGGGCTGCTTATTTGTCCTGTGGCTCCCCACTTCAAAGGCACTGCTTTGAGTCCCTGCAGCCCCCTTGGTTTGTTTCTAAAGAGATTTAAGCTTTGGATGGCCCAGAGGCTGCTGTAATGGGCAGCAGAGTGTCCCTGGAGCTGAGGTGCATCAAGAGAGAACTGTCAAGTTTGATCCTTCAGGCTGTTCCACCGCCCTCCTGCAATGCCAGGCCAGCAGCAGAGCTCGACTCTCCCGTTCTGCCCCATCTCCCTCACTCAGGGTTTCCTCAGAAACATCCAGCTGTGGCACAGGGCCTCAGGAACACAACCCAGGAGTTGTTCAGAGACTTCCCATTGCCCTTTTTACAGTTTTGTCCTCAAACTCAACTGTCCTCACTAATGCCTTGCTGGTCTTATCCTATGCAAGCTGTACAGCTCCAGACTCATCCCCAAGGACTGGTGCCAGAAGCCCGCCGCTCTCAGACCAAGCTGCGGGTCAGCCCTAGCAAGCAGGATATTCAGCTCTTGTGATTAAGCAGCTCTGTGATTCAGCTTTGCTTGCTAGTAGCTTTTCCTTGCCTAAGGGTCCACAGATGTAGAGAGAGGAAAGCAAGACTGCTGTTCCACGAGTATGGGTTTATTGCAGGTCCGTGAAGGTCTCAGCTCTCTTCTCCGAGTATAGGGTACAGTGTGCTACTGTTATACCCTTGGCCTGGATCCAATCCTGACAATGGCAAGGTGTTAGAGTGACCATAAGTGACCAATGTAGGTTTAACACAATATGCTTCCATGGCTATAGGGATAAGTACAGGCGGATGTCCCTGGAGACAGGAAACTTCTTGCCGCTGTGTCGCATTCTGTCTCCAAGGGGCCCTGCTAAACCCGAGGTTTACTACATCCACTCCTGAGCTGTGCACACCCAGTGCCTGTGCTTGGTGTGCTTCACTCTGCTCCTTCTCAGGTGGCCCTTGGTGACAGATATTCTCTTTATTTCCCTCAAATCCAGAGCAGCTCAGTCTGGGGGGTGGAGGGACACAGAGGGGAGAGGGGGCTGTGCTGCTCCATGCTGTTGTTGAACTCTTGCTTTACTGTTTGCACACAGGACAGTGATAGCTCACACTAAAGCCCTCGACCCCTCCAGACCCGTCACCTTTGTGACAGATGCTAATTACGCTCTTGATCGTGGTGTAAGTTTGCTTTATTTTCTAGCTTTTTCTTTCTTTCTTTTTTTTTTAATTCATACATTAAATTTCCTTCTCTTGTCACTTGTTTTATATTCCTTTCCCCCCATTCCTGTCTAAATTTACTGGAGATATTTAGCAGGGAAAGGCTAAAAAAATTACATTTTTGTTTCTAGTAGAAATCACCTTATCCTATAGTTATAGCTCAGCTAAAAAAAAAAAAAAAAATCTGTAAGAGAGAACAATTCTTTGTGTGCAGGATTATGGCCCTGGATTCCATTAATATTGTCATGCTTTGCTATGCCATTGATTCTGTTTACTAATGCTCAGGATTTGCACTTGCAATTAAGCCAAAGCTTAAACCTCTTTAAAATGCTCACAACCCTTGTGGAAGTCTAAAGGAAGGAAGCTTTGCTTTAATTCCTGCTTTCAACTGCTCTAGATCTTCTTTGGCAGATGTCTCTTTGTGTTGAATAATCTAAAAGCTCCTCCAGCTCCACAATTAAAGCCCTGGAGCTGGATAAATAATCAAAATGCACTTTCCTTGGATTTTGGGGCCTTTCATAGCATGGACCAAGGATTTTTAACACCTGTATTTGTTTCCAGGGTAGATCCTTGTACAATAATCACCTCTAGCAGGTGAGTTGGTGCTGCCACACATCCCTGGTCCAGGTTACACTTTGGATTTCTTCTCAAATATCCTCTAATTAGCAGGAATGGCTGCAACTCTGAGGTTTTCCCTCCCCACCCCAGAAAAAAACCCAAACCTCTGATGGTTTTAAATTTGAGGGAGCCCAGCAGGAATCTGCTTTTGATATCCCATTCCCACTCTGCCCAACTGGAGGAGCTCAGGCAAACACACCCAGAGAACAGATCTCTCATACACTGATGTGATATTAGAACTTTTTTTTTTCTTTTATTACAAAACATGTTAAGAGAACATTGAACAAGTTACATACAACATCACTTTATTTTGAGGGGGCTTTGTGCCCTTTTATCACACTGTCCATGTGGTAGAAATGGCAAATAACTTGCAGAATGCTTTAGTCTTAGTATTGCACCATTGATGCACAAAATTTAGTTGCTAGTCAAAATATTTGACCACTCACTTGATAATCACATTCCAATACTCAAAAAGAAAAAGTACATCTAAATGTACCAGCAAGCCAGAGACATCTTGGAAACAAAAAAACTTCTAACAAACCTGAGAATGAAACGTGTTGATCTTGTCTAACTCTTTGCTGTGACTTCCTAATCTGTAAGAAAAATGCCAAATTAATGCTGTTAGCTTATTAAATTTATCCTTTTTTTTCTGGGAAAGAGATTATTATATCTGGAGAGCCTGAGTGATGGGGGAAACAATGAATTCTATGTGTAATAAACCTGGATTCCATTAATTGAACCCAAAGGAGGATTTAGATTTACAAGAGAAGGTTGAAGAACACTCTCACCTTGTTTTTTGCAGGCTCCCTACGTGGATGTGATTTGTGTGAACAGCTACTTCTCCTGGTACCATGACCCAGGGCACCTGGAGGTGATCCCACTGCAACTCACAGCCCAGTTTGAGAACTGGTACAAAACCTA
This sequence comes from Zonotrichia leucophrys gambelii, assembly GCF_028769735.1. Classification (NCBI taxonomy): domain Eukaryota; kingdom Metazoa; phylum Chordata; class Aves; order Passeriformes; family Passerellidae; genus Zonotrichia; species Zonotrichia leucophrys. Next base: position 6,122,379 of record NC_088188.1, on the reverse strand, counting down.
CCAAAAACCCATTATCCAGAGTGAATATGGAGCAGACTCAGTGCCTGGGCTGCACAGTGTGAGTGTTGTGGTGGAAACAGCTCTTAGAGGCAGAAAATGGGCACTGGGAGAGGCTGGCACCCCTGGGCCTGGCTGTGCCCAAAAGGCTCCAGGATTGGGATCCTGCTCCACCAAAACCAGAGAGCTCTGCCACTCACTCTGTCTGCTACAGAGGACTCCAAAATCTGTCCTTGAAGTGCTAAAAATGCTGAAATGAAAGCAGACCCTGGAGAAGGGAGGTTCCTGGTGCTGTCCCATGCAGGGGATGGCACACCAGGAGCATTGCCCCTGGGAGCTGTGTGTTTGCTGATGGTCACAGCAGCAGAGGCAGCCCCAGAGCTGTGGGCAGGAGGGTCCTGGGTGGGATTGTTTGTGCCCTGAGCTCTCTCCTGGCTGCAGGACCCCCCCATGATGTTCAGTGAGGAGTACCAGCAGGCCATGCTCAGGGAGTACCACTCTGTGCTGGACAAGAAGAGGAAGGAGTACGTGGTTGGGGAGCTCATCTGGAATTTTGCTGATTTCATGACCAATCAAGGTGAGATTTTATTTATATCCTAAACCTCTCCATCATCCCTGGGAGTTTAGTGGTTGTGCCACACCAACACTGTGCTGAAGGGTGGGACAAAAGGCTCTCTGTTCACCAGGTTTTGTCACAAAATCCAGCATGCCCAGAGCCAAGAGAGAAGGTCCTGCCTGTGCTGAATTGCACAGATGCTCCCAGGAGCATGGGACAGTGCACAGGGGAAACTTGTGAGGACCCAGCTGCTCCTGGTTTTGGCCACCCTCAATTCAGAGCTTCAGGCAGCTGTCAGGGACATCTCTCTTGCTTCCAGTGTCACCCTGGGAACAGAGCACCTGAAATAATCACAATTTACTTGGTGGAGGTTCAGCAGCAGAGGAGCAGATGCCACACTGGCACACAGCTGGCTCACCATGCCACTCCATCCATTATTAACAGATAAGTGCAGTCACAAAGGAAGGGAAATTCCCTAATTCACAGCAATGAAACAATCACAACTCAGATCTAACAATGAACCTGTTCTGCTTATGCCACCTGCAGTGGCTTGGGGTGGTGAGCAGTCAGGGAGAGGGAGAACAGCACTAAAATACCCTGCAGAGCACCAGGACAGGCATTGGAGAGCTCAGTGGTGGCAGTGCCCAGAAAAGCAGCATCAAAAAGGACTCAGAAAATGTAGACAAGGTCAGACACAGATGCAGTTCCAGGCTCTCAACCTGTTGCAGTCCTTTTCTCTAATTTCCTGTAAAAACTAAAACAGGCAGAAAGGATCCAGACAGCACACAGGACAGTGAGCAGTCACCACCGTTTCCTCCATGCAGTCTGAAGGTGGAGCCAATCTCCAGCAGTGAGAACCCTGATCCCTGGGCACACCCAGTGATGTCCCAGCCCAGCAGCTGCATTGCCCTGTCCCATCCACGGCTCCCTGACTGTGCAAACAAAGTGCAGAGGTCCCTTCCACGTGGCCTGATTTATCCCTACACTGTACCAGCTCACTGCAGAGCCTGGTTTGTACATTCTGTATAAATTTCTGTGGTTTGTAACTTCTCTGCAGGCACCACCCGAGTTCTGGGTAACAAGAAGGGAATCTTCACCCGGCAGCGCCAGCCCAAAGCCGCCGCCTTTGTCCTTAGGGACAGGTACTGGAGGATTGCAAACGAGTCAAGCTGTCTTCCTCCTGCAACATCATCACATTCCCTCTTCCTAAAATGAAAACAAAGGGTTTAGTGGCTGGGGATGATGCTGAACTCGTTATTAAATCTCTGTTTAAATAAGTTCTATGCCTGATTCAAGTCTTGCAAGTCCAGTGCGATTTCTAGTCCACCTGAAGTAGTTACTGTGATGCAAAGCAGATCAGAAACTTTTGTTTCCTCTGCTCAGCCAAGTCTGGAGGCTTCTTGTTTCCAGGCAGGAAAACAAATATTCACTTTCCAGGAGCTGAAGTTAAGAAATCCTGACTGAGGTATCTGTTTATGGCAAAAAAAAATTACAAATATTACATGATACAACTCAATGCTGAACTTAAAAACAAAACCTAAGTTATTCTAAATGAACACCACATCCCTCTAAAGCAAATGAGGTTTTCCAGTTCAACTCCCCTAAGAGTTAACACTACTGAGATCACAGCAAACTGCCCACAGGCCTGCAGAGGAGCACAGTTTGTGCAGCTGCTCTGGCCTGGCAGGATGGATGTGTGAGAAATCCTGAGCATTCCCAGCAGCAGGAGGGTGTGAGGCACCCAGCACATCCAACAGAGAGCTTGGAATTCCTGTTCCAGCAGCAAGGTGGAATGTTACACAGGGAGGGACCACCTCAACTCAACTTGAAATCTATTTATTTTACAGTACCAAAACTGCCACTGTCAGACACAAACTGTGCCCAACAATGCCACTGCCATGTGCGAGGGCTTCCTTCATATTCAGTATCACCACAGGAAGAGCAGCCCAGAGGGAAATTCTGTTCCAAACCTCAGGGGCAGGGCCAGGTGTAAATAAATCCCTGTGCTGCTGCAGTGCTGTCCCTTTAGGCTTTAGCCTGGCATGGATCACACCAGCACTCAGCAAAACTCAGAATATTTAATCTGAGTTTTAAGTTAATCAAACTCCCCAGCACTGTCCCAAAAGCAGCAGGACAAGGAGCAGAACAACAAAAGCAGAGGCTGCCCAAAGCATTTGGGAAGTTCCAATCTGGAGTTTGATTATTGGAATTCACAGATTCTGGGTGAAACTGGTGCCTCTGTGTCAGTGCCTCAGAGGAGTGACCAAATCTGACCCTATAAAGGAAATATTTGCTTTTCTCTCGTGTGCTGGCCAAATTCTGTTCCCTTCAGAGGGGGTACACGAGGAACCAAGAGCACTTCCCACCCTGCCCCAGCACAATGAGGACACAGATGTTCACTGCAGACTCCACAACAATTTTTCTTGTGTTTTTAAGGGAAAAGAAACAACACTACAGCATTCCTCACACCGTGCTAGGCCTAGATTTTCTCTAGAACTAAACCCCCAGAATATAAAACTCTATGCACAATAAAAAGACATTTGTTCAACCACACCATGGTACTGCCAGCTAGCAGAGTTTGAAAGTCATTTCAACTTCATCATCCTTTAAAAACTCATTTTCTTCAATTTCAACAGACCTGACCAAAACACAGATGAGGATTTGACATTTGTCACTCCTTACAAAGCAGGGCTCAGCTCAGCCCCCCCAAAATCTGAGCACACATCTGAGGGTTAATTCCTGCTTGTTCTCAGCAAACCCCTCCCCGATTCCAGGGACACTCCCAACACTTTTTCCAGGGATTTTGTGGTCTGTGGGACCAGCTTTGAGCAGCCCCAATAAAGCAGAAAGTGATAAAAACCACAAGGTTTGGGCTTTTTTTTTTTTTTGTTTCTTTTTTTTGCTTAAAGAACTGTAAACATTGAAAGCCTCAAGTCAACGCTGCTCAGCCTTTACACACAATGCTCAGGCAGACACAAAGCTGCAGGAATTCTACTGGGAAAATGGGATCTGGGGAGAATCAAGTGCTTTAACCCTTCTACAGCTAAACACACACAAGGTCTTGGGGAAAACCACACGACTTGGTACAATTTCTAGAAACAGAATTACAGTACTGACATTAAAAACAGTTTCTAAGGCTCAGACTGAGTCCAAAAAGGCCTCTGGTTGGGTTCATTCAAGCTCTTATGTTTGGACTGCATGAATGCAGCATAAGAATGATTGCAGCAAGACATCCACAGGTAATTTCTACATTTATTTTTGTTGGGTTTTTTTTTCTATTTTTTTTATACCAAAAAAAGTTATGTGCAACAAATAGAATTCGTACATATTTACATGGTTTTTTTACCTGTTAGCAAAATTGAATCCTAAACCTCCAGTAGAGAATCTCTCAGCCTATTTTGAGAAAAGAAACATCTGCCCAATGACTCCTTTTTAAATGGGTGTTGGATTTGAAAGCACTGGGAATAAATAGTTGATGGAACAGACTATACAGAACAAACACCTAATAATATTTAGGCCATGCTTAACACAGTTTTGTGGTAACAGAATACTTCAGATCTTTTCTGGACCAGTTTAAACAGCATTTAAAGCCAAGCTCTGATCTCAGCCCACATAAAGGAGGAGCAGAACTGCCTGGAGCACCTCACAACCTCCTGAGACCACAGCAGCACTAAAATGGCAACCCCAGCATCCAGAAACCTCCTCAGCAGGGATCTGCTGTCACTGCAGAGCCCAAAGGTGCTCAGCAATGTTCCATCGGCCTCAGGGTCACAAATGCTTCACTGGGAGAAATGTCCAGGAATATTCATTTCCTCCCTGGCCTTAAAGAGTAGCAAGTACCTTACAGTAAGAGGATTTCAGGAATGGTTAATTCCTAAGCAGGGTTGGGATGAGGTCTTGTTGCCTTTCCAATCTGCCCCTCACTGTGAAATTTCCAACTCAGAATATTCCATGATCCTAAAGGAATTTTGGGATTCTGAGAGAGCCAAAGAGGGGCAGGAAGAGCCCAGATTCAGAACCTCTGTTTGGGTACTGTGAATTTTATCCCTTCCACTCTCCTGAGTGCTGAAACCACAACAAGGATCTCTGTAACCCCTGTCCCTTGCCAGCCCAAATATCATTTACCTGCCTTTACCCAGACTCCTGCATCCTGGAGAAATTTTAGGATTTGCCTTTGGATTTGGAAGGATAAAATCAGTACCAAGCACACATTTGCCACCACATTTTGGCTGGGGCAGGCAGGGAGGCACAGCTGCACTCCTGATTTCAATCACAACCCATTTTACTGGAAGGAAAATGCTGTTTCTATCATTGGGAGCAGCAAGGAAAGAGTCAAAAGAACTGGAAGCAGAAAGGTCCAAATTTCTCCTGCTAAGATAATTCTGCCCTTTATTCAGGCCAACTGCATTTCTGAAGCACGAGAGAGAACGAGAAGAAATCAGGGCCCATTTCTAGCAAATCACTTCCAGTAAAAAGGAACTGCAAGGGAAGCACACAAGACAAGAGAGTTCACAATTAAGGATCAGATTTGCAAAGCTGTGCACAAAAAGTGTGGCTGCAAATTCTCCCAGAGCCCAAACTCCAGCTCCATTTGCTCCCTATGTGCACACGAACAAGGACTGCTGAAAATCTGGCCCTAAACATTTTTACTAAACAAACTGAATCAACAGACTATGCCCACACAAACAAGCACAAGACACAGTGAAGTTAAGTCAACACCAATACTTTCAGCTGATGGAGCTTTTTTTTCCTCTTTTTTTTTCCCAGAATTGGACCAAGTACTCATGGATTAGACTTGTCTCCATGGCTGCTTGCTCTGAGACAGGAGCAACTTGGAGGCAGCACATGTTCACCTCTTCCTTGGATGAAAAAAAGATCTTTAGTGTAGATCACAGGAATGCACTGAAATAAAATCTATACAACACATTAAACACTGCTACTGCCTCAGGGCTTGGGAGAGAACAGGGCCAAGCCTTGAGGGACCAATTCAACATCATTCACTCCCCTCAATATCAAAGTGGAAGGCATTTGAGAGACACAACTAAACATCAAGACAAGCTTTAACTATACTCTGGTCAATACAAAACTCATTTAATGGATTGTTGGCTAAAACTGTCAGACGAGGGACAAGTCATTTAGTGTTACATGCAACAGATGTTACTCACACCACACAACTCTGTACAGAAAAGCAGTTTCCACCTCCACCCTTGGTGCAAACCAGAATTACTTCAGTAGTAATTTCAATATTAATTTTGTGAATTTGATCTCCAACCTTGTTTTGCTCTATGGAAACACTGCTTGTTTCACAGTCAAGTTTATCCTTAGTGTTTAAAATCACTTACAATGGAAGTGTCTCTCTGACATTCGTGTTTGAGAATGGAAATGCTAAAAGGAGTTAAATTATTCTTTAAATAAATGGGTATGCAGTTGGAATTGTTCATATTTCGAACTGACAAGGGCAAAAAGCAGCACAGCACCAATTACAGAAAGTAGCTGAACCCACACATTTTGCTGTCACACAGTCTGAAACACAAATATTTCACTTTTCCAAATCACATCAACCTTTTAAATTAAACTGAAAACAATACTGCTACCACTTCTCAGTCTAAAAACTAAAACCAGATCTCTTAATACTCTTCTATCCCCAGCAAGTTTGCTGAGAATTTTGTTTGTTCATTTTTAAAGCAAGGACACTTCTGCCTGCCAAGTTCAACACAAAGTATTTGGTTTAAGATTTGAAGACAGAAGGCACTTTTAACATTCAGCCTTAGAATACTGAGTGCAGAAACAATGTGTACAATTTTGTTCCTTTGTTTAAATCTGCAGTTTAATATTTTTTTTTCCCCAATTAGTTCTTAGAAAGAGCAATGATAGCACTATATCACATTTCATTTTCAGGAGCACATTGACTTACTTATCCCATTAAACAGGTTGCCCTTCCAAGAGATCTCTGTGTGTGTGTGTCAGGCCTAAAGTTCATTTCCCAATATAGCACAAAGCAAAGATCCTGACCAAGATCAATTAAGGAACTGCTTTTTCAGTGCACTGCTTGGTTATCCTGCTCACTCAGTGGTTTCCACTGCAAATTGCAATTCTATACTGCAGCATTCACAGAACATCAAACATCAGTAACACTGGCTGGCTGAGCACAGCTTCAAATGGAACAGCTCTGCTTGGAAATGGAGTCCTTTCAAAGAACACTTCATCCAACCCCCAATCTGCAATTCAGCTTTTCATTGACCACATGAAGCTATTTTTGTTCTGTACAGAAATTAATGAGGTTGTCGTTTAATCAACATACTTCAGGTTTCAGCTTTAATTCCATTTTTGTTACTGGAGACAAAAAAAAAAAAAAAAAAGGAAGAAAAAAAAAGAAAAGAAAAAATGGAACCAACCCCAAGCATCATTCTTGTGAGAGCAGCAACTCCATGTTCTTTAGAGGTCACTTCTTCCATCGTGTCAGTCGACTCTGAGCTGAACCCTCTGACAGCTCCTAACCAAACCCATGGGACAGTGAGTTCTCCAGGGATGAAACCAAGAGTTCTAATTTTATTTACAGTATAAGTCCTAGTCAAATCTAAGTCCATCAGCTAAAAAAAAAAAAAAAAAAAAGAAAAAGAAAAAAAGAAAAAAAAATACACTTACTGTAAACATGGCAACATTAAATATGGTGATGCTAGTCTAGAATATTTCATGTCATGATCACATCTTGTTATACCTGAATTTATATACAGGATATTTTATAGCAAGTGTTACCCACTTCACAAGTGGAGGGGGAAGAGAGAGAGTCTAGGTTTTGCTGTGGCTAAAACTCCTTCAAAGTAAAGTTAAAGCTTGTCTTTGATTGTTATAGAGCTTTCTTTCACAACCACATTGAAACTGAAGATTAGCACAGAGAAATTATCTGGGGCCCCTTGAAATTTATCATTCAAAATTTCCATTATGATTCTCGTGGTGGGGGGGGGGGGGGAAAGAGGGGGGCAAAAAGTGTCTGATATGGAGAATAAAAAAATTACTGCAAAATAAACTTAATGGAAGTTGGGTCTTCAGACTGTCAGTCAAAAGTTCCAGCAGGGGTTATTCCTGTTTGGGTTGGAGTTGCCTCTTCCAGGCCTCGTTCAAATAAACTAGTCGTTTGTAGTTGATGATAAAGAGAATGAAGTTCAGCAAATATGTGAGCACGCAGACAATGCAAAATTCCTTCAGCACGAAGTACAGGATGTATGCCAAGTACAGGGACCCTACTACAGACACTATGGAGGATGTCATGAGGATCAGAGCTGCTACTGCACTTGCTGTCATACCTGCAACGAGAGAGACAAAGTTACTCACCCCTCTCCACACAGAGCAAAGCTCAATTCAAGCTCAGCCCCTCAGGAAGAGTCACACAAAATTCTGGTTAAAATAACAGCTGGGTATTGGAGAGGAGCAAAACTCAATTCAAGCTCAGCCACTCAGCTTCTGGTTAAAATAACACCTGGGTATTGGAGAGGAGCAAAACTGAATTCAAACTCAGCAAGAGTTACACAAAATTTTGGTTAAAATGCCACCTGGGTATTGGAGAGGAGCAAAACTGAATTCAAACTCAGTCACTCAGCAAGTTACACAAAATTCTGGTTAAAATAACACCTGGGTATTGGAGAGGAGCAAAACTCAATTCAAACTGAGCCACTCAGCTTCTGGTTAAAATAACACCTGGGTATTGGAGAGGAGCAAAACTGAATTCAAACTCAGCCACTCAGCAAGAGTTACACAAAATTCTGGTTAAAATAACACCTGGGTATTTGGAGAGGAGCAAAACTGAATTCAAACTCAGCAAGAGTTCCACAAAATTTTGATTAAAATGCCACCTGGGTATTGGAGAGGAGCAAAACTCAATTCAAACTGAGCCACTCAGCAACAGTTCCACAAAATTCTGGTTAAAATAACACCTGGGTATTTGGAGAGGAGCAAAACTGAATTCAAACTCAGCCCCTCAGCAAGAATTACACAAAATTCTGGTTAAAATAACACCTGGGCATTTGGAGAGGAGCAAAACTGAATTCAAACTCAGCAAGAGTTACACAAAATTCTGGTTAAAATAACACCTGGGCATTTGGAGAGGAGCAAAACTCAATTCAAACTCAGCCCCTCAGCAACAGTTACACAAAATTCTGGTTAAAATAACAGCTGGGTATTTGGAGAGGAGCAAAACTCAATTCAAGCTCAGTCACTCAGCAAGAGTTACACAAAATTCTGGTTAAAATAACACCTGGGTATTGGAGAGGAGCAAAACTGAATTCAAACTCAGCCCCTCAGCAAGAGTTACACAAAATTCTGGTTAAAATGCCAGCTGGGTATTTGGAGAGGAGTATCTAAGGCTCTGTCTGACAGCCCTAGGATAAGGAGTGTGTGTAGGATTAACCATCCTCATATTCCTGAGTTATAGGAAAATTCGTGGTCAGGTTATTTCTGTCAGGATTAACAGCTTTGTAGCAAACCACAGAGTTACTAAGAAATATATAAAATTATATTTCATGCACTTTTTTTGCCTGCTCTCTCCATTACTCCTCCAAAACTTGCCCATTCCATTTTTATTCCCTCTCTTTTCCACCATGCAATCCAATGCCAAATTTACTGGAGTGAAAATACCAGCACAGAAACTGTCTTCACACTTGGATTATTAATAGCATATCAGGAGGAAATGCAATTACTCTTGTTATCAGTTGGGTTTTAAGCCCTTTGGACAGATGTATCATTAGAGTGCTGCTAAAAAAAACCCCCAAGATATAAAATCAGAAGCATTTATCTGGTTTCCTGCAGATTGTGCAATGGATATTGCTCTCCTCCTCCATCCCCACAGCCCTGCTTGCAGGCTCTGAAGTGAATGAATACTTACCAAGTAGCATTTGTAGTATATAAAACACCAGGCCAAAAACACTGTTGGACTGATTTATTGCACTGTCCTTTCCAAAGATGGAACCCAAGAGACCGAATCCTCGACCCCATCTGTAAAACAGGGAAATGAATTAACTCTGATTTGCCCACCTCCTGCTTTCCTGCAGCATTTCCACTTCAGGGCTCCTGGGGAAAGAAAAGAACACAAATTCTGACATGATTTATGTGGTGCTCTCCTGGAAAACCAAGCAGCAACAGGGGGAGCACTGGGCACAGATTTATTGAAGTTGTTTGACACACCAGGAACTGCTGAGGGAAATTCACTGAACACCAGCTCTGCTTCCCAAGGAGTTTGGAGCTGTTTTGTCACACAAACATTTCCTTCCCCCAGTGGCAGCTTTAGCAGCTCTGCACTGTGAGGTGTTCACAGGGGTCTGAGGGTGAGGGAAGAGATGAGGATCTGACTCCATGTTTCAGAAGGCTGATTTATTATTTGATGATATATATTATATTAAAACTATACTAAAAGAACAGAGGAGAAGGTTTCCTCTCAGAAGGCTGGTTAAGAACAGAAAGGAATGAATAACAAAGGTTTGTGGCTCAGAGAGTCCGAGCCAGCTGACTGTGATTGGCCATTAATTACAAACAAACACGAGACCAATCCCAGATGCACCTGTTGCATTCCACAGCAGCAGATAATCAATGTTTACATTTTGTTCCTGAGGTCTCTCAGCTTCTCAGGAGGAAAAATCCTAAGGAAAGGATTTTCATGAAGAGATGTCTGTGAGCCTGCACCACAGTCAATTGGACACAAGGTCACTACAAAGCTGAGGCAAGGATTTGTTCCACTCCCTTTGTCTGCATCAGAGCAGGAGAAGAATCAGGCCATAAATCTGCACCTCAGGAGGAACCCAAATCTGTCAAGCACACGAGCTGAGCATGGCACCGTCACAAGATCCCCAGCCCTCGTTTGTGGGAGCTCTTGCACAGTGGGACACTTTGAACCAGCTCCTGAAATCCCCACAAAGTGACTTTCACCTTTCAGTGCTGAGGCAGAAAGCAGCACAAGCCCTACAAAAGGAGGAGCAAAGATTAAATTAGCAATTGTGTTTGTGCCAGAAACCATTAATTCCATGCCCTAAGGCAGATCATGCCATTATTTGTAAAAAGCAAAGTGAGAACCCTATTTATTAGTGTCACTTGAAAATATGAAGTTATTTTGTTACTCCCAGGTAATTTAACTCACAGGAGCACACTGGGATATCTGCCAGCAGATTTTTGGAGCATCAAGCCAAGCAAACAAATGAAAGGTTTGCTTCACATTAGCAAGGTAAAAAAGTGCCAATCCTCATCCTGCAGCAGCAGGAACTCCAAGGAAAGTGCAGTTTTAGGAATTTCCTGTCCCAGAGGCAATGGCCCTGCTAACACAGCTCAGGTAGGAATGGTGCTGCTGTCACTCACCCCACATCACATTTTTCTCACAGAAAGAGGCACCACTATAAGGATAATTTAAGACTTTCTAGTCTCACAGCCATCTGTGCAAATCTCATTATTTTAATTGCAGCCTAAGTCTGAATTTACTATTAATACTCTTGTGCTCTTCTCCCCAAGAAACCCAGCAGGTCCCAGTTCTTAGAAAGCAGATTTACTGTACAGTCAAAAATTAAACAATTTCAGTTAGTTTGGTCTCAAATCTTTTACAAGTGAAACTTTTGTGCCAATATTAAGCTTCAAGGCAGCACAGAATGCTTTTCCAGAGGACAGAGCCTCAGCATCCCAGAGCTGCCAGGAAAAGCAGCAGAACTGCCTGGCTCTCTCTGCTCTCACCCCAGGGCAGCTCTGGGGCTGTGGAAATTACAAAGAATTACAAAAAAATCTCAGTTATGGTGAGATTTCCCTCCACAGCTCAAATGTTATCTGGATTTTAAGTGAGAAATGTTAATTTTTTTAGCTTTCCTGATAGTCACAGCACATGTAACAATTGTCTTGTGGTGTCCAAATTCCAAAGGCTGAATTAAAGAGCCACACAAACACATTTAAGAAATTATCATAGTAGTATATAAAATAGTTTAGTATATATACTTTAGTAGTATATACTACTAAAACTACATAGTATAGTATATATATGTAGTTTAGTATATGCTACATAGTGTAGTATATAAAACTACTACTTTTTATATTTAATAGTTTATTTATTTTTCTATATTTATTATTTTATTACATTTATAGATGCTTCAGCCTGCCATGCCCAAGTTCAGTTCATTGTTGAGAATTCATGTCAGGGTGACATTAAAATGATTTGAACACATTCAGGTTTTCTTGCACAACCTGAAGCAGGCAAAGGTTCAGCATCAGCCTAACTCCAACCAAGGGCAGGATGCTGAATCCAGCCCTACCTGAGTGCTCTCACATCCTGAGATCTGAGAGCAGCTTCAAATATCAGAAATGGCATTTTACAGGACTTGAAATGTCAGAAATGGCATTTTATGGGACTTGAAATATCAGAGAAGGCATTTTACAGAACTTAGAAATATCAGAAATGGCATTTTACAGGACTTGTAATATCAGAAATGGCATTTTACAGACCCTGACCCTGCAGCTGCTCTGCAGAATAATCAAATGTTGCCAGAGGAGGGATAACGAGTCCCAGCCCTGGCCAGAGTCAGAGCCCTGCACTGATCTGTGCAGAGCTGCAAGGTCAGAGCACAGGGAAAGCTTTTTCCACATGCAGGAGTTCATGAAGTGTCTTGTTGGCCTTGTAGCAGCTTTGAGGACACCAAGGATTGAATTTCAGGTCTAATCTCACATCTTACTGCACACACTTGGAGCCAGCTCAGCAGCCTGGGCTTTAGCACACAACACTTTTCCCAGCCTTATAAGGGTTGGAGTGGGAGCAAGTGTTCTGCATCAAATGAAAAGCAAAGTATTTAGACTTTATAGATTTATTTTGTATATTCCCATTCCCATCTCATTTCCCTGCTGAAAAGTCTAAATTGTCTCCTGATTTTATGAACATTGTAAAACTCACAATGAACCAGGAACTTCTGCCAGCAAGTGGAGGAAGGATGAGAACTGAGCAGAGAGTGTTCATTTTCACACCAGACTCAGGTGTGAATTGCCTGAGTGATGAAAACTTCAAAGTCTAAAAAAATATGGCAAAGAAGAAAGTCCTAATAGCAAGATAAGCAAAAAAAAAAAAAGTCAGAAGTATTTAATGTAACCTGCATTTTACAAAAAAAAATGTAATTTAGAAGAAGTGTTATCATTTGCATGATTATTTTTTGGTACAGAATGTAAACACAATGAGCTGCAGGATGTACAGAGCTGCCTGCAGAGCAGGATGAAAGCAGAGCCTGATTTCTGCTGCCTGTCCTGCCTCTGCCTGGTGGCTCCATCCCCGAGGAGCAGCAGATCCAGGTCACTGTCACCCCAGGTGACTCAGAGCTCTGACACACTCAGGGGCCAAACCCACTCTCACCACACCCCAGTTTCACTGCTATTAAAAATCAAAAGCAATCTCAGCTAATTACAAGGAACAAACCTTTAAGATATCTTTGTAACTCAGTTTCCCTCCCTATCTGCATGTACCACTCTCAATGTTCTTTAAAATGTTAAAAAGTGATTCAAGAAATTGAAAATTAAATGATTCATCTCCTTTCCCAACATCTACAATTGAACATTGCAGTGATTTTCTGTCCTCTTTTATCAAAAGGAGGTTTAGAAATTTTATTACCCACCCTCTACACAATGCCCCTTTTGGTTTGAGGTCCTTCACAAAGCTCAGCAATGTTGCATTTTCAGAAGTTTGAAGCAGTATTTGTGTGCAATTGTTACTTCTTAACAGGAAGATAAAAAGAATTGAAGTCACTGTGCTTCACAAGTGATGTACCTCCAATAAAATCTGACACTTTTACATCACTAAAATCATTTCAATCTCTTTTGCACAATTATGAACATCCTCTGTGTTCCAAAACAGGACACACTTGAAACATTTTAACATAATTTAGCACAGAAAATGCTAAAAGGGAACACAAGAACCTCATTTAGTCCACCAGCATCTCAAACATTTTAGAGGGCAAGCAAACACCCTTCCAGTTGAACAAGTTACAAGTTCTGAGCTGTCAGCACCGGCTCCAAAAGCAGCAGAATTCCATTGCTGCCAAACCCACCAAGTCAAACAAAGCAAGCAGAAAGGGTTTGTTCAGCCAGGAGTTGGAGCAGGGTCCCCCTGTAGGAAATGCTGGGGTGTTTCTGCAGCCACCCCAGCTCTCACAGCTGCCTGCAGATGTTCTGAACAATTTTATCAGAGATAATTCCCAATTATGATCCTTCCTTGGCCTCCACTGTCCTTAAGTGTGATGGTGCTCACAGGGGTCTGAGGATGAGGGCTCTGGTTCAGCTCAGGGGACCTTGGTTTCTCATCTCTCACAGCAGCTCCTGCAGGACACCCAGGCCCTAAGGATTGATTACAAACTACCCTAAACCTATCAATGAGTGGTTGTCCCTAAATCAGGAAGGTTCAGATCCTGTCCTACACCCTCATTAATAATAAAAGACTGGACCATTAACATTGGGGTTAGCCTTTTATAAACCCATCAAACCCTTGGCCCTTGAGAACTTCTCTCAACCATCAAGACATCACTGTGACCGTGCTGACAGGGCTCTGAGGGTGAGGGAGGAGATGAGGATCTGACTCCATGGTTCACAAGGCTGATTTATTATTTTATGATATATATTACATTAAAACTATACTAAAATAATAGAAGAAAGGATTTCATCACAAGGCTGGCTAAGAATAGAAAAAGAAAGAATGATAACAAAGGTTTGTGTCCCAGAGAGTCCGAGCCAGCTGACTGTGATTGGCCATTAATTAGAAACAACCACATGAGCCAATCAAGATGCACCTGTTGCATTCCACAGCAGCAGATAATCAATGTTTACATTTGGTTCCTGAGGCCTCTCAGCTTCTCAGGAGTAAAAATCCTAAGGAAAGGATTTTCCATAACACGTCATGGTTACACCTAAGGATCAGCTGGAACTCCTGAACTGGGGTTTCACCTGCACCAACCCCTGGCAGCCTCCCCTGAGGCTTCCTGGGTGTCCCAGATGTTTTCTGAGCATTTCTGACCTCAACCACCAGCCCTGGTGATGAGCAGAACCCCATCCCCTGGATTTCACCTGGAAACCCCCTGGTTTTTATGCCCAGAACTGAACCAAGCCCTGGATTTCCATTTACCATGGAAAGAACCCCACTGGATTCAGTGACAGCTCCAGCATGCCTTGAAAAAAGGACAAAATTCCCAGGTTTCATTCCAGTGTCCCCAAGGACTGCTTGGAAATGCAACCAAATCCCTCAGGGGACCAGATTATTCAAAGGCTTCTCTGATCCCAAATCTGCATTTGTGCAGCAGCTTTGCCAACACAATTCTCTCTGTTGTTGGGTTTGGTGCAAAAGGGCAAACAAGAACAAAGATTCTGTACTCAAACTGCAAGGAAAGAATTCAAATTTGGGTGGTTTTGGGTAGTAGTAGTAATTACTTAAGCAGTAGTTGCTTCCTCTCATTTCAGGATTATTTCTCATCCCATGAGCATTATTTTGTTATCAACAGCAAGCACCCCTTACCCCTCTGTAACCTAGAGGAAACAATAAATCAAATTTTATCAAAACCAAAAACTGATAAGTGATGTGCACATTTCCTTAAGCACCACTGGAATTCTGAGATAATTCCTGGTCCAGAATGAAAGTTCTGAGAGGGGAGCAGAGCTCACCCCCTGCCCTCAGTGAAAAGCTCATAGAAAAGTCAAAGGATCTGCAGCAGGTTAAGAAACTTTGGTTGCAACTTCTTTCCAGCTTCACCACAGGATTTTGGATTAAATCTAATTCATGGCTTCAAGGCCACTCTTAACAGTCTTAATAAATTAAGTAAAAGCCTTCAATTAGAAGCCACAAAAAAGAAGATTAAAAATTCCCATTGGTAAACTTGCCAGGAGTGCTCAAAAATGTTGATACACTTAATTTCATGTTTAAATCTATTAGCAGCATTTAGCATAACCAAATGAGGTTTTCTTCTATATATCCTCCAGCTCTGCTTCAGATAGAGTCTGTAAAAACTCTCAGTGTCTAGATCAGCAAAATATTAAGCAGACAGTGGATAATTATTAAATATAATTATTTTATAGCAGCCTTTACAGAAGCTCTGGCTATCCAAGATATAAACCAACAGCACAGATTCCTTCTATTCCTTCCTTAATAATCTTTTCTATTAAGCTACCATAAATGAAGCCCAAGTTTGAATTATAAGCACTTTGTTAAATTTACTGTGCACCCAGCAGAATAATTCCTAGCCCTATTAGAAATTCCAATCAAGCTGGAAATTATATATTTATGGAAAGCAAAAATTAACATGTTTGTGTGAGCACTGGAAAATAACTCGTGGGATATCAGGAATTGATTGCTATAAATATGAATAACTGCTAGATAATGTTCTTTAATTGGAATTAAGCAAACTTGATACACAAGAAGTTTACAGGAGTTGCCTCAGGACAGAATATCAGCTCAAGGAGTTTTCTCCATGCCCCATTTCCTCGGACATTGGGGTTGTTTCTGTCCCTTTGATCCCTGTAAAGATGCACCAGGGCAGCTCTAGCAAGGTGTGCTCTGCTGAGAAACCAGCACGGGGCAGTTTCACCTGCAATTCCCACCCATCTGCAGAGGAGCAGCTCTACAGCAGCACAAACAGAACACAGGGTGTAAATTCGGTGTTTAAAGCGATTTATGGATGTGGCAGAACCATACAATAACACTACACTGCACTGAATTTGGCTTCTCCTATTTCTCCCTGCCCAATTCCAAACCAGAGATTTTCCAAGCTTCCCTCAGACAGCAAACCCACTAATCCAAAATCCCTTTTTCTTATCCTAACACCTTACAGCACTCACTAACACTTGCAGCTGAAAACCTCAAACACATCTGGATATTTGCTTGCAGGTGCAGCAAGGAAAATAACTCCTGGGATATCAGGAATTGATTGCTATAAATATGAATAACTGCTAGATAATGTTCTTTAATTGGAATTAAGCAAACTTGATACACAAGAAGTTTACAGGAGTTGCCTCAGGACAGAATATCAGCTTGGGGAGTTTTCTCCATGTCCCATTTCCTTGGACATTGGGGCTGTTTTTGTCACTTTGATCCCTGTAAAGATGCACCAGGGCAGCTCTAGCAAGGTGTGCTCTGCTGAGAAACCAGCACGGGGCAGTTTCACCTGCAATTCCCACCCATCTGCAGAGGAGCAGCTCTACAGCAGCACAAACAGAACACAGGGTGTAAATTCGGTGTTTAAAGTGATTTATGGATGTGGCAGAAACCATACAATAACACTACACTGAATTTGGCTTCTCCAATTTCTCCCTGCCCAATTCCAAACCAGAGATTTTCCAAGCTTCCCTCAGACAGCAAACCCAGTGAATCCAGAATCCCTTTTTCTTATCCTGACACCTTACAGCACTCACTAACACTTGCAGCTGAAGACCTCAAAAATATCTGGATATTTGCTTGTAGGTGCAGCAAGGAAAAACCTCCTGGGATATCAGGAATTTATTGCTATAAATATGAATAACTGCTAGATGATGTTCTTTAATTGGAATTAAGCAAACTTGATAGACAAGAAGTTTACAGGACTTGCCTCAGGAAAGAATATCAGCATGGGGAGTTTTCTCCATGTCCCATTTCCTTGGACATTGGGGCTGTTTTTGTCACTTTGATCCCTGCAAGGTGTGCTCTGCTGAGAAACCAGCACGGGGCAGTTCCACCTGCAATTCCCACCCATCTGCAGAGGAGCAGCTCTACAGCAGCACAAACAGAACACAGGGTGTAAATTCGGTGTTTAAAGTGATTTATGGATGTGGCAGAACCATACAATAACACTACACTGAATTTGGCTTCTCCTATTTCTCCCTGCCCAACTCCAAACCAGAGATTTTCCAAGCTTCCCTCAGACAGCAAACCCAGTGAAACCAAAATCCCTTTTTCTTATCCTAACACCTTACAGCACTCACTAACACTTGCAGCTGAAAACCTCAAACACATCTGGATATTTGCTTGCAGGTGCAGCAAGGAAAATAACTCCTGGGATATCAGGAATTGATTGCTATAAATATGAATAACTGCTAGATAATGTTCTTTAATTGGAATTAAGCAAACTTGATACACAAGAAGTTTATAGGAGTGACCCACAACAGAACCTGTTTAAACATCAGCTCAGGGAGTTTTCTCCATGTCCCATTTCCTTCGACATTGGGGTTGTTTCTGTCCCTTTGATCCCTGTAAAGATGCACCAGGGCAGCTCTAGCAAGGTGTGCTCTGCTGAGAAACCAGCACGGGGCAGTTCCACCTGCAATTCCCACCCATCTGCAGAGGAGCAGCTCTACAGCAGCACAAACAGAACACAGGGTGTAAATTCGGTGTTTAAAGTGATTTATGGATGTGGCAGAACCATACAATAACACTACACTGAATTTGGCTTCTCCTATTTCTCCCTGCCCAACTCCAAACCAGAGATTTTCCAAGCTTCCCTCAGACAGCAAACCCACTAATCCAAAATCCCTTTTTCTTATCCTAACACCTTACAGCACTCACTAACACTTGCAGCTGAAAACCTCAAACACATCTGGATATTTGCTTGCAGGTGCAGCAAGGAAAATAACTCCTGGGATATCAGGAATTGATTGCTATAAATATGAATAACTGCTAGATAATGTTCTTTAAATGGAATTAAGCAAACTTGACAGACAAGAAGTTTACAGGAGGTGCCTCAGGACAGAATATCAGCTCAGGGAGTTTTCTCCATGTCCCATTTCCTTGGACATTGGGGCTGTTTTTGTCACTTTGATCCCTGCAAGGTGTGCTCTGCTGAGAAACCAGCACGGGGCAGTTTCACCTGCAATTCCCACCCATCTGCAGAGGAGCAGCTCTACAGCAGCACAAACAGAACACAGGGTGTAAATTCGATGTTTAAAGTGATTTATGGATGTGGCAGAACTATAAAATAACACTACACCTGTCACAGGGCACCCTTTCAGAGCTGCCCACAGCACACCCCACATGTAACAGGCATTTGCAGGTGAATATTTTGGTGCATCCACAGGAAACACAAGGTGGATGTGCAATTTTATTATAGAGGAAAGTGTCCCCACCCATGGCAGGGGCTGGGACAAGATGACCTTGAAGGTCCCTTCCAGCCCAAACCATTCTGTCACATCAGAATTTCCCACAACTTTCCCAAGTGCCTCAAACACAAGACACCAATCCAAAACTCTGCCCACGAACAGAACAGGGAATTCCTGAAATACCAATGACATGCAGCTTCTCAAAATGCTATTTTCACTCTAGAACTCCTTCAGCAATCAGGCAAAGATCAATATTGACTATTGCCAAACCCCTTCAGTGACGCAGCTGCAAATATTGCTAAAGATACCCAGGTGCCCTTTGCTCGTCTGTGCTGCTGTCTTGAGGCTCTCACAGCATTCATTAATGCATGCCAGGCTGCTAAAGTCATTCAAAACCTCTCATTTATCCTCCAATTCATCGAGGAACAAAGGAAAAATGGATTAGCAGATCCCAAAATCTCTCAGGGCATGGAAAAGAGCAAAGCCAAAGGCTCTGAGTCTCTGCATTACCACTTAAAGGTCACATTTTATTTCAAGCTGGAGCATGACCTGTAGGACTTGAAATGGGTTTTATTACTTTAATTCCCACTGTGAAAATACAGCAAGACCAAAAATATTTTTCAGTGGAAAACTATTATCTAGTTTATAAATAAGTCATTCTTGACCCTTAATAATTCTCAACTATCAGACAGCAATTAATTTAAAATAACTACAGCAATTAGGGAGGTATTGCCCTAATACCTGCCATTATCAGCCACTCCTTAGCAAATTTTATTTTTAAACTATTTCCTGAACTTTCCCCTTGATAAAAATTTGAAATATGCTGACCATTCATGTTTTGGGTAAGGGATACTGGGCAGGGATCTCTCCAACATAACCTTCTGCATGAGTCAGGCTGTGATAGGAGATTTTCTGTGCTCCTCCCTCTGCATGCTGGCACTCTTTACATTTCTGCTCTTGCTCTTGTGCCAATGCCAGATCTGGCTTAAAAGCAAGACTTGGAAATACCAACAGCTGGTGAAAAAAACTCCGCCCAAAATACCAGAAAAAGTCAGCTCAGGAAGGAATAAAGTAATTTATTCTAATTATTCTATGCATTTTAAATGAATCCTAACAGCATTTAGTGCTTTTTAAAGTTCAGTTCACTCTTGGAGTCAAAACTCAAGATGTGAAGATTGTAACATTCCAAGTTCCATCAGCAATTCCAGCTTGGATAAAAAGTCACATAACCCAAGGAAACATCTAAATGCCAAAGTTGGAACAGAAGTTTCTCACCCAGTTAACTCTGCAGAGTTAGCTCTAATAATTAGCTAATCCATTAAATTCTGTCAGTGTAACAGCTCAATGAGAATGTGGAAGTTAAATCTGAATTACCTGAGAAAAAGGTGGAACACAATTGAAACGAATCAATTAATTTTGGACTGACAGTGTAACAGCTCAATGAGAAAAGATACGTAGAGTTAAATCTGAACTACCTGTGAAAAAGCTGGAACACAAAACTGAAACTCTACAACCCCAGTGAAATCTAAGATGTGGTTAAAAGTTCCTTTTAGAAATGAAGTTCCTGAGAAACTTTGGTGATGTGGGAGCAAGGAACACTGACAGAGAACAGAGGATGGGAGCTGTGGGAATGTGGAAAATAAGATTAATTTCTTTCCAACTTTAATGCCTTGCCCTCCTGCATTACTTTTAAAGCAGAACTCCCCCTCTGTGTCCTGCACAGCCTGGAAAGCAAATTCTTCTCCAAATATGGTTGGAGTGAGCAGAACTTGCACGTTCCTTTTGCACAAACTCCTTTCACCACCTGCTCACACGATCACGAGCTCTCCTGGCATTTGCAGTGCTTCACTCCAGGCATGGTTCTCCTAGCAACTGCTGGCAGATCTGAGAGCATTTCATCCCCAACTCCTCACATTCTCATCCACAATTCCTCCAGCCAAGGATTCCCAGGTCTTACTCAACGTGTCAGCTGCAGCATTGCTAATGAACGCTGTAATTACTGAGCTCGGTTCCATAATTAGAAATAATTCCAATTATATCTTTAGGTAATTTCCTTCTGCCAAGTGTTCAGTAAACACCCATCAAAACTGTGACATCCCATTCCCTGTCACAAGAGAGCACTTGCTGCAACAACAAAAAGATGTTGGGGGACCAATTCTATACAAGAACAGGCTCCAGTCTCTGTTTTCTCTTTTTACCCCTTTATCTATTACTAAATGCTTGAATTTCTCTTATTCTCTTTTTACCCTTGTATCTGTGAGCAAAGTTAAATGCCTGATGAGACTCAGCAGCCTAATCATAATTTAATTTTTATTATTTGAATTTATCTGGTGAGTTTATTGAAGTTTTCTCCCTAGTTAGAGCCAAACTTCTCATTTCAGGCCACTTCCCAAGCAGAGATAGGAACAAGCACCTTCACAAACTGAACATGACCTGAGGCAGACAGAAAAGCAGAGTTAAAGGCTTTTCTCAATCACAATATCAGGTGGCCAGAGATACAGATCTCTGTCACACAATCTCACTTCTGTCACCACAGAAGAGGATTTAGGAAAAAGAGCTCCCTGGATATTTTGCCTCAATAATTTCACAGCTCCCAGCTTGACAGAGGATGAGAATACTCCCTCAAACTGGCTTGTTATGATGATACAGCAAGTACCTCTAAAAAACTGTGACAGCTTTTGCACAGGTTACACTAAGAGGGGAAAAAGGAAATCTCAAGTATTCATTCAACTGAAGGCACTAACACAATAATAACAAAATTGTCATTAAAATAAAGAGGAAGGATTTAATACATAGATTTCCTTAAGAACGACATTTATACAATGACTCTCCTGACAGAAATAAGAGCCCTTGGCCTTTAGAAAACAACAGCTGAACTGGCTGGACATCTGCAAAATAAGTCAGGATTTGGACTGGGCTTGTGCTGCAGAGGCATCCGAGCTTCCCTTGAATGAAGCACTTCCTCTGGATCACCAAAGCATCTCCTGTGCTGCCAGGATTCGTCCCAGTGAGAACGCAACACAGATACTGCAATTAACGCTAACAAAGCGAGCCCCCCGCAATCGCACTTGTTTGTGTTGTCCTTACCACTGCTCACACACATAGCACTGCACTATGCTCAGCTTTTACCACTGAAACGCCTGCCACTCCACCTAATTGCCACTGATTACAACACAGCAATTGCGGGTGCCTCACCCTGCGGCCGTAGCGATCCCGAAAATCCCCGTTCCCACAGCGGCCCCCCAGCCCCGGGGCTGCCCCGCACCGGGAGCGCTGCCCCGTCCCCGCCTGCCCCGGCCCCTCCGTGCCCCCGCCCGGCCCGCAGCCCCTCTGAGCACCGGCCCGGCCCCCAGCACGCCCCGAGGCACCGGAGGCAGCGCTCCGGGACCCGTCCCCAGCGCTGCCGCAGCCCTCAGCCCCTTCCCCCCGCGGGGGCGGCGGCGGCTCCCACCCGCGCCTCACCTGGAGGTGATGGCGGCGGAGCAGCGCACCCGCTCGCTGAGGTCGCACAGGGCCTGGTAGTGGCTGTCGCGGCCCTTCTCGCGCTCCAGGTGGCAGGCGTACAGGGACAGCAGGATGCCGGCGGCGCACACGGCGGACCGCGCCACCCGCTCCCAGCGCGGCACCGACACCCGCAGCAGGACGGGCGCCGCCATCTTGGCCCCGTCCCTCCGCCTCAGCCCGCGACGCGCGCCCGGCGCGGCCCCGCCCCGCGCACGCGCGCGATTCTCATTGGCCAGCCGCGCACGCGCGCGCGCCCCTCATTGGTCGGGCGGGCGGGCGCGCCACAGCCCCCTCCCCATTCCCCCCGCGCTGGCCACGCCCCCTCGCCGCTCGCGCCGGACGTGGCGCCTCGCGACGACGTCACGTCAGGCCTGGGCGGGGGTGGGGGGGGCGTGGCACGGCGCCCCCTGGCGGCCGCCGCGAGCCCGGCAGGGTCCCCTCACAGCGCCGCGCCCGCCCCCCGGAACCCAGAGAGAAAACTGGGCATTTCCAGCAGGAAAACGGGCTTTACAAAAGGAAAATGGGCATTTCCAAAAGGAAAATGGGCATTTCCAAAAGGAAAATGGGCTTTCCAAAAGGGAAATGGGCTTTTCCAACAGGAAAATGGGCTTTTCCAGCAGGAAAATGGGCATTTCCAAAAGGAAAATGGGCATTTCCAAAAGGAAAATGGGCTTTCCAAAAGGGAAATGGGCTTTTCCAAAAGGAAAATGGGTTTTTCCTCACGTTTTTTCCCTCCGATCTGGGACGCAGGGGAAACCAGGCAGTTCCAATAAATGCGAAAAAGTCTCCCCGGCTGAGCTGACCCTCAGGGATGATGTGTCACTTCACGCAGCTCAGGCGATGTGAGCCTCAACCCTGCTCTCCAGGGGTTTTTTGGTGATTTTGGGAAGAATGTGCCAAACTCCCACATCCTGCCCAGAGCCCATCTGGTGTGCAGAGTGCCTGGTACACTCCCAAACTCACCATGAGATTGTCTGGGATGTGTCATTTGGACAGACAATAGAAGGAATCTTTATTAAAAGTTTTATTTTCACACCACAGCCTTGAGCTCCACTTGGCTCAGGAGCAGCTGCTGATGGTTCCCCCAGGGCTCGCTCAGCGCCGCACTTGAGCAATGGGATTTCATCACTTATTTCCCACATCTGGGACCCCATTCTGCCACGTTGGGTCACAATCAGATGGACACAACCCGAAATCAGGCCTGGATCTTGTTTCTTTCACATCTTTGTGAAAAATGCATATTTTATGACTGGCTTTTCGCAAATATTAAAACGAATATTATATGTGAGGTGTTAGAAAGTAATGCTGTATTAATTCTCTTAAGTAGTGTGTTAAATATAGTTTTAGGTTATAAAAAATGTTAAAATAGAAACTATGCTATGCAGGATACTTTTTTTTAAAGAAAGTACTTGCAGCGAGATATCAACCACAGGACACCTAAATCTTTCAGAGAAAAAGAATTTATTGCCCTCTTATCAGAAGAAACAAACTCCTTCCCACCTCAAACGTGCTGCTAGAATTCAGAGGAAGAAGTTGACCACAACCAGACAGAATTCTGTATTTGAATGGAATTTATGCATCATGTGTATGAATATGCAACAGGCTGTTGTTTTTAATGGTTACTCCTTTGTTAACATGGGTCCTTTTTCAGGCTTGTGCTGCCCAGAAAAGGTACCCGGACATCCGTAACTCTTTGTTTTTATTGTCTCATATTGTCCTAATTCAAATCGTCCAAATTATTATTACTCTAATTATATTACTATTTTTATAACCATTTTATTACTATTAAACTTTTAAAATTTTGAAAACAAGTGATTGGCGTTTTTCACACCTTTCTGTCAAAAGAAGCGTCAGCACCTGGCTGGTGGTTAAAGAACCATTTAATCCCTGTGGTTTACAGGAAACAGCTGAAAATAAACAATCTTTGGTCGCTGTGAACATCACCACAACAATTTTTGCTGATTTTTTGGGATGGCCACCACTGGTTCTTGTGCCCTTCCCCGAATCCTTGTGAGCTGTGGGCATCAGCAGATGCGAGGGTGAGCCGGTACAAAAGGGAGCTCTGGAGTTTTCCCAAGGAAAGCAGCAGGACAAAGCACAATGGCAGCATTCATCCCGCCTGCAGTGCCATCCTGCCCTCATTGTTCTGCAAAACAAAACAAACCCAAGAGGGACGCGGTCACCAAATGACTTCAAGCGTCAAGAACCGCTCTGCTAGCAAAAAAAAAAAAGAGTGAAAATTGAGAATTATTAATTAAAGAGCATTGAGAAAACCACTCATTAAGAAACGAGTTGCTTGAACTCTAGAAAAGCAAAATTATTGCTCAATTATTGCTCTCAGAGATGGAGAGAGGCCAAGAGGCAGGGAGGAGAAGCTGTCCTGCAGCAACACCAGTGGTCTGAGCTTCTGCAGATGTCCCTGTTTTGAGCCTGGTTTATCATTTATATTTATCTCCTGGTAATTTTCTCGTCAGCAACTGCTTTTCTGAGCTGTACTCCTGCTCTATAAACTCCCAATGTTAGCACTTCTTTCATCAGGCAACAGTTACATCCTCTGATGTAAAAGATGTTGAAATGTCTGGTCTTTCACCTCCTTTTTAAGTGAAGAAACTGCCAACAAGTAATTTTTTATCATAAATTATCATAACTGTTGACTGTGGTATCCCTTATCATTGCTGCTGGGTGTAGAAACAGCTTCATTAACACAATAATTAATAAATTAATTTAAAAATCAATTTCTCCAAGTAGACAGTGTCTCTAAAGCAAGGAGACTCAGCCCAAGGGTGGGGATGAGGGGGCAGGAGGGACCCTGGCTTCTCTTTTGGGGTGAAAATCACAGAATCACAGAATGGTTGGGAGAACATTGAAGGCAGGGTCACCTGGAGCAGGTGACACAGGAACACATCCAGGTGGGGTTGGAATGTCTCCAGAGAGGAAAACTGCAGGTTCAGAGTTCTGCCACCCCAACATAAGAAAATTCTTTCTCATATTGAGGTGAAACTTGTTGTGTTTTAGTTTATTCCTCCTCATCCTGTTGCTGGGCATCACCAAAAAGAATCCAGGATCATCCCCTTGTAGATGTTTCTATGGATCGATGGGATCTCCTTTTGCTCCAGAGGATCCCATGAATCCATAGAAATAAAATCAAATCTGTAACTCCACCAAAGGGCTGAATTCTGAGAGGTTTTTGAGGCTCCTTTTCCTCAGAGAACGATTCCCTGAAGGCTGGAACTCTTTCCATGGCAATTTAGGTGCTTATTGTGTCTCAAGGTGCCACGGGTGCGGGTTTATCTTGCTTTAGGTGTTTATTATGCCTGAAGGTGGCATGGGTGTAGGTTTATTGTGCTATAGGTGTTTATTGTGACCGATTGTCCCTCACAGATTTAGGAGTTTATTATTGTGACCGACTATCCCTCACAGATTTAGGTGTTTATTGTCATCGACTGTCCCTCACAGATTTAGTTTACTGCGACTGATGGTCCCTCACAGATTTAGGTGTTTATTGTGACTCAGGATCCTACAAGAGCGAATGTATCTCTATTTAGGTGTTTATTGTGCCTGAAAGACCCACAAAGACGAGGGTTTAACCCTATTTAGGTGTTTATTATGACCGAGGATCCTACAAAGACGGGCTTAATGCGCTTTAAGTGTTTATTGTGACCGAGGATCCTGCACGCGCGTATTTATCACAATTTAGGTGCTTATTGTGGCTGAAGGTCCGGCAGACGCAAGTCTATCGCTATTTAGACGTTTATTATTACGAACGGACACTAAGCTCGGGTTTAACCGCACTTTAGATGTTCATTTATTTACTCCCAGCGCCGCCATCGCGGCCGCTCCCGCTCGGCGCCTCAGGCGGGCGGAGGGGGCGTGACCTCCGTTCAGCCCCGCCCCGCGCGCGCCGTCCCGGAAGTGACGCAGCCCGCGGTGACCTTCAGAGGCGGCGTGCCGCTGTCAGACCAGGCCGTGCCGCTCGGGGCTCCCTCCGCTTCCCTCCGCGCCGCCCGGGGCTCCCTCCGCCTCCCGCCGCCATGCCCAGGGGCAGCCGCAGCCGCACGTCCCGCGTGCCGCCCCCCGCCAGGTGAGGGCGGCCGGGGCCCCCTCTCCTTCTCCCCTGTCCCCCGCGCAGGCCGTAGGGGCCTGGCCGCCATTGTGGGGGCGGGTGACGCGCCGGGGTGGTGGCAGCGCCCGGGTGGTTTGAGTTGGGCTGGCCGTGGGTTAGCGGAGCGGGGTTGGGGGATGGAAATGGGTCTGCTCGGCCGCAGGGACAGGACACCAGCACCGTGGTGATCAACCGCTTTTGGGTCGTGTTGTATTTTTCCCCAAAACAGCCGTGTGAGCAGAAAGAAGCCTGTAACTCTGACCCTGCCTTGCATAAGACGCTTACCAGAACAGCGAGTTCATTCCTTCAGTGTGTAACAGGGCTGTGTGTAATCCCAGCGTGATCCTTGGGGCCTCCTGTGCAGCACGCTCTGTGACACTGTGTGTCCCTTCCAGCTGGGGACATTCCGTGCCTCACAGGAGGAGCAGCGGGCTCCAGACCCTGCAGCCGTGTGGCCTCTGCCCGGCATGGTTTGGGATCACGATGATGATGATGATGATGAAGGAGTGATGTTTCTCTTTGTGTCCCCGCAGCCGGGCACCCCCGAGGAGAGTCCCGTCTCCAGCTCCGGCTCCTCGGGCCTCTGTCCCCGCAGCAGCTCCGCCTTCAGCCGTGGCGTCCCCGGCCCCGAAGCAGCCGGGGCTGATGGCCCAGATGGCCTCAACTGCGGCCGGGGTGGCCGTGGGCTCGGCTGTGGGACACACCATCGGCCATGCCATCACCGGAGGATTTAGTGGAGGGGGCAGCTCTGAAGCTGCCAGGCCTGATGTCACTTACCAGGTGAGGGGAAGCACGGCTGGACACTGATGGCAGCTCAGCTCTGTGCTGAGGGAGTTACTGGAGCCTTAAACACCACATGAGTCACAGCTGGGGTGCTTACAGTCTTTATATGATCTATCTATATATAAAACTATATATATATAGAGTATAACTACAGACTGAATCTCCAAGGTAACTCACCATGAGTCATCTTAAAAAGAGTTCAGAGGGATGGAGAGGGATGTGTGGCAAGGTGTTGGTGTTATTTTCTGCTGTATTCCTCTGATTCAGGCAGGACTTCCATGTTCCAGGTCTGTCCCAGGACTCTCCTTGCTGGGGAGGCCTTTGCTCAGGTGCCATCCAGAGTTACTCAAATGTATCAAAACCACTCAAGTGTTTGTAATTTAAAAAACTG
Organism: Zonotrichia leucophrys gambelii; assembly: GCF_028769735.1. Lineage (NCBI taxonomy): Eukaryota > Metazoa > Chordata > Aves > Passeriformes > Passerellidae > Zonotrichia > Zonotrichia leucophrys. Next base: position 6,095,001 of record NC_088188.1, on the reverse strand, counting down.
CTCTGAATGTGGCATTCCTCTGCTGGAAAATTGTTTTGTACTTTAGCCCTTCACTTGTTTTCCATTAAGAAAAGGAAGGTTTTGACTGAAATGCAGGGAAGAACCCTCAGCAAGCAGTCTGGGGATGCTTTGGCTTTGTTGGAAGGGTCCTTATGGAGCCATTTGGTGTTTCAGGAGCCCCAGGGTGCTCAGGCTGCCCAGCAGCAAGGTCCTTGCCAGTATGAGATGAAACAATTCCTGGAGTGTGCCCAGAAGCAGACCGACCTCAAGCTGTGTGAGGGCTTCAGTGAGGTGCTCAAGCAGTGCAGGATTTCCAATGGTAAGTACACAGAGCTGGCAGGCAGCTCTTAAATGGGATAATCAGTAAAAATATCATGGGAATGATGTCCTGGGGCTTTGATGCAGCTGGGGAGTGATGGAGGTGCTCTGAAGTCTGGTAAAGCAGCTGCTGTTCTGTTGGGCTTTGTGTTTGGGTCCTGTGGGGTGGAGAGGGGTGAATTCCTGATGCTTGGATTGAAAATGACTGGAAAAGTGGCAGCAGCACATTTGGGGCATTAGCAGAGCTCTGAGGATAACAAAACCATCCTGTCCCAGGAGGAAGGAGGCAGCTGTGCACTAGTGCTGATGTCTGCAGCTCAGCATATCCCAGCAAATGGAACACCCTGACAAATCTGACCTGTGGCAGGGAAAACACCTTCCATCCAGGAATCCAAAATTTACTGAGATACCTCCTTACCCTTCCATTCAGGAGTCCAGAACTCACTGAGAAAACTGTTTATCCTTCCATTCAGGGATCCAAACTCACTGACATTAACTCCTTCCCTTTCAGGTTTGTCCTAAGCCTGTGCAAGGCGGCTGCTGAACATCATCGTGCAAGAACTGACCTATGAAGGAAAAACAAAAAGCTTCAGTAATAAAGTTTAAAGCTGCCTGGTATCTTGTTAGTTCATATATTCACACTGTCATCTCTGTGGCTTGACTCCTGCCATAGCTGCCTCTGATGTGATCCAACTACACAGCCGCAATTTAATTTAGCACAAAATGGAAGAGTGAATAATTAAGCAGAATGAGCTAACGTGGGTTTTACTGGTTTTGCTGATTGTTGTGTTGAACGTATGTAATGTCTATAAATAAACTTCTCTCTCTAGAAGTATCTTGCTTTGGTTGAGTTTGAGTGCTGGAGTAGAAGGGTGAGGAGGTGAGAATTGATTTTGGCAGGGTGTTCTGCAGGTGTTTCTTTTTGTGCTGTAATATGGCTGAACCATGAGAGGAAGGGCCTGTGGCTTTTCCCCCCTGCCTGGCTCAGGCAAGTTACAAAGCCATGGCAGCTACATGAAAATAATAATTATTTTAAAAGTATTTACTGATGCAAAGTGCAAGCCCTCATTTTCCCATTGGAGTGAGCTGCCACATCACACCTTGCTCAAATCCTTGGGGCTGATAAAGTAAACACCCTTCTGGGCATCACTGGAAAAGCCTGGATAAGTTGTGCTCCCACCAGGAACTGTGGTGGGGAATAACCCTCCTCTTAAAAGTACAGTTCCTGTTAAAAATACTTTCCCTAGCATTACCTGTTTTCCCTGTTACACTGTTGGATGTTCTGCCTGTTCCTAAAGCACTTCATGGTCACTTGCAGTTCTGAAAGTGAAAAGCTTAAATCAGTGCTCAGAAGGGAGAGGAGTCACCTCACACAGTGGGGATGAGGACAGAACTGATAGGAACAGCTTTTGTGTGCTGATCAAGCTCCCATCTCATTTCTGGGATGTTTCACCGTCCTGATGAAACTGAAATAAAACCAGTGGGTGGTTTGGGCTAATCTGTGACAAGAGGAAATGGCCTTAGGTTGATACAGGGGATATTCGGTTAGATATTAGGAGGAAAAAAAAAATACTGTTCGGGTGGTCAGGCATTGGAACAGTTTCCCGGAGAAATTGTGGAGGTGTCCAAGAGGCCCCGGACCTGGCTCTGGCTGAGCACAGAGCGGCTCGGTGCTCAGGCTGGGTCCGGCTGCTCTCCGAGCTCCCTCCCGCCGTTCCCATTCCCCGCTCTTCGCTCCCGGGCCGAGCCTCCCCGTGCCCGGGGCAGCCGCAGCTCCCGGCGGCCGCTCAGCAACGCCCCCGGGGAGGAGGAGCCGGAGCCGGCCGTGCTCGGCGGCGGAAGGGTTAAACCGGGGAAGCTCCGCAGCAGCTCCGGGGCGGCCCCCGGCCCCCCCTTGCCCGTTGCCCGGCCATGCCCGCCCGGCTCCCGCCGCTGCCAAGTCGCGCTGCGCTTTCTCCGGGGCCGGGCGGCGGCGGCCGGCCCTGAGCGCTCGGCTCCCGGCGGCTCCCAGGCCCGGGCCCGGCCCGGCGCTGCCCTCAGCGAGGTGAGGAGCGGGCGGCGCTGAGGGAGGGTTGTGAGGGGGGTCCTGCCCCGGGAATCTCCCGTGCTCAGCGTTCTTTGGCTCCGGGTCAGCGCCAGAGGGTCGGGGCTGAGGGAGAGGGGCCGCGTTCCCCTGCCGGCATGAAAGCTTGCTTTTTCTTGAGCTTTGTGGGTTTATTCCAACTGATATTTGAATATCTTTGTTGTGCTTAGAGATCCTCCCGGCTGCGGGCGGGGGGCGATGCCCAGCGCCTCACCCTCAGCGTTTCTCCTGGCAGAAAATCCCCTCACAACCCCCCTTGCACTCTGCTGATGTACCGAGTGTCCCATTAGAGCCTGCACCTGCTGCTTTTATAATTCCAGGGTATTTTAAACAAATTCCCGGGTTCAGCACACAGATTCCAGGCTTCCCCCCGCAGTGCTCCGTGGATGCTCCCCAGCCCTTCCCCACAACACCAACCCCCAGGACCTGGATTTTCAAAAATAATCCGATTTTGGTTAACCCCGTCCCCCGAGATATTTTATTTTCCCTACTTCCTGGTCCTGCCTTTCCTTTGTGTTTTCAGCTTGGTTTGGCATTACTCACAGTATTTCCAACAACTAAAATTTTGTGAGTTAAGCTCATGGTGGTTTAGAAATGCTCCAGCCCCTGTTAGACATCCCTGGCAGCAGCAGCCAGTCACCCAAAACACACTTTGGTCCTTAAAACCAGGTCAGGACAGATAACACATTGCTAATGAGATTTAAATGTATTTAGAGCTGCCAGTGCCCTGGCAGAGCTATTGAGAGGAGGGCAAAGGGAAACTCACAGAGCTGGGGATCTCCTGCCCACCTCTGTCCCCTCCCCAGCAACAAACTGTCACCCCAAAGGGACAATTTTGCTGCCCAGGCTTGTAAAGAACTGCTTTCCATCCTAACTGCCTGGACTCCGTGTATGGGCGCAGAAACAAGCTGTATAAAAATCCTTCCAAGCCTGAAATAGGGAAAGAAATGGGACAAGAGCCTTTCAGGAGTTGAGGAGGCTGCTGGCAGCTGCACAGGAGTGGCTGAGGGAGCTCTTTGAGCTGCTGTCCTCGGGCTGGCTCAGCTCCCACTGTCCCCAGTCCCTCTGTCCCCACCTGCACCCTGACCCACCCAGCCCCTCTACTGCTTAAAAATAATAAGGAAAAGAAAGAGAAAAACAACAGGGGCAGATTCCAGCTTCCACTTGGGGTGGTGTTGTTGTGGGGTGGTTTCTGGAGGCTGCTGCTGTGAGCTGGGCACAGGGAGGGGATGAGGTTTTGGGGTGCTGCAGCATTTCCCAAAGCCTCTGCCCCAGCCAGGCTATGAGGGAATCCAGTGGGGTTTCTCCTGTTCCCAGTGGGATCTCTGCAGCATGCCAAGGGCAAAGCTTGGCTTTTCCAAGCAGCAAAACACCCCCTTTGGTTGGTCCAGGATCTTCCTTCTCTTCCTTCCTCCTCAATGTTTTTTCTTCCATAAGGGATTGATGATCCCAGCTCTGGGAGCAGTGTGTGCCCATCCTGGCTCTTTTTTTCTTGCAGCTCCTTTCTGCCCTCAGACAAGCCCAGAGTGCTGCCCTGACAGGAGCCAGAGATGACCAAGGAAGAAGATCTACCAGACTGGAACTCATCCAAGGAGTTTTATGAAAAATATGAGCCAAAGGAGGTTTTGGGCAGGTAAAGCTTTATTTTTGGCGAGCGGCTTGTTTTGGTTTCACGTCCCCCAGTGCCACATAGGAACAGTGTTCCCTGGGAATCTGATACAAACAGGGCCCACAGCAGCATGGGGCTAAAAATAGCATGGAACAGCACTTTCCATCAGCTCAAACCCTTCTGTCCCACCGAGACAGGGTGACAGAGCGAGACCCGCTGGTGCATGAAAATCCCAGCCAGCCCAGGTGCCGGTGGCTGGGCAGGCAGGGATGGAACCCCCACTTTGTCCCTGTTGTCCCTGGCAGGGGGGTGAGCAGCGTGGTCCGGAGGTGCATCCACAAGACCACGAGGCAGGAATATGCCGTGAAGATCATCGACATCACGGCGGGGAACATCTCCCCCAAGGAGGTGCAGGAGCTGCGCGAAGCCACCACCAAGGAGATCGACATCCTCCGCAAGGTCTCGGGCCACCCCAACGTCAGTAAGTCAGGCCTTGAGCATCCCCTCAAGGGTAATTTCTGCCCCCTGTGTTCCTCAGGGCAGAGGGGACTCCAAAACCAATCCCCAGGAAGGATTTTTGGGGTGAAATGCCAGGCACCTGCTCAGAGCGTTGTTTGCTCTCCCTTCACACACAGACCCTATCAGTGCCCCCATATTGTCTCCCAAGCATAACACTTGTAAACATCAGCTCCTCATTAACTCAATTAGCAATTTCTGCCCTGTGTGTTCCTCAGGGCAGAGGGGACCCCAAAACCAATCCCCAGGAAGGATTTTTGGGGTGAAATGCCAGGCACCTGCTCAGAGCACTGTTTGTGCTCCCTTCACACACAGCCCCCAGCAGTGCCCCCCATGTTGTCTCCCAAACATAACACTTGTAAAGATCAGCTCCTCATTAACTCAATTAGCAATTTCTGCCCTGTGTGTTCCTCAGGGCAGAGGGGACCCCAAAACCAGTCCCCAGGAAGGGTTTTTGGGGTGAAATCCCTGGATGATGCCAGGTAGCTGCTCAGAGCGTAGTTGTCTCTCCCTCCACACACCCCCAGCAGTGCCTCCCATATTGTCTCCCAAGCACAACACTTGTGAAGATCAGCTCCTCATAAACTCAATTAGCAATTTCTGCCCTCTTTGTTCCCCAGGAAGGATTTTTGGGGTGAAATGCCAGGCACCTGCTCAGAGCAGTGTTTGCTCTCCCTCCACACACACAGACCCCAGCAGTGCCCCCCATGTTGTCTCCCAAGCACAACACTTGTAAAGATCAGCTCCTCATTAACTCAATTAGCAGTTTAATCATATTTTTAGTCCATTGATGGACTCACACTGTGCTCACAGCCCCTGTGCTTTATTACAGTCCAGCTGAAGGACAGCTATGAATCCAGCACCTTCTTCTTCTTGGTGTTTGACCTGTAAGTACCAGCTGGCTCAGCACCCTGGGCCCACTCCCTCTCTGCAGATTGCTCCCAGCTTTTTATGGCCCAAAAATGGCAAAAGTGGAGGGACAAGCAGCCCTGAAGGTAGAATCAAGCCCAAATTACTGCAAGCTCATTGCAGCTCTGTTGCCAGCACTGTTTTCCCTCTGTCAGCGGCTCAGCACTGCTCGGGTTTCCCTGTAACCTTTGGTGGGAGCTGTCAGGCATCCCTGAGGGTTATTTATATGCTCAGTGGGACCAGGGTGTCTGCAAAGTCACAATTCCCAATGCCAGGACAGTGCAGTGCATGTCAGAGGAGTGGGATGGCACTGGGAGAGCCCCATCCCTGCCCCATCTTTGATGGCTGGACTTGGTGATCTTAAAGGTCCTTTTCAGCCTTAACAATTGTGTTTCTATCCAAAACCTGGCACAGCTTCTTCTCCTTCTGCCTGATATTTTACTGAAATATATAAAGGCACTTTTACCCCTTGTTATGAAAGTTATTTTGAGCTGTTAAGGGGCACAGACCCCTGACTGATCCTCCCCAGGGACTCAGGGCTGGTTTGCTGTTGCAGCTCAGCCTCTGCCTGACTCTGTGTCCCCTCCCTCACGCAGGATGAAGAGAGGGGAGCTCTTTGACTACCTCACTGAGAAAGTCACCTTGAGCGAGAAAGAAACCAGGTAAGGCCAGGTGTGAAAATCACCTTGCAAGAGCAGAGTGTGGTTAGAGGGGAGAGCCCAGCACCCTGGGCTGTGTCCCTGTCCCCTCCCCTGGGATGGTGGTGCCAGTGGGTGTTTGGGACAGGGAGTGAGCTGTCCCCATCCCCAGGAAGATCATGCGAGCGCTGCTGGAAGTGATCCAGTACCTGCACTCCATCAACATCGTCCACCGCGACCTGAAGCCGGAGAACATCCTGCTGGATGATGACATGAACATCAAGCTGACAGATTTTGGCTTCTCCTGCCAGCTGAATGAGAATGAGAAGCTCAAAGGTAGGGGGCTGGTGAGCTGGGGGGATGCTGGGCTGGTGAGTTTTTCCAGCCCCACTCTCTCCTTGTCACCAGTCTCACCTGGAGGTGCAAATTGGTGCTGTTTGGCTGCTTTTGCTGTGCTCACACACAAGTTCTGCCTGCACACAGCCTCCACACCTCTCTCCTTGCCATGAAAAAGTTGCTGCTCTTTAGGAAAACCATCCTAATCCATTCCACTTCTTTTTTTCCTCCAGTTGATCCCCATTACTTCATCCTCTTACTGCCCCATTGTTTCCCCCAATTCCTACATACAAAGAGCCACATACCCAACAACAGGAATCCCCTTCCACAAGCATCCATATAATTTTTTCCCTCACTTTTTAGCCACAATAATTCATCAAAAAGTCACCAGTGAGATACACACAGGTCGCCATTCCTCCCTGTGAGCACCATCCCTGCACAGATGCCACCGTGGGCTGCCTGGAGGTGGGTGGCAATGGCACCTGGGTTCATGCTGTGCCCTGTGTCCCTGTCCCCACAGAGATCTGTGGCACTCCTGGCTACCTGGCCCCCGAGATCCTGCAGTGCTCCATGGATGATGAGCACCAAGGCTACGGGAAGGAGGTGGATATGTGAGTGAGAAGCTGTTCCCTAAACACACACACGTGGTGTTTGAGTGTTTGGAAAGAATGAAATGATGCACCAAAAGCCAATATTGGTGGCTGTGAGGGGCTGTCTGGGTCACCAGGGTGTTCTGGCACAGAGTAGGGGGAGCACCAGCCTGGGGGCAAACCCATCTCCCCACTTTGCCCCATTGTGAGAGGGAAAACAAAACTCTCTGTTCATGGAAGTCAGCTTAGGCTGAGCTCCAAGACGTGGGGGTTTTAAACACCTTGTGCAGCCCCTGGGAGAGCAGCCAGCTCAGGCAGCTCACCAGAGCTCTGCAGGGACTTTGCCACCAGCTCTGGTGGCTTCAGGCTGCAGTGCTCAGAGATGTGACACAACCAGGGCATTTCATCCCCTCTCCAGCCTGAGCCACAACACCTGAGCTGTGCCCCAGGGCACCCAGCCTGGCTGCCATCACCAATTCCCACTCCCTTCCCTAAAAAACTCTGTAAGTGCCAAATACTCCATCTCAAGGCATCCTCCTGCAGCATCCAGGGAACAATTCCCCACCAGCTCAGCTCAGCCTCCCTCCCCAGGCACACACAGGGCAGCTCCCTGCTGGTTTTCCAGTTGTTTCCAGGTGTTTCCAGTTTCCCTGCTGGTTTTCCCCTGGGGTGCAGAGCCAGCTGGGTGCCCGGGGGTTGGCACAGGGGTGCTGGAGGCTCTGTGTGGGCTGCCCACAAATGGACAACAGGGGTGATCAGGTACACCCTGCTGCCCACGGGGTGATCATGCACACCCTGCTGCCCACAGGTGGAGCATGAGGGTGATCATGTACACCCTGCTGCCCACAGGTGGAGCACGGGGATGATTGTGTACACCCTGCTGCCCACAGGTGGAGCACAGGGGTGATTGTGTACACCCTGCTGCCCACAAATGGAGCATGAGAGTGATCATGTACACCCTGCTGCCCACGGGGTGATCATGTACACCCTGCTGCCCACAGCTGGAGCATGAGGGTGATCAGGTACACCCTGCTGCCCACAGGTGGAGCATGAGGGTGATCAGGTACACCCTGCTGCCCACGGGGTGATCAGGTACACCCTGCTGCCCACAGGTGGAGCATGGGATGATCATGTACACCCTGCTGCCCACAGGTGGAGCATGGGATGATCATGTACACCCTGCTGCCCACAGGTGGAGCATGAGGGTGATCATGTACACCCTGCTGCCCACAAATGGAGCACAGGGGTGATCATGTACACCCTGCTGCCCACAGGTGGAGCACGGGGATGATTGTGTACACCCTGCTGCCCACGGGGTGATCATGTACACCCTGCTGCCCACAGGTGGAGCACGGGGGTGATCATGTACACCCTGCTGCCCACAGGTGGAGCACGGGGGTGATCATGTACACCCTGCTGCCCACAAATGGAGCACAGGGGTGATCATGCACACCCTGCTGCCCACAGGTGGAGCATGAGAGTGATCATGTACACCCTGCTGCCCACAGGTGGAGCATGAGGGTGATCATGTACACCCTGCTGCCCACGGGGTGATCATGCACACCCTGCTGCCCACAGGTGGAGCATGGGATGATTGTGTACACCCTGCTGCCCACAGCTGGAGCATGAGGGTGATCAGGTACACCCTGCTGCCGACAAATGGAGCACAAGGGTGATCATGTACACCCTGCTGCCCACAGGGTGATCAGGTACACCCTGCTGCCCACAGGTGGAGCATGGGGGTGATCATGTACACCCTGCTGCCCACAGGTGGAGCACAGGGGTGATCATATACACCCTGCTGCCCACAGGTGGAGCATGAGGGTGATCGGGTACACCCTGCTGCCAACAAATGGAGCACAGGGGTGATTGTGTACACCCTGCTGCCCACGGGGTGATCATGTACACCCTGCTGCCCACAGGTGGAGCACAGGGGTGATCATGTACACCCTGCTGCCCACGGGGTGATCAGGTACACCCTGCTGCCCACAGGTGGAGCATGAGGGTGATCAGGTACACCCTGCTGCCCACAGGTGGAGCACCGGGGTGATTGTGTACACCCTGCTGCACACAGGTGGAGCACCGGGGTGATCATGCACACCCTGCTGGCAACAAATGGAGCACAGGGGTGATCAGGTACACCCTGCTGCCCACAGGTGGAGCATGAGGGTGATCATGTACACCCTGCTGCCAACAAATGGAGCACAGGGGTGATCAGGTACACCCTGCTGCCCACAGGTGGAGCACAGGGGTGATCATGCACACCCTGCTGCCCACGGGGTGATCATGCACACCCTGCTGCCCACAGGTGGAGCACAGGGGTGATCAGGTACACCCTGCTGCCCACGGGGTGATCATGTACACCCTGCTGCCCACGGGGTGATCAGGTACACCCTGCTGCCCACAAATGGAGCACAGGGGTGATCATGTACACCCTGCTGCCCACAAATGGAGCACAGGGGTGATCAGGTACACCCTGCTGCCCACAGGTGGAGCACCGGGGTGATCATGTACACCCTGCTGGCCGGCTCGCCGCCCTTCTGGCACCGCAAGCAGATGCTGATGCTGCGCATGATCATGAACGGCGATTACCAGTTCGGCTCCCCGGAGTGGGATGACCGCTCTGACACCGTCAAGGACTTGGTAGGTGCTCGGGCTGGGAAAACCCGGAGTGGAGGGGGCGTTGCAGAGCCCTGGGATAGCTCAGAGCGAGCGGCTCCCCCTGCAGATCTCGCGGTTCCTGGTGGTGGACCCGCGGCAGCGGTACACGGCGGGCGAGGCGCTGGCACACCCCTTCTTCCAGCAGTACGACGTGGAGGAGGTCCGGCACTTCAGCCCCTTCCGCAAATTCAAGGTGGGGATGGGGCTGGGAGCTGCAGGAGCCGGCACTGGGATGGGTTGGGGAAGGCTGATGGGGATGGGTTTTGGGAGGATGTGGCAACCTGGGTGCAGACCAAGCACTCCCTCACAGGAGGGAGTTAAGGGAGAAGGGAGAAACTGCCTCTCACCTCCAAAAAAAAAAATCACTGAAAGAGCTGGAGAGTTCAGCCAGGAGAAGAGAAGCCATAGGGAGACCTTAGAGCCCCTTCCATTGCTTCCAAGAGAGCTGGAGAGGGACTTTGGACAAAGGATGGAGAGACAGGGCAAGGGGGAATGGCTTCCAGAGGGCAGGGTCAGATGGGATAGTGGGGAGAAATTCTTGGCTGTGAGAGTGCTGAGGCCCTGGCAGAGGTTTCCCAGAGAAGCTGTGGCTGCCCCATCCCTGGAAGTGTCCAAGGCCAGGCTGGACAGGGCTTGGAGCAACCTGGGATAGGCAAAGACATCCCTGCCCATGGCAGGGAGTGAAATGGGCTTTAAATTCCCTTTTAACTCAAACCATGCTGTGATTCCCTGGAATGAACTCCTGCCCTTTGCCAACCTTGCAGAAACTAAACTGTGCCAGGCACTGAGCTCCCTCCTGACTCCTCCACATGGGGTGATGCACTGGGACCACTCCATTGAGGGAATTCCATTGAATCCCAGGCTGTTGTGGGAGAATTCCCAAAAATCCCAGGCTGCTGTGGGAGAATTTCCCTGAATGCCAGGCTGTTGTGGGAATTCCCTTGAGTCCTAGGCTGTTCTGGGAGGATTCCCCTGAATCCCAGGCTGTTCTGGGAGGATTCCCCTGAATCCCAGGCTGCTCTGGGAGGATTCCCCTGACTGCCAGGCTGCTCTGGGAGGATTCCCCTGAATCCCAGGCTGTTCTGGGAGGATTCCCCTGAATCCCAGGCTGTTCTGGGAGGATTCCCCTGAATCCCAGGCTGCTCTGGGAGGATTCCCCTGAATCCCAGGCTGCTCTAGGAGGATTCCCCTGACTGCCAGGCTGCTCTAGGAGGATTCCCCTGAATCCCAGGCTGTTCTGGGAGGATTCCCCTGACTGCCAGGCTGTTCTGGGAGGATTCCCCTGAATCCCAGGCTGCTCTAGGAGGATTCCCCTGAATCCCAGGCTGTTCTGGGAGGATTCCCCTGACTGCCAGGCTGTTCTGGGAGGATTCCCCTGACTGCCAGGCTGTTCCCTGTGCCCCAGGTGATCTGCCTGACCGTGCTGGCCTCGGTGAGGATTTACTACCAGTACAGGCAGGTGAAGTCAGTGACCAGGGAGTTGGTGGTCAGGGACCCCTACGCCCTCAAGCCCGTCCGCAAGCTCATCGACGCCTGCGCCTTCCGCACCTACCGCCACTGGGTGAAGAAGGGGGAGGCCCAGAACAGAGCTGCCCTCTTTGAGAACACCTGCAAGGCCATCCTGCTCACCCTGGCCACCGAGGAGGGGCTCTTCTGATCCCTGCCCAGCCCCTGGTTTGGCTCACTGTAAGGCGAGTAAAATCTTGGAAAACAACATGGTGATTTCTGGGGTTTTTAAGTTTTTTTTTCACTTGGCTCACGACTGATGCAAATACAAACCCAGGAAATAAGTTGCTCCTGCGGTGTGTCTCACTGGAGGAATGGTTTGGAAAAGCCACATTTAACAGAGCCAGAACCAGCTGCAGCTCCCCATGGGGAAGGCTCAGCCCTCAGGCACCTGCAGTGCCTGTTTTGGGACAGTTTGAGGTGGATCCCTGAGCAGTGTTCTTGCCTACCCTTGTGGTCAAGGCTCCTGGACAGTTTGGTGCAGAGCTCAGAGAGTTTGTGCTTGCTATAACTCGTGGGAGACGTGGGGCACTGGTTTGTCACACACATCTGTCACACACAGCATTTTGTCAAATGCCAATGAAGGTGCCTTGTTTTGCTTCTGGGAAGGCTCAGCACTGCTCCAAAGCTGGGACTTCCCAAGGGAATGGGGACTGATTATGACTCCCCCTTCCAGGGATGTGCCCCCATCACTTTCCCCCTGGCAGCCCCACCCTGATGGGCACAGGGGGCTCTGGGTGTCTCCTCACTGGGGCTGGAGGTCAGAGCAGCTCTGGCCCATCCCACACATGCATCTCTCTGCTTTACATGGACAACAACAGGAGAGCTGGAGCATCTCCCACACCAAAAGGACACTAAAGACAACCCCCCCTTCCTGCCTTCCCAATCACTGCTCCCACCCAGACATGCCAGCACTGAAAAGGTTGAAATTATTTTTTAATTTTAGAAACAATTGGGGTTTCATGGAAGTGACAGCTGGGGGTTCCTGTTCATCTCCACAGGAGAAAATGCCTCAGGTGTTCCCAGGGAGCCCTCAGAGCTCAGCTTTGCTCTGGCTTTTCCAGGCTGGCACAGGAGGGATGTCGGCAGCGCAGCGGAAGCTGAGGTTGTCAGAGGCAGAGTCTGGCGTGTTCCCCATCCTCACAGGGAAAGAGAGACCCAAAATCAGGGATCCTTCCTCATTACACATATCCACAATATGTTACAACACTCACAACCCTAATGTGACCTGCTAGAACAGCCTGAAAACATCTTCCAATTCCCCTGAATAACTTAGGGAAAAGCATTTAGTTATTAATACCTGCTGGAAAACATGATTTAAGAAGCCTTTAGGAATGGATTTATAGCAGGAGTGGTTTTAGCCATATTTCTAGTGTGCTCTGCCAACTGCTTCTCAAAAAAATCATGTAGGAACAAACAAACATCTTTTAAAATAAAACCAACCCAGAGGAAATCCTTGGGCCAGACGTACCTGGTGGTGACACGAGCTCTGTGGTTGGCAGAGCCATCTGCAGTGTCAATCCACGAGGCCCCTCTCAGCACCTGCATCTTCTGAGCCCTGGGTGCCCTTCCTGGAGCTGGGAATTCTGATGCTGTCCATTCCCAGGTGTTTCCCAGCAGGTCATAGAGCCCTGAGATGGTTTTGTGTCAGAATTAGAACAGAATCAGGTATACAAGAAATGTAAATTTGGTGTATGGGAGGGGGAACAACGTTCAAAGGATCGTTCAAGAGCGTGGTTTAACGGTGAGGCTGAAGAAATTCCTCACTGTATTTCAAACAGTGCACGAGGACATGGCAGTCAGAAAATGTCCTTGGAATTTTTGTTACACCCCACTGAGCTGCAAAACAACCCAGTTTTAATTAAAAGGAGCTGGTTTGGTGCCTGAAGTGCAGCAGGTGCATCTCAGCCAACTCCAGCCCCAACCATCGATGCTTTCCCTCTACTCCAGACCCCACACATCTAAACTCTGCCCAGCTGCAGGATTTGATAATTAGCACTAATTGAGGGAGCAGCTGCCGTCCCCAGAGCAGGGTGAGGGTGCTGTGTACCGTAGCTGTTCTGGGCAGGGAAGGCTGTCACCGGGGAGGCGCCGTGGAAGCCGTCCTCAGCCGTGTCCCCCCGAGGGAAATCACCCTGGGGGAACAGAGATCACTCCCAGCAAAGAACCACCCCAGAAAAACCCCAAACCCTGCTCCTCACAGGGCTGTGCCACACTCCAAGCAGGCAAATAACTCTCTGCTGGCCATTTATGCTGGTCAAGAGAGATCAACCACCTGAAGTTGTCCCAAGTTTCCTCTTCAAACAAATTTGTGAATTTTTGGAAGCAGTAAAATTCTGCTTTCCCAGAGAGGATGGGCTGAGCCTGCTCCCTCTGAGGGTATTTTACAGCCCCTCAGAAGCTGTTTCAGTGTTTCCCAGGACACCCTCACTCAGTGGCACCCCCCCTGAGGACAGCCCAGCATGGACAGGATAATTTTTAACCCAGCATGGATGGGATGATTTTTACCCCACCATGGATGGGATGATTTTTAGCCCATCATGGGTGGGATGAGTTTTAGCCCACCATGGATGGGATGATTTCTAGCCCAGCACAGATGGAATGATTTTTAGCCCACCATGGATGGGATGATTTTTAACCCAGCATGGGTGGGATCATTTTTAGCCCAGCATGGATGGGATGATTTTTACCCCTCCATGGATGGGATGATTTTTACCCCACCATGGATGGGATGATTTTTAGCCCAGCATAGATGGGATGATTTTTACCCCAGCATAGATAGGATGATTTTTAGCCCAGCACGGGTGGGATGATTTTTAGCCCAGCATGGATGGGATGATTTTTAGCCCAGCTTAGATGGGATGATTTTTACCCCACCATGGATGGGATGATTTTTAGCCCAGCATGGAGGGGATGATTTTTAGCCCAGCATGGATGGGATGATTTTTACCCCACCATGGATGGGATGATTTTTAGCCCAGCATGGATGGGATGATTTTTACCCCTCCATGGATGGGATGATTTTTAGGACCTTACCTGCCACAGGTTTGTACGGTTTGCCTGGAACTTGTTTCCCCAGGGGTACATCCTTTCTGCCAGGGAGGAAAAGACACTTGTTAACCGTGGTCACTCCAGCCAGGCTTTCAGGATTCTCCTTTTCTACTCACCTTGAGCTACTGAAGTTTTATTAATTTATTTTATGAATTATTAATATTACCACCCTCTCAGGCCAAAAGAAGTGGTTCAAACCCCCTTCAAATCAACATCTGGGAACATCCCTGGAGGGAGGGTTGTAAATGAGCCTTGCTTGGTCTTATCCTATGCAAGCTGTTACAGCTCCAGAGCTCAGTCCCCAAGGGGACTGGGTGCTAGAAGCCAGCTCGCTCTCAGACCAAGGCCGCGGGTCAGCCCCTAGCAAGCAGGGAATATTCAGCTCTTAGTGATCAGGCAGCTCTTGTGATTTCAGCTTTGCTTGCTAGGTAGCTTTTCCCTTGGCCTAAGGCTCCAGCAGACGGCAGAGAGAGGAGAAGCAGAAGACGCTGGCTGTTCCACGAGTATGGCTTTATTGTAGGGTCCAGGAAGGGTCTCAGCTCTTCTTCTTCCCAGTTAGCAGGGGTACAGTGTGCTACTGTTATACCCTTGGCCTGGATCCAATCCTGACCAATGGCAAAGGTGTCAGAGTGACCATAAGTGACCAATAGTAGGGTTTAACACAATATTGCCTTCCATGGCTATAGGGATAAGGTACAAGGCGGATGTCCCTGGAGACAGGAAACTTCTTTGCTGCTGTGTCAGCATTCTATTCTCCAAGGGGCCCTGGCTAAACCTGAGGGGTTTACTACAGGGTTGGATCTGGTGGAACCACGAGCACTCCATGCCTGCTTTGGGAAGAGCTCAGAGCTTGTGCTACGTACGCTGCAGGCCTCCCCTGGCAGCAAACTCCCACTCCTCCTCCGACGGGAGCCGCTTCCCCTGCCAGGCACAGAAGGCCTGAGCATCGTTCCAGCTCACGTGCAGCACGGGGTAATCCAGCCTGTCCTTGATGCTGGAGCCAGGGCCTGAGGGCTGCCAGGGATTGAAGCACATTGGAATGAATTTTATGCAGTTTTCATTACAAAGGGAATGAGGGGTGGGAAGAGATGAAAGGATGGAAAATGGTTTTTCACTTATTTTTTGTCAATAAGGTTCAGCACACACAACACACACGAGCTCCCAGCATAGAGAGGAGTCATCACACCAGAATTGTATCACACCAGGATTTTAACACACCAGGATTTTATCACACCAGGATTTTACCACACCAGGATTTTATCACACCAAGATTTTACCACACCAGAATTCTATCACATCAGGATTTTACCACACCAGGATTTTATCACACCAGGATTTTATCACACCAGAATTGTATCACACCAGGATTTTACCACACCAGGACTTTATCACACCAGGATTTTACCACACCAAGATTTTAACACACCAGGATTTTAACACACCAGAATTGTATCACATCAGGATTTTACCACAACAGGATTTTACTCATACCAGGATTTTATCACATCAGGGTTTTATCACATCAGGATTTTACTCATACCAGGATTTTATCACACCCTGATTTTACCACAGCAGGATTTTACTACATCCAGATTTTACTACACCAGGATTTTACCATACCAGGATTTTATCACACTAAGATTTTACCACACCTGGATTTTACCACACAAGGATTTTATTACAGCAGGATTTTATCACACCATGATTTTACCATACCAGGATTTTATTACACCAGGATTTTACCTTTACAAAAGGGCTGCAGAAAGGAAATCACCTTACTACACCAGGATTTTACCACACCAGGATTTTATTACATCAAGATTTTACCACACCAGGATTTTACCCACACCAGGATTTTACTCACCTGTCTCCAAAAAGCCTTCTCGATGGGCAGCCACCACGGGGCTGACTGGGGAAAGAAATGACACCAGGATTAAAGGTGAACTGGTGACACCGTCCCACAGCAGGGTGTGTTAGTCAGGAAATTGAGCTGGGTTATCACAGACATTTGGATGCTGCTTTCCCACAGAGCAGAGGCTTTTAAAAGTGAAAACAGATCAAGAGGCTCATGCTGTTCAGTTTTTCTATATTTAAGTTGGATTATTGAAGTACTTTGAAACACATTTTACTTCCTCCCAGCTCCCTGGAGCCCAGACTGACAGCTCACAGAGCATGGAAATAGAGGAGCACATAAATCAACCCAGCTCAATCCTGCTGAGGTTCAAAAGCAAAACAACCTCAGATTAAAGCAAAACCTCTGAGAGCAGCAGGCTCTGCAAAGAGGCAGCTGCTCCTCAGTGGAAAAGCAACACCAAACTCGTCATAGGATTCACATTTACCTCCAGTTTTTGGGTGACTTTTTTTTTCAGCTCTTCAGATACGAAATCCTCAAAGACAAAGCTCCAGCCAAATGCTTCTGCTTCTGTTTTGTATTTCTTTTCTCTAACAAACTCCCTGGCATAAACACAACATGCTCTGGGTAAGAGTTCTTCAAGCTCTGCCTCACAAATCTGTTCATGCAACGAGTTCAGAGCAAGGCAAAATGTACAAAACTTACAGGCCCCCCCCCAGCTCCAGATGGTTTAATTTAGATTTAACAGATAAAAACAGTCCAGTGAGCATCTTTCCACAGATTTGTTAGTTTTTATGTCACCTGTGCAGGTAAAGTCAGCCTGCACTCAGGTTTCTGTAATTGTGGAGAGAAAAAATCCCTTAAAAGCCAATAAAAGCTGTGGCTGCTGTTGGTGGAAAAGGAGAAGAAGAGATGGAGATGGAGATGGAGATGGAGATGGAGATGGAGATGGAGATGAGAGGAAGGAAGGGAAGGAAGGAAGGAAGAAGGAAGGGAAGGGAAGGAGGGAAGGAAGGAAGGAAGAAGGAAGGAAGGAAGGGAAGGAAGGGAAGGGAAGAGAAGAGAAGAAAAGAGAAGAGAGAGAAGAGAAGAGAAGAGAAGAGAAGAGAGAGAGAAGAGAAGAAGAGAAGAAGAGAAGAGAAGAGAAGAGTGGAGAGAGAAGAAGAGAAAGAATAGGGAGAGGAGAAGGACAGGAGGAGGAGGAGAAGAAAAAAAGAAGAGAGGAGGAGGAGAAAAAAAGGAAGAGCAGGAGATGAAAAAGAGAAGAAAAAAAAGAGGAAAGAGAAGGGGAAAAAGGACAAAAAAAAGGAAATAAAAGTGTGTTTGCAAGCTACACCACCACGATGGTTCAGCTTGCACCTGTGACATTGATTTCCTATTGACAGACACATTTTTTCCAATGAGCACCCAAGTATTTGCTTTCAGACGCCAGGAAGCAGCCCCGGAACAGCTGGCACACAGCTGGCACACAGCTGGCCCTGCCCTCCCCGCAGCCACCCGAGCTCACCTGAAGTCCCTGTTTGTCACCGGGTGTTTGTCCAGGGCAAAGGGCTTCACTGTCACCTCCCTGGCGGGCTCCTCCTCGCCGCTCCTCTGCAGGGACCCCATCTGGAAGGTGCCCCCGGGCAGCTGCACCATGCTCCCATCCTCTGCGAGCGCTGAAAAGGCACAAATTCAGTACAAATTTCATTTTTAAACACTGGTCGGGCGCGGATAGCGACGGGAGGTCCCTGCGTGTGCTGGAAGGGGTGACAGCGATGGATGTCCGCATTTAAAACCCCATTGTCGGGAGGGGAGCGATCCCCGGCTGGGGCAGCAGCAGGAGGGGGGAGCCAGGGGAGGATCTTGGGGATACCAGGGGAGGATTTGGGGGGTACGAGGGGGGATTTTAGGGGTGCCAGGGGGGATGTCGGGGCTCTCACCGCGCTGAGCCCCCAGCACCCCGCAGCACAGCAGCACCAGCCCCGCCGCTCCCATCCCGGAGCCGCGGAGGAGCCGCGGGCCCGACCCGGAGGCGCTGCGGGCTCGGGAAGCGCTTCCGGGGCATCGGGGCTGTAGGAACGGGGAATCTGAACAACTGACTTCCAGTTTTGACTTGATACTGGTTGAATTGGGACAGCAAGGAGCATCCAACATGTAGTGGCTGGCACACAACAAGAGCAGGCAGGGTGTTAAAGAGGTGAGTGTGCTTTAGAGGGGCTGTGTGCACCACTCCAGGCTAGAAAAAAGGATTGCAAGCTGAAGTACGACTTGGACAAACAAATGACTTTATTTGGATTTATAACAGTCAGGTTCAGAAAAGTAATGTGAGCAGGCAAGCAGGGTGGAGAGTGGGCTGTTTTTACAATGTGAGAGTATTTGGTGTCTTATTATAGTTACAATAATTTCACAGTAATCTTTTTCTCTTTCGAAGATGCTGTGTGTTGGAGAATGGAAATGTTCTTTCCACTTAGTTGAGAGACTGTGAAATGCTGCTTGAGTTGTGGGTTTCTCAGTGTTAGCTCTAGGGAACTCTGAGAAAAACAACGGGGATTTCTGTCCCTCCGCGGCTGCACACGGGGCTGAAAGTACCGGGCACCGGAGCCACACAAAAGAGGCTTTTTTGGGTGGTTGAGGGGTTTTTGTAAGGTTTGACAGAAGAAGGAGATTCCTCTTAACACAAAGCACCGCTGGTTTTAGGGAAAATCATTCCAGAGGGCAGGAGGCTCTTCCCCTGCCACGAACCCACTGGAAGCTCTGCCCAGACCTGCTCTGGCACTGATTATCCATAAATAATGCAGAAGCATCACTATTAAAAATCCAACCCTTAAAACAGGTTCTTCACCACCCCCCACAAGCCATTCTGCAGTGAACTCAGTTTTATTCATAAGCAAGTACAAAACTATTATGTGATTGCCTTAATCCAGTTTTTAAAATTTACTGAACAAATTCCAGATCTGATCCCACCCTGCTCCCACAGCAGCAGTAATTTCACTGAAGTCTTGAGTGGTAATTTCACAAAATTGCCAAGAGTAGGACTCAGGAGGTTTAAAGAACAGACACCCAAAGCACAGAACAGAACAGTTTATTGGGTAAAAATGGAAAGCAACTGCAGCCACACAGTTCAGTGAAATCAAAAATAAATAACTCCTTTTTAGAGCCAAATCTTTGATTAAGTTGCTGAGATTTTGGGTGGCCGTGGTACCAAGGGGGCTGCCCCTCATGGCAGAGTGACTCCACCACAGCCAGGACAGGGCCCTGGGCTGGATTCCCTGGAGAAATTCCACAGGGAGCAGCTCCAGCTCAGCCCTTCAGGGAGGACATCCCAGCCCTCATGATTTCATCCACCAGGAGAATGTTGCTGGCAATCACCGTGCTGGAAACAGGGAAACAGCAAAGAAATATTGTTACAATTGCCAAACTCAGCTTCATTTTTGTGTTTCAAGACATCTTGCTGTACATGGGATCCCCAGTTTTACATCACCTGAACACACACAGAGTAATGTTACAAGTGAAATCCTGCCAGCCTTACCATGAATGAAGCAGCTGCTTTTTGACATTGTAATTATCCCAGATTCCAGCTGCTGCAGCCACCATGGGCTCCCCTGCAACACAAGTGAAGAGCCTTTAAAAAACCAGTTCACACAGAGACTTTTTGCTGGCTGACATCTGATATCTCTCACTGTATCCAACAGTGTGCCTTATCCTCTAAAAACCTCAAATCAGCACACACTGAACTACAGCAGCCTGACTGCCAAGGCTTCCGTGCAGCTTTTTATCAATAAAGATAAATCTGTCTGCACTCAGAGCCCTTTGTGCTTCAGAGCTGAGCCAGGTTCTTACTGGAGCACCAGCCTGTGGCTGAGGGAGAACTTACCAGTGTTGAGATCAACCCCAGTGAGCTGCCCTGACTCCATGTGCTCTGCCTGCACCTTCACCAGCGTCTCCTGGGGATCATAGCCCGAGTTCTGAGCAAGCACCTGGCACAGAACACAGCGATTGGTTTAATTTTGCTGATTACAGAGCCCTCCAGCAGAAAAAGCAGAGTCTGTGTGTGCTTTAAAGTTAATTGATCACCCAGAACTCCTTTTACCTTAGGAATGATGAGCAGAGCATCAGCAAAAGCCTGAACTCCAAGCTGGGCTCTTCCTTTCACGTTGGGTTTGTGTTTCACAAGAGCATTGGCCACTGCCACCTCCAGTGCCCCTGCTCCTGGCACCACACATCCTGCAAGGGAACAGCACCTGTTTCATTTAAACTGCTCATTTTTAGTGCAGTTTGATCTCTTCCCTCCATACCCTGCACCTGGATGTCACATATTTCTTCACAGAAATCCTTTCTTTGGGATTTGTCCATCTTCTGGGAAGCAAAGGGCCCCAGAAGAAGAATGTAAACAATTGTTATCGGCTGTTGTGAGATGTGGCAGGTGATCCTGTGATTGGCTCATCTTCCATGTTTCCAGCTAAGGGCCAATCACAGGAGCAGCTCAGGAGAGATTCCTTGAACACAGAACTTTGTTATGCATTCCTTCTATTCTATTCTTAGCTTAGCAGCCTCTGCAAGCTCTCTCTTTATTCTTTTTAGTATAGTTATAATGTATTGTATATCTTATATCAATAAATCCAGCCTTCTGATCAAGAAACAAGATTCTCGTCCTTCTCTCACCACAGTGACCCTTAAGGTCACTGTAATACCTGAACAGGTGAATAATCAACCACAGAACTATGAAATCCTGAGCTCAGGCTTGAACTGGAGCAGGAACCAAGGGAGCTGATACATAATTCCCAATTTTGGGATGAGTTTTTACACACCTTTATGATGATGAACAGGGAGGGCACTCACCATCCTCAATGGCATTTTTCACAGCCCGCAGCCCATCCCTCACTGCATCCTTGATCTGGGTCAGCGTGTGCTTGTTGGGGCCCCTGATGAGCAGGGTCACCGAGCGGGGGTTCTCACACTTCTCAATGAAGGTGTACTTCTCCTCCCCCTGGGGAAAACAGCACCACGTTTGCCTGTCAGCCACTTGCTTCAGCAATTTGTGTACACAAATTAGTAACCTGGATGCTTTCAGGCTGGGTTCTGCACTGACAGCACTTCAAGAAGTGATGAGAAGCAGCAGAACTTTATTTCTGTTTTCTCAGCCTATGACAGGAGCAAACATCCAGGCAGATGTTCACATCCAAGTGGATTTTAAGTGTTTTATTTCATTACTCCAGCTTTACCCTTCCAACACTGGGTCACTCACCAGGGTGTACTCATAGACCAGCCCTGCATGTCCCAGGCAGTCAGGAGTGAGATCCTCCACAGAGTTCATGGCAGTGCCACCACAGGCCAGGGTCAGTCTGACAGAGAACAGGCAGAACTCAGCTTTATGTTCAATAAAACCCAAAATCACTGCACTATTTCAGCATGCAGATCCTAGGCTTGCAGTTTGGTTTTGTTCATGGAAGAGCTCTTTAAAAAACTGACTTGTAGAATTAAGGCTCCTCTGTAAGTGTCTGCATTTAAAGCACCCTGAGAGCTCAAACTGCCCTGAGTTACACCAGAAGAGCTGCACAGATTGAAGTGGAATTTTTAGTCAAGCCTTTAAAGATGGATTTAAGCCAGACTTGACTGACTGTCTCAGTTTGGAGGAGCAGATTATTGTATCCTCTCCTCTCCCCAAAACTGACCTTTCCATGTTCCTCCTTTTAGCTCTCCTCAAAGCAACAATTCCTTCTTTGGCAAGGGCATCCAAGGAAAATGGGTCAATTCCCTGCAAACAGAAAAGGACCATCAGCATAAGGACAAAGCTAAAAACACCTCCTCTCTCTCTGACACTGATTCTTCCTCAAGGCTCAAAGAAGATCTCAAGTAGGAACTCTACATTATATTCAGAACTATCAGGCTAAATTTAGCTAATTCTGGCATTTCAAATAATGCTTAGTTATTCTCTTCATCTCACCTTCTGGTTGATGACAACAAATCCTTTGTCTGAGTCGCCACAGACTTTTCTTTTCAACTCTATGATTTTGTTGACTCTGTCTTCAATGAACTTTCTTTCTGCTTTCACCAACTTCTCCCTCTCCTCAGCACTTTTGTAGAAGAATCCAGAGCTCACCTCCCTGAAGGGGAAAAAAAAACCCCACAAAAATGCAGTGAGAAAATTTCCTCTCTGCTGTAGAAATAAACTGGAGCATAAGGAATGAGCATAATGAATGTTTCTTCAGTAACATTCTAAAGAAATCAACCCAGAACAAACCAGTCCCTCCAACCCACACTGATGTTCTGCTCCCTAATTCAAAGCTTTTCCACTCCAGAGTTCTCTCAGTTTCAAGTGTCTGCCTTATTTTTTGAAGTGTATTAATGTGTTTGTTCTACAATATCAAATTGTGGCCAAGAAAGGAAGGGCTTTCAACCTTTCTGTGATCACACAACAAAATAAAATCCACTGTGCAGCTCTGCCTCTCACAGAGATTTGTTCACCCACCACCTTTCCCCAAAGGGCTGCAGAAGGGGAATCACCTTCCCCCTTCACAGTTTTGGTTGATATTTAAGCACATTTTAAATAAAAGTCCTGAAGACAGGAGCATGTGCTGGGTACTCACGTTTTCTCATACTCCAGAGACACATTGCAGGTAAGAATAAAAGCATCTTCCACTCTTTTCTTCATGTCAGGGTGGCGAGCTCCATGATCCAGCACCAGCCCCCTGATCAGCCTGCAAGGTTAAAAACCCCTCTGGGTGTCCATGGACACAAACACAAGATTCCATGGAGTGTGAGAGTGGAACTGCTGCAGCCCAAACTGCCTGGGCACTGCTGGGTGATGTGTTCCCCTCCCAAGGGCATGCTCATCCCATCAAAAAGCACACCAGGCACAGTGGGAAAAAGGAATTTGCTCTGGCATGGTGTCTGACTGCACCAGCTATGAGGAAAGCTAGGGCAGAATTCATCCATGCACTGAGGGAAAGGGAAATCCTGTGGAATATCCAATCCACAACCCAGTTTCCATTTATCAAATGCTGCTTTGTGATTAACAGATGCCAACCTAAAGCATCATCAGACACTAAGAAAAAAGAGTATTTATCCAACATTGTTAAGCCAGTGTTGCTCTTTGCTATTTGGTAATTTCATTAAGGAATCAATTCAGTGAGGGAGAAACTTCTGCCAAGTTAAAGACAGATTTAAGCCAGACTTGACTCACTGTCTCAGTTTGGAAGAGCAGATCATTGTAACCTCTCCCTCATAAAGATATTTATGGCTGAAATTTGTATTTCAACTCTTGCAGTGGTAGCTTTAGGACACCCTAAAAAGAAACCAAAACCTCCCAGGCTCCTCAAAGCTCAGGGTCCCATTAAATTGAAGCCCAAGGATCCTCCAGACTTACGTGGTGTCTGTCTCTGATTTGTGCTTCATCTCCATGATTTCCACCATGTACAGGTCAATGGGCTCCCCTGGTTTTCTGACTGTCAGGACAGAATCTACCACAGCCTGCAGCACAGGGGAGGGAAACATCCCAAAATCACCATCAGTCTTCCAAAGTTCACTTCACACCTTTCCCACTTCAGATTATAATTAAAGCACTTCCACAGCTGGCTCTCTTCACCCACAGAGGCAGAGTGACAGGGACACTCACCTCTGTCAGGATGTCAGCAAGCTCAGCGTGCACTTTAGTCCTGAGGGATGTCCTGGCAACATCGATGAGGGTCTCCCTGTCCATCTCCTTGGACACTTTGACCTGATCCAAAACCTCAAGTGCTTTTTCCTTGGCAATCTCAAATCCTTCTGCTACTATTCTAGGGTGCAAACCCTAAGGCAAAGGAAGAGAGATCATTGGACAATGGAAGATAAAATAGTTCTTTTTGCACAAACAGAACCTGTGGTTTCAACATTCCAAGGAATGGCAAAGCACAGGGAATATGCTGCTGAGGCCATGTGTTCTGTCCTTCTGAATACATGTAAAAGGAATGGAAATCCTTCCAATGCAGAGGAAAAGCACAGATTAATTTAGCACAGACTGAAACCAAGGGAACTACAAAGCACACTTGGGTGTTCGCTGTGCAATATCCACGTTTACCTGCCCTCAGGGAGGAGCTCCTGTCAAACACTCCAGAAGTGCTTTGACTCACACAAAACAAAGTAACAGCAGGTATCACCCAAAACCTTAAAAGCTACAGTATCCACAAAAAGTGGGTTTGATTTTGAACAGGGTTTGAGTCCCCCCCTCTAGCTTTTCTCCCTTTTTACAACTTCTAACTTTAAGCAGAACAACGTATTTATGTTCCACTCCTGTTAAACATTTAACAAAAACAGCCCACTGAAGGTTTTAACTTGCCCACCGATGAAACACTGCATACACACCTCAGAAATGTAAAGATCTGCCTGCTTCAGGAGCTCTCCAATGATGAGGACATTCGAGGTGGTGCCATCTCCAGTGATGTCATCTTGTGCTGTTGCTACTTTTGCTATCAAGGAGGCCGTGGGGTGTTGGATTTGCTAGACAAAAATAAGAAGATGAGCAGTTAAGTGATACAGCAAACGAAAATCCGAGATCAGCTAAGAAAGAACTGAAGGTGATGTTTTAATGGTTTAACCTAATTGGTTTGCTACTCCTTTGGCTGATTATTTTACTCATTCTCATGGTGCCGTTTATATTTTTAACATTATTCTCTTTTCAATATTGCGTTAACCTGCACTTATTTCTTCACCCTCCTCCGAAGGCGCATTTTGCTTCAATAGATACGGGTCGCTGGGGCAGGGGGGACGCGATTCCCCCTCACCCAAAGGCGCTCGTCCCTCCCTAAACCCCCTGCTCGGAGCAGCCCCAGCTCACCATTTCCTGCAGCAGCACGTTGCCATCTTTGGTCAGCTTGATGTCTCCGGAGCCCGACACGAGCCTGCGGGCGGCACGGGAGGGTGAGCAGAGCCCCGGCTCCAGCACACGTGTGAGGCCGCGGGCCCGCCCCGCTCCTTCCCCATCCATTCATCCATCCCACCCCGGCCTCAAAACACGTGCGGGGCCACCCGCTCCTTCTCATCCCTCCATCCCTGAGCCACGGACCCCTCCCGCCTCCGCCTTTGTTCCCCTCCCGGCCCCGCTGCTTCCCCTCACGCTCCCCTCAGGCCGTGCTCCCCCCCAACCCCACCCGCGGCGAGAAGGGCGGGGGCTCCCTCACATCTTCATGGTGCCCTTGGGGCCCAGGTTGGTCCTCAGCACGTCCTGCAGCCCGCGGGCCGCGCTGATGTTGACGGCCAGCGCGGCCTGGGCACGGGCCACCTCGGCCTTGGGGTTGAGCGCCTTCACCGCCATGACTGCGCTCCGCTCTGGGCCGCGCCGGGCGGGGCGGGGCACCGCGGTCCTGCCTCCTGCCCGCCCCTTCTAGAACACTCTGGGCTCACCCATTGGCCCACCGGCTCGGTGCCGCGTTTCTATTGGTTAATAGGCCTGTCGTTCATCCCGGCTGCTCCCGCCGCCAAGGCGTCCCGATTCTCATTGGTTCGTTGGCGCGCTAGCCACGCTCTCATTGGCTGCGGTGCCTGTCGCTCCACTTAGTCCCGCCCCCCGTGCCTCTGAGGCGCGGGCGCGGCACCGCCCTCAGAGATGGTTGTGAGGGGAGCGCGGGGTTGGTGTGGGGCTGTCTGAACGGGCGGGGATGGTCGGCGCTTAATCCGCCCTCTCATGTCACGGACACCCTCAGCAACTCCGCAGAACTGTCAGAATAAATAATTAAACCCGATGATTTCACATTAGACCGATAAAATTAATAGTTAAGTGGCGTGGATTAATAATCAATGGTTCTTGGTTAAATTCGGGATTGAGGTTAATAAAAACTCATTTTCTCATAACACACAAGCTGATGTGTGGGCACTGGGGCTTCCATAGCCCCCAGTTGCACACCTTCTGCCCGGGGCTTTCCTGGACTGAATCCCTCCCGGGGGTTCTAAGGATGGGGATGGTCCCCGCAGAGGTTTCTGTGTAAAATAAAACCAGAAATATTATTGCCAAGACAGCCTTTGTAGGTGTTGAAACGTTTCCCTAAGCGGCCTGTCAGGGCTCACTACTGGAGATAATACAATATTTGTTTATTTGGACTCTGAAATGGAAGGACAAGTGAGTTTCCCTGGAGAGGAGCTGAAGAAGGAGCTCCCGCCATGGTCCCTCACACCCTGCGGGCACCGATTGCACCAGGCTTGAATCCCAAATTGCTCCGTCTGGGCTTGTCCCCTCCAACACCCACACGGCAACACTGGGTGTGACACAACCTCTTCTGATTCCAGGTGTTGCATGAGGCCCCACAATAATCCCCAGGCAGTTCCCTGTGCTCTGCAGCCCGGCTGCTCGAGAGGCTGCAGACCACAGGCACAATGGCCCTGAGGCCAGGATTTAGTCAGAATTTGGTGCAGGGAAGGCAGAGACCCTTCCCCAGCCCTCTCCCACCAGGTATGAAGATGCCCAGAGAAGCTGGAAGTGTCCAAGGCAAGGTTGGACAGGGCTTGGAGCAGCCTGGGATAGTGGAAAGTGTTCCTGCCCATGGCGGGGGGCTGAAACAAGATGCTCTTTAAGTTCCCTTGCAACCAAACCTATAAAATCCTTCCCTCTCCATCCCACTTTTTGCAGCAGCCCTAGATTGCTCCAGCAGTGCAATGAGCTGAATGTATTTCCACAGCACCTCCAGGAGTAAAGTCAGAGCCTGCTCCTGGGTCCAGTTTTGCTGCACAGGACTTTTGGGGGAGCTTGATGGGAAATGTCAGTGTCAGGTGTCAGGGCAGCCTGGCTGGGTTTGGCTGCAGGCTGTGGCACCTGCTTTGGGTGAGGATCTCAGGTTTCTGGGCAAAATGCCACGTTGTGCACAAGAGGAGGACTCCCACATGGGGCCTGTCTGTCTCTCTGGAAGGGACAGCTGCTGATTTCCTTGGGATTCTGGTTTTTTTAATGTGTTAGGTGATGTTTGGACATCCTACAAGTTTGGAGCCCTATTGTTGAGGAGTGTCTTGTGAAATATTTTGACGCCGGCTCCAGTGGAGTGGCTGGGCTTTCTCCTCTGTGGTTGCAATCATTAGAAATAAATATTAAACATTGCAAAATGCAGGGAATCACAGTTGTCATTTCAATATTAGCTCTGGAACTCTGTTCAAATGTTGTCTGCACTTCACTGGGATGCTGAAACCATAACAAAACAAACCACCAAACCTGGCGCAAGGCTGCTGTGCAAATATCTGAGATGCAATGTCCAGTTAAAACACCCGGATCCCCAGCTCTGCCCTGGATTCTGGAACGCCCAGATCAAATATTTTCTAGCTCTTGCTTCTCTGGTTTGTTATTTTGCCTGTTCCTCTCAGGGCTGTTCTCAGCAGAGGGCAGCCTTGTCAAACCCATCCCAGGCTTGTTAACTTTCATGTTTCCCTTGCTGATGCCTATGGAAAGGCAGGAATTGCCCATCCTAAAACATTTTTGGGGCTAGCAGTGATGTGGGCCAGGTTCAGGTTTGTGAGAGGAATTATTTCTGCTGGAAAATAAAGAGAAAATTTCGTTTTGAGATTTTTTATTTTTAGGACCAGAGGGGATGGGAAGGGAAAAGCTGCTTTCGAAGACATCCTAATCCTCCATGCAGGTGGTTTCTGCTGGTTTTTTTTTGTAAAAATGGAGAGGTTCTGTAGTGACATACCAGAGCTGGGTGCTGTGTTTGTATTTTCCTGAGCATCCTCCTACAGCTCTCAGGCAGAGCTCTCTGTGTTTCCTTGCTGGCTCACATTCCTCAGGATAGTTATTTTGTGTTATCGTAACATTTCTCATGAGCATCTCCACAATAAAATCCCATTTTGCAGCATTTTTCAGCCATCAAGACAAGCTTTTTTCCCTTTTTTTTTCAGCCTTGGCTGTAGAATTGTTCTATTTGTTTTTTGTGTGTAATGAAAATAAAGGGCAAATGCTTACCAGACTTAAATTGCCCTATGAATTCAATGGATTACACCAGGTTAAAATCAAAATATTTAACTAAATTAAAGCCAACATGTCCATTAAACTAAGCCAAATAAAGGAAATATCCTTCATGAAATATTCAGCAGCAATTCTCTTAGTCAAGCCAGGCACTGCTTATCTTGGCAAAAACCCCTCTGAGATTCTCAGTAAAAGCCATTTTCTTTCATCTTTATCAAGATGGGTTTTCCTTTAACCTTATTCACAGAAATGATTTCTAAATCTGCTTTGAACAACATCCTGTCCTGCCACGATAAAGCTGACAAACAGCACTGGGCTGCTGATCCCCGGCACCAGTTTGGCAGCACAGGGGCTTGGTCCCATCTTCTCCTGACTCAAGAAGCTCCTGAGAGATGATCCTGTCATGTACTGAGAAATTCTGAAAAAGCATAAAGGGAGGAGGGGCACAAAAGGTGATGGGATTTAATTAATAAATGGAATTTTGAGGGGTGACGCTGCCAGGATGGCAGAAGAGGTCGTGCACAGAGCATGACTGGAGCACCCAGCGGTGCAGAACAGACGGGCAGCGGTCACGGGACTCCTGGCACAAGTGGACAAAAGCAGCTAAATCAGCTAAATCAGCTTTTCTTGACCTTGAACCAAACAACTCCTGGCCTGGCACTGTCCCATTGTCCAAGCCACAGCAGTGAGCAAGGGAAGCTCTTCCGTGGGATGCCAAAACAAAAGCATGGGCAGCTTTGGCAATTTTTCCACAGCTTTTGGGGAACAACACTGAGCCTTTTCCCAGGCCTTTCCCCTTTGCTGCTGAGCTTTTGCCAGCTTTGGATGGGATTTGTGTGGGTAACTTCACTCAGGGATGCACTAACAGCTCAAGCCAAGAGGAGATATTGGAATTTTAAATCCCTGAAAGGTGGCTGTAGTCAGGTGGGGTTGGGCTCTTTTTCCAGGCAGCACTGAGAACCAGAGGACACAGCCTTAATCTGTGCCAAGAGAAATATAGGCTGGATGTTAGGAAAAAGTTTTCTACAGAAAGAGTGATAAAGTTCTGAAATGGCTGCCCAGGGAGGTGGTGGAGTCCCCATCCCTGGGTGTGTTTAACAAAGCCTGGATGTGGCACAGGGTGCCAGGGTTTAGCTGAGGGGTTGGGGCTGGGGTGGACTCGATTTTAAAGGTCTCTTCCAACCTGGTCATTCTGTGAATTCTGGAAATTCTGGGACTGGGGAGGTGGTGGAGTCACCATCCCTTAACAAAGCCTGGATGTGGCACTGGGTGCCAGGGTTTAGTTGAGGGGTTTGGGCTGAGTTGGACTCGATGATCTTGAAGGTTTCTTCCAACCTGGTCATTCTGTGAATTCTGGGAATTTTGGGACTGAGGAGGTGGTGGAGTCCCCATCTCTGGGGGTGTTTAACAAAGCCTGGATGTGGCACGGGGTGCCAGGGTGTAGCTGAGGCGTTGAGGCTGGGTTGGACTCAATGATCTTGAAGGTCTCTTCCAACCCGGTCATTCTGTGATCCCAGCTCACAAATCCTCCCTTCTCTCCCGAAAACAGGAGATCTTCTCCTGAAATCTGATTTCAGCCAGGAGAAGTTCCCGATTGCCGCTGCCCGGAGCAGCCCGTGAGGGCCGAGCGAGCCCCCGCGCCCGCCGCTCCCTGCCCGGCCTGGCCCGGCTCCTCCCCTGGCCCGGGGCGGTCACACCTCTGCCGCCCTCGCTGGCAGCGAACAGCTTGCCCTGCTCTGCTCCCATGTGTGCGAGCACCTCAAACAAACCCCCCGGGCCGCCTGACTCAGCGCTTTATCAGGGGCCGAGCGGCAAAATGCGGCTGTCGTCCAGCGCAGCCCGTGCGCGGGGTTTGTGCCGCTGAGGGCTCAGCTGATCCCTCCCTGCCAGGCGCAGCCCGGAGCCTCCCGGCGGCAGCAGCAGCCACGGCCGCTTCCCTTCTGTATCCTGTAAGTCACCGGGATCGCGCTTTTCTCGCAGCTCGGAAGGGGTTGGAGTTTGGCTCGCAGCTCCATAACACAAGGGGGGTTTTTCCAGCAGGGAAAACGAGGAGGATCTTGTGCCTTGTGCTGCCCGGCTGGTTTATAACAGCAGCGTGAATGAATGATGCAATCGGGCACGGGGGGAGCAGCGGCGTTTTGGCAGCAGGGGCGAGAGGGGATTGGAGAGTTGGGAGGTGGATGTCAACATCCAACAGGTTCCTTCTGCCCTTTTTCACCTGCTTTTCGCGAGGTGTTGGAATGAGTTCGCTGTGAGGCACTGCTGTGCAGAGAATCGTGCGGAGCTGCGAGCAGCTCATCTCTTGACTCGCAGGCAGCTTTGTGCCACTGCCTTTACAAACCGAGCAGGAGGTTAAAGCAAAACCTAACATGAAATAGAAAACCCAGGAAGTTTAACAAAGACCTAAAAAAATGAAGAAAACCCAGGAGATTAAGGACTGAGTTTTCCTATTCTCACCCTGCAAACCACAGAAAGTTATGTGTGGAAGGGTTGAACTTCTAAAACTTATATAAAACACAAACACAATTTGCTTAAATATAACTAATCTGCTTAAATGTATCAGCTTTCCTCTAAAGCTTTCAAGACGTTGCTAATTCTGAGGATGAAAGCTCAGCACAGAAAAGCTTTGCCGCTGTATTATTCCCATTTTACAGACACAGGACTGGAAACAATGAGGATTAAGTGGTTTGTTTCAACTCATACCATGGAAACACTCCTGGGAATGTTCTTAGAAGCTGTAGGAGGAAAAGGGCCTGAAAAAAACTTTCAAGAACTATTTTCTCCAAATCCTTTGCTCTGAGCAGCAGTTTCCCTTCAAGGCAAAATAAACAGTTTAATGTGGTTGAACTTCTGTTAATGTTCAATGTTAAATGGGGAAGTGAATCAGAAATTGTTTGCAAACAAGGATATTCCAGAGTGCTGGGTAATATTTCATTAAGATTCACTTAATCTTCATTTTTAACGGCAATAAATGTGATCATCATGCAAAGTGGCAGCACTTGTGAAAGCTGAAATATGACAACAAGGGAGGTTTAGTCACATTGAGGGGTTTGAGATCTCATCAGAACCTTGCAGCCCCAGAACACCTGCAGTTCTGAGCACTGCTCCCATTTGCATTTCCACATTACCTATGGATACAGAGGATGGGGCAGTTTTTCCCCATGAGGCAAGTGCCCTTCTTTGAAGGGACAGCAAACAGAGAGGATTTCAGTTGTTTTCCTTTCCCATGTGCTCTTACATAATTCCTCTGTTTGTGACTCCACCCTGTCTATTATGAAAGAGAATTATTTATTGTGAAAATATCTTTATTTTTTTTTTAACAGCCCAATGAAACATTTCATAGTCTGGAGGCAAGGAGATCTCATGGGAATTCCCCTTTTCCCTTATAATTTTCTTTTTTCTCCATCTTTATCTCAAGTTTCACCCTACCTCTTTCTCTCTCACTCTTTTGTCTTCCTTAGTCACTTCTTTGCCCAGTGTTCTTCTCTTCCCCATATTCTTCTTTCCAGCTTTTCCCCGTGGTATTTTATATCAGACCTCTTGAAATGTTTGCTGCTTGGATGTTTTTCAGGCTAGGAATTGATTACCTACCTGAAATTCAGTGGCAGGAAGATCAGAGATTCCCTATCAGTGTTTTTCCTGTGGAAACAGAACCCATTATTTGTGGGAATTTCATTTTTCTTCCCATCTCATTAAAACACTTACACTTTTAAGCAATCAGATGCTCTGTATTTAGAATAATTAATCTCTGCCACTTACACAGGCCTGGACCACTCTGGAATACAAAATTGCTTTTCCCTGACTGCAGCTGAGATTTGTCCATGGAAGGGTTTTACACAACTTTGATTCTTTTTGCTTTTTGATTCAGATGTGCTACTGATGATTTTTGCAATTCTTCCCTTCCACTTTGTCATTTTTAGACAGCATAAACCATAGTTTGAAACTATTTTCAAATAGGAATAAAGAGAGGACAGGGTTAATTCCAACTATGACTCCACAATAATTCTTCTTTATTTGTCCATCAAAGTGCAAAGTCCAGCACAGCTTTCATGCCATCATTGTCAGGGAAAGGAGCATGGGAAATGTGGATATCAGAGAGAAGGAAAAGTGAACATTTCATCACTCCCAGCACACCTGTGGAGAGATAACCTTTTTCTGGGGCAGATCAAAGCCTTGCATCCAGACCAAAATTACAGCTTGTCACTGAGCAATCACGTCACAGAGCAGTGTCCCTGTGGTCTTTGTGAGGTCCCCGGGATGAGGGAAGAGATGAATGTGACTCCATGTTCTCAGAAGGCTGATTTATTATTTTATCATATTATATTATTATAGTAAAGAATACAGAAAGGATACAGACAGAAGGCTTAACAAGAATGATAATAAAAACTCGTGACTCAGAGAGTCTGACACAGCTGGCTGTGATTGGTCATTAAGTAAAAACAATTCACATGAAACCAATCAAACATTGCACCTGTTGGTAAACAAAACAATTCACATGGAACCAATCAAACATGAACCTGTTGGTAAACAATCTCCAAACCACATTCCAAAGCAGCCAACACAGGAGAAGCAAATCAGATAATGATTGTTTTCATTTTTCTCTGAGGCTTCTCAGCTCCCCAGGAGAAGCAATCCTGGCGAAGGGATTTTTCAGAGAATGTGACAGTGACATGTCCCCACACGGTGCCATTGCCTCACAGGTGTGGCAATGGTGGCTTTGCATCAGCAGGGTGGCTGCTGGGACACACGTTGGTGACGCCAATGTCACAGCTGCCCTGGAACACGGCCCTGCTGCCTGGAAATCTGGGAGCTTTCACTGCAAACACAAGCACAGCTCTGCAGCCCAGGGCAAGTCAAGGCTAAAACAAACGTGCAATTCACGTGGCACCTGCCCAGGCAGTGCCAAGGCTGACCTCAGAGCTGGCCTCTGGCCACCAGGCCTCACCTCAGAGCTGGGTGCTGCCAGAGGGAGGTTCTGATGCCCACGAAGTTCTGATGTCCACGAAGTTCTGATGTCCACGAAGTTCTGATGTCCACGAAGTTCTGATGTCCCCAAAGTTCTGATGTCCACGAAGTTCTGATGTCCACAAAGTTCTGATGTCCCCAAAGTTCTGATGTCCACGAAGTTCTGATGTCCACAAAGTTCTGATGTCCACGAAGTTCTGACGTCCACAAAGTTCTGATGTCCCCAAAGTTCTCATGTCCACAAAGTTCTGATGTCCATGAAGTTCTGATGGCCACTTTCCTTCTATATGCTGTGCTGATAACTCATTTAACTAATTAGGACTATTATATAACTATTTTATATGAAGTTCTGATGTCCATGAAGTTCTGATGGCCACTTTTCTTTCACGTGCTGTGCTGATGGCTGATAACTCATTTAACTAATTATGACTATTATATAACTATTATGACTATTATATAGCTATCAGTTACTCATGATAACGATTTTTTCTTACGTGTCCGGTGCAGTCTTTGGAGAAAAAGATAAAACTCGTCATGGTTTGCAGCCAATAATCCTTTAGTCATGGTGCTAAAGCTGGACTGGGGTTTTGTGGTGTGCACCAAGGGCAGGGTTGTGCCAAACTGCAGTTCAGAGTGGCTCTGTAAAAGCCTTTTTCTGGGATATCTCCTCTATGCCACCAACCCCTCAAAGGCAGCAGAACAAACCCCACAAATGTCCTGTCTGAGCCTCTCGTGTCACTCATTGTCCCTTGCTCATTGACATCTGTCAGGCAGACACAGCTCCTGGCTGTTCACAGCAGGTTCCACCACTCAGGCTGGGTGGTTCCTTCACACAGATTTCCACCTCCCAACAACAGATTGGAGCCTTCTCTTTTATTCCATGCAAAGAGCAGATAAGAGAAATGTGTGCTCTACATTTGTAGTGATGATGGGAATTTTTCATAAAGCTTTTTTGTGTATCCCAACATTCATCGCGTCCTGGGAATAAACCCAAAGGTTCTGTTCCTGCTTTGACCATTAGTGAGAGGAAAACAAAAGATGAAATGTTATAAAGACACCCATAATTCTTAAGAATGTGCTGTTTGATGGTGTTTTTCCCCTGTCCCAGAAAAGAACCTGCAGCCCAGATCAATCATACAAGACATGTCCTGAGAGATGTCTGAGAGATTGGAAGAAACAAAAACTTCTGCAAAAATCTGAGAAGTGACATAAATAGGCAGGTGTTGTTTGTGTCTAAATTATAGATTAGTGAACAGTAAAATCCACACTGAATTAATTCCCCTATGAGAGCACAAGGTGAGTAGGGATGAGTAAGAAGAGATTTAAATCCTTAAGCTTCTGATCTGCAGAAGTGCTCAACATATTGAAGTGGGCAGATCTAAAAGAGTAGAAAAGAAACTTTTGTCATCAAAAGGGGTAGAAAATGGGACTATTATGGAAAGGGATTAAAATTATTTGTCAGGGACTATTATGGAAAATGTAATGTGTAATAGACATCTTTTACGGAAAATACTTTCCTTAGGATTTTTCCTCCTGAGAAGCTCAGAGGCCTCAGGAACAAAATGTAAACATTGATTATCTGCTGCTGTGGAATGCAACAGGTGCATCTGTGATTGGTCTCACGTGGTTGTTTCTAATTAATGGCCAATCACAGTCAGCTGGCTCAGACTCTGTCAGAGACAGAAGCTTTGTTATCATTCTTTCTTTTTCTATTCTTAGCTAGCCTTCTGATGAAACCTTTCCTTCTATTCTTTTAGTATAGTTTTAATGTAATATATATCATAAAATAATAAATCAGCCTTGTGAACCATGGAGTCAGATCCTCATCTCCTCCCTCACCCTCAGAGCCCTGTCAGCACGGTCACAGTGATGTCTTGATGGTTGAGAGAAGTTCTCAAGGGCCAAGGGTTTGATGGGTTTATAAAAGGCTAACCCCAATGTTAATGGTCCAATCTTTTATTATTAATGAGGGTGTAGGACAGGATCTAAACCTTCCTGATTTAGGGATAACCACTCATTGATAGGTTTAGGGTAGTTTGTAATCAGTCCTTAGGGCCTGGGTGTCCTGCAGCAACTGCTGTGAGAGATGAGAAACCAAGGTCCCCCTGATCTGAACCAGAGCCCTGCAACCCCACAGAGCTCCTGGCAGCCTGGTGCCTCAGGCAGTGCCAAGGATTGCAACCTTGAACCCACGGAGGGGCTGAGGCAGCAGGCAACAAATCAGCAGCAGCCCAGGGCTCCACGGCCCACCTGGAGCACGAGGTGACCATCAGTAGGCAGCAACAGCAGGAGCAAATCAGCAGCTGGGGCACCTCCACCACCATTCCCCCCTCAGGGATAAAAGCCCTGAGCCGCCTGCGCTCGGCCCTTCTCGCCCGCGCCAGAGCAGCAGCACCAATGGCTCAGGAAACAGTGCACTACTCCCACTCAGAGAAAGATTTCATCTTGTCCCCTCACAGTAAGAAGGCTCCCAAAAGGATGGCATCCCTGATGGAGCTGAAGGAGATCTTCCGCAGCGCCGACGCCGTGTGCTTCGACGTGGACAGCACCGTCATCAGGGAGGAGGGCATCGACGAGCTGGCCAAGTTCTGCGGGGTCGGGGACGCCGTGGCAGAGATGTGAGTGGGGCTGGGGAGCTCACACAGGTCTGGAAAGCAGAGTGAGCCATGGCAGAGATGTGAGTGGGGCTGGGGAGTTCACACAGGTCGGGAAAGCAGAGTGAGCCATGGCAGAGATGTGAGTGGGGCTGGGGAGCTCACACAGGTCGGGAAAGCAGAGTGAGCCATGGCAGAGATGTGAGTGAGGCTGGGGAGCTCAAACAGGGCCAGGCACAGTGAGCCATGGCTGGGGAGCTCACACAGGGCCAGACAGGGACAGTGAGCCATGGCAGAGATGTGAGTGAGGCTGGGGAGCTCACACAGGGCCAGGCACAGTGAGCCATGGTAGAGATGTAAGGCTGGGGAGCTCACACAGGTCAGGCACAGTGAGCCATGGCTGGGGAGCTCACACAGGGCCAGACAGGGACAGTGAGCCATGGCAGAGATGTGAGTGGGGCTGGGGAGCTCACACAGGGCCAGGCACAGTGAGCCATGGCTGGGGAGCTCACACAGGGCCAGACAGGGACAGTGAGCCATGGCAGAGATGTGAGTGGGGCTGGGGAGCTCACACAGGTCAGGAAAGCAGAGTGAGCCATGGCAGAGATGTGAGTGGGGCTGGGGAGCTCACACAGGGCCAGGCACAGTGAGCCATGGCTGGGGAGCTCACACAGGTCAGGAAAGCAGAGTGAGCCATGGCAGAGATGTGAGTGGGGCTGGGGAGCTCACACAGGTCTGGAAAGCAGAGTGAGCCGTGGCAGAGATGTGAGTAAGGCTGGGGAGCTCACACAGGTCAGGAAAGCAGAGTGAGCCGTGGCAGAGATGTGAGTGGGGCTGGGGAGCTCACACAGGTCAGGCACAGTGAGCCATGGCTGGGGAGCTCACACAGGGCCAGACAGGGACAGTGAGCCATAGCAGAGATGTGAGTGGGGCTGGGGAGCTCACACAGGTCTGGAAAGCAGAGTGAGCCGTGGCAGAGATGTGAGTAAGGCTGGAGAACTCACACAGGTCAGGCAGAATGAGCCATGGCTGGGGAGCTCACACAGGGCCAGGCAGGCAGAATGAGCCAGGGGTGATGGAGCTGTGAGCACGGATTGGTCTGTGAGCATGGATTTGTCCTTTGCAGTCATTTGGTTCTGTTGTAGATGGGTACAGTTTGTAAAGGGGTGGGGGTAATAAGTGCATGAGAATGGGGTAATAAGTGATGATGAAGATTGGGTAATAAGCAGGTAATAAGTGTATGAGGATGGAGTAATAAATGGGTAATAAGTGGATGAAGATGGGGTAATAAGTGGATGAGGATAGGGTAATAAGGATGAGGTGACTTGGTTTGGTAATTGTGAGGCTGCCCAACAAAACTATTCTGGAATTAAATCTCTATTGGTAATTTTGAATTAAATCTCTATTGGTAATTTTGAATTAAATCTCTATTGGTAATTTTGAATTAAATCTCTAGTGGTAATTTTGAATTAAATCTCTATTGGTAATTTTGAATTAAATCTCTAGTGGTAATTTTGAATTAAATCTCTATTGGTAATTTTGAATTAAATCTCTAGTAGTAATTTTGATAGACTAAGAGCAGCCCTCATCATTAAACTTGGCTAAGCACTACCAAAGCCTGAAAACCTTACCATGAGGTGGAGGAGAGGGGACAGCACTCCCAACCCATGGCTGAGGCTGGGAAACAGCACAAGCTGAAGCTTTTAGGAAAAGCTCTGTTGGATTCAGCTCAGGAATGTGATCCCAGTCTGGCATCACAGAGGGAATGGAGCAAATTTTCTTTGCTCCACTGGTTGCCCCATGCATGGAGCTCTCCTGGCCACCAGTCTTTGGGGTTCAGGATATCCTGGCTCCCTGCCACTCCTCATCATTGCTGTGCTGTTGGGAGCAGCCCCAGCTGGTGAAGGGTCCCTGATTTGGTGTCTGTCTGTCCCCCAGGACCCGCAGAGCCATGGGTGGCACTGTGACATTCAAGGCAGCTCTCACAGCACGGTTAGGTCTCATCAGGCCCTCCTATGAACAAGTGCAGAAATTAATATCTGACAACCCACCTCAGCTAACTCCAGGAATAAGGTAAGAAGAATTGAATTTTTATTTTTTTTTTAAAGTGTTCAGGAAGCAGATGGAATAAATAAAGCAAATTCTGTGTCATTAGTGGTGCTGTAAGGCCACAGAGCTGGTTGGTGTTGCCTTTCCTGCCCCATCTCCGTGCTGGGTGTGTGCAGAGCTTGGATCAGGAGCCTGGCTCCATGGCTGGTGGTTAAACATCCATGGAAAAAGAAAAGATTCTTAGATATTAACT
Organism: Zonotrichia leucophrys gambelii; assembly: GCF_028769735.1. Classification (NCBI taxonomy): domain Eukaryota; kingdom Metazoa; phylum Chordata; class Aves; order Passeriformes; family Passerellidae; genus Zonotrichia; species Zonotrichia leucophrys. The sequence goes on along the minus strand of NC_088188.1, from coordinate 6,057,172 downwards.
GGCACCTTGGCTGCCAAGCTCAGATCCTGGCTGGAGGATTAAATGGGCATGGAAAAGAATCTGTTCAACCTCTGGTCTTTCATGGGTGATGGGACTGGGAGGAGATTTAATACCTCCCTAAATTTGGTCTATTCTGCAACTCTGTTACCTCTCTCTGCTCAGTGCAGTTTGGGGGATCCATTGCTTAGGGCCCCATTCTGAAGTCCCTAAAAACATTAAAATTAAACACACATAAACATGTCTAACACACATAAATATGTGTATTCATTCATCCTGAGGTTTGGAATGAACATTAACTATTTAAGCTGAAAAGCTCTGTGGATTTTTTCCCCCTATTCAAATTGTTTCTATGCATTGCAAAGAATTCCTTTACTACAAAATCTGACCATAGCTTCAAGTCTGAAATATTTTCAGCATATAAAAAGAGTTTTTGATGATCCTGTGCTTGTATTGTATCTTTTTTTCTGTAGAAGACAGCTAGAGGTAGCTACAAAGAGAACATTGTTTCCTCAGGATCATGTGATTTTCCTTTTCATTCCTTTCCCTTTCTTCCTCCTTTTCATTCCTTCCCTTTCTTCCTCCTTTTCTGTGTCCTGCTTTAAGGCTCTGCTTTGCTTTTCAGTCTTTATTGTTTCTGCTGGTCCTGCCACCCCTTCCCCTTGCTGCAGGCTGATCTTCTGCCTCCAGAGCCAAATCCCAAAACTCTGCACTGCCTTCAAGTCCTGCTGGCATTACTGGAGTCACAAACTTCTTGTTTTGATTCCTTTTCTGTAGCTGGTGCCTTCTTCTAAAGATGGCATCAATGTCCAGCATCTGGTGAACCAACTCTGAGCTAGAAAACATTTGCATTTTGCACTTTTCAGCCCACTTAGCATTTTGGAGCAGTGGTTTCCTCTCACCCCCTGCTTTTTGCTGCATTCCAGATGAGAAAAAAAAAAAAATTGAACTGGATCTGCTCTCACTTGTTCAAGGGAATTAATGTGAAGGTGGAAAGAAAACAGTTTTGGGCAGTGTTTGTTTTTGAGGAGTGAAGTGATGGTTTTGTGCAGCTCTTGCCAGACACAGACAGAGAGGGAAAAGCTTTGGGCAGCACAGCCCAAACTCAGCTGGAATAGCACAAACACCCCAAACTAAGCTGGAATAGCACAAAGCCTGCCTCTGGGAGGGTTTATTTCACCTTTGCCTGTCTGTCCGCAGGGAGCTGGTGAGCAGACTCCACCAACGAGGGGTTCAGGTGTTCCTGGTCTCGGGGGGCTTTCAGAGCATTGTGGAACACGTGGCCCTGCAGCTGAACATCCCCACAGCAAACGTCTTTGCCAACAGGCTCAAATTCTACTTCAACGGTGAGAGCCCCCTCCAAATCCTCCCTCTGCTGATCAATGGCACTTTGCTGCTCCAGCTCTCAGATATTGGCCTGCAGGCACTGTCCTGTTACCAATCCATGGAGGAAAATTACAAAACCTTACCAAAAACCAGCTCAGGGCGTGCTCAGTGTAAAGAACAGAGCTGGAGTTACTTTTTAATTGCAAGCTGTGCCAAAGGTAAAACTGTGTGCAGCTGCTGAGAGCAGAGTTTCATTTTCTCCTCTCCTCCAAGTTAAAGAGTCCATGACCTGAGGTGCTCTCCCAGCCCTGCCTTTCAGGGGCTTTGGGCCCTGCAGCTGCTCTGGGTTTGAAGCTCTGTCCCAGCAGTTGTAGGTACTCAGGTTGTTCTTACTCAGGGTTTCCTACACTCTGCATCATCCTGGGTGCTGCTCTGGGATGTTCCCACCAGAGTGGCTGGGAATGGATTGGTAGCACTGCCCACACTGGTTTTCCCTGAAAATGTCTCTGTTTTTCTTTGAAACACCTGGGTAAAATCTCAGCCTTAAACTTGCTGATTTGGGATGCTGTGCTGTGAGTTTTACAGGGCTGCATGCACTGAAATCAAGACCACAGAATTTTTCCTTCATTTACCAGAAAATATGGTAAATATATGTATATATGGAAAATATCTGTATTTCCAACTTGTCCCTCCATTGTTTTCCAGGAGAATATGCAGGATTTGATGAAACACAACCAACAGCTGAATCAGGGGGGAAAGGAAAGGTTATCACTCATCTGAAAGAACAGTTCCATTTCAAGAAAGTGGTTATGATTGGAGATGGAGCTACAGACATGGAAGCCTGCCCTCCTGGAGTGAGTATCACAGAAATCCTGAATTCCTTCTGAGCAAATCCTTGGGGCAAAAAGAAGAGTGAGGTTTGGATTCTTTAATTAACAAATGACCAGAAAGATAACTTTATAAATGCTCATGTACTAGGGAAAGATTTGAATTCCACCTCTCCTTCAGCTCCTTTCCCCACACAAAACTCCCCCAATACCCCAAAAGTGCTCAGGATTTGTTTAATGCTTCCCACCTCAAGGCAAAAAAAAAACAAGAAAAAAAGAAAAAAAAAAGCTGCAGTGGAAATTTTAAACCCTGCACTTTCACTGCAGGGGGTTCTGTGAGATGTAGAAATGATGATTGCTCTGGTTAATGATTGAGGACAGGGTTAAAGTTTGCTTTTGGTATCTCTGAGATGAGGCAAACAGAGGTAAGACAAACAGGAGAGGGGTAATTGTGGGATGCTCATGCATGAGCCAATGTTTACCTGCTCTTGAATGGAATTGCATCACATTTACATCAGATTCTCAGTAAAATCTCAGTAAAATCTGAACAATCTGGAAGCTACAAGGCACTGAGGAAAACCCCAATAACCAAAATGCTGCAGAATGAATCGTTAATAAATCTGAAAAATGAACACGCAAAGGAAAACATGGTAGAGATTTTAAAATCCTATCTTAAAAGCAAATTTAATTACTGAGAAAAATTTAATTGCTCCTTCATGCAATAAGCCATGTGCCCATTCCTTGTGTTTCTCCAGGATTGCTTCATTGGATTTGGAGGCAATGTGGTCAGAAAGCAAGTGAAGGAGAAAGCCAAGTGGTACATCACCCACTTTGATGAACTGCTAAAGGAGCTGGAAGAGCGATAAATCCTCCTGTAAAATAATCTATTTAACACCTGTAAATCCATTATACAATGCCATTAAACATTTATTTGTTTGCAAACTTGTGGCCTGGAGTTTTTTAATGATTCTGGGGGTTGGGGATCTTCCACTGTGGTTCATGTGGCAAATGGCACCATGCTACTCAAATGGGTTGGAATGAAAATGGGGAATATTTTTAATAATTGGAAGAAATAAATTATTTACTTCCAAGGGAAGACTAAACATAGAAAATAAAAAGTTAAAAATACCTGAAGAGATTATCTCTTGGTCAATATTGGGCATCTGTTGTTTCATCAGTAATGTCTCTATTTATTTTGGGTTACAAAAAAAGAACAAGGTCGCAAACAAGAACTTTGCCTAATCAAGAATAATAACAGTATTATTATTATTATTATTATTATTATTATTATTATTATTATTAGTATTATTATTATTATTTCAGGCTGCAGTACCTTTTACTGCCACAAACAATAACTTTGCCTAACCAACAACAACAATAATAATAATAATGATTATGATGATGATAATATTAATAATGTAATTCAGGCTGCAGTTTGGCCATTACCTTTCACTGCACAGAATCCCAGCTGCAGGTAAGCAGTGAACAGGTGGAAAACATCCCCAAATATCTCTGATTGCATTAAAATTATGGCCACAGAGCACCTGTGGTGTCATCTGTTACTCAACATCAGTTACTCAACCTGTCTGGGGCAGGAGCTGCAGGGAAATCTGAGATCCAATGTTCATCCCTGGCCAAGAAATATTTTCAGGTGAGGGACAGAGTGGTTCCCATTCTTCATCAAAATATTCCAATCAAAGTCCAAATTGCTGATTTTGGGAAGTGGTCCCAGTGTTTGTGGAATGTTTTATTAATTTCCAGCTCATCCCCAGCAGCTGTAATGGGATGGGAGTGAATTCATCAACGTTTAAAGGAAATTCTGGGAGACTTCATTCCCTTCCTCTGCCTCCAGTGTGGATTAACCACCCCAAACTCTGCCAGAGTTAAGCCTGACCTGTTCTAAAAACCCCTCTGAGCTCCAGCTGATGGATTCTGGTTTTTTAAGGAGTTTATTCAGTGTCTGATCCAGGAGAACACAGCTGGTAAATGCTGACAACTCTCCTGAGTGTGTTTTTCACATTGTGGGATTTTCATTTCCCTGACTTGTAAGAATCTCACCTGTGAGGATGTGAAAAGCTTTAGCAATGTTAAAATCCATCACACCTGCCCCTTCCTTCCATCCCCACCTCACACAGGAGAAAGATGGGTAAATATGACATGATTTAATATTGAAACATTTAATATTGTGAGGAAAGTGAAATTGACATATTTAATATGGAACATTATATGCTAGAAAATGTAAATATGACAGATTATATTGAACATTTAAGAATTTTAATGAACTTATATTGCTGAGGTTTTTATTTCTAAGTGCTTACAAAGAGCCCCAGCATTTTTCCAGAAACTGAAGTGTGGCAATTCTCTTTCACCCCACCACAAATTGCAGAAACAGAAACAAGTGATGTCCCTACCCTCCAAAATTTCACGTTGTCTCATAATAATAACTTCTTTTCACAATTAGCACTGAATTTCTTTAATTTTTGATGATTAAACCACGAGACAGGTGCTGTCCAATCATTAAAGCAGCAGCAGCAATTAAAGCAAGCCCTGGTTCTGTTCATTCTGTGAGGAGATGGGGACAGAGGAGTCACCACAGCCCACAGTGAGGGCTGCAGCTCTCAGAGAGGCTGAAAAATCTTTTTGGTTTGAAGTTACAACAGCATTTAAATAGCAGAGAAATTGAAGGGTTAAAAGAAAACAAATCCAGAACCAAACTTGGGATGGTTTTTGGAGCAAGGCAGAGATGTAAGAGCCCAAAGAATCTGCAGAGGCTTCAGCAAACCCCACAGAAACCAGCAGACAATGCCGGCAGTGCTCCCCACAACCTCTGGGAGTGTTGAGGATGGAAATCTGTCCGGTTTTCGGCTGTTTGAAGGGCCTGGAAAGGCCCGGGGTGGCCTTGGGGCAGCCGCGTTTCAAAGGATGAGAAGAGGCTTCAGTTCTTCTTTCGGTCTTTATGTTTATTAATTGTTTATCTAAAAGATTTTCTCTCGGCCCGACAGAGCTCTGCTCAGCAGCCAGCCATGAGCACACTCCCCTCCCTCCGGGCGGTCACCTATCTTTATACCCAAAGTTGCGTGTACAATATTTATCATTTTTCCCCAATCCTTTTTATTCTTATTGTCCGGTGCACTTTTAGTAATGACCAATCCCAAAGTGCCACCATCACCACAGAAGATGGAGGAGAAGAAGAAGAAGAAGAAGGACAGGACACGCCCCAATTCCTCCATCTTACTTCTCTAAACCCCCCTGTACAGAAATCCTAAACCCTGTGTTTCACTCTCTAACTAACCAATCCCTTCACCATTCACCCCGGTGAAACCCTCCTATCCTCATACAGGTGTCGTCTCCTGTGTAGGATCAAAGTGCAGCCACCAGACACTTCTGGAACATTCCAGGACTCCCGAGCCCCCCAAGGGTGCTCTCGGTGACTGCACCTCAGTCCTGAGGTGCTGAGATCCCACAGAAATCCTCCCTGAGGGAAATCCCAGCCAGCTCCCAGGGCAGCCCCAGGACAATCCTGCCTCTGTTCAGCCAGGGCTGCACCAGCAGGGCACAGCTGAGGAGTTTCTGCTCCCACTTTTCCCCTGTGCAAATCCCACAGTCAGGAAGTGAAGGAGTTTATTTGCTGTTTTTTATGGAATTAAAACCAGCAAATAAAGAAGGAAATAAAAAGGAAATAAATCTGCCGTGGAGCTGATCAGCTGCAGGGCACTGGGGCACGGCTCAGGCTCAGACAGAGCCCTGCAAATGAAGTTTAACATTCACAGCAGGAGCTGCTGCCACTCGGGGCTCTATGGAAACGCGGGGCAGTGCCAGGGATTTCACAACAGCTCTTTGGGTCACACTGCCTTGGAAAAAACACCCAAACGCCCCTTCCCCTTCCACTGGATGCTGACCTCTAGCCCGGGAGGCAGCAGGAGCTCTGCTGAGCTCAGGAGAGGCTCAGCTGTTTGGTCTGTGAAATAGTGGAAAATTCCCAGCAGGAATAGAGCAGGGGGAGGCAAAGTTCCAGTGTCACAGATTTGCCTGGACACGTCCCAGCACAGAGGGGCAAAGTCTGGGGAGCAGCACAGGGACACAGGGAGGAGCTGGGCTCCACATGGGTCTTTTGACCATCACCCTTTACAAAAAAGGTTTTTTAATGTGATTATTTAATGAGGCAGAATCGATTTAAACCATGTATTTGTACGAGGGACAGTCTGCAGCCTTCTCCAGGACAATTAAACCTGAGTTTTAATTGTGTCATTGCAGTGGAATGAGATTTGCCAGACGCTTTTCCAAGCACTGTCCCCACTTTTCAACCTTTGGGAAGTGATTTCAGCTCTGGACTGCAGCAGCTGTGCTGTGAGAGATGCTGAGGGGTTGTTCTGTGAGAAATGCTCAGGGATTGCTCACCTACTGAAACCAAGACAACAGAGAGAGATTTTCCTTCATTTACCAGAAAATATCTGTATTTCCAACTTGTCCTTCCATTGTTTTCTAGGGGAACATGCAGGATTTGATGAAACACAACCAACAGCTGAATCGGGCAGGAAAGGAAAGGTTATCCCTCATCTGAAAGAACAGCTCCAAAACTTGAACTCAGCCATGGAATCAAGAGGGAAAATCCCAACAGAGTTCCAGAACCAGGGAAAACCCAGCTCAGGTGAAGGGAAGCCAAGGAAAGATTGGCACTGCCCATTTCCATTGCAGCTAACACTGTTATCTGTAAGGAAAATAGCAGAAACTGCTTTAGCTGCAGGTAAAACAAGGAATTTTATCAGTTTTATCAGTTTTATCAGTTTTTTCTGTCCCTGAGGGCAGCCAGAGCAGAGCAGGAAGCTCAGAATGAGGGGAGGCTCATCCATAACACATCAGGGCTGGGGAATTCAGAATTCCAGGGGGAATTCAGATCCTGGCCGTGGGTGAGGGCCCTGCACTCTGTGATCTCACCCCACAGTGACTCCTCTGGTTCCTTACCCAGGCAAAACTTTGTGCTCTTTGGACAACAAGAGCTGTGCCAGGCAGCACTGAATTCCTGGTGAAGGTAAAAAACACGGAGTGCATCAGACCACAAAAATCCTGTGGCTCCAAAAATTTTTTGGTGTTTGTTTCTGGCTGAGTTTGCTGGGTGGGAGTTACAAGGACAAATCTCCAGGGAAAAGAAATCTGGGAGAGATAAAAGGACTGGAAGGTGATATTGGCATCCCTTTTTTCCTTCTGCAGCTGAAGAACAGCCCCAAAATCAGATAAAATGGTATCCCCAGGGGATATCAGTGCTCAGGGCTGATTTACAAGGAGGAACAGCTCCAATGATTTCCTTGGCCCACTGAGCAACTTCAAGCTGATCCAGCACAGAATGTGCCTCAGTAAAACCCCATCATCTCTTGGCAACAGGAGGAAAATGTAAAACCAGACAAGAACCAGATCAAATATTGACTTTGTTCAAGGGGAAACTCAAGGGGAGGCACCAGTGCAAGTAGGAAAGAAACCACACCTGAAAAATGAAGCGTCATTTGTGGAGAAAAATCCAAAGGAAAAGTGGTTTGTATTTATCTTCACAGAACACTCAGCAGAATGGGATGTGATGGAGAAATTGTAAATTCACTTTGGAGAAAGAGAGCAGAAAATTGGAAATGCTGTCCCCAACCCAGAGAAGTGATATTGGTTAATGAAGCTGAAATATTCTCAATTTTCCATACTAAACACTGCAAGAGGAGAGAAAACACAAGTGGTGCAATACATAGATACCAGCAAAAAGTGAAAATTAAAAGGTTTTTATTGACTGATATGTTCTTCCTGAAAACTTCTTGAAATGTACAAACTGGACATTCAGAACTGATTTGTACATTCAGTATGTTACACTGATTCTTGGAGCCACTTGAGAGAGAGAGAGAGAATATTATTGTCACTTACAGGATGCTCACATCGTTGCAGACACCAAAAAGTGTGGATACATTCTAGCCTAAAAGTGAAACCAAAACAGAACTGGACACCATGGGACACAGAAATGCCAAGCCCAGCTTCACACACCAACCCAGCCCCGCTGTGGGGCTGAACCAGCTCTGCTTATTAAATTCAACCCCTTTTTCCCAGAGTTTGGAGCTGTTTTTGGGGAGGGAAATGCTTTGGGATTCCCTGCAGGGTGTTCAGGCAGTGTCTGTGGGGGAATGGGGCTCACCCTGCCTGGGATCCATTCCAGGGGGCTGCACAGGGATGTGTGCTCACAGACCCTGCTGTCCCAACCCCTGCCCTGCCACAGAGCATTGTCCCAAATCAATGCCTGGAAATGCAGATTTGCTCCTTTCAGCCCTGCTCCACCAGCCAGGGGTGATTTCACAGCACCCCCAGAGCTGCTGCTTTCACAACTCGAAATGAAATTCTCATTTCTCCAGAGCTTTCTCTCATTTCTCTGCCACGTTTGCTGTGTGCATTAAATGCTCCTGAGCTCTGGGCACTGCCTGTGGGGCAGGAGATGCCAATTCCTGCAGGTCACACATTCCCTGGGGACCTGAACCACACATCTGCACTTCTTTCCAATTCACCAACCTTTTAATCACAGTCTTCTTGTTGTGTTTTATTTTTCCCCCTAAGAGCAGAAGGTGGTGGGTTCTGAAGAAAAGAGGTCTCTTTTATAAGCTCAATACAGTACTTTTATATTTCAGACTATGATATACAGTGTATACCATAAATTAAGACAAATACTTGTCACTTCATCTATGTAGGCACAAGAAAATCAGTGACTTTACTGAAGTGGAGAAATCTTCAAGGGTATCATGATTCTGGACTCCATCTCCTGAATAAGGGGCACTGAAAAAAATGGACAGAGGTTTGAATTTCACTCACAAAAGTTCAGCACATTCAGTAATCATCCCTCTAGCATGGGAAAAAATGATTTTAATATCATCTCTCTGCTCATTTGAAGACAAGTATTTCCATTTTTTCCACCAAAATGGAAGTGATCCTGCATTTTTGTGGTGTAACTTTATTGAAATGTGCCCTGTGGAGCCCAAATCTGACATCCTGGCACATTCTGGGAGTTCTGCTGTGACAGCTTTCTTTGATCTCAAAGATCTCCTGGCTCTTTGTTCCAAAGTCTAAATTCCCTTTTCCCAGCAATGCATTTAACAAGGCTCCTGTATTTCATTAAATATCAGAAGCAATCATTTAATATCAAGGTAAATTTCACTCCTGGCTCCTTAAATCTTTGGACAAGCATTTACAGAAATCTCTTCTCCCACATTCCACAGAAATGCTGCTATAAAAATTCACTATGAATGCAGCAATTTTTTACCACTTGGGCAACTTTTCCATGTACAACCAGCTGCAAAATTCACTTTACAGCTCAGTGCAATTCCCTCTGCTCCTTCACAGACTAAAAACTGACACAGAAACAAATTTCCCCCTGAGATACAAAACTTTTCCAGCCAGTGGGATGTGCTGAGGGTGGCACAAAGCCCAAAGTCTGCCCCCAGCATTCCAGAGAAGTTAATGGGTTACCTGTGTAATAAACCAGCTCATCCCAGCCAGGTTTATGCCACGCTGCATTCCTTATATCTTCCCTGGTTTGCAGGTCTTTGTAAGCTGGGAAAACAAGCAAAAAAAGTGATTTCTTTCCTTCCTGAACAGGAAGAGATTCCTTAAAAGAATTCCAAGGAGGAATTAGGAGGAAAAGCAGGAAGGAAAAAAATCAGAGGAGTTCTCTGGCAGAAGGAAAAGCTCAAAAAGGAGGAGCTGGGGAAGACAGAAAATGCCTGGGCACAGGTAAGATAAAGCAGGGGCACAGCTCCACATGAGGGCTGCCAGATGGCTGAAATCTAAAATTCTGGATTGTTGGGATATGAAAAAAAACCTGAATTATTTCTAACAAATAATTGTTTTTCAAGCTGAACCAATCCTGAGGTGTTTATGAATATGAATGTACAGAGAGAGGCAAAACACCTCCATGCAGGAATGGAAATAAATGCCTGATTTTCCTTGCTGGTGTGGGGAATGTGAGGTTTGAAATGAAAATGTAAAAAAAAACCTGATTTCAGCATGAGCTGGGACAGCAGGGTCATGGCTGTGGGACTGAGAGCAAACCCTGAGCTCCAAATGAGAAAGGAACAGCAGAAACTGGGGGAAAAACAGAATAAACCAGGAAATATTCATTTCTTGTTTGGTGAAGAATAAATTTATCTACACAAAAAAATATTTAAAAATCAGCAAATTAAAAAAATTTAAAAATGGGAAATTAAAAAAAAAATTAAACCCCAACTTTTAAGACATTTCCTTTGCCTTTTGTAAAACTATTTGTAAAACTTTTGTAAAACTAAACTCCTGGGCAAAGTGATTGGGTTGGCTGAGTGGGAGAAGAAAGCAGAAAAAGGAATTTACCCCAGAGGTGATGGACCATGTAGAGCTGCCCAATCTGGGAGAAAAATCCCCCAACTGCTTCATTGCTGTCCTGTCTGAACCGAATGGCACGGGCCCTGCAGGGGAGCAAAGAGAAAATGGGGAAAAATCAGGGAAAATGGGGAAAAAACACGGAAAAATGGGAAAAAACAGACTGGAAGGGAAGCTGGAATGTTAAACTGATTTTGCTGTGCATTTCAGCAATTAAAAGTGAGAAAAAAGCTGCAGCATGCTAGTTTTTTAGCACTAAGTAAAATTAAAATTGGAGGTTACATTTTCACTAAATTTTGTATTAATAATTTTTCAACCAAAGTCAGGATAAAGATAATTTTTAGAACATCAGGTAAAATGGGGAAAAACCATTGGAAAATGGGAAAAACCAGACTGGAAGGGAAGCTGGAATGTTAAACTGCATTTGCTGTGCATTTCAGCAATGAAAACTGAGAAAAAAGCTGCAGCATGCTCGTTTTCAGCACTAAGTAATTAAGATTTACTTCTGTGTCTTTTTAGAATGCATTAAAATTGGAGGCTACATTTTCACTAAATTTTGTATTAATCATTTTTCAACCAAAGTCAGGATAAAGATAATTTTTAGAACATCAGGTAAAATGGGGAAAAACCATTGGAAAATGGGAAAAAACAGACTGGAAGGGAAGCTGGAATGTTAAACTGATTTTGCTGTGCACTTCAGCATGCTCGTTTTCAGCACTAAGTAATTAAGATTTACTTCTGTGTCTTTTTAGGATGCATTAAAATTGGAGGCCACATTTCACTAGATTTTGTATTAATCATTTTTTCAACCAAATTCAGGATATAGAGAATTGCTGGGACAGTTAAACCCAGCAGTTAACCTTTATAGTTAACTTTTATAGAAGGTTTTATTACTAAATCTCAAAGTTTTAGTCATGTCAGCTTTGCCACATTAATTTTTCCACAGATTTTCCACAGCTTTTTATTCATGCAGATCTTTGCATAAATTAAGATAAATATTTCTCTTGTTGTATGTTATAAAACAGATTTTCTACCAGTAGAGTTGTACCTATTTTATAAACAAAATTCCAAATTCAATTTGTTCAAATGACTGTAATTGAAAAAAATTATATTAATGACAGGTCTGAAGATCTAAATCCTCACTTTTGTCCAAATAATTGAAAATATTTCAAATTGTTTAACTATCAACCAACTAGAACAGGGAATGTAAATTGAAATAAGCTTACACTGGTTAAAAATGTGAGTGTAAATTGAAATAAGCTTACACTGGTTATAAATGTGAGTGTAAATTGAAATAAGCTTACACAGGTTATAAATGTGAGTGTAAATTGAAATAAGCTTACACAGGTTATAAATAAGACAAACCCACAAGCAGATAATCAATAGAAAACTGTCTCAAATCCTTCTAACCCATATATTAAAACACAAATGTGCTGCTCAGCAGCTTTTCAATAAATAACTTGACTTTGGAAGAGCCAAGATTTCAGCTGGAAGTGCTTTGGGAAGGATGAACCAAGGCTCCCAAAGTGCCACCCTTCCCAAGCAGCTTTCTGCTGAAATTCCAGGTTTTTGCAGCAAACTGAAAGGGTTTTGGGAAGCAAAGCCAAACCACAGAGGGGTTTTTGTGCACAAAATTGATTTTTTTTTTCTCTCAGAAGGTCACAGGACTGTCTGAGCAGGGCCCTGCACTGGGGTTTGGTGGCTTTGGTGCCACCCTGGCACCTCCTTTTTCCCACCAAGAGCATCCCAGGCAACACTTACCTTAATTAATTAACACTTACCAGTAATTGCCCCATTCAATCATTGTTCCAGGCTGCAAAAACAAAACCCACTGTTAAAACTAGAGTTTAAAACAAAATTTTATACAATTTTCACACCATTTCTGTATGGAAACCACCCTGTATTAACACAATCCCTTCCTGGGAGTGATAAGAATATTTCAATAATCTTTAATTGCTCTGTTTACCACTCTTAGTCATCTCTGGAGCAAAGCACAGGGTTTCAGATCAGGATCTTGTTGGAGCCTGCCTTCACCTCAGACCCCACACTGACACCAGCCCTGACTCAGAAACCACCCCAGATAAAAAATCTGATTTTTCTGATAAGCTCTGCTTGCCATAAAAACCTCCCAAAGGTTTTAGAACAGCACAAAACTGAAAAAAAAAAATCAGAAATAAATAAAATCTGGACTTACTCTGAGTTGGTAGGACCTCAGTTCATAAATATTGGGGCCATCTCTGGGAACTGGTTCATTCCAGAAGCTGAACTCCAGCAGGAGCTGGTTCTTGCGGGACAGGAGCATGTTACCCCTCTCCTTCCGGAATTCTGTGAATTCCTAAAAAACAACGGGGCAAATTCTGCAACAACAAACAGCAGGACACCACATCTGCCTTAAATTGTTTTTTTTTTTTTAATGCTGTCAGGGTTGTGGGATAGTGAAATCCTGAAAGGAATCTGAATTGTCTCTGGTGAATCTGAGAATTCCAAGGATTTATAGGGGAAATAATCAGGAATGAAATATTTATAATAAGAATAAAGAATAAATCCTTTCTCCAAGAGCTTTCTGGGCTTGGACAGGAAGGGAGGAGACACTTTGGTATCTAAATCTGCATTTTTTAATTTGCTCTGAGTAACAAAATCAGCATTTTTTACCTTATTTTGACGAAGTTTGCTCATGACCTCATTGAGAGCTGGGTAACCTCCCTCATATCTCCACAAATGAACTGCAACAGAGAAAATTTCAGTTTTTTTCAGACCAGTGTAAATCATGGAAAAATCACACTATAAAATGCTCTGCACACTACAAAATTACACAAAAATAGAAACCAAGCAGCAGGTTTGAAAATAGATTTTCATTAATGAAAATCACATTGGATTATTTTAGGGATAATGGAATCATCTGCTTTTTGAAAGGGGTTTTCTCTTGGAAAATTTTACAATTCACTCTGAGGGTAACAGAGGAATTTCTGAAAGGACTTTTTGTTGCCGTGCTAGTAAGATGTGAAGACTTGTCATGACTGTTATTGAAATTAAGATTCAGCTGAAGAGGATGACTTAGTTCCAAAAATTGCTTTGTACCAATTTCATCTAAGAGCAGCAGAGGGGCAGATTTTCAGTTCAGTAAATTACTCCAGCACACAAGCAAGACACTTTCTGTAGGACATGAAAAACGATGCAAATGTTATTTCTGAGCTCAACATGAATAAAAGCAGAAGAAAGCTGAATATTTGCTGGGATTTCCCCTCTAAAAACAATCCCAGTATCTATAGTTGTATCTAATTTTTTTTCAAAGCATTCCCTCTTTAATAAATCAGAATAAAGCCATTTAATAAATCACAGAAAGATGTATTTACAGGCATTTAGTATAGAAAGGCAATAATTTCACCTCACAGAAAAATAAAGCCTATTTTCTGTGCTGTTAAGCAGCTCTTTGCATTTTCTAAGAGAGCAAAGGAGGCTGATGGAGAGCAGATTTCTGCTCCTGCTCCTGCTGCCTCACCCCCAGGGCAGATTTGATGGCTCCACCTGATATTAACCCAGCACTGATCACTGATAATTCATTATTATTGTTCATTTTCTCATTATGTTGATATTTTCTCACTAAACAGTGTAAACAACATGCAAACAATTCCAACCCCACAATCTGCTTTATCCCAGTGCTGCAAGAACATTTCCAGGGCAGGCTGGGGATGCAGTGACAGACCCAGCCTGAGTTCAGCTGTTCCAAAAGCAGCCACTGGGATTTGCCTGAGGAATTCCCATTCCAATTGTCCCCATTCCCCAACTCCCCTTCAGCTCCCAGGGTTGCTCTCAGACATTGTTTGGTTCATCTGCTGTGGATTCCCTGCATTTGTTCAGGGTCAATATTGCAATATGCTGGCACTGCAGGGAGAATTGCTGTGTGCAGGAGTTGATTTTTGAATCAGGAAGCCCCAGCACTGAGGCTCTCACAGAACCTCTATGGGTTTGGATCTGGGGCTTCCCATTCCTTCCAATTCCCAGGGCATTTTTCAGGTTTTCTCTCTGCACTGGGCTCTTTGGAGTTACCTCTGTAGCAGCTCCTCAGCCATGTCTAGCTCCAGTTTGTTTTCATAGTTAGGCAGTACCCTTGTATGAACACGAACAGAAAGATTTTTACTTTCCCTCAGTGAAGTTTAATGTGATGTTTACAATGCAGATAGGTTGGAATGATTTGAAATTTATTATCATACAGCCTGAAAAGGCTGAGCAAAGCTTTTATAGTGCCCAAAGAGGGACAAACTTTGCCTTTGCAAGAGTCACCCTTAAATATTTGTGTATTTTACAAATATATCCCCAAAACATCTTCATTTTACCAACCTGGAAAACATGAAAACACACCAACAACGAGACAAAACTGAAGGGATGAATGCTCTGCTGTCCAACCAGCACAAAAAGCAAGCAGTGATGCACAAAGCCCCTCAGTGCACACAGGGGAGGTGATTACTTTATTCAAAAGAAGAAAACCTGCCAAGCACACGGGTGTACATTGTACTGCTATCTCCTACCAGCCTGATCCTGCTCTCCGTACCACGTGTTCCAAGTCCCCACCAGAGCACAAGGGTAGTGTTTTTCTTCATGAATCTTTGGCAGCACCTCTTGACTTGAAAACAAGGAACACACAGACACACTGGGTTGCATTGCCTTCAGGGAGGCCAGAGGTAAAAAAATGTTTAACACAGCATCATGCTAGGAACATTCACAAGGTTTATTTGGCAGAGGAAAAAAGCTGAAATAGCAAATTCTGTAATGCAGGGGGAAGGTGGCTGCACCCCCAAGGAGAATTAAGGTGAGTGTTACCATTTTTTAGAAATTTATAACAAAGATCTATAACATTTTTATAATATATAACACTTACTGCATTTCTGGATGCAGTCAATTAGGTGTATCTAAACAATTATGTCTGTCTAAAAGGATATCCAACACATCAGGAAAACAAATATTAGGATTTCTCAGTGAACACTCAGCCTGCATGGGTGATTTGTTTGAGGAAAAACTTTTATTTGTTTGAGGAAAAGCTTTTCTTTGCTTGAGGAAAAGCTCCCCTCAAGGCCAAAGAACTCAGAAATATGAAAGCACACTCTTCTAAACCAGTTACAGCTGCTGAGCTGAATGGATAAAAATAATCTGATAACTGAAATAGTGGCTGCAGCTCACAGTATTGATTTCTGATTTCATTCTTACTTTGAGGCAACTCACCCACTAATGAACAGTGGGACAATCTTAAAAATACCCCCAACTCCAAATTTCTGTCTGATTTTTCCCAGGATTTCTATCACTCTTTCAAACTTCAGCAGTGGCCCATATTAGCATGAGGAAATGAAGTTTTGCTGATTGCTGGCTCAGTCAAGACAGCTTTCCCTGCACTGTGCCTTGATGAATAAGTCAATTAGTCTGGTTGAACTCTGCCTTTTTGCTATTTTTCCCTCAATAATTACCCTTCCTCCTCAGTCTGGCTCACAGGCAGAGTCTCTGCACAGTATCAAGGAATAAAAACTAGGCTGGGCTGGGTGGGAGTCATTAGGGATGAGTTTTCCTCTGGATTTTGCCACTGACTTTCCAGACAACCTTGAGCAAATCTCATTACCAATTTGTACCTCGACATTTTCTCACTAGCCAGTGTAAATAATATGATAAAATGACTCTCCAAGGATATTCTCAAGGATAGTTCATTTTTTGCAAAGCAGAATGAGATCCTGGAAAGGCAGCTTTGAAGAGGAATGGGAAAATATTGCATAATTCTACCATATATTGTTGAAAATTAGAGAAAAAAATGCCCACAGAACATTTTTTAAAAAAACCTGTCCCTAATTTTTCAGCTCCTAAATCACAGTGATTCATGAAATAATCTTGTAATTGCCTTCATTACATTATTTATGAATACCTGATGATGATGATGACTAATCCTCATTTTGATATGATACAGAATTAACCTGTTCTTTTCTTTCTTTCTTTAGGAAGAGGCAGGAGGGAAGTTCAGAGAGGCTTAATTTTGTTTATTACTTTATTCAAGTTGTCTCCTTGCCTGAAATGCTTCAATTTGCTTTGGAAAGAATCAATCCAACCACAGATATTTGATCTGACTGCTGTCAGCAGTTTCTTTCTTTGCTGTTTGTCTCTTTCCTTGCAAACAGAAATCTCTGCTCTCACTCAACATTCAGGCAGCTCATGAAATTCTGCAGAGAAGATTCCCTGGCTTGCATCATTGGACATGTTTATATTCAGCTTTTAAACAGCAAGCTGGCTGAATGCTAATTGTCCTTTAGTGTGTAGCTATTTTTTAAACAAAGAAAAAAAGCTAAAAATACCTTGATTGAATGTTATTCTAGTGGCTTTTTATGCTTCTACAGCAGGGAGAACAGTTCTGGGTTATCCAGACTAACACAGAGGTGAGGGATGAACTGGGAGCTGGGATTTCCTCCCAGCTGCTGTGCTCACACCTCAGAGCTGGATGCAGGAAGGTGTCATTATTGTCATTATTGTCATTCTGCTGAGAATGTTTGTATTGGCAGTGAGCAAAGCACTGCTGGCTGCCAGGCTCAGCCCCAAAGTTAACACACAGCTCTTTCAGGGCTCCAGAGGGGGGATTGTGGAGGCAGAAAAGGAGTCATAGTTCTGCAGTTTTATTCTTAAAGCAAAATGTGAGTAATTCCTAAAGATGTGGCTGTTTGGGAAAGCTGTCCCAGCACTGCTCCCTCTGGAGGGAATCACCCCAAAGCACAAACCTCATCCAAGGGTAACACTTGGAGCTCAGCTGCAGGATTTGTGCAGAGGGATCTGAATGAGCTGAGAGGAAATCAACCCCTGGGTTTTAACATCTGAGTTTGACACTGGTGTAGTTTTATTTAGCAGTGATCTCTCTTTCCTTCCAGTGTGCACATAAAACCCATCCTCAGCCTGGCAGCTGCAGTGGGAATGCCACATTCCAGCCCTCCCTGCAGGGATCAGAACTTTAGGACCACTCAGGGAAGGGGGAGAGACAGGAATCATCCTCAACTACAGCTCAGGAAATGGCAATGCCAAGAGAGAGGTGGGCTGAACTGAGTGCAGGACTTTTGGCTCTTTCATAGGATCTATTGAATACCAAATCCTAAAAAAGCAGAATTTTTGTCACTTCCCCTCTAGATAACTACAATATCTGGCAAATCAACATGGCCAAAAGGTGAAAAGAGAACTCACACACTTACCAGAGCTTGTTGTAGGCCTCTAGACATTCAGGTTTGACATTGTGAACTGCAACAACAACAAGAGAGCCATGAGACAGGCAGGGACAGGGGAGTGGTGCTGGGGGTACAGAGCCATCACTCACACTGCAGTTTGTACAGGCAGGGACAGGGACAGGGACAGGGACAGGAGCACAGAGCCATCACTCACTGCAGTTTGTGCAGGCAGGGACAGGGACAGGGACAGGGACAGGAATGATGTTGGGAGCACAGAGCCATCACTCACACTGCAGTTTGTGCAGACAGGGACAGGGACAGGGACAGGGACAGGGACAGGAGTGATGTTGGGAGCACAGAGCCATCACTCACACTGCAGTTTGTGCAGGCAGGGACAGGGACAGGGACAGGGACAGGGACAGGGACAGGAGCACAGAGCCATCACTCACACTGCAGTTTGTGCAGGCAGGGACAGGGACAGGAGCACAGAGCCATCACTCACACTGCAGTTTGTACAGGCAGGGACAGGAGCACAGAGCCATCACTCACACTGCAGTTTGTACAGACAGGGACAGGAGCACAGAGCCATCACTCACACTGCAGTTTGTGCAGGCAGGGACAGGAGCACAGAGCCATCACTCACACTGCAGTTTGTACAGGCAGGGACAGGGACAGGGACAGGAGCACAGAGCCATCACTCACACTGCAGTTTGTACAGGCTGCTGGTCTCCCTTTTGGCCAGGAGGTTGGAGTGGGCGTCTTTCCTGGGGTCCACCTTGCGCACAAAGAGGGATTTCAGCCAGCTCTCCTCACGGGCACTGCGGGCCGAGGAGCCCAGAGCCCTGCAGGGAACAAGCACAGCCCTGAGCACAGGCAGGGCATTCAGGGACTGCATGGGAGTGACCACAGCACAGCCACAAACTGTGATGGCACAGGGGACGCTCACACACTGCTGAAACAGCCCTGCCAGGCTCCACCAGCACGGCAAAGGTGGCTCATCCCACTGAGACTGATCATTTCACTACATCTATTCTATTCTATTCTATTCTATTCTATTCTATTCTATTCTATTCTATTCTATTCTATTCTATTCTATTCTATTCCATTCCATTCCATTCCATTCCATTCCATTCCATTCCATTCCATTCCATTCCATTCTTTTCTCACCATATAAAATTAGTATACTACATACAACAATATAATAATATAATAAAATATAAACATAGAATTTATTATAATTATCAATATTTTATCATTATATAACCAATTAATAATACAATAATGTATTAATTATATCGCAGTAATATAATATAATATAATATAATATAATATAATATAATATAATGTAACGTAACGTAACGTAACGTAACGTAACGTAACGTAACATAACAACATAACATAATATAATATAATATAATATAAGTGGACATAATTATATTATTTCACTAGACATTAGAGATGATCATTTCACAGAGATCGTCACCCCATAGTTATCCACTGTGGGATTATGCTCTTTTTTGACCCAGAGATGTTTTTAAAACTTTTTTTCTATTTTCTGTACCACGTGGAGGGTGAGACAGATATTATAATATGATGTTATAATTAACTATATTAAATGTATAATTAATATATTATAATATTATGCTATAATATGTTATAATTCACACTACCACAATCAGAAGCTAAATATTTTAAATCACAATACATTATAAGCTTAATTACATTATAATTATAATTACATATAAGTATTATAAAATTATTATTACATTAAAAATTGCTTGGCCTATCAGCTTTAGCCACACAATGCTGTAAATGCCTTAAAGCCAATAATCTAAAATTACCTCTCATGGGCCCCACTACAGTGCATCTTTCATAGCTCTATTTTTCAAAAATATCCAGTTTGATTTGCAAGGCCATCCTTTAAAACTTGTTTCTAGTTCTGTTTCTCTCTCAACAATGTCTGTTCTGTTTTATGGCATTTCTCAGTCAGCATTTCTTATCCCAAGGTTTGCACACAGATGCACTCACTGTGTGAGCCTTCTGCCAGGCTCTGAGAATTCTCTCCAAATCCATTTCCCACATTTCCCCCTCTCTCTACAACAGAAAAAAACCTTCTTTGATGGCTTTGTTCATCATTTGCTGTGTGAAGTACACAAGGTATTAACATTGACCCTGTAACAATTAATGTCTATAAATTATATCTTATAATCAACTTATATCAAACTTTAAAAATTCTTTACAAATCCATTCCCACAATGCACATTATCCATGGTTATTCCCTGTGTAATGTCTGCTTCTGCTGCTGTTTCTCCTCTTTTTAAGCCACTGCCTTTGCCCAGGGCTGGGTCTGGCCTGGTGTAAACAGTCAGGAGTGAAAAAGAGCAAAAAAGGTGCAGAAGGAAAAGTGCAGAGTGTAAAAGGGAAAGGAACTGCCATATGTTCCTGTGCTGCTTAAAGACAGCTCTACAAAAGGGAAAGGGAAATGTCTTTCAAGAGGAAAAATAGCATGAAAGACTAATTTGGGAGAGAAGATGAGTGGTAGGAAACAACCAGCCAGGAAATATTTCAATTCCAGATTCCAGCAACATTTAGGGACACAGAGCCAGGCTCTCTGCACAGCATCCACATTTCCTTGCCTCAAAACACAAGATTTTCACTCTCTTTTCTTATCTAATCTTTATTCAGCTTCTCCAATACACTTTCAGAATAATGACACCTCCCTTTACATCAGAGCACACAGACCAAGAGATAACTGTGCTTTCTAAGTGATATGTTCAAAGAATTATTCCTCTTTTCCAGATGAGCAGGACAAGGAATCTGATGCATTTCACTGATCCTCTACAATGTCTGAGAAGTTAAAATGGTTTTGCTTCTTTCTTTTCCTTCAATTTGCCTTTTTTTTGACAGACTCATAGTAGCCACAGTGAAGAAAATTAATTCTGTCACAAGCTTCTCTTGAAATACTAAAATATTAAATGTGGTATTTATATTTACCATATATATTTACTTCTAAGCTGGAAATCTCAGCCTTTTCCTGCCTCAGATATCAACTTTTCACCCTTAATTACAGATCTGGGGATCCAGAAGACAGCTGGACCTCCAGCCCAAAGCTTTCTACTAGGAAAAATAAATACAAGGGAAATAAAATCTCAATTTCCTTTGGGAAAACATCCCCCTGGACACACCTGCGTTACACAAAAGCAGTTTTTAACAACAATCCACCTTTTAATCCCAGTGTCAGAAAAGAACATAATGACCTGGTTCTGCCCATGGGGAGCAGGATGGAGGAGAGGGAAAGTATTTCCCAGCAGAGAAACAACAAGCACAGCTGGGATGACCTTCAGCAGGAAGAAATAATGTCTAAATCTTGGTGTGCTTATTGAAAACGGTGCCTCCCTTGCTCTGGGCACACACACACGGACATGTGGCTGTGCTGGAAGCCAAGCAGATATTCCTGAGGGCAGGCATTTATTTGAAGGGCATTCCATGATAAGGCTGCTGCTGGAGTGGAGCTTTCTCTGAGCACAGGGGTGAATCCCACCTCAGAAACTCAAGAAATTCAATTTTGTTTTAAAAAGCTCCCTCAAATGAAGCCCTCGCTGGTTCCAGAAGGCAGAAGTCAAGCCCACTCCTGCAATACTCAGACCTGTAAATTCTCATTTTAAACCATTCCCTCTCCTTTATTCAACAAAGTTAGCAAAGTCATATTTAGAAAATTCATCTACAAGGATTATTGTTTGCAGCAAACTTTGAAGAGAAATAATCCTGATGCTTTTTGTGAACTTCACCAGCAGCAGGAGTAAGCTGGAGCTACAGGGATAAAAAAAGCAAATTTCTGTGCTATCAGGAGAATCTCATGATTTGAATGTTCAACTGCACCTAAAATTGGAGGTCTGGTTAATTTTCAAAACAATGACATGAGTAATACTTTACTTTTATGGAAAATCTTCTCCCCAGCAGCTGTAAAGCTCCTCATGAGCACTGATTAACAAATCACAACTAAATATACGCCTCACACAGAACTAAGATAACAGGCTGAGTTTATTAAAGCAGATGCTCACTGCACCCAAACTGAGATTCAAGGGGCTGATTTTTAATCCATATCCTAAAATATCACTGAACCAAGAAGCCCTGGACTGATCATTGGTTCAGTTTTTTGAGCAATCTGTACCCAAAATTAGCTCTGGAGGAACAGGAACTGAATTCAGGTTTTCCAACAGCTGTGAGCATCAGCTTGTCTTTGGCAGCAAGTTCTCAAGCTGCAAATATTAACTGTGGGCTTTGCTTTCTTGCTCCAAAGATTGGGCTCTGAACACAAAGGCTAACATTGAATACTTGCTTAGATTAGATTAAAAATGTAAAGGAAATAACTTCTTTACACTTAGCTCCTGCTTTAGCATAAAATACAACCTGGGTGGGACACACCAGGTCAATATTTAGATTTTGTAGTAAATCAAATCTGCCTGGAAGAGTAAGAAAAACAACTTGTCTATCTTTGACAGGTTTTGATCTGTGGTCTAAACAAAGTTTATTTGAAACTAAAATAACCCCAAAACATGCAGGTAAAACCTCACAACACATTCCCTGAACAGCTGCCCGCAGGGATGCTTTTAGTTTTTCTGAGGTTGAAGCAGCAGCTTTCCCTGTTTAAAGGAAGGGAGGAAAAACTGTGTAGATCCATCGCAGCTTGGGAATTCCCGTGTTTCCATCACCCTGTGCCTGCTTCCTCCACTCTGTGTGTATGTGTGTCACCCCTGCATACAGAAATGCCAATCTTACACCCCAAAACTTGCGGGATGTGCCTCTCTGTGTGCCCTGGTACCGGCGTGCAGATCCCAGCTCCCTGGGGACACGGAAAAATCAGCCGTGACTCCCAAGGGGATCCCACGAGTGGCAGGAATATGTCGGGATGCGCAGCCAGGCAGCCCAGCCCCGGGGGAACGCAGATTTCGGGCTGTGCACCCTGTTGCTCGGAGGAGTTGGGATCCCGGAGGGCCAGCGAGCATCCAGGTATTGAAATGCCGGCATTGCACGTGTGGAGGGCGCCCCGAGAGCCGCGGGGTGCCCGGTTCCGTGTGTGCCATGCGGGGGTGTCCATGCAGGGCTGAGGCGGCGGTGCGGGAACGGCTCTCGCTGCCCCCCGAGCCCGGGCACCGGCCCGGCCACAGCCACACTCCCAGCCAGGGGCGGACTGGGAGGAGGGAAGGAAGGGGCCGGCCTTGCGGCCCGTGACCTTGAGGGACACCCCGGCGCCTCCTCGCACTCCCCGCCCCAGGCCCGGCCGCTGCCCCGCCAGCGGGGCGCCATTTCCAGCCAGGCAAGGGGACGCTGTGCGCGGCGGGGCTCCGGGTGGCTCGGGCGGCGCCGGCTCCGCGTGCGGCTTCCCCCGGGCGGCCCCGTCCCGCCCGCCTCGCCCCCTCAGGGCTCACCTGAGGGTCAGCCCGGCGCCGGGCTGCAGGCGCGGCACGGCGGGCGCTCCCGCCAGGCTCCCCCGCAGCAGCACTCGCGCCGCCATCTTGCTCCCGCCGCCTCCCTCCTGGGCCGGGGGCTGCGGCCACGCCCCCTGGCGGGCAGCGCCGCCTGCGCATGCGCGGCCCCGCCGGCCCCGGGACCCCCCTCACGGCCCCTCAGCTGTGGCGGAGCCCTCAGGGCTCGGTTTGGGGGGACCCTGCTCAGCTTTGGGGACCGCTACTCACATATAGGGGACCCAGCTCTAGTTTTGGGGTCCTAAGTCGGGTTTTGGGGGATCCTGCCCAGCTTTGGGGACCGCTACTCAAATATAGAGGACTCAACTCTAGTTTCGGGTTCCTTAGCCTCGGTTTGGGGGGACCAAGTCGGATTTAGGAGGACCCTGCCCCGGTTTAGGAACACCTAGCCAGACACAGGGGAACCCCAGCCCCATTTTGGGAAGACTGTCAAATTTAGCCTGATTTGGGGGAATCTAGCCGCATTTTGGGGGGCTCCAGCCACAGTTTTGGAGGATCCCCAGCCTGGTTTAGGGGTACCCAAGCTCCAGTTTGGGGAGGGACCCACTTGGATTGAGCAAGACCCCCAAGCCCCAGTTTTAAAAGACTCCAGCCCCAGTTTGGGGCCCCCAGTCAGATTTAGGGGGATCCCAGCCCTGGTTTTAGGGGACCCAGCTGAATTTAGGGACCCCCAGCCCCAGGTTGTTGCTCTCCCAGTACATTTTTCACTCGCTGGCAGCTGAAGGGTTTTCCTCACGCTGCTCTGCTGTACTCAGAGAAATTTTGGCTGAGGAGGAGGTGTGTGCTGGCATCGAATCCTTAAATCACTTCAAATTGAGGATAAAGTGATAATTAGGGTAATAATTAAAGGGCAGTTCTAAAAGCAACAAGCCAATAAACACAGAAAGCAGTCAGTGACTAATCCTTATCATTCCACATAACACCTATAATGATTCTATCTTGGCCCTATAAACTTTCCCTTCCCATTTTATGATTTTCTATCAGCATTCTCAGACTAATCCAGAAGATAACACATATGATGTGCTTTAACATCACAAAAGCACAATCTTCGTACTTTAAAACAATTTAACCTACAATTGCCATCACTCTATTAAATAACACAGTCTGATATGTAATTTGGTTTTAGTCACATTTTGATCTGACAGTGTGACAAGTTCTTGAGCAACCCTCCCAGAGCCTACACTGGAAAAATTATAACCTTCTGTGATGAATCAATCATGTAGAAAAAAAATATGGCATTTTCACAGCTACTCAAGGGGAATTACAAGACAAGAAAATATTCACTCCCCTAATTAGATGTAGATACAATCTATTAAGCAAACAGGAAATCTATTTTTTATAATTATGTAGTATGAGAATATTTATATCCCATATATTAAGGGTCAAGTTCTGCTTGGATACAACTTGAGTGCATTTCCTACAGCCCAGGGCCAAACTCTACCCCGTATCCAAGTTCTCCCAATCTCTGCTTGGATGAAGTTTCACACTTTGCATTCACCTGGGCAGGAATCAGAGCTCAGGTTTTTTCTTTCCTTTGCTCAGCCAGCTCCAGTTCCTGAGGAATTTACATAAACCTAAACCTGTGCCACAAACAACAAGAAAAAACCCTACAGCCACATGTTTAAGGCACTTCCTCAACCTCAGAGTGCCCATAAAATTTTACACAGAGACATTTCAGTGAAAGCTTCTTGACATCCACATGAACATTCAAAGAGCAGCATTTTTTGCTTTGAAGCACTAAAGGAACTTCAAGTTTTGAATTTTTGCTGTCCCAAATAATTAGCTGAGTTCAGTCAGGCTTTTTAGGCAGCCAGAACTGATTTTGTGCAGGAAGTTAAAGGGCAAATGATCTTTAATAATCTGACAACAGCAGAGAACACAACTGGAAGCTACTCAGTTGCTTCAAGTAAGATATTTTGGGTCAGAGGAGATTTTAGGTCTGATACACCTTGTTTTGCTTCTGATCCTAAAGACCAACAGACATTTTCTTTGGCAAGGGTTTCTCACAGCTCTCCTATGCCACTGTCCCCTCCCACACGTACAAATTTTGAAGCAGATGCCCTTTTAGACCCAAAGTCAGAAACTTGAGGCTGCTGCAACAGCTGCAGGCTCTCAGCTTGCTGCATGCCCTGGAGGAGAGGACATGAGATCCCCAGAGCTGCACCAGGATAAAATCATCTTTCATCACTAACTGCTCTGGCCTTTAGCCCCACATGCAGCAAACCAGCCTCTCTAGCTATTTTAATTAGTTTTTCTGGTGAGAATAAATTTAATTACTTTTAGGATTTGTATTCTCATCAGCTCAGAGAGATGCAGCTCTCCCAGAATGAAATCCTGCCTCTGGACAGGGACAGAGCCACCCACACTCTGCTGCACAAAGCTTTGATTCTCACCTCTCTGCCACTATAAAGGCAAAGGGCTGAGGTTTTGTTAGAGTTTGGGAGGCAGAAGGCACTGGAAGAGGAAATAAGGACACAAGCATGCAGCTGGTTTTAAAATTCTACACTTCCTTTCAAAAGCTTTAATAGCATCACCTCCAGTAACCCTACAAACCACAAAAGACTGCCTGAAATACAGAACAACCAAATAATATAATGATATAATTTTGGCTCCCACCAAAATGAAACATCACACAGTTGTAGTCTTGTCTGAACACAGAGAGGCCATTCCAGGAGGGCAGCTGCCTCTGGGAACTGTCACTGGGGCAAAACTACAGCAACAAAATGAAGTGTGAACACCAAACTTGCATTTTTCTCTGCATTTTCATTCAAAGCTCCAGGTGCCCATCAATCTGCAACATCTCTTTGCATAAGCAACTACATGTACTATTTATTTTGACTACAAATTTCACTGAAACATTTAACATATTATCACAGCAGGGCCTCAAACATCCCTGACAGAGAGACACAAAAGCTGGAAGCCCTCTGCTTAAAAGATTTCCCCCACTATTTGTCTGTTGAACAAACTTTAAGTTCCTGAAGTTTCTCACTTAGATAGGTGGTATCTGCCTCGGTGAGATTTTCTGAATCTGACAGGTTTTCCAGGAATCTGGTTCCTGCACAGGGCTTTCCTGTGATGGGATCTATGACATTGCCAACCTTGAACACAATTTCAGCCAGTTCGTGTTTCACGTGTTTGCTCCTTCTCTCAGGCAGAGCTTTCAGAAGAACAATGTCTCCAACAACACACTGCTGCAGTGGGTCATGGGCAAAATAGGTTTTTCTTTTGTTAAAGAACTGTAAAAGGAACAAAAATAAAAAAAAAAGAAAAGAAACCTTGGTATTATATTTCAAATTATGCAATGGGTAAATATATAATTATTATCAAATAAATTTCTCTAAAGTTCCATGTATGTTTTAAAGTGAGATTCAGTTTGGATCATGAGGAGAAATGCAACTGTGCACTCTACAGGTTCTCCACAGACAGCACAGCACTGCCCTTCCCAATCTCTTGCCAGGATTGCCAACTGAGCCTGGAGGAAAGGAGATGGGGAAGAAAAAGCTCTGAAATCTGCATTTTGATGTTTTTTATGTGAGAGTTTTCTTGATTTTTTTTTCCACATAAAAATATTTTTTTTTAATAATAACAACAGAATTCAGAATCCTTTAAGAAATAAATTAGGTTAAGAAATAAATAAAGGTTCTTCTACTGGATAAAATATTGAAATGGGTTCCACAAGACCCATTTTTCAATCCTGACTCTATCCTTAACTTTTTGGTCATCAAAAGCAATTTATTCTACCTATATGTACCACTGTTTCCCTATTTAAAATGGAGAAAATACAATTTTTAACCTTCTTGTTTGAAGAGCATCCATAAGGACTATATCCAAGATCACAGTAATGTTACAATTACACATACAGAAAAAACAGCTATAAAATTTATTGTAAAAGTGAGTAATAAACTGTCAAGTCTCCAAAGCATGCTCCACATCGACATGAAAAATTCAATCTAAGTGTGAAACAACAAAAGCTTACCTTCCCAAAAAGATCAAATGAAGTGCATTAACAAGGCACTTCAAAGAAATACATTTAGCAGGTAATTTGTAAGTCCTCACCACTCACTGCTTTTCATCCTCTGCAGTCATCCCCACAGCCAGATCCTTAAGGAGGTTGATTTGTAAAGAGTCATCAAAACTTTTAAGAGTTGAATCAGCAGAACATTGCACAAAATACAAAACCCAGCAGGCAGGAGAGGCTGTTCATTGGTGTTACCTTTAGCAAGTAAGGATCCAGCACGAGCCTTGTCACTCTCACTTTGGCAGTTTTCTGCATTTTGGTCCCAATTACTTTCCCCACTATCCATTTTGCATGGACAGCTCCACGTGGGACAGACATTGTGCAGTTATGGTCATGCAGTGCCTGGCAGCAAGGAAAGCAGATGCGTTATTGTAACAAAGTAAAAAAACATAAATGCTTTATGATCTATACCAAGAATTTCCTTATTTAGGAGTAACAGTTTCATTAGGTCATTTTGTTGGAAGAACAGGTTAAAACTCCATTTATTACTGCATTTTTGACAATACAAAAGGGATGTCATTATGTCCTTGTTATCAGTAAAAGTTCCTTCACGACAGCAGCAAAACTGGACAGAACAGCACGAGGAGGAGACCTTACCCCACAAAAATGAATCATCCCAATTGTCACAAACACAATAGAGAAAAGTGTAGCTGTGGAAATTACTCATTTAATAACGAATTACACAAGCTCCAGCAGCTGTTTGGGCTGGAAACCTGTTCATCAAGACAGAGTGCACCCAAACAAGGGAGCAGCCTACAGCTTTTGTTCAAAGCCATTTGCTTCTGTGCCTCTCATTATCAGCAGAGCTGATGGAACCTCAGGAAGGTAATGAGCTTCCCAAGCCATAAATGACACATCAAAGAGCTGTCTGATCCATACTACATGTGTTTGCTTTTGAGCTCTTTCCTGCAAGTAAATTCTATTCCATTACCTTATTTGGTTTAATTAGGGAGAGCTTTCTGTACCACTCTTGCAAGAATCAGGGGAAAAGCCACCAGAAGCCTTGAATCAATATTAAAACTAATGGAGATTAATGACCATTTTCTCTCCCACTCAGATTGGTTAAGCACAACCAACACCTGTGAACTCTCCATGCCCCCCAATTTGTGAGACGCTCGCTTTGATGTCCCAACACATCAAAAGCAGAGTTTAGGGACACAGAGAGAGGATGAAACATTTCAGAAAACACTCGGGGGCTGCTTTTCTCACGCCGGGCTCAGCTGTGGGCGCTCAGGGCTGCAAGGAACCAGCATGAGAGGCCCTCCTGTACCCCACGGCTAAACACCCCACGCAGCCAGGCGTGTGCAGCACGGGAACACCCACGGAGCACCATCAGGCAGGGAAAAAAGAAGAAATTGAAGAGACGGAGCCCTGAGCCCCCCCCGCCGCATCTCCCCACAGCGCTCCGCACCAGGCCCTGCCCCGGCCCCTCCGTGCCAGCAGGGCCGCGCAGGCAGCGGGGCTCAGCCGGGCGGGTCACACAGCACCCATAGCGCAGTTACAGCACGGGGGGAACCCACAGAAGCGGGGGCGAACCCCGAGCAGCCCCGTCCCCTCTCACCGCCGCTGCCGCCGCCGCGCCTCGGGGGCCTTAAAGAGACGGGCCCGGAACGGGCGGCGCCGAGCACGGAAGCGCCGCGCGGCGGGAAGGGGCGGGGCCTGGGCGGGGCCTGAGGGGGCGGGGCTTACGGGGGTATTTAAAGGCGCAGGCGGCGGCCTCCCCCTCAGAAGCGGTGAGGGTGGTGCGAGTGCTGGTGTTGGTTTTGCAGAGATTGGTTAAAATTGGAAACGATCCCTAAGAGCTCTTTAAAAATCCTTTAAGGATGGTGGAGGGGAGCCTTAAGAGAAGTGGCTGAGGTCACTTCATCTGTTTAGTTTGGAGAAGATGAAAATGAGGTCACACCTCATTGTGGCCCTCAATATTCTCATGGTGGGAAGAGGTGAAGCAGGTTCTGATCCTTTCTGTCTCATGCGTGACAGGGCTCAAAGAAACGGCTAGAAGTGAATCAGAAGAGGTTTATGTTGGATATCAGGGAAAGTTTTACCCAGAGTGTGGTGGAGCATTGGAACAGGCTCCTTTGTGCAGTGGTGATGGCACCAAACCTGACAGGGCTCAAGGACGCTGATATGTGGTGGGATTCCTGGAGCATTTTGTGACCTGTCAGGAGTCAGATTTGATGTTCCCGATGGGTCCCTTCTAATTCGGAATATTCTGATTCTTTGATTGTTGAGTCCAGCTCTGCATCCATCACTGCCACCATAACCCCAAACTGCACCACCCACCACAATCCAGATATTTCCAGGGATGGTAACCCCACCATGTCAACCTATTCCTGTGCCTGACCACCCAAACAGTGAAAACATTTTTCCTAATATCTAATCTGAATCTCCGATCTCAGTTTAGAGCTGTTTTTTCTTGTCTTACTGCAGTAGAAGAGAGTGACCCTACCTCACCACAACCTCCCCTCAGGTAATTCTGGGGAGTGATGAGGTTCTTCCCTGATCCTTCTCTTCCAAACAAATGCAGGCTGTGGGTGCTGGGGGATCCTTTACATGGAATTTTGGGGATGGAGCTGACTCTCAGTGCAGCCTCTTCGAGGTTTCTGCACATCAGCAAGCGCTGTACTCTTCCCCCTGCTGATAAGTGATGGACGTGAGACAAATCTTAAAGGTATTCCATAAAAATCTGGAATAATTATAGCAGATATGGAGTGAGAGCTGGCCTGTCCTTGCTATCCATCACCTGGAAGATATTTCAGTTTCTGTTAGCAAAAAAACCCCACACTACTTAGAAACTGAATAATGGCAAAATTATTGGACTTTGAGGTAACACGCTCCTGGTCTTTCATGTGACTTCAAGCTGAGACCATCCCTTTTTAAAATTTTATTTAAATATGCTCACTTACCCCTTTCTGCTGATATTTTGGCTGCTGCCCAGTTTAGAGCCTTGTTCTCTTTTTGCTGTGGGTGTCCCATCATCACTCACGGCAGGAAGAGGACAGGTAGGGAATTACATTTAATTAGCTGCACAACTCCAGGCAGTTTCCCTTCTTAAGGTGGTTGATATGGGCAGAACAGGAAACACCATTGAAATAATTTGATTAGATACCATCCAAAGAATTATTCAGAAATTCATTATCCATTTTTACAGCTATCCAAGCCAAAACTCGTGGGTTTCTCTTCTTTTAGTGCCTGGTTGGTTGAATTACAGAGCAGGGAAGTGGGGAGGAGCCCTGGTGCGGGCAGGAAATGGTTAAAGAGTTCCTATCACCTGGGAAAGCAATCCTTTGATTTTTCAGAGGGCGCTAACATGCTGCAGATCATGGAAACAAAGGGAAGGGGATCAAGTAGAAAAGTTGTTCTTGGATTTTATTCTCAGTGGCAAAACTTGTGAGGGCTGCATATTGATGTCTGCGGGGAAAATACGGAGTTTTTGGATTAAAAGGGATTTTTTTTTTCCCCTTTCTTATCATCATTCAAAAAAAGCATCTGTGAGGTAAGTCTTGCTCCAACTGGTGACTTTAGATAACTTCTTTTAAGAGTGAGGGGTAAAAAAAAACCCCTTTATCTTGCTGACCCATTTTAAAACAATGAATTCTTTGCTGAAATCGCTCCTCGGGCAGGGAGCAGAGGCAGGAGCGTGAGTCAACAGCAGCACGGAGCCCACGACGCTCTCTCGCCTGTGTTGTCTGCATTCAAATCCTTTGCATTCATTCCCGAGCCGGAGTATGGAAATTCAGGAACCGGGAGAAACGTAATGAGTCAGGGGAATTCGCCACTCGGAGTCGCAGTAAATATTTCAGCGCTGACACTCTCTCAAGCTGCAGCTAATGTGATTTTTGCAGTGGGGTGCTTCAAGCATCTTCTGCTGGTGGCTCTTAAGTCATTCCCAAGCCTTGTTTCTTGAATCCTCGGTGCTGTCCCGAAGGTTTTGTGTTTGTAAGGACCATGCTGATCCTTTCAAGGCTGATTCATTGTGAAGGTGTAAGAGGGGTCTTGATCACCATTAATTCTTTGCCTCTCTGCACCTGAGTTCTCACCTTAAAAGTGCTGCTGGGTTTTGTGTGTGTGTGTGTGTGAAAACATGATTTTTCACCCCAGTGTGGCTGCCCCAGGGGTGATGGATGGTCATGACTGTCCCTGAGAGCCAGTGCCACCTGAAGGGAAGGTTTGGAGAGCCCTACAAAACCCATCCATTCACCTTGAGCACAAATTGCCCCCAAAACTCACTGAGCATAAATTTCACTCTCACCCTCGGGCAGCAGGTTTTTGCCTGCAAGGCGCCGAGTTCTGGTGGATTTGTGGAGCCCGGTGAGTGTGTGTGGTGCTGGTTCCCCCTTTCCCTCCGTGGCTGCCCGTGGGTGGGTGCTGAGCGCTCTGTGGGTGCCTCCCCGCGTGGATCAAAGTGCTGGGACACCGACCTGGCCAGTTCTTCCTGCTCTTCCCCCGCGCTTTGCTGCCGCTTTCTCGTTCTCCAGCAGGGAGAACACTCAGCCCCAGAGCTGCCGGATGTCCCTCCTTTCATCTTGGGCACCCACAGAGGCTTTGGGCTCATTTGTTCCTTCTCATTTTATTCCCCATCCCTGCCTTGCTGTTCCCCTCAGCACACCAAGCTTTTATCACTCATCTCCCTGTGCTTGTTGCCATTCCCAGCTCCTGAACTCTCTGTTCCCATCAGATTCTGGCTGGGCAGGAATCTTTCATCACCCTGCCCTGCTTTGCATTCATGCTCTGATCCATCACATTTTGCTCCTTCTGGATTCCCTGTGGCACCTGCAGGAGTAAATCACTGGAGCTGGGTGTCAGGAGCCTTGGAGCACTTGATTCCCTCTTGTTAGAAGGAATTGCTTTTACATTTACACAAAAAAATTGCAAACCCTTCTTATTTTTCTTTTTTTCCTTGTCTTTTTTTTTTTTTTTCAGCAAGACTTCTCTTACTTGAAAAAGTTATTTCTCTAAAATCTTGTCTGCTAAGTGCTCTTGCTTCTGTTGTCAGGATCTGACATTCATTTCAGCAATTCAGTGTGAAAACCCTTTCCAATTTCTTTACCAGTGCTATTGATTAAAATGCAGTTTACTTTTTCTGGGGAAAATTTGATATTCAAAAATGTCTTTTTGCTGTGAGTCAGAATGTACTTTTCCATGGAATAAAAATTCTGGAAAGAACAAAAAAAAATGCTATTGGAAATGTTGAACAAATTATATTGTCGTTTCAACCTGGTTATATAAGAAAAAAAGAAATAACTTCAAAGTCCAAATGAAAAGCTCTGGTATTTTTCTCATATTTTGAGAAAATGAGTACATTTTTCTCCAGCTGTTCAATTTTATCTGTTCAGACTTTTCCATATGAAACTCTGAGAATGTTCTGTACTGGCCTTAACTCCAAGTTCCTTTTTAACTCAGCTGGCTGTTTCAGGTTACATATTAAAAATGAATTATGAAGCTTTTTTCTCCTTAGTTTTCAAGCATTGATGTTTCTTCTAGAAACGAATAAATCTATTTCCATTTTTGTGTAGAAGTCTGTAGTTCTCAGGCTATCAATGCTGTATGGTACAATTATTTACAGTTTTGAACAAAAACTGATGGAAAAGATCTTTGGAATGCAAGAGGTTAAAATTTAATTTTGCAGATTAGAGATCAAAAGATGTCTGTGGTAATTTACTGCTGGTTTGGATGCCCTCACATGATGCATGTCAATATTGCTGTGGTAATTTTGGGGGTTTTCAATATTTTTCCTTAATTGAAAATTCTTTGCTGTGCTAAGTAGAAAAGACCTGAGCTCTGCACTGAGCTGCCTAAATTATAGAGGAAAATTTGGTTTTCACTCTAAAATATAATCCCTGAGGAGAAAGGTGCCCTGGGGGTGATGGGATTTGGGCTCTGGGTGTGCTGTTCTTTATTTATTGTGCATTTCACTGGTTTTGGGTAGTGTGGCCTCTCATGGCAGAAGTCCTTTGAGGGTTTGGGTGCCTCCAGTCTGCAGGACAATGCTGTCACATTGTTTTTGGGGGGGAGTTCTGAAACAAAAATGCCTCCCTGTGCTTTTCCAGCACCATAATATCCTGATTATTCTCGAATTTTCCTCAGTCTGCAACTCCATGAACCCCATTATTCCTTGTCCTGAAGAGCAGCCGCTCCCCCTTTCTCTGTTCTAACCTTGCTTTCATCTCCCCACAGATGATTTTCTAGCCCTGGGACCTCTCCTTTGGACTCCAGTTGTCTTCCCAGCTCCAGAAGTGGTGCCCCAAACCCAAACAAGACTTCAGAGAAGCTCCACCAGAGCCAGAGAGAGACTCCCCAGTGGTGTCAGGAGGATGAAATTCCTCCTGAGCTCCTCTTCCCCACTCTGAGTTGTCTCCATCACTTGTTCTCAGCTCTGCCTCTGATATCCCTATGATTTGGTGACTATTTTATCTATTCCCTGCCTCAGCTTCCCTGTAATCTCTAAAGAAAATATTCCATACCTGTTTCACCTCAAAAAAACACTTCCAAATCTATTTCACCTCAAAAAAACACTTCCATATCTATTTCCCCTCCTATTTAACCCCTCAAAATTTGTGGGAGGGTGGCACAAACAAAGTAAGTGGAAAAACCAATACATTTCAAGCCAATTTAGAGCTGTTAGAAAAAAAAAAAAAACAAACCAAAATATTTTATGAAATCCTGGAAGGTGCAGGCAAATGGAAATTTTCAGTTTCAGCTAGAGCTTTATTTTGGAATTCCTCAAGGGGAGTTTGGAATTCTGCCACACTGTAATGGTTTTGTGTTGCAGGAAACCAGGAATGCCTCAGTCTCTTGCCCTGTGCAGTTCACAGATTCTCACTACATTATGCAAGACTGACCTGTTAATTTTATAAAGTAAAAAGAAGCAAAAACCTTTACAGGCTGATTTCCTGTGCTCAGAAAGAAATGCCTGGGAACTGCCTGGAGCAGATTCACACCTTCATTTAACTCCAGCTTTCAATATTTGCTTTCCACAAGGCTCTTGTGCCTGTGGAAGCAGCATCTCCTCAACTTTTTGGGTGGCATGGAGGTGATTACATTTAGAATAGAAGATTTCTGATGGGATTTTCTGTCAGCTTCTGCAAAATTAAGTTAATTTCACGAGAACTTCACTGGGAAAATTCTTGTTCTAAAAACCTTTTATCATTGTGAGTGAGTAGCACGTGGGAATGTGGTAAATTCAGCTGAATTTCATTGCATAAATTCTTGGCATTTGTATAATTTGAGGGAGTTAAAACCTCATGTTAGAAAGAAATCCAATAGTTTAGTTGCTGAAGGAGCCATAACTGATGGGAAAGGATTGTGCTGGATTTGATAGAATAAAGTTTAGCTGCATTTTCTGGTGTTCTACAGAGTGGAGATGCTGCAGAGAAAGAGAATTTTATTTATGATAGCCAAAATGTGAGAAAAGACAGCAATAACATTTTTTCTGAGCAACTTCCTTTAAGCAGCAAACTAATTTAAAAGGTTTTTCTTTCAACATCCTTATTAGCCACAAAAAATGCATCTCTAACGGTGAATTTATTCTGCATGTTTGGACTCATCCTGGTTTGGAATCCAACCAAGAAAATGCTGCTGAATTTCCAATGTTTAATTTCAGGTGTGGCTGCCCTCATCAGCTGAAAAATATGTCCATCAGAGGCCTGAAGAAGAAACAACCAAAGACTTTTAAAGTCAGAATTATAACAGTGGATGCTGAGATGGAGTTCAGCTGTGAGGTGAGAGTGGGGAGTGCCCTTTGTGTTAGCAAGAGATTGGAAAAAATTCAGATTATCAGCTCGTGGATGGTTTTAAATCTGATGTTATTTTTATAAATAATGGATTATTTAATCTCAGCTGTGTTCTTCTTTTAACTCTTCAGAATTAAAGTTGTTTGCATGAAATCCATTTGACTGACACAGCTAAATTAATACTAAAACTGCTTTCTTCATTCCAATTGTTTGCAAGGATTCCTATTTCTCCATAAAATTTTCTCTTTTTTTTTTTTGGAACTGACACAACTCTTTAAGACACTTCCAGCTTAGATTAAACTGGTCAGAGCTGGTGCTAAAATGTTGATAAAATAATTTATAAGCTGGTACTTTTGTTGAGCAATTTTCCATTTATAAACTCCAGTTCTTTACCTGCAATGGGTGTTTGGATCTCTGGGCAGAAGAGAAAAAAGGATTGATGAAAAAGCTGGCAGTTCTATTAATTATGGCTGATAAATTAATTAGGGAAATCATGGCTGGGGAAAAAAATAAATGATCAATTGCTAAATAAATTGGGCTGTACTATTGAAGGGACAGAACTGTCCCTGATTAATTAATTCCTAATCATCCAGCAAAAGCAAAACAAGGCACAGAGGTGTTTTGGGGAGTTAGAAAACTCAGTTCCAGTGGGATTGGCAGTTTTAGTGAGACCTGACTGCTCTGTGAGCCATTTAATGTAATTTATTAGGTCCTTCAGAAACAGGATAGATTAATCTTGGATGACTTACTGCTCTGCAGTACTTGCAGGCAGGATTGTGAAAATTAAGGATTTGGAAAATCTGATTTAGAGCTCAGAGTCCTTGTTAACAAATAGTGTGTTCCTTCCTTTGCTACCTCTGCTTTCTCCCCAGACCCTGCTCTTTTGCTGGGATAATTTCCAGCTTTCCACTCCAATACTGCCTAAAAGTTCCCTTTTTTTTTGCCATTAATTTTTTAGTTTTAGCAATTATCTAAAATCATCTTTCTGAACTGTGGTGGAACAGAGGAGCAGCCCCTTTGGTGAAGGGAACAAGGCATCAGACTTGTGTGAATTTGGGACCTTGGAATCAAAGTTTGCTCTCTGTGGCTGCTAAATTGAAATGAAAATATTGAAGAAGAAGAAATATTGAACATTTCAATCAGAGCAGGATAAAGGCTTGGCCTGGTGCCACTGAAATCCCTGAGGGGTGGGAAAGGTGGATCTGTTCTCATTGTTCAGCATTCCTACCCCGTGCCCTGATTTGATTTCCCCTGGCTTTCTCTCAGTCTCTCCAATTTGTGTAAAGCATTGAGTGAAAATTTTGGACAAATATTAATAAAGACTTGCCACATCCCAGGGAAATCAATAACACAATCCTCATTCCCTCCAGTGCTTGGTGGGGAAATGACTCCAGCTGCTCTCTGGATGTGTCTGGAGAGGGAGAGGAGGGGGAACACAGCAACTCTGACACAGCAGCAAGAATATTTCATTAAAACCTAAAGATAAAATAAGATTTCATAGGAGAAAAGGCTCAAATGGAGCAAATTAATTCAGGATATACATGTTTTTCTTGATTTTTCTCTCTCTCTCTCTCAGATGAAGTGGAAGGGAAAGGATTTGTTTGACCTGGTGTGCCGAGCCCTTGGTTTAAGGGAGACCTGGTTCTTTGGCTTGCAGTACACAATTAAAGGAATGTGCACCTGGTTAAAGATGGACAAAAAGGTACAGGAGACAACATGGGTGGCAATTAATAATTTACTTCTATAAATATTGACTTTCTGGAGCGTGGGAGCCGAAGGGATGGGTTCCATGACAACTCAGAATTTGACATGGTGGCTTTCTTTAAGGTGAAAATAGGATTATTTGCTCTGATTGCTTCTATCCCATTTGACCTGCAGCATCCCACACTAATCACCACTGATTGCTGTTAGATTAAAGCTCAGAATTACCCTGCCCTCTAAAATATGGGAGGGCTTTAAATGGATTATTGGCTGCTTTCTGATTTTCCTTGGGAATATTAAGACACTCATGTATCCTTTTTGCTGCTGATTTCATTTTATTTTATCTGTAAACAGGTTTTAGATCAAGAAATCCCCAAAGAAGATCCCATTAGCTTTCATTTTTTGGCTAAATTCTACCCAGAGAAGGTAGAAGAGGAACTCTTACAGGAAATTACCCAGCATTTATTCTTCCTTCAGGTCAGGAAAAGTTTTGAACCATGAATTCCTTCTGTATTTCCCCCAGTCCTTTTGC
This sequence comes from Zonotrichia leucophrys gambelii, assembly GCF_028769735.1. NCBI lineage: Eukaryota > Metazoa > Chordata > Aves > Passeriformes > Passerellidae > Zonotrichia > Zonotrichia leucophrys. The sequence goes on along the minus strand of NC_088188.1, from coordinate 6,020,007 downwards.
ATTGTCTTTGATCTTGTTGGCAGCTCGGGATAATTTTGCTTGCTTCAGCTGTATCAAGAACTTTGCAGACATTATTTTTATGAAATACAAACTTTTCTCCTGCCTGCTGTGGGTTTGTGTCCAGGTAAGCTGAATGTTTCATTTTCTGCAGGTTTTTGTGACAACACCCAGCAGGTTGGGGGATAATTCCAAACCTGAATATTCCAGGCTTGTTTTGCTCTTTAATATGTGTTAAAAACATTAAAATTCCATGCAAAGCTGGAATTTAAAAATTCCTTCCAAAGCTGGAACTGCTGGAAGAACTGTGAGCTTTCAGAGAAATTTTGTGCTGGAGAGCAAAACCTCTAGAAAACAAGGATTCCCCAAAATTTCATTTTGGATTGTAGGGATAAAAGATGGAATTCCCTAAACCTTCATTTTGGATTGTAGGGATAAAAGATCATGGAATTTGATAGACATTCTGAAACTTGGCAATTTATTTCTTCAGCTAATTTTGGAAAGGAATGAGGACAGCAGAACTCTTTTAATCCTGATTTTTCCACTTTTTTTTTTTTTGCTTTTCTGCTTGAACCTGCCTTAACTAGCAGATACGCAATTAGCAAATTCTTCTCATTCCAAAGTAGGAAAACAAGGCTGAAACAAATTGGAACTTGCAAAGTTTCCTGAGTGTAAGAACTTCAGCTCACACCTGGATGCTAATAGGAAAAACATGTTCAGACATCTGGATGCCTGAAGATTTCAGCTCTCCTGACTCTTCAGACCTTTGCAAATTAATGTGGCATAAATGCCTGAATAAATGTCAATGACTAAAGCTAAATATTGTCTGCTTAAAGATGAGGTAATTCATTGCTTCTTCATGAAGTTCAGCAAAAAGTCCTTGTAAAAACTGATCAGAAAAAAAACCCCAAACAAACAAAACAAGCCAGACACTTATGGGGGATTTATCCACATTGTTCTGAATTCTGGAGCATGATTTGCACTCTGGAGAGTGAAAGCTGGAGCTTTCCAAATTGGAAGAAAAATCTTTCCATTCTTTTCCATTTTAACAGCTTAGAAAGAATGTTCCCTGCACTGTAACTCAGCCTCACAGATTGTGCTCACCAGGGATTGAATTTGAAAGCAAAAAAACTTTCTTGGTGGCTCATTTCAGTTCCCAGCACCTACAGAGGTGTGTTTGTAAGCAGAACTTGTGCTAGCTCAAGACATTTTTCCATTTGGAAATGTTGAAGACTGTGAGCTATGCAAAATTTTGTTTTCTTGTGCTTGTTCCTAAGCTAAATACACCTGAGAGGAGGATTTGGGGAGATTAATTTCCCCTTCCCTCTTTAGGTTTTCAAACAGAAATTGCACAACTGATTTAAAATCAAACAACACCTTACAAACTGTAACACCTCTGCTCCTGGTGGCACCACAGGTTATTAAAATGAAAAGAATGTTGAAAGACTCTTTAGCATTGTCTGATTGTGCTTAGACCGTTGAAAATGAATAAATGAAGTGCTTTATTATTCAGCTGCTCTTTTGAGGATCTCCTTTATTCTCTCATTCTGGAAAGCTGCAGAAAATCCAAATTCTTGTGGATTTTCTATGGCAGCTGCACAGCCCTGAGTCTGCTCTGCTTGGACCTGACCTCCAGAGCTCCCTCCCAACCTAAAATCTGATGGCTGATGTGATGCAAAGCTGACTTTTCCAAAGGCAGGAAAAAAGAAGGATTGTTAAAAGAAATGAAGCGCAGACAATAAAATTGATGTTTTATAGGATTTTATTTTATAGGACTGCTTGTGTTAGTGTGTGCAGAGAGCTGACTGGCATTTTTTGGTCTCATTAAATGCAATGCTAACTAAAGGCTTCCTGTGTTCCTGAGTGCCAATTTCTTGTTGCTGTTATTAACTCCTAAAGGTGATATTTGGTGCCAAGTTCTGGTCTGGGCATGTCTGCTTTCATTTCAAGCCTGATTTAAGTCCTGACTTTGAACTTGTTCCCTTTTTCTGTTGGTTTAGGTGAAGAAGCAGATCCTGGATGAGGAAATCTATTGCTCACCAGAAGCTACAGTTCTGCTGGCTTCTTATGCTGTTCAGGCCAAGGTTTGTGCATAGAAAATCTCTTTTTTAATTGACTTTTTTTATGGTTTAACCAACACATGTACGTGGTGGTGTGTAAAACACAGCAGGGTAAAATTGGTCATCCTGGAAGATACAGCACAACTAGAAAAAAATCCCAAAATATTAAATGCCACTACAAGGATTTTTGTTCTATGCTTCTGCAATTTAAGGGATTTATTTGGTCCTAACGTTTTAGTGTAATCTCTCTGGAAGGATCTTCCATGGCCTGCTCAGATGAGGGGATGTGTGCAGGGGAGCCAAAATAAAATCTGCATTAAGCTTTCACTTCAAACTATGCAAGGAACAACTCCCTCAGCATTCTGCCTCTAACAAACTGAAATAACTTTTCTTTTTTTGGGACAGTATGGTGACTACGACCCAAATTTCCACGAGCCAGGCTTTCTAGCCCATGATGAGCTGCTGCCCAAAAGGGTGAGCCTTAATTTCATAAAAACCAAATCTTTGAATCTCCTCTTTTGCAGTGCAAAATATTTGAATATCTTCTTTTGCAGTATAAAATATTTGAATCTCCTTTTTGCAGTGCAAAATATTTGAATCTCCTTTTTGCAGTAAAAATTTTAAATCTCTTTTTGGGCAGTCAAAATTTTAATCTCTTTTTGCAGTCAAAATATTTGAATCTCTTCTTTACAGTGCAAATATTTGAATCTCCTTTTTAGCAGTTAAATATTTGAATTCCTTTTGCAGTGCAAAATATTTGAATCTCCTCTTTTGCAGTGCAAAATGTTTGAATCTCCTCTTTTGCAGTGCAAAATGTTTGAATCTCTTCTTTTTGCAGTGCAAAATATTTGAATCTCCTCTTTTGCAGTATAAAATATTTGAATCTCCTCCTTTGCAGTGCAAAATATTTGAATCTCTTTTTTGCAGTGCAAAATATTTGAATCTCCTTTTTGCAGTATAAAATATTTGAATCTCCTCTTTTGCAGTGCAAAATATTTGAATCTCCTCTTTTGCAGTATAAAATATTTGAATTTCCTTTTTGCAGTGCAAAATATTTGAATTTCCTTTTTTACAGTGCAAAATATTTTAATCTCCTTTTTACAGTGCAAACTATTTGAATCTCCCTTTTGCAGTGCAAAATATTTGAATCTCCTTTTTGCAGTATAAAATATTTGAATCTCCTCTTTTGCAGTGCAAACTTTTTAAATCTCTTTTTGGCAGTCCAAAATATTTGAATCTCCTTTTTGCAGTGCAAACTATTTGAATCTCCTCTTTTGCAGTGCAAAATATTTGAATCTCTTCTCTTTGCAGTGCAAAATATTTAAATCTCCTTTTTACATTGAGAATATTTGAATCTTCCTTTTTGCAGTGCAAAATCTTTGAATCTCTCCTTTTTGCAGTGCAAAATTTTCATCTCCTTTTTAGCATTGCAAAATATTTAATTTCTTTTCATGAAAAATTGAATCTCCTCTTTTGCAGTGCAAAATTTTTAAATCTCTTTTTGGCAGTCCAAAATATTTGAATCTCCTTTTTGCAGTGCAAACTATTTGAATCTCTTCTTTTTGCAGTGCAAAATATTTGAATCTCTTCTTTTTGCAGTGCAAAATATTTGAATCTCTTCTTTTTGCAGTGCAAAATATTTGAATCTCCTTTTTGCAGTGCAAAATCTTTGAATTCTCCTCTTTTGCAGTGCAAAACTTTTCCATCTCCTTTTTGCAGTGCAGCTATTGCTGGGGATTAATTTAAAAACATGAATTAATGTTAAATTCATGAAAAACTCTGCAAAATGCCCAAGCTGTGAGCTGCACCTCTGCATTCACTTTGCTTGGGAGAGGCAGAGCTGGAATTTGGATTTTCCCAGGGATCCCAGCTCCCTCCTTGTCCTGCAGGTGCTCAGGCAGTACCAGCTGACAGCAGAGATGTGGGAAGAGAAAATCACTGCTTGGTATGCAGAGCACAGGGGTATTGCCAGGTAGGAAACCTTTGCATTTCTTGGAAAATTTCTTTATTTGTGGGATTTGTTGTTCTCAGTGTAATTCAGTCTGTCTGGAAATCCAATTAAACAATAAATAAGATCTGTTAGCACCCAGAGGCAGCTTTCCCTAATATTTGGGTTCTGTTTCTTTCTGTTCTGGAGGCTTCTTAGCATTATTTTTGTTGAATATTTTCCTCAAGATTTACTGATTTACTTTGAAGGGAGAAGAAAAATGGGTGAAGAGATTCTCACTCTTCTTTGGCCTTGGCCAAAAGCTCTGTCCAATACCCATCTCTCAATGAACTCTTATTTCCTGAAAGAAATATATTCATGGAAAACAATGGAAGGATGGTTTTCCAAGACATGGAGTGGCAAAACTAACACAAGGATAAGACTTTTAATGAATTTTAATGAAGATTACACTATCCATGAGTCATCTTTTGAAACAGTTGCAACTTTTATTCCTTATTATTCTTTATTTTATTCTTTATCCTGTCCAGATGCTGTTTTTATTATCTTTTTTTTTTCTATTATTGAGAGCAAGATGGCAAAACTAAGTTTGTACAAAGGGTCAGATTGCCTGTTCTTTTCTGAGTGGGAAATGGAGAGTCAGCCAGGAGAGAAGGGCTGGAAAGGCATTTCATAATCATGGCTTTATTCTCCAGGGATGAAGCTGAGATGAACTATCTGAAAATTGCCCAAGACTTGGAAATGTATGGTGTCAATTATTTCCCAATTGCTGTAAGTGCCTTATTTTAGCAGTTTTTACTGGCTGCAGATAATGGTGCTGTCCTTTTCAAGTCCTCCAGGGAGTTTGGAACTGGGACTCCTGACTTCTGGTTGTGTTCTGGCTTGGTTTTTCTTGCCTGCTAAATAAGCAGGTGAATAAAACAGTTAAGATGAATATTTTACAACCTGACAAAAGTTTTGAGTAACTCCAGGTAGGGAATAGGAAGGAGAAATAGTTTGAGCTGCTATAAGCAGCCTAGAGGACTGAGTTTTATACTTCCAATGACAGCACTCATGATATTTTATATAAATACCAATTGCCTAAATACAGGCAAATATCAATATATTAAAAGAGGTGTTTCTTGTCTGTGGTTGTTTAATGTCACCAAAAATGCCATTTACTCATCTCTCTTGTTTTTTAGCAAAACAAAAACCACACAGATCTCCTGCTTGGAGTTGATGCCAAAGGTATTCATATCTACAGCATTAATAACAGGTTCTCCCCCAATAAATCCTTTGAGTGGAGCTCTATCAGAAACATTTCCTGTAGTGAGAAAGAGGTATGATGGCTTTGATGTATTATTCTTTTTCCACGGGCATGGGTGTGGACTGGGATTCTTGGAACAGGCTGAAAGCTTCCTCTGTTGAAATAATTTTGGGGGAGAAGGGGAAAATCCTGGGGAGCTTTGTTACAAAAACTAAAAATAACAGCCCTGCCTTGCAGATGAGCTCTGAACCTCGGTTCCCTGAGCTCTGCCTCTGTTCTGGCTCCTTCCCTGCTGCTTGGCCTTTGCAAAACAAATGTGTTGATCTCTGAAAAAGACAGATATTATGAATGCCACCGTGCCTGCCTTCCTCAGTTATCCCAGCAGGAATTCCACGAGCCATAAAAACCGAAATGCTGCTTGCACACACAGAAGTCCTTGCAGCTGAGCTTTGGAGCCCAGTGGCAAGAGGAGACATGCAGGGAGGTATTAATGGTTTTCTGCCTCACTTCTGCCAGTTTGCTGGGACATGATTTCACTCCCCAGCACTGCAATTTCACTGTGCAGCTCAGCTTTTGCTTCTAGAAAGGGAAATTTATTCTCAGTCCAAATCATGAGCTGTATGGAAGGCTATAATCAGAAAAAAAACAAACCCAGGGAAACTGCAGTGGTGCTGGAATACCTGGAATTTGTCAGCCAAAGGACAGCACAGCCTGTTCCATTTTCTGTGGGGCTTTTGGCAAACAGCCCACAGAAACTGGGATCTAAAATTGAGATGAGATTTTGAATTCATATCTATTAAATCAGAGGGGACTGCAGGTTTGCTGCCTCCAGAACAGTTCTGGTCTCTGATATCATCAAACTGCCCCTGAGATGTGTGAATAAACTGCTTTAACTCCCTGTTGGGGGGAAATTTTGTGTTTAAGGTTCACTTTATTCAGTGACACATCACAGCCTTGCTCCTCAAAAGGCAGCCAGTCATTACCTAGAGGGTGAAAGGAGCTCCAGGACATGATCCTGGTGACTCAGATGCTCTGGAATTACACAGGAATTACCTTGTAAATGAATTAGAGGAATTAAATGCCAGGGAACCTGTGAGGAACAGAAGACAGGGCCTTAAAAATAATAAAATAAAAAGGGCCATATTTTGTTCTGTAGCCAAACAGAGCACAAGGAATGGAGTGAAGCACTGAGCTGGCAGCAGGAAAACCCTGCCTGGCCTCTGGGAACAGCTTGGGGCTGAAAAAGTGAGGAAGTCTCCAGACTTTGCCCTGCTGCTCTGAAGAACAAGCCCTTAGGCCCCTGACACGTTTGTTTATCCCTTCAATTGTTGCTGCTCTGAGAGGTTTGACATTTCCCTGGCTTTAAGGCCAGGCTCTAGGAGTTGCTTCTGGGGATTGCTGCTGTGTCCTGTCCTCCTGATCACCATGAGTTCCAGAGCTCTGGGGACAGTGCACAGGTGGCAGCAGGAAAATCCCCATCCACACTGGCACTGGGCTGGGCCTGGGTGTTTATTCTCCAACACAGCTTAATTCTGTGAGCAAAACCACTTTTACATCACTCTGCCCCTCTTTGTGGCATAAATCACTGCTAAATCACAGAGAGAAGTGGAGATGAGCTCAAGTTTGCATTGGTTTTAATAGTTTTAAACTTCTTTCCTTCCTCACTGTGCTTCCTTTCTTTTTATTTTTTCTCCTTTTGCCTGTGTAGTTAACTATTAAACCCCTTGACAAAAAAGCAGAAGTCTTCAAGTTCTTCTCCTCTCAGCTCAAAGTGAACAAACTGGTGAGTGAACTGCTTTAAAGTTGAGCCTGGTGATACTGACTGAGAAATGTTGTTTGTGAACAAAACGGTGATCTTGGGATCTCAGCCTGTGTAATTCAGGGAAATGGGATCAGAGGGGGATGTGGGACAGGAGGAATCTCTGTCCTGTTACAAATTTACCTGAACTGTGTGTCTGGCTGTGAGCCTGCTCTGGGTGCTGATTTCTTGGAGCTGCCAGCACTTGTGCTGCAGTCAGAATTGTGCTGTTAGGCCAGTGTGGGCCTTTTGTCCCTCTGGCAGGGGCACAGATCCATCCAAACCCCATTTGCTTTGCCTTTCCCATCCAGATTTTCCAGTTGTGCATTGGAAACCACGACCTATTTATGAGGAGGAGAAAAGTGGACTCCATAGAGATCCAGCAAATGAAAGCACAAGCCAGGGAAGAAAAAGCTAGAAAAAAGGTAGAATTTTCCTGCTCCTCTGTTGCTGAAGACAGTGATTATTATTGCAGCTCTGTGTTCCATCAGTGTGTGTGTGGGAGGTGAGGAAGTGCAGCAGGATTGAATGTGGGAACAGCGCTGGCGTCTGAGGGGATCAGAGGTGTTTGTGTGGGAGGGGATCCCAAAGATTTGGGATCAAACCAGATCAATCCAAGGGCTCTCCCAGCACTGAAACAACCAGGAGTGCCTGGCTGGGGAGCTCAGTGCTGCAAAGTTCAGGCAGCTTCAGCATCTCTGCTGAGCTGGAGAGCAGCCCCTTCTCCATTTGGGGCATTTCACTCAGGCCCAGGTGAGATCCTGCTGCAATCCCACTGTTACCATCACATTTTCTGAAAAATCCCTTTGCCCAAGATTTCTCCTGGGAAGCTGAGAAGCCTCAGAGAAAAATGAAAACAATAATTATCTGATTTGCTTTTCCTGTGTTTTGCTGCTTTAAGAATGTGTTTGGACATTGTTTACCAACAGGTGGTTGTTTTATGTCAATTGGTTTAATATCAATTATTTTAACTTAATGATCAATCACTGTCAGGCTGTGTTGGGATTCTGGAAGGAGTCACAAGTTTTCATTAGTATCTTTTAGCCTTCTGTCAGTATCCTTCCTGTATTCTTTTGTATAATAGAACATTATATAATATAATACAATACAAATACTAAGAATAAATTACATTATAAATAATGTACTAAATAATAATATAAAATTAAATAAAAACAATAATAAATAATATAACTAATCATAATCCTAAAATAGCAAATAACAAATTGTTTACCAACAGGTGTTTGTTCCATTGGTTTCATGTGAATTGTTTTAACTTAATGATCAATCGCTGTCAAGCTGTGTCAGGACTCTAGGAGGAGTCACAAGTTTTCATTATTATCTTAACCTGCTATAAATATCCTTTCAATATAATATAGTATAATATAGTATAGTATAATATAGTATAGTATAATATAGTATAATATAATATAGTATAATATAATATAATATAGTATAATATAGTATAATATAGTATAATATAATATAGTATAATATAATATAATATAATATAATATAATATAATATAATATAATATAATATAATATAATAATAATTTAGCCTCTGAGAACATGGCGTCAGATTCATCATTCCTCCTTTCCTCGGTGGTCCCTGAAAATACAACATTCCACCAACTATTGCTCTCCTGCTTCCAGATGGAGAACCAGAGGCTGGCCAGGGAGAAGCAGCTCAGGGAAGAAGCTGAGAGAGCCAAAGAGGAGCTGGAGAGGCGCCTTTTCCAGCTGGAAGATGAAGCCAGGCAGGCCAACGAGGCTCTGGTGAATATTCTTGTGCTTGATGGGGTTTTTTGGTTTGGAAGTAGGATTTTTTTTTTTTTTTTGACAGCAGGAATTGTAGCTCAGACAAGGCTGGAGAGTTTCTGATCGTGGAAAGGGCATGCAGGAATCCCTGGGAAAAGCCTGATCTGATCCATTCCCTCCATTTGGCTCACCCTGCTCTCTTCAGGCTAAGAGGAGGGGAAAGGAAACAATCTTGGAGCTGAAATTGGGAGAAAGAAGCAGCTGAAGGGGCTGGCTTCAGCTTTGTCCAGCTCTAAGATTTTTCTCCTTGCTTTGTCGTGGTGAGACACAGGAAATTCTGGAGCAGAGGAGGAACATCAGACCCTTAAATTGTCTGGTTTTTATTTAAGAAACAATATTTTATCACTTGGTAAAAGATGTCTTCTGCCTGCAGGGGTGATTTTGGAGGTTCTAGATAAGAAGAAAAAATTAAGAAAAATTCTCACTTGGTAAAAGATGTCTTCTGCCTGCAGGGGTGATTTTGGAGGTTCTAGATAAGAAGAAAAAATTAAGAAAAATTCTCACTTGGTAAAAGATGTCTTCCGCCTGCAGGGGTGATTTTGGAGGTTCTAGATAAGAAGAAAAAATTAAGAAAAATTCTCACTTGGTAAAAGATGTCTTCTGCCTGCAGGGGTGATTTTGGAGGTTCTAGATAAGAAGAAAAAATTAAGAAAAATTCTCACTTGGTAAAAGATGTCTTCTGCCTGCAGGGGTGATTTTGGAGGTTCTAGATAAGAAGAAAAAATTAAGAAAAATTCTCACTTGGTAAAAGATGTCTTCTGCCTGCAGGGGTGATTTTGGAGGTTCTAGATAAGAAGAAAAAATTAAGAAAAATTCTTTCTCCCCAGCTGCGATCCCAGGAAGCAGCAGAGCTGCTGGCTGAGAAAGCCCAGATTGCAGAGGAAGAGGCCAAGCTGCTGGCCCAGAACGCTGCAGAGGCCGAGCAGGAGCGCCAGAGGCTGGAGATCACAGCCCTGAAGAGCAAGGAGGAGAAGCGGCTGATGGAGCAGAAGATGCGGGAGGCGGAGCTGATCGCCGTGAAGCTGGTGAAGGAGTCGGACAGGAGGTGGGGTTTGCTTCCCCGGCTCTGTGCGCTCCCGGCTGGGCTGCAGGGAGTGCTGCTTGCCCCGGAGCCCAGCCCAGGAGAGGGGAATTACTCCTGAAGTGACACTTGAGAGGGACTGAGCCTCCTTGGGCTGTGTGTGTTCCACCTGGATGCTGTTGTTGTATTGCAGGGCAAGTTTACAGAGGATCGGATGCAAAGCTTGTTTGGCAAGAAAGAGAATGTTTGGCAAGAATGTTTAGCAGGAAAAAGATGTTTAGCAGGAAAGAGAATATTTAGCAAGAAAGATCCAGAATGCTGAAGCATCTTCCTATTCAGTGTTATCAAATAAGCACTGGCTACCTATCTAAATTTACCCCTTATACCCTGTGAGATATGAGGCTGTTTTCATTCATTAGTACCAAGTGAATGGTCTCTTGTTTCCCTTTCAGATCTTTAGGAAGTGTAAAGCCAGGTAAACTCCTGGAATATAAACAACTCTGAGTGTTTGCATGTTCCCTGAACGTGCAGAGCAGGCCAGTGTTGACAGAGGATTTTTAACCCTGTTGTTAAGAAATCCTCCTACTTGTTTTAGGAAGCTTGCCAAAATAAAGAGCAACCTCTGCCCACCTCAGGGAGGATCTGATGGCCTGGAGAGAATCTGTATCAGCAGGTTTTAAGTGAACCCATGGAAATTAGGAGTAGGAAAATCATGGTAATTCAGCCACTCTGTGCAGGGGTGTGTCTGTCCTGCTGTGCCCAGTCAGGAGCATCCTCCCATGAGTGCCTTGGTGTAAAGATAACACAGTAATGGACTTCTCTGGGAGGTAGTGAGCCCTGAAATCCTGTGTTGGTTGGAAACCATCAGAATTGCCCTCAGGATGTTTCTCTTGCAGAGCCAAGGAAGCAGAGCACCTGAAGCAAGACCTGCACGAGGCCCGCGAGGCCGAACGCAAAGCCAAGCAGAAGCTCTCAGACATAACCAGGCTTAATTATCCTGTAAGTTCTGCTCCACTGGGCACCACTTCATCCTCAGGGATAGTCAGGTGTTGATGGCATTTTTATAGCCCTCATCAAGCTGAGTAGTGGCATGGCTGCATCCAGCTGGGGGACAAACTGGTGTGGAAAAGGCAGCTTAGCAAGGGTGGGAGCTGGGTTTGTTCGGGGTGGTAAGAAAGGCAAGGCAAGAGTTAAAACCAGAACTGGTGATGCACTTGGGGAGCAGAGACTGTCTTGCCTTCAGTTTTTGTGGACAGGGTTGTGCTGAGCCAGCTGTGTCATCCCGGCACGTCCATCTGTGTTCAGGCAAAGCAGGTGAAGTTGTCCCCTGCAGGAAGGCACTGCTGAAGGTCTGTGCCCCAACTCCCTCTTCTGCTCCAGCCCTGCTGAGGCTGGGCTTCCATTCTCTGCTGAAACAGAAGCACTGCAGCCAGGATAATAAATCTCTGCTCTTGGATCTGTGGGTTGTAGACTTCAGCTGGGTGCAAGGGAAGGGCTGCAGGAACATCCTTGTGTCTCAGAAAATAGCTCAACGTGGCACTCTTGAAAAACTGAGGGGAGAAATCCCAAATCCATCAGATCTGACTGACAGTGCTTGTGTTGCCTCTTCCAGCACATGGCCAAGTACCCCCAGTACTCCCCAGGTGACAGCAGAGATGCCAACTTTGACAAAGGCTCCATCAAGCTGGATTTGAAGGACATCGACCTCAAGAGACTCTCCTTTGAGATAGAGAGAGAGAGGTATCAGCATGCCTGTGGTGCAAATGGATGAGAAAGGCAATGAAACCTTTGGAAATCAGATAATTTAAAAATAATTTGGGATGTGCATGTGGCTGGAGGCCTTTTACTGAGCTGATGTCTGTGTCACGCTGGCTTTTCACACAGAGGAAGGGTTTTTTGGTGGCATCAAGCCATAAATAAATCCAGAACCTTCTGTCTTGGGGAGGGACAAAGCACCTTGCTGAACTAACAGCATGTAGAAGTTTCCCTCTAGTGCTAAAGGGTGGAATTGCTGAGGGCTGATCCATCAGCCATCCCTAAGTCTGGGAGGAAATGCTTGGTGCAAAGTTGGGAAGCAAAAAGGAAGGAATTGAACTTGTGACAAGGTCAGGGGAGCTAGGCTGGCATTGCCAGAGTTCATTTTACTTATAAAACATAAAAGGAAACAAAAACCAACTCTCCTCCTTCCACAAACACCTGTTCTTGATTGAATTATGCCACCCTAAACCTTTTGCCTCCAATGTGTGGGCTCAGGCTGGACTACTTAGAAAACAGCAGGAAATTCGAAGATCGGCTGAAAGAACTGAAATCTGAAATTCATGCTCTGAAGCTGGAGGAAAAACAGGCTGGGCTTTACAGTCACTGGAATGAAGTCCTGGGCTCCTTGGATCGCTCCTTGGGAAGTGTAAGAACCCCAAATCCCTGTCCCTGTCTCCAGCATGAACCCCAAAATGGAACAGTGTGGGTGTGCCAGAGGGAGCTGCTCTATTCCAGTCCAAGCTTCACTACCCTTGGTGATAAAATATTAGAATCATGAACACTTTTAGAGAAAAATTAATGTCAAAACAAAATCTTAGGGCCTTTTTTTTCTGCACTGAATACCAGGAGCATCAGCAAAAAATAATCATTTTATGATTATGAAATCACAATCAGGGTTTAAGGTCTTGGTTTAAGGTCTTCACTGGAATGAAGTCCTGGGCTCCTTGGATCACTCCTTGGGAAGTGTAAGAACCCCAAATCCCTGTCCCTGTCTCCAGCATGAACCCCAAAATGGAACAGTGTGGGTGTGCCAAAGGGAGCTGCTCTATTCCAGTCCAAGCTTCACTACCCTTGGTGATAAAATATTAGAATCATGAACACTTTTAGAGAAAAATTAATGTCAAAACAAAATCTTAGGGCCTTTTTTTCTGCACTGAATACCAGGAGCATCAGCAAAAAATAATCATTTTATGATTATGAAATCACAATCAGGGTTTAAGGTCTTGGAGCAAATGAAATTGTTGTGACTAACACATTTAAATGTGGTTTCTTACAGTTTGCTTCACATTCTCATTCATGTGCTTTGTGGTTGCTGAAAGTCATAAAAGCCTTGGTGTATTTTTTTTTTTTTTGAAGGCAATGAGGAACTAGACCCAGATTTTTGTCATAAGTTGCTTTTTATTTAAATAAACTCTTTGGCTTCTTCCTGCAGCAGGGCAGGAATAGGGCTGGCTTTGTCTGCAGGTTGTTCCTCATGTAGCAAAAATGGCTCTGAGTCAATGGTTTTTTAGAGACAGAAGGGAGGCTTGAAAAATGATGAGGAAAGATGGTCTTTATTTTCTGACTACTCATCTGATGTTCTTTTTGGCTTGATGAGTGTTGATATAGAGAGGGCATTAAATTTCCATGTGCTCTGTTCTTTTAAAGGCCCCATCATGGATGAAAACCTTGGAAACTGGAGATGCAGTGGATGTAAATCTTCAAAGACCTTTCCCTGCTTACTTGTTAAACACTGCAAGCAGCTGGCCCTGCACCAACAAAATTCAGCACATGGTGCCAGTGGAAAAGTCATCTTCCCAAGCCAATTCCCTGGCTGCCAACAGTGTGGGCACAGGAACCAGAAAACAGATCATAAAGGTAATCAGATTCATAAATAAATTCCTAAATGTTGCCTAAAAGTTGGGAGTTCAGCAAGGGTGGCTGGTTTGTCCTGCTCTGTCCCAGCCCCACAGCTGACAAGGATTTTGCAGGATTTTGGAGCCCCTGGTGCTGGCACATCATTTGGGAATGTTTATAACTCGAGGCCGCCTGTTTTTTCTCACTTCTGATCTAAGCTGGAGTGCAAAGCTGTAAGCCTTGGTAAATGAAGCAGAGATGTCTGTACACAGTAGGAGGATCTGTGTTAAATTTTATTTGTACCAGCCAGACTTGGAAATGAGAAATGTGCTCCCAGGTATAGAGAGCTTAAAACATACTGTGCCTGTCTGCTGCTTTTAAAAGGCAGGGAGGGAGAGACCAATAAATCCCCAGGCTCCCAACAGCTCAGTTCTCTTCCATGTGCTCCCTGTCAAAGAGGCATGAAGAGCAATGAGCTGGGTGGCAGGAGAAAACAACCTGCTTTGAAATGTCACTGGGCTGGGGAATGAGGAAGAGCTGGAAGGAAATGTGCTCTGGAGCAGTGGGAAGGAAATCAGCTGTCTGTGGGCAATGCTAATTGGGCAAGGTGTTGGCAATGGGGAAAGCCTGATGGATTTGTTGTGGTTTAGCTGAACAAAACTGGAGGGGTTTAGGATCAATTAAAAGCTCCTGAATATAACATTCAATACCTCCTTCAGGGTTGGTGTGTTTAGAGTTAAAGGACACAGCTGAGTGCAGCAGCAGCTGAGGGAGCAGCAACAGAAACAACTTTTAAGATTAAACTCAGGGGTGAGGCACATTTGTTTAAAGAAGGAAGAAAAAACTATTGCAGAGCATCTTGCAAAAGGCTCCAGAGTGGGAGGAGAGGAAGACCCAGAGCAAAGGGAATTACTTTCAGCCAACACTAATTCTCCCTCTTTGATTTGCCTGCAGGTTCAGCAGCATGACTCAGATGTGATCTACATTTGAAGCCCCTCATTTCCTTGCCAGCCTGGTGGGACTGGTGGCCTTTTTGCCTCTGTGGGGACACTTGGGCAGCTCTGGCTGCTGCCAGCTGTGAGGGACAAGGCACTGTGGATCCAGAGCTGCCATCCAGCTCCCAGGCAGGTGCCATCAGCTGGGAATGCCACAGGTGCCCCCAGTGTGGCTGGGAGCAGTGCAAAGCCAGAGGAAATGTTGTTTATTGCCTGTGCACTTTGGAAAGGACTCTTCACACTTTGCTAAAGCCCTTCCTCCCCCAGGTGCTTCAGCTTTGCTGCTGGAGGAAGGATGTGAGGCAGCAAGTGCCCAGGAGGTGTTTGGGATGAGAAAACAGAACACAGGCTTGGTGTTTATCTCCACAACAGACTAATTATGGTTTTGGTCCAGTCCCTGGGACATGACTCCCACAGAGCTGCTTAACGTTTCAATGTTTGCCTGCCAAGTATTTTCCTTCTCCTCCCCAAACATTTCTTGGTTCACTTAATTGATTTGCATTTCTCTGTGAGAAATCTCAGCTTTTAATTCCAGATGCACAAGTGGACATCTTCAAGTACCTCCCATTCCTGGGGGAATCCTTTGTTTGGAATGCAGAGCTTCTGTTCTTCCAGTCCCTGACCAGATCAAGCATTTTCTGCTCGAGCAAACTGTGCATACATTAACTGCCTTCCCACTTGTGTGCAGCACAGCTCCCAAATTAGACAAGGACAAAAGATGCTGTTGGTGTCTGCTAGAGTGGGACTTGTTTCTGGTGGAGAGAGGTGCATGCAGCAAAGTGCCTGCCTCATTAGTAAAGCCCACTTGCATTTTCTGGCTTTGTGTGTGTTTAAGTGTCTGCTTCTCCATAAATCTTCACTCTGAGGACTTCTGGGGAAGCAGACAACATTCAACTGCAGCTGAAGCAGGAGCCCAGCTGAACTTGTGACGTGTGACTTAAAAATGAACGGTAATGTTGTTAAATGTCTTGTTCTAAAAGCTGAGATTAAAGAATAAACCAGGGTTCAACAAAAAGCTTCAATTTCCACTTGCTTGGAAGGGAGCGCTGTGTCAATATTCCTCCAGCATTAACAAGGCAGCTTTGGAGAACAAACACCCAGATCTGCTCTGTACACATCTGCAGCAGGCTGAGCACACAGGGGGATGGCAGCTGCCTGTGGAGGGCCAGGAGTGCTCTGCAGGGCTGCCCTGCCTTGCCTGGCTGCCTTGGGCTGTGTCCGTTCTGTGCCAGCTCAGTCTGGCACGAGATGTTTGCAGAATATTGGCTGGTACACGCAATTGCTGAGCTGTCTGCAGAAACCTGGTGTGCGAAGCTGTCAGAAATGCCAGAATGATGAGGCAGATGCTGTCATGGTCCCAAGGCTGGGGAGGGGGCATGGGCCAGTGTGGTGGTGTTCACAGGGGTTTTCAGGTGAGGGAAGAGACGAGAATGTTGACTCCATGTTCAGAAGGCTTGATTTAATATTTTATGATATACATTACACTAAAACTATACTAAAAAGAATAGAAAGAAAAGTTTCATTTCAGAAGGCTAGCTAAGCTAAGAATAGAAAGGAATGAATAATAAAGGTTTGTGTCTCAGACAGAGAGTCCAAGGTAACTGGGCTGGGATTGGCCATTAATTATAAACATCTAAGATGGGCCAATCACAGATGCACCTGTTGCATTCCACAGCAGCAGATAATCATTGTTTACATTTTGTTCCTGAGGCCTCCCAGCTTCTCAGGAAGAAAAATCCCAAGAAAATGATTTTCATAAAAAGATGTCTGCGACAGGCCAGGATTTGGGACAGTGAACTATCTCTTGTATTAGCCAGGAAATGCTGCAGCAGCTTTGAGTGTGGCATTCTCGGATTTGAGGGTGAGGAGAAATACTGGGATTCCCCTGTTCTTCTTTTCCTGTTCCCTCTTTTTTCTGGCATGTGCTTTGCCACACCAAGGCAGCTTGTGCCTCATCTTCCACACGTGCTCATTCTTCCTTCTGCTCTTGGGTCTGAGCTGTGGCCCAGAGGAGGAGACCTGCTCCATGTGTGATTTATTTCTTTGGACTTAGTCCTGTAAATCCCAGTGAAGAAAAGGGCAAGGTCACACTCCTGCCAGCTCAAATACAAACCCTGCCTTCACATGCTGTTCTCAGCCTGCTGTGGCCTTGCTGGGCATTGCTGCTGTGCAGCACCGCCCTCCTGCAGGCTGGGATGGGTGTTTGGGCTCTGAGGTGGGCCAGGAGGAGCTGGGATCTGCTGTGAGCCTTTTAGATGGAGAATGGGGAGCTGGAATCTTGTGTGAGCCTTTTAGATGGATAAAGAGGAGCTGGGATCTCCTGTGAGCCTTTTAGATGGGCAAGGAGAGCTGGAACTGCCTGAGCCTTTTAGATGGATAAGAGGAGCTGGAATCTTCTCGAACCTTTTAGATGGAGAAGGAGGAGCTGGGATGTGCTGTGAGCCTTTTAGATGGAGAATGGGGAGCTGGAATCTTCTGTGAGCCTTTCAGATGGGTCAGGAGGAGCTGGGTTGTGCTGTGAACCTTTTGGGTGGAGAAAGAGGACGTGGTATCTTCTGTGAGCCTTTCAGGTGAAGAAAGGGGAGGTGGGAACTGCTGTGAGCCTTTTTAGATGTGTCAAGAGGATCTGGAATTTGCTGTGAGCCTTTCAGATGGGTCAGGAGCCTTTTAGATGGGCAAGGAGGAGCTGGGAACTGCTCTGAGCCTTTTAGATGGATAAAGAGGAGCTGGGATCTCCTGTGAGCCTTTTAGATGTGTCAGGAGTAGCTGAGATCTGCTGTGAGCCTTTTAGATGTCAGGAGGAGCTGGAATTTGCTGTGAACCTTTCAGATGGGTCAGGAGGAGCTGGGATCTGCTGTGAGCCTTTTAGATGGAGAAAGAGGAGCTGGGATCTGCTGTGAGCCTTTCAGATGGGTCAGGAGGAGCTGGGATCTGCTGTGAACTTTTTAGGTGGAGAAAGGGGAGCTGGGATCTGCTGTGAGCCTTTTAGATGAGTCAGGAGGATCTGGAATTTGCTGTGAGCCTTTCAGATGAGTGAGGGGGAGCTGAGACCTCCTGTGAACCTTTTAGATGGGTCAGGAGGAGCTGGGAACTGCTCTGAGCCTTTTAGATGGATAAAGAGGAGCTGGAATCTTCTGTGAACCTTTTAGATGGGGAAAAAGGAGCTGGGATCTGCTGTGAAGCTTTTAGATGGGCAAGGAGAAGCTGGGATCTCCTATGAGCTTTTTAGGTGGAGAAAGGGGAGCTGGGAACTTGTGTGAGCCTTTTAGACATCTCAGGAGGAGCTGGAATCTGCTGTGAGCCTTTTAGATGGGCCAGGAGGAGCTGGAATTTGCTGTGAACCTTTCAGATGGGTCAGGAGGAGCTGGGATCTGCTGTGAGATTTTTAGATGGAGAAAGAGGAGCTGGGAACTGCTGTGAGCCTTTCAAATGAAGAAAGGGGAGCTGGGAACTGCTGTGAGCCTTTCAGATGAGTGAGGGGGAGCTGAGACCTCCTGTGAACCTTTTAGATGGGTCAGGAGGAGCTGGGATCTGCTGTGAGCCTTTTAGATGGATAAAGAGGAGCTGGAATCTTCTGTGAACCTTTTAGATGGAGAAAAAGGAGCTGGGATCTGCTGTGAACCTTTCAGATGCCAGGAGGAGCTGGGATCTCCTATGAGCTTTTTAGGTGGAGAAAGGGGAGCTGGGAACTTCTGTGAGCCTTTTAGATGGGCCAGGAGGAGCTGGAATCTCATGTGAACCTTTCAGATGGGCCAGGAGGAGCTGGAATCTCATGTGAACCTTTCAGATGGGCCAGGAGGAGCTGGAATCTCATGTGAACCTTTCAGATGGGTCAGGAGGAGCTGGGATCTGCTGTGAGCTTTTTAGATGGAGAAAGAGGAGCTGGGAACTGCTGTGAGCCTTTTAGATGTGTCAGGAGGATCTGGAATTTGCTGTGAGCCTTTCAGATGAGTGAGGGGGAGCTGAGACCTCCTGTGAACCTTTTAGATGGGCCAGGAGGAGCTGGAATCTCATGTGAACCTTTCATATGTGTCAGGAGGAGCTGGGATCAGCTTGAGCAATGCCCAGCCACACGTGGAGTCAGGTGTGCTGTGCCCTCACAGGGAGGCAGCTGCAAACAGAAGTGCCAGCAGGGTGTTGATTTGCTGAAACCCTGAGTAAATATTTGCAGCAATTAAAACTCTGTGAGTTGGTGCTGCTCACACTCACCTGCAGCACTGACCACAAGATCTGAGACTGAGGGAGCTCTGAGGAGCCTGAGCCCTGATTTCCCCCAAGAAGAGAACACAGATCCACTTTCTCATCGGTGACTGCAGGGTTTGTCACCCTGAGGGGTGAGTGAGCATTTCTCAGCTGCCTCTGAGGAGCTGGGGAGCAGCAGGCAGCAGATGGTGCTGCAATGCTGCTCTGCTGGAAGAGCTGCCTGGGAAATCCTTGGGAATCTGTGTTCCCACACCAGCAGGCTCCCGTTCTTCTCCTGGAGTTTAACCTGACGTCATTTTTGACAGGGATTCAAAATCTGCGAGTGCTGTGCTCTGGGAAGGGATTATTGCAGGAGCAGCTCGGTGCTGTGCAGCTTCCCCAAATTGCAAAAAAATAAATCCCCTAATGCTTCTGACACCTCATTGTCATTGTCAGCCTGTGGAAATGGCCTGGGTGGGTTTCACCCCTGGCTGCCACAGCTCTGCTGCTATGTGATATTTTTATTAATGCTGCTTGAAACAAGCGTGGATTTGTTAAATTGGCAGAGCGTGGAAGAATTGTGGTGTGCAGTGCAAGGAGGGTGAGAGAGGCCTGAGAATGGGCCACAGGGGTCACTGAACAATTCCATCCTTTGTTTTCCTGCTGGAAAGGACACGATATTCTGGTCTCAAATAGCAAAAAAATAATGGGAGAAAAATTCCTGCAGCAGTGAGGAGGTGCTGGGAGATCACCTGGGGAGAGGGGAAGTCTGTTCCTAGAGTGACACAGCGAGTGGAAGTTGTGTTTCCTCAGCCCTGCTTGCTCTGCTTCTCTGAAAAACCACGTGCTGTAACCCCAAGGGCCTCTCCCTTCCCTCAGAAGCCCGGGGATGGGGAACTGTCACAGACATCTTTCATAAAAAATCCTTTCCTTTGGATTTTTCCTCCTGAGAAGCTCAGAGGCCTCAGGAACAAAATGTAAACATTGATTATCTGCTGCTGTGGAATGCAACAGGTGCATCTGTGATTGGCCCATGTTGGTTTGTTTGTAATTAATGGCCAATCACAGTCCAGCAGGCTCGGACTCTCTGTCCAAGACAGAAGCTTTATCATTCTTTGCTATTCTATTCTTAGCCAGCCTTCTAATGAAACCTTTTCTTCTATTCTTATAGTATAGTTTTAATGTAATATATATAATAAAATAATAAATCAAGCCTTGTGAAACATGGAGTCAGATCCTCATCTCTTCCCTCCAGCTGAGCCCCCTGTGAACACGGTCACAGGGAACTGTGCCCCCAAGCTGTGAGGGCAGCAAATGTTCAATCCTTGGAGACAGCAAGCACATCGTCTGCTGGGACTTATCTCTCAAAAACCAATTTATTTTCACCTCCTGGATGATCCAGGGCTGACCTGGCCCTGGAATTTGGGCACCATCAGAGATGTGGCTGAGCCCTGACTCATCCTGACCCTTTCCTGCCCGTGCTGCTGCTCTGGAGCCACTTCCCAGCAGCAGGATGAGTTCACATCTTGCCTCTTGCAGAATCACAGCCAGAGCAAATTCCTTCCTCTTTCCCTTTGCAGACATCCCTGTGTCGTCCTTGTGCCCTTTGAGCCACCAAATTCTGCTGGTTCCTGTGCCCCAAGGTGTTTGCTGGGTCCTTCCCAGAGCATCCCTGCCACTTGTGCCCCAACCTCAGGGCTGTGCATGGAGCTGCAGGCTGGCACCTGTCCTTTGTCATTGTCACCTGAGCTCCCAGCCTGCTGCCCTTGGTGACTCACAGTCCTGCTGTGCTGAGTCCTTGCTTCCAAAATCACCTTTTTTCACTCAGCTCTATGGGCAAAAGGCAGGCCCAGATGCAAAACCTGGCTGTGTTTTGTTATTTCTGGTCTTTGCACTCTCTGGCTCTTCCCCACCTTCCTGCAAGGCATTTTTGGGGGTAGCAGGGTCAGCTTTTTGGAGGCACACAGGGGAGCCCACCCTGGGGCTGCTCTGAGGCATTGAGCCCAGGGTAAAAAGCAGATTTCACACCAAAAAGCACTTTGAATCGGGAGTGATGCCTCTCTGGGAGGAGGAAGAGGCTTTGTCATGCTGAATTACACCCAGCAGGGTCCAGGCATGGAGGCTGCAGGAAAAAAGTGGCTCTGAAAAGGATGGGAAAGGGCTGATGGGTGCCATTACTCCTGGCTTGGAGTAAAAGCAAAGAAAAGGTTTCACAGCTGGGGAAGTCACAGAAGGAAAATTCAGGAGGGTGTGATGGTGTTCACAGGGGTCTGAGGATGAGGGAAGAGACGAGGATCTGACTCCATGTTTCAGAAGGCTTGATTTATTATTTTATGATATATATTACATTAAAACTGTACTAAAAGAATAGAAGGATTTCATTAGAAGGCTAGCTAAGAATAGAAAAAGAAAGAATGATAACAAAGGTCTGTGGCTCAGGCTCTCTGTCCCAGCCAGCTGACTGTGATTGGCCATTAATTAGAAACAACCCCCACATGAGACCAATCACAGATGCACCTGTTGCATTCCACAGCAGCAGATAATCAATGTTTACATTTTGTTCCTGAGGCCTCTGAGCTTCTCAGGAGGAAAAATCCTAAGGAAAGGATTTTTCATAAAAGATGTCTGCGACAAGAGAGTGTCCAGAGTGACAGGCTTGGCTGGCATTTGGGAGTGGAGGGATGCTGTGGGTGCTGGGATTCACAGATCAGGGGGGATAGAAGTAATTCTCCCTAAAATGTGACTCAGTCCCACATCCTGTGGTTGAAAAGGAAAGGGATCCAAGCAGAGCCCAGGATTAGTCCTGTCCCAGTTAATTCGAAACAGAAATTCCAGAGAAAGAGGAAGTCGACAGAAAAAGCCTGAAAATTTCAAATAGTGCTATAAAAATCTTTCAGCTCAGCAGTGAGGTGGCCCAGGAAGCTCTGAGGGATTTGGTCAGAGATGAGGATGTGGAGGAAACCAAAAGGAGAGAAATAAAGAAACAGAAACCCCGATGATCCCAGAGGAGATTTGATGTCCTGAAGTACTGCAGAGATTGTGACACATCCCAAGGACAGTGAGCTGGGACGGCACACACAGGGAATGTGGAGAGTGAAAGGTTGGAACGCAAAATCAATCCAGCCCTGAGGAGCAGCAAGGGGTGAGCTTAGGAAATGGGGGTGTCTGCACCCAGGCTGCCTCAGCTCTGCTCCTTCAGGGCACAGAACCAGGGGTGTTGGAGGTGGGAGTGTCCAAAAAGGACATTCTGGAGGAAATTGGGCAGAAATGCTGCTATTCTGCTGCTCCAGGTGCTTGGATAGCCTTGGAGAACATTGGATTCCACAGCAATGCTGCTTTGAGGGACACCTTGGGCTCTGAAAGGCAGTTGTGGGAATGGGCCCTTGTGAAGACAGGGCAGCTCCCCTGGGAAGGAATCTCAGCTGCAGGATGGCTGTGCAATGTGCTGGTGGTGATGCCCTGAGAAGGCTGAGCTAGGACAGAGACCAGACAGAGCTAAAGAATAAAGCAGGGATTTATTAAAAGGATCTCCTGAATGGATCCACCTTGGGCAGCACAAGAGCCCAGCCAGGGCTGCACCCAAGATGGACTCAAAATGATCCCAAGGTGAAAGCAAGATGAACGAAAATGGTCACAAAATGAACCCAAAATGAACCAAAATGGTCACAAAATGAGCCCAAGATGAACCAAAATGGTCCCAAAATGCACAACTTGCTCACAAGGTCTCTCCCTTGGATCAGTTCTGCTCCATTTGCACCTTGCAGTCCATTGTCCCATTCCAGCTTTAGCCCAGGCAGTCCCACCCTGCTTATTTTTCTCTCTCAGCCCATGCTGTTTGTGCTCCTGGGCTGAGATTTGGATCATTTGTCCTTGGTGCCCAGCTGGAGCAGGAATTGTTTTGTCTCCCTGCTCTGTGCACAGAGCTCACCATTCCATAATATGAACCCAGACCCACACACTAAAGCAGCACAGAATGTGAAAATATAAAAGCTAAACCTGAGCCATCAGTGGGAGTGGTGTCCATGGGAGCAGTGCTTGGTTTTTATCTTGGCTCAGAAACCTGCATGAGACCCTTACAGCATCCCTGTGCAAACCTGGTTCCCTCTCTTGATTTCCAGCCTGGCCTCACACCAGCAGCACCTCCTTCCAACCTTCACATGGACCAGTCCTTCATTTTTCAACCCAAACCTTTTGCATTTAGCTTTTTTCATGGTAACATCAGTCCTGTGCTGTGTGCCAAAGGCTTTTCCCTGCCCCAGCCACTCCCAATTCCCAAACTGGAGTTCCTATTCCTGTTATCCCCGTTCCCACAGCAGGATCCTGCTCTGCACTGCTGCCTTGGATCCTCCTCCACCCCTCAAGGTCGTTGGAATCCCTCTGTGTGTGATGTCCTGGCCTGCTCCAGATTGATGATCCCATCTCGTTTTGCCTCATCAGCACATTTCCCTGCCTTCTCCTGCTTTGTGTGCCAAGGTCATTAATGCAAATGTCAAGCAGGATATTTTTTGAGGCAGAAACTCAAGGAACTGTGTGGGTAAGCCCCTGTGAGTGTGACACAGCCCCTTCCAGCTGAAGCAATTACCATGCCCCTTTCAGGCAGCTCTTGACCAAATTTACTTTTCACATGCCAGTCACATCTCCTCTGCCTTTGCTCATAATTTACTATCTGGCCTTAATTCAAGTGTCTTCCTGGAGCCCAGATGAGTGAAATCTACTGCATTTCCTTCAGCACAAATACCTCTGAACTTACAAAAGGCAGCTATTAGGTGTGGTATTTCAAATATGTCAGGATAATAAGTTCACACAAAAATAGTTTCCATTTTTTCAATGTGCCTGTAGATGAAGAATTGGGTGGCACAGAAATTTGGGTCTGCTGTCCCCATGTCCTGTGTCCTGTTACCAGTGGTGTGGGACAATGGATCTGCAGCTCAATTTTATTATTATTTTTTCAGCTATTTGCTGTTGGATTCAGCAAATGAGAATAATGTTGATGTTTTAGCTGTTCCTAAGTGGTGTTTTCCTTCATCAAGGACTCAGGAGCTGCTGTAAAGGGGGCAGAGCCAGGCCAGGTGATCCAAGCTGATTTTCCATCCCATAGAAAATCATACCCCAGCTCTCCTGTGGCACCACAGGTGCTTCCAGAACATTCCCCAAACAAGAGCCACCACTGGCAGCCCCAGGTGAGACAGCTGTCACCTGTGGGGACAAACTGGGTGGCACCAGAGCTGGCAACAGCAAACCCAGGGGTCCCCATGGTCCCTTCTCCCACCTTGGTGCAAGGAGGCATCAAAACTGACCCCTCATTAACAGACACGTGGATATGATTGAAATGTTCTTTATTTTAGTGTATTATTCTGACATAGTTTAAATAATTTTTAGAAATTATTTTAAAAATAATGCTTAGAAAAACAATATTTAGTTTAACTTAAATAAGTTAAATAAAATAATTTTCTCCTCTGAAGAAGGCTGGGGGTCAAATCCTCTCTGTTGTGCCCGAGTCTGGAGGCTGTGCAGGGTTGGGATTCTGGCTGTCAGCAGGGAAGGCTCAGTTTTTTGCGTTCTGGAAGTGCTTCTGGAGATTCTGCACCCATTTTTCCTTTGGATCTGCACACAGCTCCTTCTTCCTCAGGGTGACCACACTGCCAGGACAAAACCTGCCTTGAGCTGCTGGGCTGGGGCAGCGGGGTCTGAGTGCCAGCAGCAGCACCCCGAGTGTCCCATGTGTGTCCCCTGGCACCCCTGGCACTGCTGGGTGCTCACATCACTCCCATTGTGTCCCCTGGCACCCCTGGCAGTGCTGGGTGCTCACATCACACCCATTGTGAGCCCTGGCACCTCTGGCAGTGCTGGGCACTCACATCACACCCCGGTGTGTCCCCAGGTCCCCCTGTCTCACCCCATGTGTTCCCCAGGTCCCTGGCACCCCTGGTTCTCACTACACCCTGGTGCCTGAGCTGTCTCACATCAACCCCGGTGTCTGGCACTGCAGGGCAGCTCACCGTGTGTCAGCACGCACCACCGGACCTGGGTAAACCAAGGCGGCGGCTGAGGGAGGATGGGCCTCATCTGGTAGGTGAAGCAGCACTTGGTGGGGACACCATCTGTGAGGGCAGGGGACACACACATGGCTCTGGTGAGAGCCCAGCACGGCCTCTGCCCCCTCCAGGGATTTCCACATCCCCTGGCAGAAACCCCTCCAGCCAACCCCCATCTCCAAACCTGCATCCCTCAATGTGACACAGACCCCCCAAACCCTCCCCAGAGCCACCCTGCCAGGGCTGGCACTCACCAAGGTGACCTTCAGCTGGGGAGCAGGTGGCCAGGAGCAGCAGAGTGGCCAGGGTGGCTGCCAGGACCTTCATGGTGCTGTGGGCTCTGAGAGAGGAGCTGGAGCTGGAGCTGAGGAGGCTGCAGGACTCTGTCTGTGGCCCTGGGGCCGTGCTCCCCTTTTATCCCCATCCCAGGGGCGGGCGCAGGGTTTCACAGAAGGAAAGTGAGGACATCATACTAGGAAATTGTGCCTAAAAATTATGTTGGGATCATTAATTTTTGCTGAGCTGGAAAAGGCAACGAAACCGCAGAAGGGGAAGCGCCGGCCACGAGGCTGCAGCTTCCGAGGTGCTCCTTGGGGGCCTGGTGCTCCCAAACTGTGTCAGGGCTCTGCAGCAGCTCTGGGGGTGCTGGCAGAAAAGCCCTGCAAGGAGAAAGATGCCAAATTCTCCCTGGGTTTGCCACTTTTCACCCTGCTCCACCACGGGGATCCACAGCGAGGCCCACAACCACTGCACGCATATTCATCCCCACTGATAACACAACTCCTGCTTGGACAGGGAAAATCATGAGGGAATGAGGTTGTGTCGAGCTAGAAGTCACTGTGGGCCTCACGTTTGTCCCTTTTTGCTGGTGGTTGGTCAAAAGAGCAATTTCCTTACTGGAAAGGCTGCAGAGACATGGAGTCCCTGCAGGTGCAGGGCCTGGACTCTGGTGCCCTGCTCCAGGCCAGCAGCTCACCCTGCCACCCTCCCTGTCCCCTGGCTGAATTTATACTTCTATAAGGGTTTAACTTTTGGCTGCAGCCAACCCTTCCACCCTCCTTGTCCCCTGGCTGGATTTACACCTCTCTAAGGGTTTCATTTTTGGTTGCAGCTGACCCTCTCCTCCCTTTCCTCTGACTGAATTTACACTGAAGAGTTTCAGTTTTGCTGCAGCCTTTCAAGGCTGAAGTTTTTGCAGTAACTGCTTGACCACTTCTTCCCAAGCAGAATTTAATCCAATTTAATCTCTCCTGATTTAGTCCCAAAAAGGAGAGACTCCCATGGCAGGACACAGCATTGAGGGAGGAGAGGATCCTGCTGGTACCCACTGGGATCAGCTCGTTACAGATAAAACCTCCAGGAAACTGCAGAGTGACTGAAAAAGGGCAGCGTTTGCAATTCCAGAGGGTAATTCCCCAAACACCCCCCTCTGCTGCACACCCAAACAAAGTGAGCTGCCAAAATCACTTCTTCCTCCATTTTTTTTGCCTTTTCCAGCCTTTTCTTGATGCTGCCACAGAGAGTTTGCAGTTACCATGCAAAGCCCAGCTTCCCCTGGCCTTGCTGCTGACCTTGCCTGGGCTATGACTAATTCCTGACTGATTCAAGGGAAAAGTCCAAGTGCCCAAAATGCTGAGCCATGGCAATGCCTGTTCTTGTCCAGAAAAACTTTCCCCAGCCATCAGGTCCTGCCTGGTGTCAGCAGGACAGGGAATGGCTGCAAATCATCTCCTGGAGCTGCTCAGGAGGAGCTGATCTGGCCTTGAGGTGGTGGAAGAACAGGTCCAGCTGTTCCAGCTGTTCCAGCTCTTTCTCCCACTCCCAATTTTCAGCTCTTTCTCTTTCAGCCACTCTGTGCGTGGAGCTACAAATGAATAAATAAATTAATAAATCCTTTGGGTTTGCCAATAACCATTTGTGGTGGTTGAAGGAAGGCTTGGAAAATTCACCTGCTGTAAAGGCTCCTGCTTGTCATGTGTCCCTGGATGCACAAAGGCAAAAAGAAGGGGCTCAATTCCCCAGAGTAATGCAGATCTGCATGAATTTATTCTGTTTTTCTGCCCTGCTGATTGCAAAGACACCAAGAGGTTTCTCCAGAGCTCAAAGCACCTTCTGTGTGCAGAGAAGTCCCAAATTCAGGGCAAGCCAGTGGAAGTTTTTTGTGTTTTCATGACCCTCTCTGCCTGTAAATCCACAGGGATTTCCCCACAGCTCTCCAGCCACTCTGGAATTCTGGCACCTCTCCTGCCTCACCAGGGCCAGCTGGGTTTGTGCATCGGGGAGAAGTGGGAGAGGGACTGACAGGAGGAAGGAAACCAAGAATTGCTGTCTGGGTCCACCACAGGAATGAGATCCTGAGCTATCCAAAGCCTGGATGAGATTTTTTCTGGAGCCAGGGATGAACTGAGCTCAGCTTGGGTGCCCAAATGGAGGGAAAAGGGGCAGGATGGACAAGAGAGCAGCACTGGGGACCAACAAACACCAGGAGCATGGTGAGGAATAAATATCCCACAGCCAGAAAAACCTGGAAACTGAGATCAGGGCTCTGTGGGCACTGCAGTTTCCACAGGATGAATTCTCATCCGGCAGGAACCACAGAAAATCTCACAATTAATAGATTATTTCTGATGGAAAAAGCAAAAAAAAAAATTTCCTCTTTGCTGAAGAAGTGACTGGCCAAGCTTTCAGTTCTCCATTCAGCTGAGGGCCGGATGGGACTTCTTACTGGATGCTGATGAAATACTTTCCATTGTGACTGGAATCGAGGATATTACAGAGAATTGCACAAAAGTGCAGCTCAGCATGAGTAGGAAGTTGGTGTTTAATTCTGTTTAAGGAATTAGATATCAGGAACTGATGTAAAGGGAGAGTAAAGCAATGACTTGTGGTTTTATTTCTCTTGCCGTGGAAGATCTCTGTGAGCAGGTGACAACAGAGGAACAAGAATCTGGAGGGGAGGAAACACAGGGAAAGAGAAACTTCAGCTTTGCAAATGCAAATTTGAAAAATTAAAGAAAGAAAAAGCCCATTAGTTAATGGGGGGAGTAAAGGGCCAAAGATGCCAATTCTGTTTTGGCTTGTTTGATTATGGTTGAGATCTCAATGCCACCAGAATTTTGTGCACCCAAGAGAGAAAAGAGAAAAAAGAACAAATAATAAATAAGGAATAAACAAGGACGGAAGAGGCAAATAATAAAGAGAAAAAAAATAAATAAGGAATAATAAATAAGGAATAAGCAAGGAAGGAAGAGGCAGTTGAGGCAGGTGCAGCCAAAACAAAAGGGCTACAAAGATTCCCATAAATTGCTCCTGATCCAGGCTGTGGCCACCTCACCACCAGACAAACTCACATTGGGTGGGAGAGCAAATGTAGCACTGGTCTCACAAAATCTGATGATTTTGGCACTGCCTTGCGTGAGTATCCCAAAGAAAATGAGAGAATTAGGTCTGAGATCCCCTCACCCCCTGGGATGTGCAGAGGGACCATCCCTGACTGAGGGCAGGACAAGGGGGAGCTGTGGGGCCAGAGCAGACCCCAAATTCACTCTGTCCCAGGGTGAGGAACCTCTCCCTTAGGGCTCTTATCCCAGAAACAAGGGATAAGAGGAGAATCACAGAATATTCTTGAGCTGGAAGGGTGTGACAGTGGTCACAGCGGTCTTCAGGTGAGGGAAGAGATGAGAATGTTGACTCCATGTTCAGAAGGCTTGATTTATTATTTTATGATATATATATTACATTATAACTGACTAAAAAGAATAGAAGGAAAGGTTTCCTTTCAGAAGGCCAGCTAAGAATAGAATCTAAAGGAATGATAACAAAAGGCAGCTCTCTCAAATTCTGAGATAGCTTGGCCTTGATTGGCCATTAATTATAAACATCCAAGATGGGCCAATCAAAAATCCACCTGATGCATTCCACAGCAGCAGATAACCATTGCTTGCATTTTGTTTCTGAGGCTTCTCAGAAGGGAAAAAAATCCCAAGAAAGGATTTTTAGTGAAAAGATGTCGACGGCAGAAGGGATCTACAAGGATCATCAAGTCCAGCTGCTGGCCCTGAGGCAGGGGGATGCTCTGGGGAGCACCAAAGGGATCAAAGCAACCTCTGCCTTCCCCAGGGCAGGAACCCACAGCAGGAAGAAATGAAAGTCACAGCCAGCACCCCGATCCCGTGCAAGGGCAGAGGAAGCCGCAGGGCTTATGCAACATCCCCCTGGAAGTGACACTCATTGATAAAAATGCTGCAAAGGGCTCCTGTGGCTCGGGGTTCCGGGGAGAGCACGGGGCAGCCGCATGAGCTGGCCCTGACCCTGCTCTGTGGGGCTTTTCTGGGAATAGCTCTGCTTTCAAAGCACAGCTCCTACAGCTGATGGATTTGTAGCTCACATTTCCAAATGTTCCTTCCCTCCCTGAGGATACTGTGGGAAGACCCCTGTCACATTCATGTTTTCTGAAAAATCCCCTTGCCCAGGATTCTTCTCCTGGGAAGCCTCAGAGAAAAAGGAAATTTTGCTTCTCATTTGCTTCTCCTGTGTTTTGCTGCTTTGGAATGTGGTTGGAGATTGTTTATCCAACTGGTCATTGTTTCATTGGTTTCATGTGAATTGTTTTTACTTAATAATCAATCACAGCCAGCTGTGTCAGGACTCTGGAAGAGTCACGAGTTTTTCATTATTATCTTTTAGCCTTCTGTCTGGATCCTTTCTCTATTCTTTATTATAGTCTTAGTATAGCATAATTATAATATAATATAATATAATATAATATAATATAATATAATATAATATAATATATATTATATTATATTATATTATATATATTAATTATAATATATTATATTATATAATATATTTATTATATATCGTGTTAATATAATTAGTTTATATTGCCATAATTACATTACATTACATTAATTAAAATTACATTACATTACATTACATTACATTACTATATTATATTATATTATATTACATTACATTATATTACATTACATTACATTACATTACATTACATTATAATGACCACTATTTAAGAGCATTATTTATGCTCTTGGGCCTGAGATCTGGATCATTTGTCCTTGGTCCCCAGCTACAGAAGGAATTGTTTTGTCTCCCTGCTCTGTGCACAGAGCTCACCATCCCCTGATATGAATCTCAGAACTACACACTAAAGCAGCACAGAGTCTGGAAAGTATAAAAAATATAAAAGCTAAACCTGAGCTGTCCTGTTTGCCACCCTGCTGCCACCCAGCAGCACCAGAGGCACAGGGACACCGAGCTGTGCCCTCAGCCCCATCCTTGGCAATCTTTCATCTCCAAGGGGTTCCGTTCTTCATCATCTGGCACCTCTGCGTGGGCTCCAGCTCTGAGTCACGTTCTCGGGCTGAATGTGGCGTTTGGGTGGGTGGGATCCCCACCCCTGGGGGTGTTCCAAAGATGTGTCACCCATGGGGATGTGGTTTGGTGCTGGGTTAGTGCTTGGACTTGACCTTAAAGGTCTTTTCTTTAATGCTTCTATGGTTTAGAGAACCAATTCCTGCCCTGTCCTTCACACATCCCAAATATTCTGCTGGATCCTGGGATTTCCACCACCAAAGAGCAACTAGAAAAGTCTGGTTAACTCTCATTTTCTCTGCAAAAAATGAGAATTGCAGTTACACAGTCCTAGTCCTATTCCTTCTAATTCCAGACCAATTCCAGGTGATGTAGTCCTGTGGGCATTGTGGCAGAATAATTGTCCATTGGCCATTGATTGTACAAAATTGGCCATTGATTTATACAAAAAATGCCCTAAATGGGGCAGATAAATGGCAACAAATCTGGCAATGTGTATAAAGGTATCTTTAAGAGTGAGGCATGTCCTAGCTCATCAAAAAGATGATTCAAGTGAGTCACAAACTAACAGGAAAGTGAACAATGCAGCGTTTTTCTGCAGAAACTGCCTGCCCATGGCTGGGACAGTGCCCTGTTTGGTGACAAGCTGGGGAGGGCAGTGACACCCAGAGCTGGGGCTGTCACCAGTGCTGCTCCCCAGGGACTGAGCCAACCCCTAAACACCCTCAAACACCCCAAAGGGAATTTTCCTCACATTTATCCTCATCCCATGGGCATCCTTAAACCCCACAGCTGGGCAGGGCTAGGGGAGCTGGGCCCTTTGGGTTTCCTGGACTATTCCTGGGAAAATTGAGCCTGGATATGATCCATTTTCTGCCCAGCATTGACGTCTCACTCCAGCTGCAGGTTTATTTACAAGAGGGTTTATTGAGTTCAGGGGAAGGGGACAGAGCCAGCTCTGTAAATTAATGACACAAAAACACACACACAGAGAACTATGGGGTACAATTAAATAGAGGTTTGGGGAAGGCAGCTTCACGTGGAGGTGCTGTTTGGATTCTTCTGCTTCCTCAGGTACTCCTGGAACCATTTCTTGTCTGGGTCCACACACACCATCCCTTTCAGCAGCTTCACACTTGGGGAGGAAAAAGAATGTCCTGGGAGTCAGTCTGGGGGTTCCTGCAGCATCCTGTCCCCCTTTTCCCTGCCAGGGCTGACTCTTGGCCTGCTGGCAGCACAAATGGGGCCATTTGGGGCTGTTTGGGTCAAGCAGGGAGGGAGGTGAGTGTGCAGAGCCAGGTGAGGACAGCCCGACCCGCAGCACCTTGTGCAAGGGGGTCACAAACATCTTTTTATGAAAATCCTTTCTTGAGATTTTTTTCCCTTCTGAGAAGCTGAGAGGCCTCAGGGACAAAGTGTAAACAATGGTTTTCTGCTGCTATGGAATGCAACAGGTGGATCTGTGATTGGTCTCGTGTAAATGTTTGGAATTAGTGACCACTCACGGCAGAGCTGGCTCTCTCTCTCTGTCCGAGCCACAAACCTTTGTTTTTCATTCCTTTCTATTCTTAGCTCACCTTCTGAGATGAAACTTTTCATTCTATTCTTTTTTATGTGTAGTTATAATGTAATATATATCATAAAATAACAAATCAAGCCTTCTAAAACATAGAGTCAGATCTACATCTCTTCCCTCATCCTGTGACCTCTGTCACACAAGGGACTCGTTTTGGGGAGTCCCCAACAATGGGGATTGGTGGGGAAGGAGGGTGAGCGAGGTGAGGATGGGCTGGAGGGGAGGAAGGCTGGCTGGGGGCTGGGGTTACTCACAAGACAGCCCTGTGGGTGCAGGTGGAGGCTGTTTCCAGGTAGCCCAAGATCCTGGACTCTGGGATTTTCCGGTGGTAGAACATTTCCTTGGAGCAGCACTTGGCTCTGAGGCTGCGGACTGAGAGCAGGAGGGAGGGTTCAGTGCTCTCCCTGTCCTGCCATGAGGGGTGTGGGCTCTGCTCCTGCTCCCTCATCCCACAAAGGGAGCATCTTGCAGCCCCAGGGGTGATGCTCTGCCCCAGGGTGTGAGCACCCTGCCCTTAGAGCTCCCCAGCTGGGACTCTGGGGCTGAACCAACCCCATTCTTACTCCATTTTTACTCCATTTTTACTCCATTTTTATTCCATTTTTCCCCTATTTTTAGTCAATTTTTACCCCATTTTAACCTGGATTTTGAACAAATCCAGCCCACCCCCATGCTCAGGCAGCTGGAGCATCTTGCCGCCCCAGGGGTGATGCTCTGCCCCAGGGTGTGAGCACCCTGCCCTTAGAGCTCCTCAGCTGGGACTCTGGGGCTGAACCAACCCCATTTTTACTCCATTTTTGCTCCATTTTTAACCCATTTTTACTCCAATTTTACCTGGATTTTGAACAAATCCAGGTCATCCCCATGCTCAGGCAGCTGTGATGCCCCCACAACCCCAAAACCCCACAACCCCATCAGGAGCTGAGCTCTCCTCCCCTTCCCCAGCCCCAAACCCCATCAGAGCGAAATCTCAGAAGGGAAAATCTCCCTGCTGCTACTTACAGGACATGCCCTGGCTTCCAGTCCAGGCAGCTGCCAGCAGCAGGACGAGCAGGGCCAGGGAGATCCTCATGTCCACCCCGAGGTTCTGTCAGCACCAGCAGCTCTGGTTCTGCTCAGCCCGCCAGGAGCTTTCTGCCCTCCTGCATGCAGCCCTGGGTGATTTATACCAACCCCTGCCAGGCTTTCCATGACAGCTCTGGACCGTCCCCGTGGAAAGAACCGCTGGGATCTCTCCATGAGGGGCGAGTGGGGAGGGGAAATTCCTCCTGGCAGCCACTTTGGCCACCGTGACAGCCCAGGGCTGCTGAGAGGTGTGGGAGAGGCTGGTGATGCTGGGCTGGGAGTCTATTTTGGGTCGGGTTGTGGCCACCAGCAAAGAGCACAGGATGATGCTCACCCTTGTGAGTTCCTGTGCAAAAACCACTCCTTGCCATTGGCTCTGGGGCCTCTGCTTGCTCTGGTGTGGTGGCCGGGGTTGTTTCTCCAT
Source organism: Zonotrichia leucophrys gambelii (assembly GCF_028769735.1). NCBI lineage: Eukaryota > Metazoa > Chordata > Aves > Passeriformes > Passerellidae > Zonotrichia > Zonotrichia leucophrys. Next base: position 5,986,918 of record NC_088188.1, on the reverse strand, counting down.
CTGTCACAGACATCTTTTATGAAAAATCCTTTCCTTAGGATTTTTCCTCCTGAGAAGCTGAGAGGCCTCAGGAACAAAATGTAAACATTGATTATCTGCTGCTGTGGAATGCAACAGGTGCATCTGTGATTGGTCTCATGTGGTTGTTTCTAATTAATGGCCAATCAAAGTGAACTAGCTTGGACAGAGAGCCTGAGCCACAAGCCTTTGTTATCATTCTTTCTTTTTCTATTCTTAGCTCACCTTCTGAGGAAATCCTTTATTCCATTTTTTTATATAGTTTTAGTATAATATATATCATAAAATAATAAATCAAGCCTTCTGAAATATGGAGTCAGATCCTCATCTCTTCCCTCATCCTCAGACCCCTGTGAATACAGTCACATCCATCACCCATTGCTGGGTGGCTCTGCCACTGTCACAGCACCCATCACATTTCCTGGTGGCATTCCTGGCGTTTTGGGCTGCCTGAGATCCCCCTCTGAGGGAATTTGGGCTGTTAATTGGGACGGTGGATGAGGAGCACAGGAGGCCCCCTCCGCCCGGCCATGCTGTCCCTCTGGTTCCTCCTGGGTTTGGTTTGGCCCCATTCCCCCCTGGACACCCTCACGGAGACCTGGCTGAGGCTCCAGCTGCTCCTGGCTCCTTGCTGGTCCCAACACCTGGGCAGGAAAGGCGGCAGCAGGACCTGCCCAGGCCCCAGAGACTCGCACACACAGATGTTTGCACGTGGGAATCGCGTTTAATTCTGGTCAGAGTCGACAAAACACAACAGAGGAGCTGCTCTCCCTTCACCCCCAGACTGCTGCAGCCTCTCCATGGACCACAGAGGGTCTGGACTCTCCATCCTGGTGGGCTGGAAAAGGCTGGAAGAGGCTGGAAAAGGCCTCCTCCTGCGGTGAGGGTCATGGTGGTGGGGAGGATGTCCCTCGTGAGCTGCTCCATCCAGAAATGTCCCCTCTGCCGGCGTGGTGTCCCCCACAGGGTCGTCCCCAGCCACCCCCCTAGCTGGGGATGGAGAAGGAGCTGACTTGGAAGCTCTGCTGGTACCTCTTGACCCACGGCCTGCTGGCCTGCGTGCAGATCTCCTTCCCGTTCCTCACCCTGAAGCTGGGGCACAGAGGGGCTGGGGTCAGTGGGGACCCCAACCCTGAGCTCCTGAGGGGCTCAGGGGGTCAGGATGGACCCAGAAGAGCAGGGCAGGGGTGGGCAGGGTGCAGGGTGGGTTTGGGGTACTCACATCACAGCCTGGTGCGGGCACTCGGGGCTGGTGGGGTAGCAGGCCACCACGTTGTCCCTCTTGATCCTCCTGGTCTGGAAGTTGAAGCAGCACTTGTCTGGCATGGCTGGAGCTCCTGGGGGGGCAGCACAAGCCTGGCTCAGCCTGGAGACCCCCAGGCCCTCCTCACCCTCCTGCCATGGCAGTGGCAGCTCTTTGGGGGGATCCCCATGTGCTCTGCGCATGAAGCAAACCTGACCCCACAGCCCTGGGCTCTGTCCCCATTTCCCATCCCTGGGTTCTGTCCCCATCTCCAGCCCTAGGTTCTATCCCTGTTCCTCTCATCCCTGGGTTCTGTCCCTGTCCCCCATCCCTGGGTTCTGTCCCCATTCCCCATTCCTGGTTTCTGTCCCATTCCATCCAGGTTCTGTCCCCCAGCCCAGTGTTCTGTCCCCATCCCTGGGTTTCTGTCCCATCCCCATCCCTGGGTCCTGTCCCCATCCCTGGATTCTGTCCCTGTTCCCCCTTCCCTGAGTTCTGTCCCTGTCCCCATCCCCAGGTTCTGTCCCCCATCCCTGGGTTCTGTCCCCATCCCTGGGTTCTGTCCCATCCCATCCCTGGGTTCTGTCTCTGTCCCCATCCCCATCCCTGGGTTCTGTCTCTGTCCCCATCCCCAGCCCCTGGGCTGGGGGCAATGCTCACTCTGAGCCAGGCTGTGCCAGCACAGCGTGCAGAGGATGAGGAGGGCACAGAGCACCCTGGATGCTGTCCCCATGCCGGGCTGTGGCAGTGGCTGAGCCGCCTGTGCTGGGGCCAGCCTGCCCCGGCTGCTTTTATGGGGGATCCATGGGGGAGGGCCTGGCCCCTGCCACGTCCCAAAGCACAGAGGGAAAGTGATACTTCATCCCCTCATCCCCTCCCCAGCCCTGGGAAAGGAAGAATGTGCTCCCAGGCCGTGCTTCTGGCACTGATGTGCTTGGGATTTTTCCTGAGCTCCAGTCCTGAGTGCTGGGGCTGACGGACAGGCTGTTCCCAAAGCTTGGCTCTGCACCCTGAGCCCCTGGGCAGGCTGTGTCCAGGCCTCGTGGAGGGGAGCTGAGAGGGTTTGGGGATGTCCTTTGGATGGCTCAAGGGACAGGCAGGGTCTCCCATGGTGCCTGTCCTCCCCCTGCCCTGCAGTTTTGTACCCTGGCCCTTGGGACCACCAGCCAAAAATCCCTCTGCTCCTCCACCACAAAATAAACAGCCATAGAGAAACCACAAATCATAGAGAAACAGCTTCTGCCTGGTTGCATCAGGCACACAAACCCCTCTGTGCATTTTTGGGGGTGTTTGGGGCCCAGGGGGAGGACGGGCAGGTGGCTGCACTTCCCCGCTCTCGGTGCCAAAGCAGCAGCTCATGTTCTTGGCCGTGCTGGGCTGGGAAAGAGAGGCCAGAGAGGGAATCCCTGGTGGATTTGGCCTGGCTGCAGCTGTCAGAAAAGCCCCTTCTCCCCCCAGCCCTGCAGATCCCAGGGCGCTTCCCAGCTGCCTGCAGCTGGCGCAGGAAGGGGAGCAGCGGGAGAGGCGGAGGCTGTGCTGGGAACGCTGAGAGATCCTGGGGTGATGGGGACACAGCCCTGCACAGAACCACAGATCCACCAGGCTGGAGGAGACCTTAAAGATCGAGTTAAACTCAACCCAAACCCCTCAGCTAAACCCTGGCACCCAGTGCCACATCCAGGCTTTGTTAAACACCCCCAGGGATGGGGACTCCACCACCTCCCTGGGCAGCCATTCCAGAACTTTATCACTCTTTCTGTAATGAACTTCTTCCTAATATCCAACCTATATTTCCCTTCATGCAGCTTGAGACTGTGTCCTGGTCTGCCTTGGGGTGCTGCTCCTGGAAGGGGAATGTGTGAGGTTCTGCACGCTGTGCTGGCACAGCCTGGCTCAGAGTGAGCATTGCCCCCAGCCCAGGGGCTGGGGATGGGGACAGGACCCGGGGATGGGGACAAGGACAGAACCCAGGGATGGGGACAGAACCCAGGGATGGGGATGGGGACAGGACCCGGGGATGGGGACAGAACCCTGGGCTGGGGGGACAGAACCCTGGGATGGGAAATGGGGACAGAAACCAGGAATGGGGAATGGGGACAGAACCCAGGGATGGGGGACAGGGACAGAACCCAGGGATGAGAGGAACAGGGATAGAACCTAGGGCTGGAGATGGGGACAGAACTCAGGGATGGAAAATGAGGACAGAACCCAGGGCTGTGGGGTCAGGTTTGCTTCATGCGCAGAGCACATGGGGATCCCCCCAAAGAGCTGCCACTGCCATGGCAGGAGGGTGAGGAGGGGCTGGGGGTCTCCAGGCTGAGCCAGGCTTGTGCTGCCCCTCCAGGAGCTCCAGCCATGCCAGACAAGTGCTGCTTCAACTTCCAGACCAGGAGGATCTCACAGGGGTGAGAGGATGAGGGAAGAGACGAGGATCCGACTCCATGTTTCAGAAGGCTTGATTTATTATTTTATGATACATATTACATTAAAACTATACTAAAAGAATAGAAGAAAGGTTTTCATTAGAAGGCTGGCTAAGAATAGAAAAAGAAAGAATGATAACAAAGGTCTGTGGCTCAGGCTCTCTGTCCAAGCCAGCTGGGCTGTGATTGGCCATTAATTAGAAACAGCCACATGAGACCAATCACAGCTGCACCTGTTGCATTCCACAGCAGCAGACAATCAATGCTGACATTTTTTTCCTGAGGCCTCTGAGCTTCTCTGGAGGAAAAATCCTAAGGAAAGGATTTTTCATAAAAGATGTCTGCGACAGGAATGGGAATTCACTCTTCTCCAAAGCCACTTCCCAGAAATCAGCCTCAGTTTTTTTGGGATGACAGTGAGGTGCCAGGGGACACCCCAAGGGTGGTGGGAGCAGATAATTGGGGTTTGTCTTTGTCTGGCAGAGCTGAGCACCTTTTGTCATCGCCCAAATTCCCAATTCATCTCTCCTGGGAGAGCAGAGACGTCTCTGGCTCTGCTCTGGCCCAGCCCTTGGCTCGCCTTTCCCCGACTGGATCCATCTTTCCCCTCATCCCTTTTCCTACCCCCACGCACCGCAGAGCTCCTGCTGCAGCTGGGGCAAACAGGCCCTCTAAGGGTAGAAAATGTTCCCTGGAAAACAAAAGGAAGGGGAACAGACAGGGTTTATTGGCCTGGGAAAACCCCTTTTGATGATTCCAAAGTAAAATTCCGAATGCAGCAGGCAAAGAAGGCCGGGAATGACATTCCCAGCTCATCGGTATTTGATGCAGAGAAGGGCAGGGACATGGGCAGAATCTCTGCTCTGGGGTGGCCCCAAAAGTCCTCTGATCCCACAGATTATCTGGGCTGGAAAACATCTTTTTCCTCCCTTTATTCCCCTGTTTCTGTTGCTATAGGACACAAAATAAAACATCGACACGCAGCTCTCTAAAGTAAAAAAGAAGAAAGTTTAATTTCTAACTTTAATATTTACAGATTTCCAAAAGTGACAGTGGATTAGGACATGACAGTGCTACCTCTCCAATGGCACTAAATAAATTAACAGCTTATTAAAACTATTATAAAATTTTAATATTATTAAAATTTATATTAAATTATTATTACATTTTTCTTCCTCCATAAAAAAATACAAAACAATAAGCTATTTAAGTACAGTGCGTAAAAAAGTTCGTTACAAAGTACAAAAAAACATCAGAAGGCTTAGAAAAAATTAAAGAAAAAAACAAAACAATATGGTTTCTTGGGGGCTCTGTTTTTGCACTCCTAGCTCTGGGTGTGAGACTGGGACACAAAGGGAGAGCCCGGGACAACCCGGGACAGCCCGGGAATGTCGCTCCCCCCAGGGCAGAGCTGCTTTTGCACCCTGATGCTTTATCGATGCTTTATTTCCCTCTCAGCTGATCAATAACCCCCGGGGCAGCTGCTGCAGCTGGGGCAGCCAAAGGGAGCAGAGCTGCTTTGTCAGGTCAGGGCTGTTTCTAACAAGGAATTGTTTGATTTCTTCTTCTCTCTCTTTTTGATTTCTTCTTCTCCCTTTTCAAGCGTGGTCGGGTCAGCTTTTCCATCTCACGCTGAGGTAACCGCTGAATTCACACCCCCTTCGTGCTATTTCCTTTTTTAAAAGTCCTTGTCCGGCCCCAGCCACGCAGGACTTCCCCAGCTGCTGCAGAGATGGTTTCTGTCACCAAAAAAATGTCCCCAAAAATAGGTGTCCCCTTTGTCCACTTGTTAAAAACGCCAGTCATTTGTTTTTAAAATTTTGAAAGTTTAATAGTAATAAAATGGTTATAAAAATAGTAATACAATTAGAGTAATAATAATTTTGACAATTTGAATTAGGACAAATATGAGACAACAAGTACAGCACGAGCCCGAAAACGGACCCACGTTAACAGAGGATTAACCCTTAAAAGCAACAGCCTGTTGCATATTCATGCACTTCATACATAATGCATAAATTCCATTCAAATACAGGATTCTGTCTGGTCATCATCAACTTCTTCCTCCAAATCCTAACAGCACCTTTGAGGTGGGAAGAAGTTCATTTCTTCTGATAAAAGAGCAATAAATTCATTTTCTCTGAAAGATTTAGGTGTCCTGTGGTTGATATCTCGCAGCGAATCCTTTCTTTATAAAAAGCATCCTACATAGCATAGTTTCTATTTTAACAATTTTTATAACCTAAAACCATATTTAACACAGTACTTAAGATAATTAATACAGCATTACTTTCTAAAACAACACATATAATATTAATTTTAATATTTGCGAAAAGCCAATCATAAAATACATGCATTTTTCACACCACCCACATCCCTGCAGAGCCCAGCTGGATTCTGCTCCCAGAAAGCAGAAAGTGGAGATGTTTTGGGGTATTTTTTTGTCCAAGGCATTGCCTGGCACCCAGCTGGCCTGAGACTCCTTCCTCCTATGGGATTGAGATGGAATGAGTGCTGCCATCCTTTTCCAGGGGAGATTTCACCAGGAAAATCACAGCTAAATCCAATTTCAGACATGTTGATGCTGTGGGAGGAATGCTGAGCATGCCACAGGTGTTGCTGGAAGGAGAAGCTGGTCCAGGCTTGGACCGGCCCATGTCACCCTCACCTCCCTAATTCAGGCTCAGGAAAAGGTTGGGAGTGATGTTCCCACCTGTGGGAAGTGGAAACACCGTGAAAAACATGGCATTGTGCGGCTTTGGTGTGAATCTCTGGGGGTTTGGGCTCCTCTCTTGATTTTGGAGCTGTGTCCCCACATCCCGCTGGCCTAGAGGGAGAGCAGCCCCAAAGGGAAGGGGTTTGAGCCCAAAACAGTGGTGGGGACCTCAGAGAGGTGAAAAGTTCCCATTTGGGATGACAAACTCTGTCCCCATCTCCTGAGGGAAGGGGTTTGGTTGTTGTCCCCTTGTCCCTGGACACAGGGAAGGGGTTTTGGGGTTGACCCCTCGTCCCTGAGCACTGGGCAGGGGTTTTTGGGGTTGTCCCATTGTCCCTGGGCACAGGACGGGGGTTTTGGGGCTATCTCGTTGTCCCTGGGCACAGGGAAGGGATTTGACATTTGCCCCCTTATCTCTGGGTGCAGGAGAGGGGTTTGGTGGTTGTCCCATTGTCCCTGGGCACAGGAGAGGGGTTTTGTGGTTGTCCCATTGTCCCTGGGCACAGGGAAGGGGTTTTAGGGTTGTTCCCTCATTCCTGGGCACAAAATGGGGGTTTGTGGTCGTCCCCTTATCCCTGGGCACAGGAGAGGGGTTTGGTGGTTGTCCCATTGTCCCTGGGCACAGGACAGGGGTTTTGGGGCTGTCCCCTCATCCCTGGGCACATGGAAGGGGTTTTGGGGTTCTCCCCTTGTCCCTGGCCATTCCACCCTCTCTCGGCTGTCCCGAGCTGAACTCTCCCCGTTCCCCGCACCTCTCCGGGTGCTCGCTGACTCATTTCCCGTGTCCTTTGGCCCCGGCATCCTGGCTGCCCCCGCAGGGACGGCCCCGGCTCCTCCAACGCTGATTTCACACCCAACTCCTCTGCCTGAGATTGCCATCAGGGCTGGGCTGCTCGGGCTGAGCAGCCCTGGCCTTTGAAAACCCGGAGTTCAGAACTCAGATAAACCCAAAGCCTCCTCTGACTCCTGATCTGCAGCTCCTTTCCTGGTCTGAACCCCCATTCCTGATCTGTACCCCTATTCCTGATCTGCACCCCCATTCCTGATCTGCACCCCAATTCCTGATCTGCATCCCAGTTCCTGATCTGTCCACTATCCTCATGATTCCCACAATTCCTGATTGCTGCACACACCAATTCTGAAAAGATTCCTGCACCCCATTCTACAGTTGAGTCCACTCTCCTCATGATTTCCCAGCAACCTGAAAGGCGCAAAACAAGAAAAAGAAGGATAAATCCCAAACCAGCAAGGAAGATGCTCATAAAATCCTCCACATCCAGGTGCTGGGATCAAAACAAATCCCAACAATCCACACTGGCAGCTCTCTGGGTTTTCTCCAGGCTCCAGCCCCAGGGCTGGGCAGTGCCCATGGGATGCAGGGGATGGGTCAGGGGGATCAGCACCACCAGGGTTTGGGGAATTCAGTGTCAGCCCACCCGAGCTGGCCCCGGCTCCCCGCGGTGCTTTCCCAGCTATCAGCAGCTCCGATCTGCCTTTGTGGCCTCGGTGACCTTTTTCACACGTATTTTCTGCCACCGCCTGACCAGGGAGGAAAAGACACCCCGAGGGAGATGAATTCATTTCCTCCAGGCCCACCCCGGGGTGTTTTCCTTGAGAATCTTCCCCTGGCATCGCTCCGAGCAGGTGGGGTGGGGTGGGTGGAGCCCCGGTGGGGACTCCCCTTCCCCCGGGCTGGAAATTCCCCCGAAATCCTTCCAGAAATACCTCCTGGGCTGGGAGTGGGGAAGGACCTTCCTGATGTCCCCAGGAGTTTGCTGCAGGGAACATTCCAGGTGGGAAGGGTTGGAATGGGACAGCTCAAAGGGGATGAGGGAGATGGTGGGGGTGAAGATGGGGATGAAGATGGGGATGATGGGGATGATGATGGAGATGGTGAAGGGGATGATGAAGGGGATGAAGATGGGGATGATGGGGATGAAGATGAGGGTGAAGATGGAGATGATGAAGGGGATGAAGATGGAAATGATGGGGATGATGATGGGGATGATGAAGGGGTGAAGATGGAGATGATGAAGGGGATTATGGGGTTGAAAATGAGGGTGAAGATGGGGATAATGATGGGGATGATGAAAGGGATGAAGGATATGGAGAAGATGGGGATGATGATGGGTATGATGGTGATGAAGATGGGCATGATGGGGATGAAGATAGGGATGAAGATGGAGATTATGGGAATGATAATGGGGATGAAGATGGAGATGATGAAGGGGATGAAAATGAGGATGAAGATGGGGATGTTGAAGAGGATGAAGATGGGGATGAAGATGATGAAGAGCACGAAGGTGGGGATAAAGATGGGGATGATGAAGGGGATGAAGACAGGGGTGAAGATGGAGATGATGAAGGGGATGAAGCTGGGGATGATGATGGAGATGAAGATGGGGATGATGAAGAGGATGAAGAGGAAGATGGAGATGAAGATGGGAATGATGGGGATGAAGATAGATGGGGATGAAGATGGGGATGAAGCTGGGAATGAGGCTGGGGATGATGAAGGGGATGATGAAGGGGATGAGCACCAGCTGTGCAGGGCTGGGTGAGCCCTGTGTCCCTCTGTCATTTTTGTCCCCTCAGGGCGTTCATGGCAGCAGCCCAGCCCTGACCTGGGTGCGGTGCCAGCCCCGGCTGGGCACGGGCAGGGTTTGGGGCGCAGCAGCAGCAGCGGCGCTGGAGCTCCTGAATCCATCCAGCCATCCCTGGATGCTGTTTTCCCGGCGTCTGGCACAAGATGTCAGTGCTGCCCCACGAACGGCTCTCGGTGCTGTTCTCCGCACGGCCTGGCCGGGTCACGGTGCTCATTGGGGTTCCTAAATCGGGGTGCAGCACCCCATGGTCCGGATGTACCCGTGGGGACCCACTGGGGCCTCTCCCTGCTGATGGAGAGGTTCCTAGAACAGCGGGTGATGCTCAACCTCCCCTTTGGAGGCTCCCAGACACCTCCAGAACCACGGGAATCATCTGGGGAGAGATCCAGGAGGAAAGAGGATAAAAAGGGAAAAGAAGCTGGGGATGAAAGAGCCCAAACCCTCTCCCAGCAACACGTGGCAAAAAGGGGGGGGAAAACTCCCTCAAAAGAGTGTTGACAAGTCTGGAGGCTTCTGGGACCTTGTGTGACCAGGAAAATAACACATCAAAGACCCCACGTCCGCCTGAAGACAGATAAAAACTCCGAGCCAAATGTTCTATGAATATTTAACTACCATCAATATTTAATGAGCAGATAGAGGGAGATTAAGAGCAGAGGGATCCATTCTCCCTGTTTGCTCCAGACCCGCTCTCGGGGTGCTGGGGGACTCTTGGGGTCACACTCTGTGCCAAAATCGGGGTGCAGGGACCCCAAAGAAAGGGATAGAGTGCCCCTAAAAGGGAAGGTTTTGTTTTCCAAGCCTCACTCAGAGAGAACTCTTGACCTGGGTGTTGTAAATCCAAACCAGCCAGCCAAGGAAACAGCTAAAAGTCTTTTTGGAGAGTCAGGACCCAAAAAAGCATCACTGCCCATCAATGGATTGGCTGCTGAGGGCAGCAAACGCAGCTGGAGAGTGCAGAGGCTGGGGCAGGATCCAAGCTCCAGCTTTTCCAGGGGGCAGGGAAAGCTTTGTGGGATCGTGGTGCTGCTGGAGGTGCTCAGTTTGGGACGCTCTGTGGGGCTGGCCTCGGTGGGGGTGAGCTGGAGGTGACTTCTCCTCTTGCTCTAGATCCATCGAGGTCTAGCATGGATCTATCCATCCTCTGGATCCATCCAGGTCCATCCTAGGTTCATCCTGCTCTAGATCCATCCAGGTTCATGGATTCATCCATGCTCTGGATCCATACAGGTCCGTCCTGGGTCCATCCATGCCCTGGATCCATCCAGGTCAATCTTGGATTCTTCCTGGTCCATCATGGATCCATCCAGGTCCATGGATTCTGCTCTGGATCCATCCTGGTCCATCTGGGTCCCTCCTGCTCTGGATCTGTCCAGGTCCATCATGGATCCATCCAGTTCCATGGATCCATCCTGCTCTGGATCCATCTAGGCCCATGGATCCATTCAGGTCCATCCTGGGTCCATCCTGCTCTGGATCTGTCCAGGTCCATCATGGATCCATCCAGGTCCATCCTGGGTTCACCCAGCTCTGGATCCATTGTGCTCTGGATCCATCCAGGTTCATCATGGATCCATCCTGCTCTGGATACATCCAGGTCCATCGTGGATTCCTCCATGCTCTGAATCTATCCAGGTCCATCCTGGGTTCACCCAGCTCTGGATCCATCTTGCTCTGGATCTATCCAGGTCCATGTTTGTCCCTTTTTGGGCTTCAAATCTCCTTCTTGCCCCGGTGCCCAGGGACCCCTCCAGGTCTCGGCCACAGCCATGGGGACAGGGAGGTGCCGGCCTGTCCCCATGCCAGTGTCTGAGAGCCGGAGGGGTTCCCATCTCTCACCCGCTCAGCCTGGATTTAGAGCCCATTTTTTAATGGGATTTCCCTCTTTGGGAGCTGCCTTGGCTGGAGGGGCTGGAGAGGGCAGTGAGAGCCAAGCCGGGATGGGTTTTCCCTGTGCTGCGGCCAGGACATGAGGGATGGTGGATGTTGTCGTCTGATTGCAGGGGTTCCACACTGTTGTCTCCTTATCACAAAAGTTCCAAACCTTCTTGGTGTTCCTTGTGGGCAGCTCCTCAGTGCACTGACTCTTTCTTCTTCCAGGGATGTTCCAAGGAATATTCCAAGGGATATTGCAAAGGATGTTCCAAGGGATATTCCAAGATAATGTTACCAAGGGATGCTCAGGGATATCTCCAAGGGATGTTCCAAGGGATATTCCAAGGGATATTCCATGGGATATTTCAAGGGTGTTCCAAGGGATATTCCAAGGATGTTCCAAGGGATGTTCTGAGGGATATTCCAAGGGTGTTCCAAGGGATGTTCCAAGGGATGTTCCAAGGGATATTCCAAGGGATGATGCAAGGGATATTCCATGGGATATTTCAAGGATGTTCCAAGGGATATTCCAAGGATGTCCCGAGGCATATTCCTAGGATATTCCAAGGGATGTTCCAAGGGATGTTCCACTGGGTGTTCTAAGGGATGTTGCAAAGGATGTTGCAAGGGATCTTGCAAGGGATATCCCAAGGGAGGTTCCAAGGAATATTCCAAGGATATTCCAAGGATGTTCCAAGGGATGTTCCAAGGATGTTCCAAGGGATATTCAGCTGGCTGCTGAAACCACTGCCACCAGCCCAAGCTGGGCTTTATTCCCCACTCCTGCTTTCCATGGATTTCATTTTGATTTTGATGGAAATTGATTTATTTTTTCCCCTCCACCACAGCACGCAGAGCTGGCTGAGCAGCGGCAACGATCCTGGGGGGGACCCTCACCCTTCACAGTGAATCCAGCCATCCCCAAATCTCCTTTAACACCAAACCCAGCCCATTCCCCGCCGTGCCCCGGGGGGACGGGCATTTCTCGGGATCACTGGGGTATAAAATCTCTCCTGGGTCGGGAGGGGAGCGGGGCTGGGCGTGCAGGACCTGCTGAGCCCTGCCCCGCTCCCAGATCTGGGCCATTCACCACCACTCGAGACTTTTAGCGCCCCGAGCAACGGCGTGTTCTGCTGATGAGTTCTTTCTGCTCCAGTAATTACAGTGAGGAATTTGTCAGAACGAGCTTTCGAAAAGCCTCCTCGTCTTGTTCTGATTTTACCTGGAGTGTAAAAAGTCATTAGTACAGTAAAACAGAGGCTGGGCTCGGGCGGAGAGCGCGGCACACTCAATATGCACAAAAAAAAATTAAAAAAAAATTAAATTATTGTTTTTCTCTTCTCCTCAGATGGAGTTTTCTCTCATTGGAGTTAGCAGGATGAGGAGGCGAGGCTGGAAGGTGGCTGGGCATGGTGGGATGTGCTTTGTCTTTCCTGGGGTCTGCTGGTCCCCTCTGTTAGGAAAATTAATCCACAAACACCAGAGATTTATGTCCAAAAAGGGGACAGAGGAGTCCTTTTACTTTATTCCAATAAAGGGAGAGGCCATGGGGCATTCCCCTGGGATCTCTCCAATTTTTGGAGGATGCAGCCTCCCCTTTTTATCCCAATTTCCCAACCACATTTCCCTTCTCTCTTTCCCCACTGGCTGAGGTACTTGAGAGGTTCAAACTTCCAAGAACACCTGATACCAAAGATTTCTTTCTAATGTATAACCCTCCCTTTTAATTTTTAATTTTTACTGAATTTAGGGGTTTTTCTTCCCCATTGTTTCTTTCATCTCTCAATGTCTAATTTCTTTTATCAGCAAACCTAAAGTTTATTTGCAAAAGCAAATATCTTTTTCCATTCATCAATCACTGAAATTATCCCCACTGTTTCTTTTCTCTCCCAGTGCTGCTTTTATCTACCAGCAGACCCACAGCTTGTTTGTAAAGACAAATCCGCTATTCCTCTCACCTCTGTCCCTGCTATTGGGGACAATTTTTGGTTTCACCCTCTCCCAGCAGCTTCTCTGCTTTCTCTGGAGCTTGGGCTGTCCCTGGAGAGCAAATCCAGTGGAAAACTCAGCGGGTTGATGTCCTGGATGGCCTGGGGCTGACAGAGAGCCCAGGGTGGGGAAAACCCCTCCTGATCCCAGCATGGCCTGGAAATAGCAGCAGTCGTGGTTTCAGAGCCTTGGGGCTCGGGTTTCGGGATATTAACAGATGTCAGCCGGAGTCTGGGGAGCTCAGGCTTGAAATGAGCCAGGAGAAAGAAAAAAAAAATCATATCAATAGCACAAAAAAATGTGGAGCTGAGGACGGGAGGAGTCGTGGAGTGGGTGTCAGCAGCCTCCCTATTTTTGGTAGGGAGATGCAGCCCTCTGGGAAGGTGCTAAAAAACAGGGTTTTAAAAAACTTTACAGCCAAAAAATAATCAAAATTTAGCAAAGTATAGGTGGGGTAAAGAGGATTTTCTCATCCAGAGCTCTGCTCCATCTGCCTCTGTGGCACCACATCCATTCCTGGTGCTGCTTTGTCCCTGTTCTGCCGAAAACTGATGGGAACTTCCACCCCCATGGCTTTTGGGGTTTTTAATTTTTTAATAGGTTTGAAAAAAGAGGCATATCAGTCTTGGGCCCTAATCAAAGCATTTTGGGTTGTATTTAATTAAATGATAACTTTGAGGGCTGAAGGAAGGGATTTGAGGGGGGCTGCTTGGATTTCAGGGCATTTCCAGCATCCCTGAAGGCAACTTGGAAGTGGAGAAGGGATTTCAGGACAAAGCTTCTCTCTCTGCCAGTGTGAAACCCAAACTTGTCAGATTTCCTCTTTCTTTATTTCATGAACAACTGGGCCAAGTTTGATGCTTTTGGTGTCCTCAAATCTGGTTTTAGGGCCCAGAAATCCTGGGGATTGGGAGAACATTCTCTGGAGACTCCCAGGTGCCAGGCTGGAGTTTTGGATGCTTAGGGAATTATTTTAATTTAAAAATTAAAATAATTTAAAAATGATATATAATATAATATAATATAATATAATATAATATAATATAATATAATATAATATAATATAATATAATATAATATAATATAATATAATATAATATAATATAATATAATATAATATAATATAATATAATATAATATAATATAATATAATATTTTTCTATTCTATTTATAATATATTTTTAAAATTTAAATAACTTGGTAATTATTTTGCTTTTTTATTAATTTTGGTTTTTTATTAATATGATTAATCCACATGCACAATACTAGTTTTTGCTTTTCCATTTCCTTTCTTGAGGAATTTTGGAGTGCTAGGACCCATTTTTCCCTTTGCTGCACCCCAACTCCACACACCTGGAATTGCCCTGCTCTGCAATTTTCAGCACCCCTGGTAAACATTGATTATTCCCTCTGCTAAGCAATGCCATCCCATTGATAAACATTGATTATTCCCCCTAATTAGCAACGCGCTCCCCCATATCTGTGCGTGCTGGGAAGGCAGGGCTGCCTCGTGCTCTGCTCCTGGGGTAAATGGCAGGTGAATGAGATTAGGAGCTGGGAGTGAGCCCTGCCTGAGAGCCTTAACTGGCAATTCCCAGAAAAAGGCAGGGAAATAATTCAATATCCCCCGTGTGACGCCGCTGTGGTGGAGTCAGGCTCGGCCCGTGGGGCAGGGAGCCTCCGGAGGCATCCTTGATTCCATCAGCACCATCATTGGGCTGCAAACGGGGAATTAGGAGCGTTAATTGGGAGATTCGGGGCTGGGAGGGGCTGTTTGCTTCCCCTCCCCTTTCACTGCTGCTGGGAGCCCCCCAAAATTCACCTGCAAGCCCCCCTGAAGGCTGGCAGGCACCCTGAGGTCATTTGGGGTGTTTGGGGGGCCAGCCAGGGCTGGGCAGGAGCAGCTCCCACCCAGCTCCTGATTTCACTTTGCTGGAAACCCAGCAGTTCAGGGCTGGCAGGAGGGAACCAGACACCGGTTCAAGGTCAAATCCAGCAGCTTTGGCCAAAAAGCAGGAAAACAACCCCATTTTGGTGATCCACAGCATCCCAGCCCGCAGTCCCAGAGGGGGATTTTCTTTCGTGTCTTTGCCCAAAGCCAGGGCCAGAATTCAGCTGCAGTCACGGAGGAGCTGCCACCCCTCAGTCCTCAATTTCCACAGCCCTCTCCTGGATTTTCCAACCCTTTTCCAAGCCTTCTCCTGGATTTTCCAACCCTTTCCCCGAGTATTTTGGCCATTTCCCCACTCTCCATCTTCTTCCCTCCCTCCATCACCAGGATGAGGAGGAGCTGAGGATCCCTCAGGAATTTTCCCTATTTTATTCCCAAAAGAGGAATAAATATCCCCTGTCAGGCACAGAACCAGGAATTCTGTCCTGAGGAAAGGGAATTCAGGGATTTTCCTCAGGATAATCCCTGGTGCTTGCAGCAGCTGCCCCAGTGGGATGAGCCCATCCCAATCCATCCTAATCCATCCCATCCCAAACCTGTGCCCACAAATCCTCACCAGTGCATGCCCACTGGTTTTACTGGGATTCTCCACCTTCCCATCCTTTTCCCAGATCCTTCAGCATCCCTGCATGAAGCAGCAGCAATGGGAAAAGGGAGAAGTGACTAAAAAAAAGTTTTTAAGGACCCTAAAAGCCACTTGGAATCCTCACATTTTTCCCAGCAATAAAGCTGGGATATTACCAAAATCTCTTGCTATCAAAAGCTGCTGGTAAAACTCCCATCCATCAGTTGTGAAATTCAATATTCCTGCCAGGAATTGCTCCCTGTGTGGATCCAGGCTCTTCTCTGCCATCCCCCACCGGGCAGATGCTCCGGGATCTGATGGTTCGGCCATTCCAGGGGGTTTGGCTTTGAATTTGAGGGATTTTGGTCAAAAACCCCAGGGTGTTTGGCTTCAAATTTTTTTTTTGAGTGAAAGGAGGTGACAAAGGACACCCAGGACAGCACCTCAGTCCTTTTGCAGAGCCCTCCAAGGCTGTTGGATTTTACAAACCCTAATCCCAGAATGCAGATAGGGGGACTCTGCACTCCCAGCTCCATGGGAGGAAGATGAGGCTGAGGAAGGATGGGATAACCCAGCAGCTGCTCCCTCTGCTCCCAGAGGGTCTGAAAGGGTTGGAAACATCAGCAAATCCCTCCCCACAGCCAGCCCCATTATCAGGTCGATGGAAAGGATCGATCAGACGCTCCCCGGAGGCCCTGGGGGCTTTAATTGAGCTGTGCCCACCTGTAGCCAAACCCTGAATCACTTTTGGCCAGACACCACCGAGGGCAGGGGGAGTTTTGCTGAAAAACCCGAGAGAAATCATTGCTAGAAACCTTCAACAGCAGAGCTGGCCAGAAAATGCTGATTCTTTCCCCAAAGACAGCCCAGCCATTATCCCACTGGAGAATCCTCCCTCTCTCCTGGCTGTTCTCCACCCTTCCCTTGTGTGGATTTTTGGGGGCTTTTTAAATTTTATTTTAAACAGCTGCTGCCTATTGAGCAGGGAAAAAAAAAAAAACCCAAAAAACGATGTTGCAGGAGGCTCTTTTGACCCTGCTGCTATAATTATTCCAGACTCCAGCACTGGCTGTGCTTCAAATGCAATTTTCCCCGACGCCTCCCAGTCCTGCCGGTGGCTCCTTCCCGTCGGGTCCGCGTTTGCAAATCCCTCTGCACGGATTTCCCGGCAGGTTTTGCCTCTCCTGAAGGGTTTTCCCTTCTTGTTTCGGGGATATTTTGGGTGATACCCAATTCCTGCTGCCATTCCCTGGTGCAGGAGAGGAAATCAAGGAGCCAAACCCATCCCCTGCTCCTAATTCTGCTTTTTCCATCCTCCAAATCCCAGCGGCCCCGTTCACACAGGGGATGTGCCCCCTCCATCCCCACCCCAAGGGGTTAATCCTTTTTGCCCAGAACCAGCTGGGAAGATGCTAAACGAGCTCCTGAAAAATTCATGTTCCTAAATGCTCTTTCCAGGGGGGTCCAGGCGGGATGGGAGCAGCCCCAATCCCAGCTGGGATTGCTAATGGCAGCCAGGGACGGATTTTCCTGGATCCTGTTCCTGTTCCAGCTGGGATCCCGCATCCCCCTGGCCATTATGGGATGCCCATTAGGCTGACCCAGCTGGTTCTGCAGCTGCTCCATCGTTATCCCGCCGGACACGGCAGCCGGGAGGGAGCTCCGGGATCAGAGCCAGGCTGGCTCCGCTTCCCCGAGCCTGGAGGGCACCGGGAGCTCCGGGATGGGCAGGATTTGGGGATTTGGGATGGGTTTGGTCCTTCCTTGCTCGGGGAGATTCCCCTGGGGAAGGGTTGGGGTTAAAATACCCCAATGGAGGCAAGGAGGGAGAATGGGAACCCCCCTCCTGCTGCTGGTGTTGGGGTTTGGGGTGCTTGAGGGGGTTTGGGGTTTTGGAGGTGTTTGGGGGTTTGGAGGTGCTTGAGGGGGGCTGGGGTTTTGGGGGTGTTTGTGTGGGTTTGGGGTTTTGGGGGTGTTTGGGGTTTTGGAAGTGTTTGGGTGGGTTTGGGGGTTTGGAGGTGTTTGGGAGGGTTTGAAGGTACTTGGGTGGGTTTGGGGTTTTGGAGATGCTTGGGTGGGTTTGGGGGTGTTTGGGGGGGTTTGGGGGTTTGGAGGTGTTTGGGACGGTTTGAAGGTACTTGGGTGGGTTTGGAGTTTTGGGGGTATTTGGGTGGGTTTGGGGTTTTGGAGATGCTTGGGGGGGTTTGGGGGTGCTTGGGTGGGTTTGGGGTTTTTGGGGTGCTTGGGGGGTTTTGGAGGTGTTTGGGTGGGTTTGAGGTGTTGGAGGTGCTTGGGGGGGTTTGGGGTTTGGAGGTTCTTGGGTGGGTTTGAGGTTTTGGAGGTGCTTGGGTGGGTTTGGGGGTGCTTGGGGGGTTTGGGGCTTTGGAGGGTTGGGGGTTTGGAGGTGTTTGAGGTTTTGGAGGTGCTTGGGTGGGTTTGGGGTTTTTGGGGGTGTTTGGGTGGGTTTGGGGTGCAGCAGAGTGCCCGGCTGGGGACACAAGGGGCACTCATGGGGGTGGTGGGGCGTCTGAGCTGCCACCACCCCATGGCCAGGATCAAACTGGTCCCAGGGTACCCCCAAAACCCAAATCAGGCTGTGGGATGGAGCAACCTCATCTCAAGGCACCCCAAAAATCAAATCAGGCTGTGGGATAGAAAAAATTGATCCCAAGGCATCCCAAAAACTAAATCAGGATGTGGGATGGAGCAAACTGATCTCAGGGTACCCCAAAAAACGAATCAGGCTGTGGGACGGAGGAAACTGATGCCAAGGGACCCCAAAAAATGTGTCAGGATTTGGGATGGAGCAAATTGTTCCCAAGGCACCCTAAAAAACCAAACCAGGCTGTGGGATGGAGCGAACTGATCCAAACAAAATGGTGGGCTGGTCCTCACTGTGCTGCAAATTCCCCCCTCAGCCCCTCCAAAATGAGGATAAAATGAGGTGCTGGTCCTCACCATGCCATAAATCCCCTCAGCCCTTCCAAAATGAGGATAAAGTGATGTTCTGGTCCCAACCCCAAATTCCCATGGCCAGCCCAGCCCTGATTTCAGAGGAGCTGCTTTTAAACTCATCCAGTTCTTAAATCCAACTCCAAACCTTTACATTTTAATTTTTTTTTTTTTATTTTAACCCCAAAACAAACAGCCAAGAGAAGAAAGTCTCTTGTTGGCCTCTGTGGCTGCCAAGATAACCAACCCTCCTAATGAGCTGCTGTAATTAGGTGCTTTGATTCCCCGGTGCTGGAGGAAGGGGGTGCTCATCAATTCCCTGGGTTTGGAGGATGTTGGGATGCTCTGTTTCCATCAGGGATTTCACAGGATGCACACAAAACGGCGATTGAAAGATTGGGGAACCCATCCTTGGTGTTTTTTCCTCTCAAAAATAGACGTAAAAGTAGAAATGGAGAAGTTTCCCCATGGGATAAACAAAATTTTGGAAGGAAAAGGGAAATAATGTCACTGCTGGTCTATTGAGATGTTCTCCTCTGAGACCCCCTCCCCAACCCCCAACTTTGATAATATTGACTTTTTAAATCAGCTGAAATATTAAATCCCTCCGTTCTACCCCGAAATTAATATTTTAATAGAATATAAAAGTGGAGGCAGGGATGGAGCCGAGCAGTAAAAGTGAAATGAAACATTTTTATCTCGCAGGAAGGAGCGGCTTTGGCGCCACTGCTTTGCTTCTTCCTTCCGCTCCTTTTATGGGGCTATTAAAATATTCATTTTAATATTATAAATATTGCATTCAATACCTAATGTGCCTTTGCACTCTTTGGGGCACCCAAAAGTCAGAGCAATTTGCTGGGATGTGCTCAGGAGTGAAGTATTGAAGTATTTCAGCCCTTTTTTTTTTGCTTTTTCCACCCATTTTTTTCTGGGAGGATGGAGAACCTTGGGGTGGCCTCTGGGACCAGTGACAGAGCCATGGATCCACGGAATAAATCATTAATCCAGCTGGACAATTAATTCCAATAAAAGGCTTTTCCGCCCACCCCCCTCCATCTCCTTAGAAATAATCACATAAAATGAATTTATGGCAATTACGGGATTCCTCTATTTCTGTCATTATCAGAACTATAGAAGGGAGGGCTGAGGATACAAATGGATTTCTGGAAGGGTGGGAATTGAGATGTATTTTTAATCATGTTTTAGGATCAGCCACTCAGGATTCAGCTCTGGGGCAGGGCTGGGATGCTCCTGCCACCACCAAGGAATTTCCCTGCGTGCATTATTGGAAAATAATGGGAAAAGCAGAGGCTTGGAGTGAGGCTTTCACTCACCTGACACATCCCCAGGGCTGGTTTGGATTAATTCTTTCTGGTTTATGAGGGATTTATCTCCTTTGAGGGTCCTGGGGGTGAAAAAGAACAACTCCAAGTGTGAAGCTCAGCGCTGACTCTTGGCTTTTTTTGGAAAAACCTCCCAAAAATAGTTTTTGGGATGTGTTTTCATGCATCCAGAGGAGTGGTTCGCACACCAGGAGCTCTCCTTGCTCTCCATGGATTCATCCCAGCAAAGCCTTGCAAACAGCAGAGCTGGAGAGAGAGAGGCCGTGCCTCAGTTTCCCCAGGAATGGGGACGTGTCTCCCTCCCGATGCCACCCCCGGAGGTCCCCTGGCAGCAGCGACACCTCCAGCGCGGCTCCCACAGGGATTAGGGTGATTAGCGTCCTGTTATCCCAGCGATTAGTGGGATTAGGGCAGGTGAAACGCCGGCCGGGGATTATTGCCGGGATGGAGAGGCCGGCGCTGCTCCCTGCCCGAGCTGGCACCGAATCCTCCGTGGGATTGGGATTTATCCACGTGGGAAGCGCCTGCAGCCCGTCCCACCCTGCTCCGTGACCATCAATGGGGTGACAGTGGGGTTTTGGGGAGTGGAGCCCATGGGGGGAGTGGGATGGAGCTGCTGGCCTGGCGGGGATTTGGGAATCACGATTTGGGAATCACGATTTGGGAATCGCCATTTGGGAATTTGTCCAGACCAAATCATGCCTGGACATCCCCCCGTGGCTTTTTTGGGATAACTCCTTGGAAAATCCATCCGGAAGTTTTTCACCATTTGGGAATCACCATTTGGGAATTTGTCCAAACCCAATCCTGCCTGGACATCCCTCTGTGTTTGAATTTTTTTTGGGATAATTCCTTGGAAAAGCCATCCAGAAGTTGCTCTGGTGGGTCCCCACAAGGACACCATTTGGGAATCACCATTTGGGAATCACCATTTGGGAATTTGTCCAGACCTGGACATCCCTCAGTGGGATTTTTTTTGGGATAATTCCTTGGAAAATCCATCCAGGAGCTTTTCAGGTGGGTCACCACAAGGACACGTGTGAAATTGTTCTGGAGTTACGTTTTGCCCTTCCCCGCCTCAGCTCCTGCTGAAATAAGGGGATTTATCTCTGGCATCTCCCCCTGGCTTTGCTCCTCACTCGGGAGAGATCCCAGCCCACTCCAGCCCCCTCCAATGCTGGAGTCATAAATAAAATCCAGCTGGGGTAAAAATACTCCTTTCTGGAACGGCTGGAAAAAAAAATAAAAAAAAAAATCTCCCAGCGGTGCTGCCAAGAACCTGCCAGAGGCACGGCGGGAACGCGGGAGGGATTGCACCCAAACATTCCTCTTTAAAAGCCTCATCCATCAGCGGGAAAAGCATCCCGAGGCGGGGAAGGACACGGCACCATCCCCGGTTTGCCAGGGCTCGTTCTGGAGTGGGGAAATTGAGAATTTGTCCCACCTGGGCAGGGTGGGCAGGAGATCAAGGGCTGGGTGGTGCTCAGCTCGGGAGTCAGCCCTCCCCTCCCGAAGCAATTGGGAGATTGGTTTATAAATTATGGGATTTTTATGGAAACAAGCCTGGGAGGTGGTGAGGCCGCTCCAAAACAATTCCTGCAGGATTCCAGGTGGTGGGGATTGAGGAACATCCCATCTTCCTCCTCCTCCTCACCCTGGTGTTGTTCCCAAAGCTCTCCCAGCAGCACCCAAAGGTGCTGGGGACCCTCGGGGGGGGATCCATCCTCATCATCCTCATCTTCCTCAGCACTGCGGGGCTGCCTCTTCCCGGGGGCATCCTCAGCTCCTGTCACCGCTCAAGGTCAGTCCCATTAATTGCCGTGAATTATTTGGGCGTTAATGGAGATGTCTTGTGCACTTCCACCGCTGAGCGAGCCTGCCAGGAGGAACGTGCTGGCCGAGCTTTCCTGGGAAAGGGAGATGGGAGGGAATGGAGGGAAGCAGAGCAGGGAGAGGGGAGGCACCCGGCCTTGGTGTGGGCAGGAAAACGCAGCCAGCCCTGGTGGGAATGGGGTTCAGACCCCAAAATGCTCTCACATTCCTGTTGGGAAGTTGAGGGGAGTGTGGCATTCCCAAAAACCCAACTCTCCCATGGCTCCAGCAAGCTGGGATAAGGGAATAAGGATAGGGGAATCCCTCCCCAGCCATGCTGGGAGCATCTCCAGGCCCTACAGGAGACAATCCCAGGATGTGCCCAGGTGTGGAGGGTACCAGGGGGGCACAGGGGGTCCCCAATACCCCCAGCCTGTGTGCACAGCCAGGAGGGGGTGACAGGGCTGATCCCCGGGGTGGCACAGAGGGGACAATGTGCAGGTGTGGCATAGGGGAGGACACACAGGTGTGGCACGGGGGGGACACGGTGCAGGTGTGGCACAGGGGAGAAAATCTGCACGTGTGACACAGAGGGGACAATGCGCAGGTGTGGCACGGGGGGGGACAATGTGTAGGTGTGGCATAGGGGAGGACACGGTGCAGGTGTGGCACAGAGGGGACAATCTGCAGGTGTGGCACTGAGGGAACAATCTGCAGGTGTGGCATGGAGAACACACCTTGATTGTCCCCCTGTACATGCTGCAGGTGTGGCAGGGAGGGGACAATCTGCAGGTGTGGCACAGGGGGGACAATCTGCAGGGTACACATTGCAGGTGTGGCACAGGGACCGCCAGGTTGGCCAAACGCGGCTGCTCCTCCCTGCACTCCCCTTACCCAGGAGGGCTCGGAACCCCCCAAATTTCACCACGCCGGAGCAGGGCAGGGGAGAGGGAGGAGGAGGAGGAGGAGGAGGGAGTGGAAGAGGAGGAGGAGGAGGAGGAGGAGGAAGGCGCCTCCCCCTGCCGCTCGCTGGCACCCAGCGGAGCCCGATGCGGCTCGGGCCGGGCGAGCGGGCACCGGAGCGCCCAGCCCGGCCCGGCACAGGCTGGGGGGGCCCCGGCAGAGCCCCCCTGAACCTCCCGAGCCCCCGGCACCCCCTGCCTGCCTCCCCCTGCCTGCAGCGGGGGGGACACCCCGCCTTCACCGCGGGGGACCCCCTCTTTGGAGCGCTCCTGGCGGGGTCCCCCCGCTGCCAGCGCTGAGCCCGGGGTGTCCCCCCACCCCCGAGCCCCCCAAACTTTGCCTTGGGATGCGGGGACTCCGCCGCCGAGCTGCTCCTGCCGCCGATTAATCGCATCTGCCTGGGATTAATTATTCACCCGGCTCTGGGTTGTGGTTTTCGCGTTACGTTCTTCTTGTTTTCTTGGTTTTCTGGCTGATTTTTTTTTTTCCGCCTGTTTATCTTTTTCCTTGGGGACAGCGCGTTAATTCTGCCTTTTATTTTTTTTTTAATTTTTTTTTTCTCAATTATAATTTTTTTTTTTTTTTTCCCTTTTGGAAGAGCAGCGCTTGGAATTCTGATTTTCCTTCTCGTGCAGGGTTTGGGGGGGGGTGCTGTGTGCTGGCGACCCGCACCCTGCAGCATCATCATCCTCCTCCATCGGCACATCGGGGCTCTGCTTTTACCCTCCGGGAAAAGGGGGGGGTTCCACGTGCTCCGCGGCTCCCGAGGAGGAAGAGGAGGAGGAAGAGGAGGGGGACCCTCCCCCGCCGGGCTGGGCGCTCCCCCGGCCGCCCTGCAGGCGCTGGGGGGGGGGGGTTGCGGCAGCTTTGGGGTGCAGGGCTGGGGAGGGGTGGGGGGCCGGAGATGGGGCGCTCTGCTCGCTGAGCTGGGGGGGGCCCAAAGCCGAGCCCCCCCTAACCTGACCCGGTTCCTTCCCCCCCACCCCTCCCCAAAATTCCGCCGTGGAATTGGCTGCTGCTCCCGGCTCGCACGTGGTTGGATTTAAGGGGGATTTCTGCGGGTTTTTTTTTTTCGGTGCTTGGTTTGGATTCCTTTTATTACTATTATTATATTTTTAAATTTTTTTTTTTCGCCGCTGGGGTGCCTCGGTTTTTTTTTTTGTTTTTTTTTTTTTTTCTCCCCCCCACTGCTTTTTCTGGCTGTCCCCCACCTTGCAATGGCCTCTCTGGAGAAGATGCTGCCCGGACCGGCCGCGCTGCTCTGCTGCCTGTGCTCCCTGCTGCTCCCCGGTAAGTGCTGGCAGGGGGGGCAATATTTACAAATACATCTCTATTTTATCCGTGCCTGCAATACGGGGCTTTGCACCATCTGCCCCCCCCCCCCCGGGACACCTCCGTGTCCCTCCGTGTCCCCCCTCCCACGGCCACCCCCTCCCCGTGCCCCCCCAAAGCCGAATGGGTGAAGATTATAGAGTTTATTCCTGGCTTAATAAAATGACAGCTTGTGCTTGTGAGCGGGCTGGGCTGAGCCTGGGCTGCCAGCAGGGTGGCAGGGGGACACGCCAGCCGAGGGGGTGTCCCCTGACCCCCCCCGTTCCCTCCCCGAGTCTTGTCTCCTTAATGCAGAGCTGCTTTAGCGGCAGGATCAGGGGTTTATCCGCTATTATCCACTCGCTGATCCCCCAGACCCCCACCCAGACACTTCCCCGCTCTGTGCTGAGTTGCTGGGCAGGCTCTGCCTGGGTTCGCAGCGTTTTGGGGTGGGGGCGCAGCCCCTGGCATCCCCCCCTTCTCTCCTTTTCCCACCCGTGGGTTTGGGGGCCCTGCAGCCCCTGGCTCCGATCGCATCCCGAGCGCTGCGGTGACATCCCGGCCTGTCCTGGTGACAGCACCTGCTGCTGGGGGCTGTGATGGGCCAGCGAGGGGTCACACAGCCCCAGGGACACAGGGCTGGCTTCCAGGAATGGTTTTTGTGGATGCTTTCCATTTAAAATCGAGCCCCAGCCGCAGATGCTTTTCCCAGCCCGGCCAAGCAGAAAGTGGGGGCTGTTTGCAGTCTGGGGGGGCACCAGGCTCTGGCCTGGGGTTCGGGGTGTCCTGGGGACTCTGCCCAGCTCGAGTGACCCCTCCAGGAGCTGCAGGGATCCCTGGACCGTGCCTGGCTCTGTGTCACACCAACAACCCACGGCCGAGGCACTTTGTGGGCTCTCCTGGCATCTGCAGCACCTGAGGGTCCTGTAGGAGCTTGAGGAGGGGTGAAATAATGAGGAGGGGGGATACTGGGAGCATTGATGGGGGCTGGAAGGGGTTTTCCAGCCTGGAAATTCAGAGCCCAGTGGAGCAGCAGGGATGCTCCAGGCTGTGGAGCCACAACTTTCTGTAGCATCCATCCTCGGGGGGGGCAGAGCTCCCTGTTCCCACCCCACACTGTTCTTGGGGTGCTCCCTGGGCAGGCTTTGCTGGCACAGCTCATTGGGAGCACCAGCCTGGGGAGGGAAGCAGGATCCCCCCCTGCCCCATTGCCCTGGAGCAGATCCAGCTGTCTGGCTGGGCTGTGGGAATGTGATCCATGGGGAACGGCCTCTGCTGCAGGGGCTGGATGTGCCCCCTGCTCCCCATCCCCTCCTGGGTATTTCTGATCCCCCATTGCTGCTGGGACCCCACAAACCCTCAGGGTCAGGCCTGGATGTGTCCCCTGGGCTGGGGGCTCCATGTCCCCATCCCTGGGGCTGTGTCCCCATCCCTGGGGATGTGTCCCCGGTGCCACCGTGAGCAGGGTGAGGGTGGCCTGTGCCAGGGCTGTGCCCACGGGAAGGGAAACCTCTGCCAGGAGTTTTTATTCCCCTTCCAGGACGCTCAGCTGCCCTCTCTGGCCTTTCGTGGACAAATAAAGGTCTCGGAGAGAGGAGGAAAAAGCCACGGAGAGCTCCTGACTCTCCAGAGCTCCTTCCAAAAGGCTCGGGCTGGCATTGGGGTCAGCTCGTGGTGAAGCAGTGCCTGCCTCTCCTGCTTGCAGAATTTCATCCCTTTTTCCCTTTTCCCCTTGTTTTTTATTTAAGAGCAGCCCTCTGTGCCAGCCTCGCTGCACGGAGCTGCTTGGCTGAGGCCCCAGATCAGCTGCTCACAGAAATTGGGATTTTTGGGTTTTTTTTGGGCATTTGTGGGGTGGGATGGCCCCAGGATGGACAGACGGACATGTGGGGCATGGATGCTGGTGGTGTGTGCTCGGTGCAGTTGTGCTGGGACCTGTTGGGCTGCAGCACGGGGGGATTGGTGGGTTTGTGGGGTGATTTCAGCTGTCTGTAGGGTTGAACCTGGACTCTGCCTCTTCCCTCAGCTCCCTGCAGCGTGCCTCAGTTTCCCTGCTCCCAAACGAGCTGGAGACTCTGCTGGAGTGATCCTGTGCCACCATTCCGGGCAGGTTTGGGGTCCTGTGGGATTCCCCATCCCATCCCATCCCTGACTGCCTCCATACTCCAGACCAGTGGGATCCTGGAGGAGCAGGATGGTGCTCCAGGGTTCATGGATGATTGTGCCTCAGTTTCCCTGCTCCCAAACGAGCTGGAGACTCTGCTGGGTGATCCTGTGCCAGCATTCTGGGCAGATTTGGGGTCCTGTGTGCTGGATCTCCCATCCCATCCTATGTATCCCATCCCAGACCAGTGGGATCCTGGAGGAGCAGGATGCTGCTCCAGGGCTCCATCCCTGCCAGGATCTCCATCCCGGACACCCCAAACCCAGCGGGGAACACACCCCAAACAAGCCCCATGCCCATCCCTGTGAGCAGCTCCAGCTCCGGGGTTTTCACACCAGCAGGTGGAGATGTGCCATAACTTGGAACCGGGAATCTACACCCGCCTCTGCTCGGGGAACACCGGGAATGAGCCCCGGGAACCCCTCCCGGGGTTTGCAGCCCCCCAGGATGGCTTTTGGGATGAGCATTCCCAGGAGCAGGGAAGGGCAATGGGATTTTTGGTATATGGATAAAGGGGGCAGACCTGGCCTCAGAGCTGGGTTAACCTGGCACAAGTTTTACCTTGGTGCCACAGAAAAGGGGGATGTGCAGGGATGTTCCTTTTGGATTTTGGCTCTGGAGTGCCCCTGTGTGACCCCAAAACCCGCTCCAGCTCCCCCAAACCCCAGTACCTGAAATCCCAGCCCAATGCTGGGATTTAGGGGTATGAAGTTGAATTTCCCCCCTGGGAAATTCTTTTCTTCTCCCCCTTTTGCCCTCTTGGTGTTTTTGAGGGAAGGGAAAAGGCTGAGGGAGATAATTGAACAATGATTTTGGGAAGCACCAGCCACAGGGTTTGGTCCTCAACCAGACCTATCCTTTTGGGGGAAACTGAGGCAGGGGATGGGGTGGCAGCACCCCCTGGCTGGGGATTGCTCAGGAATTTTTGGAAACCTATTCCTTGAGAATCTGTTTCATCTCAAGGCTATTTCCTTGAGATTTTCTTTTTTAAGTGCTACTATTTAAACCACTCCAGCTGCTGAGATCCCTCTCCCAGCTCCTCTGCACCCTAAAAAACACAAAAAAAGGGGAAAACTGAGGATCCTGCAGAGCATCCCCAGTGTTCCATCAGCACATCCCAGCCCCAGAGCCTGTTGTGGAGGGAGTCAGGGGAAGTGGCATCACCCTGGGGGATGGTGGGTGAGCAAAGGGCTGCTTAGACAGCACAACTTTGATTTTTTTGGCTCCTGCATTGCCTGGCCAAAATAATGTTGGGTGTGTGCGAGCTGCTGGGTGTCCCCTCCCGCGTGGCGCCTGTCACTGCCACCGCAGGAGCGTCCCATCCATCTGGAAAAGGTCACTCTTGCTAATCTAATCAGAAGCTTTTATTATTAAATACGTGGCTCTGCTAACGAGCAGCCCCCCGGGCAGGCAGGCAGGGAAGTGGGACAGGCTGGGATGGGGTTGGGGACACCAGGGTATGAGATGTCCCCTGGGAGTTGTGGTGGCAGAAGGGGGAATGGTTCAGTGGGGTGGAGTGAGGCAGTCCTGCTGCTATTCCCCAGGGAAAAGGAGGATGGAGCTCCCCTAATTGGAATTTGGGAATTCTTCAGCCGCGTTTGGGGGTGGCCCAGCTGGGCTGGGGCATTTCTGGGCTGTCACCTGTGCCACCAGCAGAGGTTGTTCGTCAGGATGTGCCTCTCCCTTTGCCTTGAGCTGCTCCCTGACCTGTTGCTGCTCCTGGCCTGTCCCATGTCCCTCGTCCCCCCTCACCTTTGGAGGACACCACCACCAAGGATAATTCAATCTTCTGGTGAAGCCGCTGTCACCTTCTGCTGGGCATTTTCCCACCACCTGGATAATATTTCTCATCCTGGATTTTCCCTAAAAGCCCAAGCAGGTGCTGCTGGGGTGGCTTTGCCACCTCACGTGGTGCTGTCACCTCCCATCCCCTGCAGGAGTTTGGGTTTGCTCTGAGCTCTTCCCCAGGACTGGCAAAACATGAGAATGAATTAATTTTTCATTTATTTTTTTTTTTCCTTTAAGGAGAAGCTGTGGTTTTGCTCTGGAGGATAAATCAGGTTGGAATTGCAATCCCTGCTGCTGCCGGCGCGGCTGCGGGATCAGCTCCGCTCCTGGAGCCAGGGAAAGGGGAGGAATTCCAGCTGTGTTTGAGCTCCTACCACTTCCCACCCCTGCTTTTGGGGGTCTGGGGCTGATGTTGGACCCCAAACCTGAGATCTGGGGCTGGATTTCCCTTGGGAAATCCTCTGGAATCGAATCCGGCTCCACCACATGACGCCAGAGGGAAAGGAATGAGCTGGAATCCTTCTGGAAGGTGTTGTGGGCACAGCCTGGAGTGCTGGGGAGGCAGCTTGGGGACAAATTCAGTGCTCAGAGGGTGCTGGGGGGGATGTTCCTTCTCCTGGCCCTGCTGGCAAGGGATGGAGAGGGGATGAGGTTATCCAAGCAGGACACGTGGCCTTGGGGGTGTCCCTGCATTGCCTCCGTCCCCACATTGGGGTTTGTCCCTTGAGAGCTGCTGTCCCTGTCCCTGATCCCCATTTCTGCCTCCCCAGGGTGGTTTTTAGGAGAAGCCACCTGGGCTGCTCCCACTGTGGGGCTCCCCCAGCCCAGCAGCCCCACAGAACCTTCAAGGCTGCCCCGTTTATCCCTGGGTATCTCCCCTCCCATTCCTTTCTGGACATTCATAATCAGCCATAAACTTCCCTGTTCTTTTTTTATCCCCTCTTTTTAATTAATTTCTTCTTTTTTTTTTTTTTTTTCTCCCTCCTCTGGAAAGGCCTTCTCCTCCCTGTCCCCCAGCCTGTCCCTTGCGTGATTTGTGGAAATTGCTCTAAAGTAGCTGCTGTGTAAAAGCCTTGCTGGCTCCAGGAATTTATGGCAGGCTGCGCCTCTGCACGGCACATCCCATTTAGGCCATATTTATTTATTCCTTTAGGTCTCTGGTCTGTTGGTTTTTTCTCTTCCCCTGTTTTGTTTATTCCCTTTTATTAATTTCCTGGGGGAAGCACTGCTGGAATGGTTCCCTTTTGCTCCATGCTGCTTCTTTCCCCCAAAATATCCCAGGATATGTCCCATCAGTGTTACTGGATTTTATTGCTCCTGCTGATGGAAAAGCCAGGTTGGACTTTTGGGAGAGGGAGAATTCTCAGGGATCTACCAGAAAAGCCCACCAGGCACAGCCCTGTGTTAGAGAATCCACTCTTGATGCTCCCAGGCTCCAACACCAGGATTCCAATCCCAGAACTCCACATCCCATCCAGTTCCCACTCAATTCCTACCCCAGGCTGATTTTGGGAAGCAGTTTGGCCTCTCAGAGCCATGGAAATTCCCAGCTCATCCCTGCCACGGCTCCTGGACAGCTCCAGGAGCATCCCTGCGTCCTGCTCTTCCCACGCTGTGTGCCAGGGGAAGGTGATTCCACATTTGTAACAATTATTCACTTAATTGAGTTCCAATTAGCTGGGACTGGAGATGGAGGCTCTGGATGCATCAAGAGGGAAGGGGGAGCTTGTTGTCATTTATGTCACCAAAACCAATTTCCAAGGCTCTGCCTGCAGGGGATGTTTTGGAGGTTTCCATGAGGGGTCTCTCTGTATTTTCTGCTTTTGGTTTGTATTTAATTCCTGGCTCTTTTCTTTTTGTACCCTGGGACTGTGGAGTGGAGAGGGGCACATGCTGGGGCTGGCTGAGTTTTGGTGGAGGTTTGAATGATTCTTTTCTCCCTTTTTCTTGGTTTTTAGGGTGTTTGGAGGCGCTGACCCCACTGGGGTGGGAGTGCAGGTTGGCTGGGTCTCTGCTGTGGGATGAGGAGGGAAGGGATTCCCAGGAGAGGCAGGGAGATGTCTGAGCCTGACCCTTCCCTGGGACCACCTCCAGCTGTGGGAGCTCCAGATGTGGCACATCCCAGATATTTGGGGCTGCTGCCTTTGTGCTTGGTCCTGATGGATGGGGTGGCAAAGCCTGAACCAGCAGATTTTGGGGCTGGGCCTGGGATCCACAGGATCCTCAGGGGAATGGGGCGGAAGCAAAGGGAAGTGAGAGTTGTTCCGTGGGGAATAGCCAGGCTGGATGTCCTCTTTGGGGGCTCCTGCTTCTTGGGGTTTTGGGGGGGATCCATCACCCCACTGACTCCTCTGGGAGTGTTCTGCCATCATCACCCTGCTCAGGGCTAAAATTGTCACCTTGTCACCCTGGAATGGCACTGGAGCTGGGGATGAGGAGCACTGGTGGGCACCAAAACCCCTCCACAGGAGCTGGGGTGGAGCTCTCTGGCAGGGACAGTGACACCCCCTCCATCCCTCCCTGGGCATTTGGGGTGGCTTTGTCACTATGGCAGCTCAAGCCACTGCTTTAGGGACAGCTCTCCTGCCTTGTTCCCAGCTGGGACACCACGGGAGCCTGGCAGGAGCTGTGAGAGCTGGGGCTGGAGTCCCACATTCCCTGGAGCTGCGTTCATGCATCGATCCTCCGAGCCCACAGTGCCACCCATTAACGTCCAGAGAGCTTTGAACCCCTCTGGGCTGACCTCAAACCTCCCCTCCCTCCTCTCCAGGGCTTTCCCTGTGTGCTTTCCCCCCATAAGTGGGGATATAGCCCCGGGAGCCCCCGCTGTGGCCCAGGGGATAAGCCAGGATCAAGATTCCCCCCTGGAGCGTGGCTGCAGTGATCCCAGGGGCCGACAGCTGGGCTGGGCTAAGCTGCTGGGGAACAGGAGGAGGAGGAGGAGGAGGAGGGTCTTCAGCCTCAGGAGAGCAGGTGGGAGCAGCGATGGAGGCAGCAGGATGGAGAGGCTCTGCCTGTGCTCTGTTTTCTGGGGATTCAAGGCAGGAGAGGAAGGTGATTGAGGAGCTGGTGGCTCCATCCTCTGTCCATCCTCCTCTCCACCAGGCTGGCCGAGCCCAGCATCCCCTGCATCAGGAGTGGAGATGATGATGAAGATGATGATGATGTCATCTTGGATTTTCCCTAAAAGCCCAAGCTTTAGGTGCTGCTGGGGGGGCTTTGCCACCTCAGTGGTGCTGTCACCTCCCATCCCCTGCAGGAGTTTGGGTTTGCTCTGAGCTCTCCCCCAGGACTGGCAGAACACGAGAATGAATTGATTTTCACAGAGCACCCTGATGCTGGGAGGATGTGCAGGGGTTTTGGGGCTGTTTTTTCCAGCTCTGGGATTTCAGGCAGGGCAGGAGGGCGCTGCCCCTGTCCCCAGGTGCCCTCCCGGGCGGGCAGAGCAGCTCGGCACATCTGGCCCCGTGGCTGGGGCACATCTGGCGGGGCAGATGTGGGGCTCCACAAAGGGGTCACCAGTGTGTGTTTACATCTGGGCAGGTCCCCCCAGCTTCCCGAGGGACACAGGGGAGTCCTGCCCTGTCCCACTGCGGGGCTGGGGGTGGCTGCTCAGCCCGGGGAGCCCCCGGGGCAGCGGGGATGTGCCAGGCACGGATGGAGAGCTCTGCTCTGGCTGCCCGTGCCGGGGTGGAAGGGCCAGATGGGCCCCTCAGTGCCGGCCCAATAAACCCGGAATGCAGGTCAGGTGCTGCAAATCCCGCTCACCACGGCGGCAGCGGGGCTGCAGGGCAGAGCCAGCCGGCAGGGCTTAACCCTTCTGTCCCCCAGAGCCGGCCAGAGCGGGACCTGAGGCCGCCTCCCCTCCCGGGGGTGACAGGGAAATAGGGCAGGGGACAGCGGTGTGGGGACTGCAGTCTCCTGAGCTGTGCTGTCTGTCCATCCTTCCTGTCTCCTTCCAGGCACCCTTATTTATTGGGTCTTTTCCTTTTTCCTTTTTTTCTTTTTTTTTTTTCCTTTTTCCCCCGTTTTTTCCTTTTTCCCCCGTTTTTTCCTTTTTTCCATTTTCCTTTTTTCCGTTTTCCTTTTTTCCGTTTTTCTTTTTTCCTTTTTCCCCCTTTTCCTTTTTTTTTCCCTTTTCCTTTTTTTTCCTTTTTCCTTTTTTTCCCCCTTTTTTCTTTTTTTCCCCTTTTCCTTTCCTTTTTCCTTTTCCTTATCCTGGAGCCATTCTCTTGCTGTCCAGCCACTTTTGACCTCCATCCCTTTATTCTCCCTCCTGTTTTATTTATCCCTATTCCCCCTTTCCCCCACGCACCTCCTGCCTCCCTTCTCCGTCTCTCTTGCTGCAATTCCAGCCTGGGTTAGACCCGCTCCTGTCGGGATCAGTTTAGGGCCAGGGAAGGGAAGCGCCGCTCCCGTCCCCTCCCGGCTGCAGATTAGAGCATCATTTAAATGCATTTTGTCTGGGGAGGAAATCACTTCCCTGGGTGCCGCCAATCCGCCGGCGCTCGACTAATCATGGCCATGCCATTAATCTGCAGCCTGGCCCTGTCCCCGTCCCTGTCCCTGCCCCAGCTGGCAGGGCTTGGTGACAGGGCCACCCTGCCTGTCCCCATTGTGGCACCAAAATGAGTTTGGGAGGTGCTTTCCTTGTCCTGCTGCACCCAACCCTGATTATCCAGCAGAGAATCCCCACGGAGGGAGGAGCTGGGTGCTGGAGGGGATAAATGGCACCCAAACCCTGTGACAGAGGGTGGGTGACACAGGGTGCCCCTCACTGCAGGTGCTCACCAGGGTGGCACAGAGCTTCTCCTGTGACACCAGAAATTCTGCAGCACCTCAAGGCTGGATTTGCTTGGGGCTGTGCTGGGCATTGAGTTGGGTGGGTTTTGGGTGGGTTTTGGGTGGGTTTTCCCTGTGAAATGTCCTGATGCTGCTGCAAACCCTGGAGGTTTTGGAGGGCTGAAATCTGATGCTGTTTCAGTGTGGGTTGAGCAAAGCCCTTTCCTTGCACCCAAGTGGGTCCAATTCACGTCGCTCCAGCTGCCGGATCCTTTTCCTCAAATAATCTCATGCCTTGGAAAAAAATCGCCTTTTCCACTGGTTGAGGATGGCAGGAGGATGCAAACCTTCACCTTTCACAGCAGAACACAACTTCCATGAACCACGAGGGCAGAAAGCTGCTGGTTCTGGAGCAGTGCTGGTGTCACTGAGCAGAGGGGCACCCATGGGTGCATTCCAGGGTTTAGCGCCTCTCCTGCAGTTCCTGGCTCTCTGGGACATGGGAAAACAGGCAGAGCAAGCAGGATTGGGGTGGCAGGGGCTGGAGCTGAGGCAGCACATCCCCATCATTCCCACAGCCCTGGGGAATTCTCTGCCTGGCTCTGGGACACCTTCCATCCCGGGATGCAGATCCTGCCTGTCCCCTGTCCAGTGCTAATCCTTTTATGAACCTTCTAAGCTGCTTAACTTCCCTGTGCCCCGCAGCAGAGACCTCCCTGGCTGGGCCGGGGGTTCCTGGAACATCCTGCATCCCTGGAACCCGAGGAAATTGGCTGGGCCGGGGGTTCCTGCATCCCTTGAGCCTCCAGGAAAGTGGCTGGGCCGGGGGTTCCTGCATCCCTTGAGCCCCAGGAAAGCGGCTGGGCCGGGGGTTCCTGCATCCCTTGAGCCCCAAGGAAAGCGGCTGGGGCCACATTTTAGGGCTGGAAAATTCCTCCGGGTCCTGGCACGCTGCAAAGCCCCAGTGGGGAAGGGGGACTGAGTGATTGCTGGGAGAGGAGCCGTCACATCCACACCTTTCCTCGCCGTGGTTTGACACCGGTAATTTGGGCTCCGCCGCTCGGGAGCCGCTTGGGAGCGGCTGCAATCAGTGCTGGGAACGGGGGCTGAGGGGAGCGGGGGGGATCCAGCCCTCCTGGGAATTCCTGGCAGCCGCTGGAGAAGGCAAAGACCTTGAGATGTCTTCCAGGCTCCCGCAGCTGCCAGCACAACGCTTTTCCCAGGAAGATTTCTGTGGGTTTTCCCTCTGCTTGCAGTGCTGTAATTGGATCCTTCCGAGGGGCTCGGGCAGCTCTGCCCCTTGGCTGGCAGGGGTTCCCTGCTCTGCAAGCCCTGGAGTTATTCTTTTTTAAGGCAAAATTGATCAAAATGAAGGACAAAAGGGGAGTTTTGAAGGGTCCTGGGCGCTGCTGGGGTTTGCACAAAGAGGCACCAACATCACCTGAATCACCTTTCCACCAGGTCTGGAATAATTTGGGCTGGGACAGGTTTATCATATGGGGACAGTAGAATGTGGGTGACATCCCTGGATGGGTGGCAGATGACAGACTGGCTGTGACACCACCCTTACGGCAGCTGTGGGGACAGAGCAGGTCTGAGGGCTGATTTAACCACCTTCTCTGGGTGATCTAGGAGCTGGAAGCAGAAGGAAAGCCTTGATGGTAATAATAAATACGTGGTGGGATCTGCCAGCCAAAAGTTAAACTGGGTGTAACTTTTGGTCATGAGCCTCTGGAGAAACTCAGCATCCATGCCTTGGGAAGCAGGGATGGAGCTGGGATGAAGCCAGTCTTGTTTCTGTGGAAGGGTTTGTGCTGGTTCAGGCAGTGCTGGGGTGGGTGACCAGTGCTTCAGTGTGGGGGGATAGAATGTAAGAAAATAAAGATCGTGCAGAAGGTAATCTCATTCCTGAGGAGTTGCAGGAGTTGTACTAATCACCAAAGATTAGGAACAGGCCTGCCCTTAACAGACCAGCCATGTCCCATGAGGATGAGTGCTAAAAAGAGTGGGTTAGCTGGGTGAGGAGAGAGCTGGAGTTTGTTGGCTGGGCTGTGAAGAAGAAGGAGTCAGTGCTGTGAGGAGATGCCTGTGAGAAATCACTGAGAAGGCATGGGAGATGAGATGACAATGCTTTGGGCTCCCCACCTGAGGCTGGATGTGGCTTCAGCACACCCTGGACACCCCATCCCATGAGGGTGGCTTTGGCTCTGCTTGAGCTCCTGGGATCTTCTGCATTTTTGGTTTGTGGCACAGAAACCCAGCCAGGCTCTTGCTGCCCTTCTCAGTGGTTTGGAGGGCTGAAACTCCAACTCCTCCTTGCTCTGCTCTTGCCTGGCTCAGCATTCCCTGCCCAGGAGCTGTTCCAGAGGGGATGCCCATGCTAACCTGAACTCTCCCTCCCTTCTGCAGCCCACGCCAAGGGCCCAGCCCCCAGCCCCGAGCCCGCCGAGCCCCCTGGCGCCATCCTGCTGCCCGTCAGCTACCGCCTGTCCAACACCCGCCTGGCCTTCTTCCTCAAGGAGCTGGGAGCCAGCCCTGCGGGCAACGGCAGCGCCCCTCTGCAGCGCTCCGAGCCTTTCGTCGTCTTCCAGACCAAGGAGCTGCCCGTCCTCAACGTCACCCTGGGGCCCTTCAGCACGGGCCTGGTGCTGCCCAAGGAGCACCTGCAGCCCTCCAGCACCCTGGAGGTGCCCGACCGCCTCACCGTCAACTGGAAGGTGCGCGCCTTCATCGTGCAGCCCCGGCTGGTGGCCAGCCAGCCCGTGGTCCAAGTGCTCTTTTATGTGGCTGGTCGTGACTGGGACGACTTTGACGTGACGGACCGGCTGCCGTGCGTGCGGCTCCACGCCTTCCGCGACGCCCGCGAGCTCAAGAGCTCGTGCCGGCTGCGGGGCAGCCTGGCCATGTGCCTGGTGCAGGCCGAGCTGCCCCACGCCTGGTTCGGCCCCTCGGCCGTGCCGCTGGGCAGGAGGAAGAGCGCCGAGAGCCTGGAGGGGGAGAGCCAGCAGGCAGAGCTGTACTACACCCTGCACGCCCCCGACGGCGCCGGGCAGTGCCTGGGGGATGCTCGCCGCGGGGTTGGGGGTGCCCGCACCGAGGGTCCCACGCAGCACCCGTTGCTGCGCATCGGCAGCGTCAGCCTCCTGCAGCCCCCGCCAGGGCCCGCCCTGCAGGAGCATCACCTGGACGGGAACGTCTTCATCCGCCTGCCCGACAAGCCCCTGAAACCCGGGGAGGTGCTGAGCATCCTCCTCTACCTGATGTCCAACTCCACGGTGGAGCACTTCACCCTCAGGTGAGGCCCTGGGGCTGTCCCCACTGCTTTTGACAAGGAAAAGCAGCTGTGGGAGGGTGTGGTGTTTGTAGAATCTGCTGGAGGCTGGGTCTGGAATATCTGGAATTATTTGAATTAAATACCAATATAGCCAGATGGGACATGCCTGGGCTCGTCTGGCCCTTGCTGCTTGACCAAAGGTGGATCTGTGGTGGTCTCACTTTAGAGACACCTTTGGCTGGCTGGATATTGCAGCAAAAGTGAGAGTGCCACCTCAGGAGTCTCTTCCCTGACTGATCCATCCCCCAGGATCGAGCTACCCTATGTTGGGCGCCAATATATTGGAATTAAATACCAATATAGCCAGATGGAACATGCCTGGGGCTCGTCTGGCCCTTACTGCTTGACCAAAGGGGGCAGCTGTGGTGGTTTCACCCCAGAGACACCTTTGGCTGGCTGGATGCTGCAGCTGGGCACTTGGGACAATTCCAGGCATGCAGGAGCTCAGGTTTACCTCTGATGGAGAGGCTTCAAGATGAGGTGAAGGAAAGGAGTCGAGTTCTGCTGGAGGGTTTCGATCCACAGCTTTATTCCTGGCCCACAGGCCTCTGAATGCAGCACAGGCCTCTGAATGCAGTGGAATGTGGCTTTGCAGTGGGAGCTTCCTGCAGGAGAAGGCTGTCCATGTAGGACATCTCTGCACTGCCACTGTGCACTGCTGCCTTTGCTCTCCCAGTGCTCCCAGTTGCACTGGGATCCTGCCAGCAGCTCTGGGTTTATTCCCAGCCATTTTGGGGACAAGGTGTGGTACGGCCTTGGGGATGCTGTGGAGTGAGGGAGGTCCCCCATATCCCCTCCTCCTGCCCCAGAACCAGGTGGGAGCAGAATGGGGTGGTGGGCAGGAGGTGCTGAGAACCCCAGTGTGGGCAGGTGTGCAGGGGGGACCCACATCACTGTGTGTCCCTAAAGATGGGGACACACGCCCTGGGCCGCACCTCTTCAAAGGGCACTTGCGAGTGTCCCTGTGGCCTTTGGACCAGCAGGGAGCCCCTGGAATGGGGGATGTGGTGCTTCAGGCTCCCCTGTCCTTCACCCCCGGGGTGCCCAGTGCCAGGGGTACTTTCATGGCTCCAAAATGCCATGAAAGAGGAGCTGGAATGGGCCCTTGCTGCCAGCCTGGGTAATGCTTCCCACAGCCTGAAGGGATCAGGGGAAAAACTCCACCTGTGCTATGGCAGGGGATCCAGGAGTGCCTGAGGGTGAGGATCCATCCCTGACTTACTCTCTGCAGGGTGAAGGCCAAGAAAGGTGTGAACCTGCTCAGCACCAAGTCCAGGAGCGGGCAGTGGCTGGTGAGCTCGGAGCTGCTGACGGGTGGCAAACACTCCACTGCCACCGTGGACGTGTCCAGGGTGGATGGGGCCGGGCCCAGGTAAGGGGTGCTCCTCTCGGAATGCCAGGGCAGTGCTGGGATTGGGTCTGGAGCAGTTCTCCCTGGGTGGCTGCAGTGCTACCTGAGTGCTCACAAGGGAAACTGAGGATTTAAACTGAAGGTTTCACGGCTGAGTAGTGAAGCTATGGAGATTCCTTAGTCTGGGGTGGAAGAATTTTAATTTTTTTTATTAGGTTTTAATGCTGTGAAAAGCAGCAACTCTTTGATGTCTATCCTGGTGTCTCCTCTGGGAAGGAAGGGGAGAAAGGCAAGGTCCCATCTGAGCTCTAAAATGATGGATGAGCGTTGGATGGAGAGCAGGATCCCAGTCAGCACCTGAGACAGGCAGTTCTGCCCTGCTCACACATTCCTGAGATGCTGGGAAAGAGCAGCTGAGGAGAGCCCTGGAGATGGAATTGAGAATGATCTGAAGGAGAAAGGAACAACAAAGCCAAGCGGAGACCTCAGAGGGTTCTCAGCCTGAAGGGGAGATGTGAAACTGGCAGGGCATGGCGTGGGGTCAAAAACAGCAGCAGGAAAGATTCTGAAGTGCTGGAAAACAACAGAAATGTCTCTGTCACTGTGCCTTGGAGAAAGGGACACAAGGGTCTCCAGGAGATGGGTTAAAGCAATGGAATGTGCTCAAGCCATTCCTGTCCTCTGCCATGGAAATCTGCCCACATCTCTGTCCTCCACCCAAAAACTGAGCAAATCTGGGGCCAATCTCTTGGAAAAAGATCTCCTCAGCTCTGCCTGCCCTGGTGTGACCTCCAAAGCCCTGCAGAACCAATTTCTTACCAGTAGAGCAGAATTTCCTTCTCCATCCCGCTGCTTCCAAAATGCACCCAAAAAATCAACACCAGCTAAGGCTGTCTCCAAGGAAAAAGCTGTAGAGGAAGGGATGCTGTGGCAATTTTGAGTTCTCCTTGGGATGGCTTTTGCAGCTGCAGTGTGCCTGGAGCTCTGGGCTTTGTGGTTTCAAAACCCTAATCCTAGGCATAGCCCTAAACCTTGGTGTAATCCTAACCCTAACCTCAGGCAGTAAAAGAAGCCCTGGGCCAGGGCTGGTTCCAAGGAAAAAGCCATGGAGGCAGCCAATGTTGTGGCAGTTTTGTGATCCTTTTTTAGTGATGCCTTTGGCAGCTGCAGTGTGCCTGGAGCTCTGGGCTTTCTGATTTAAAAACCCTAAACTCTAGGTGTAACCCTAACCATAGGCAGGTAAATCAGCCTTGGCCTCATGGCTGATCCTGGAGTGTCCCCAGGGCCACCAGCCTCCTGTGCCTTGCACGGCCACCCCACAGCACAGAGAGCAGAGCTGCCAGCAGCAGGATCCTGTCCCCCTTCCCCCTCTCCCGCTGCCAGCACTGCTTCCAATCAGCCTGCAAAGGTTAGAGACGGGGGAGGAATTTAAAGTGATTACAATCACCTTTTAGACAAACAACTCCATCAAATATTAACGGAATGGAGAGGATGAATGACTCCAAGCCGTGTTGCCCTCCAGGCTGTGCAAACAGAGGAGTTGCTTCACTGGAGCCCTGGGGGCTTTTGGCAGTGCTGGCTGTGCAGGGAGGGGCTGTGCATCCTGATTTTTGGGGTCAGAATGGCCAGTTTGGGGTGTTTTACACCCCTGGAGTTGCATCCTCAATTGTTCCCCCAATGCTGGCAGCCTGGCTCCTGCCTGTTCTGAGCAGGGGATGGTGGTGGGGCCTGGCAGCATTTCTGGGACACCTCAGGGCACCCCACAGCAAGGAGTCCCATTGCCACACCACCTCTGGCTCTGCTTTGCCTTTGGACCTGCCTCTTCCCCCTTGGCTTTGGAAGAGCAGCCAAATCTTCTTTTTAAACCTTGTGCCCTTTAGTGATTCCTCTTGAAGCCCAGAGCTGCCTTAGGGCAGAGCAAGACCCCAGCAGCCCCTGTGGATCAGCTCCACTGCAGAGCCCATCACAGCTGCTGTGGGATGAGGGAGAAGGGATCAGGGCTTGCCGTGGCCTGGAGCAGCTCCAGCTTCTTGCTCTCCTCTCTCCCTGCTCCCTGTCACTCATTAGATATTGATCAGAGAGAAACCCAGCTGTGCCCTGCATCCCCAGATCGATGGGACCTTCTCAATTGCTGCTGCACTGAGATGAAACTGGAGCCAGTCCTGGCTTCCCTCCCACTGGAATTTCACTTTTCCTCCCCTCCTTGCTGGTTCTGGGGGGCTTTTACCAGTGCTGTGGTTTCTGGTATTTCCTCTGGGGGTGTTCAGCTTTTGGGGAGCAGTGAAGTTTGACTTGGGGTAGGGCTGAACCCTGTGTTACTCCAAGGATTTGCAGAGCTGGGAGGGCAGGATCAAGTCTGGGGAGGTTTGGTTGTAGGGATGGGGTGTAGGAATAATTCTTGCTGTGGCTGTGAGGTTGTGTCCAAGCCATGATGTCCTGCCCTGGGGACGCCCTGTCCTTTAGCTCCATGTCCTGCTGTCCTCAGCCCTGACATTAATTTGTGTGTGTTTGCTGAGCTGATGGTCCTGGGCTGTTCTCCCCTGCCCCCTGCCCATCCTCCCTCACAGGCTGGGGACAGCCCTGTCCCATGTCCCCGCTCAGTGCTGTCCCACCTGCTGTCAGGGCTTGGAACTCTCCCATGACTCAGTTTCCCTGTGGAATCCCCTTGGAAAGGCCTGTAAAGTCACCAGCTTGGGCCGAGCTCATGTGTTGGCACTCATTTGTCATTCCTGAGTGCTCTGGGTGTGGGATCTGACCTGAGTGTCCAGGCAGGAGCAGTAAATCCATCCACACTGCTGGGAAGATGGAGTCAGGGAGACAAGGCCAGCACCTGCAGCCACCCCCTGTCCACCTTGTGATGTCACCCAGCAGCCCTGGCAGAGCTGATGAGGCTTTTTTGTCCTGCTGGGGAAGGTGGTGATAAACATTTCTCTCTCCCACTGGGGAGATTCCCATGGGAATCTGCAGGATCCCATTGGAGCAGCCTCTGCAGAGGTGGTGTCAGGGCTGCTGGGTTTGGGTGGCACCCACTGCCAGTTCCCCTTGGCAGCCTGGGGACACCAAGGATGCCTGCTGGGGACTCTGATGGCCTGGTGCTTATCCCAGGGCGTCTGTGGGACCTGGGACAGCCACCTCACCGTGTCCCCTCCTCCTGTCCCTGCCCAGGGATGGGGACTCCTCATCTGAGATCATGCAGCTGGATTTCGAGATGGAGAACTTCACGAGCCAGTCGGTGACGCGCCGCATCATGTGGCACATCGACTACCGGGGCCGCAACCCCCCGCCCGACCTGGAGAAGGTGGTCACGGAGCTGACGGTCATCCAGAGGGACATCAGGGCCATCGTGCCCCTGGCCATGGTGAGCAGGTTCCTGCCCTCTGTCGTTACCTGCTTTTGAGGGGTTGGCACCCCCTGAGGGATGGACCACCTGCCCTATAGCATCCATCCATTTGTATGTCCATCCATCCATCCATCCATCTGTATGTCCATCCATCCGTCCATCCATCCATTCATCATCCATCCCTCCATCCATCCATCCATCCATCCATCCATCCATCCATCCATCCATCCATCCATCCATCCATCCCCCATCCCTCCCACTCCCACCCAGCTCCTCCTCTGCCCTCTAACACGATGGTGCCCTCCCCATGCCGCCCCCAGGACACGGAGATCATCAACACAGCCATCCTGACGGGGCGCACGGTGGCCATTCCCGTGAAGGTCATTGCCATCGAGCTCAGCGGCGCCATCGTGGATGTCTCGGCCATGGTGGAGTGCAAGTCCAACAACGAGGACATTATCAAGGTGGGTGTGAGGAATGGGGGGGGTCTTGTGACCCTCATGAGTGGCTGGGGTTCTTGCAGGAGTGCTGGCCCCCACAGCACCCTGGGCTGGGGCTGGTGACTGAGCTGATGTGGCTCACAACACCACCCAAACCAAGTGTCAGCCCCTTGGTGGCTCCAGTCTGTGTGATGGTGTTCACAGGGGTCGTAGGTGGAATGAAGAGATGAGGATCTGACTCCATGTTTCAGAAGGCTTGATTTATTATTTTATGATATGTATTACATTAAAACTATACTATAAGAATAGAAGAAAGGATTTCATCAGAAGGCTGGCTAAGAATAGAATAGCGAAGAATGATAACAAAGGCTTGTGTCTCGGACTCTCTGTCCAAGCCAGCTGGGCTGTGATTGGCCATTAATTAGAAACAACCAACATGGGCCAATCAAAGATCCACCTGTTGCATTTCACAGCAACAGATAATCAATGTTTACATTTTGTTCCTGAGGCCTCCCAGCTTCTCAAGAGGAAAAATCCTAAAGAAAAGATTTTTCATAAAAGATGTCTGTGACAAGTCTGTGCAAGCTTCTCCCTGGGGTCTGTTGGGAGAAGGACAAGACATTTTGTCACTGTCCCCAGAGAGGCCATGGGATGCTCCCACACTGGCAGCAGCAGTAACTGTGGGTTATCGCAACACTTGGTGCTGATAAGGGGAAATATTGTCACTGTGGGCTGCATGCTCCCATCAGCACTGGCACTCAGGCCTTGAGTGACATTGATGTCCTGATGGGATCAGGGGACTGGTGAAATGGGAATGATGGAGGGAAAAGGGGAGCTGAGGGGGAAGATCCAGGTGGGAGAGGTGCTGATGAGGCCAATGCCAAAGTCTCCCTGCCCCTGCCCTGAGGCAGCCCCTGATCCTCGTACCCTCCAATTTTCCATCACCAGCCCTGTTCATCCATATACATTTTTCCATCCCTGAATAAATCCATCTGCCCACTTGCCCGTGTCACTCTGCCACCATTTCCATCCATCCATCCGCCCCCAGACATCATTCCCTTCTCCTGAACACCTCCCACCCCTCTCCCTGCATGCACCCAGCCAGCTCTCCCTTTCCATGTTCTGCTGGGCTGGGCAGAGGCAGGGAAGGGGTCTGGATTCTCAGGGAAGGGGTCTGGATGCACCCAGCTCTCCCTTTCCATGTTCTGCTGGGCTGGGCAGAGGCAGGGAAGGCGTCTGGATTCTCCAGGGGGCTGTAGCCCCTTGTCCTCTTTGCCACAGGGGTGATGGCAGAGCTCTGTCCCTGCTGGCATTTGCTCTCCATGGGGGACATCCAGTGCCCCAAAGTGCTTACCCAAGTTCTTGACTAAAACTCACACCCGTGGGATTTACAGGACCGGCTCTAATTTATGGAGCCCGGTCCTCCCCAGCGTGATAAAACACTGGAGCAATAATACACTTCAGGATGGACTCCAAGACACTTAAACTGTTTAATGTGCTGCCTTTCTGCTCATAAATCTATTGGCACTCTGTCCCCAGCCCTGGGGGGAGCAGGCACATGCCCAGGAGCTGGGATGAATGATGCAGGGAGCAGCCCTCCGGCCCCGGCTCTCGTCCTGCTCGGAGCCCTGTGCCATTTCTTGCTGAGTTATTTGGTGTTTGTGTTGGAGCTTCATTTCCGAGGGAGCTCTCAGTTACCTGCTGAGATCGGGGAGTATGATTGCGGTGTCAGGGCTCTAAACCTGCTCCATAAATCACAGCTCACGGAGTGGGATGTGCTATCTGTTACTGTAAATAATTTAACGTGAGGGCGGGCTGGGGAGCTGCCTCTCCCCGCTCTGGGGTGGCTCCCTGGTGGTTGCTCTCTTGTGTAACGTGGGATTTGTCCTGGGATCGGTGTGGACGTGGCTCTGAAGGAGGTGGTGGGAGAGAATGAGTGGGAGTTGTCATGCTCATCCCCTTCTGTGGTGACAAAGGTGTACAGGAGGACATCACTGCTCAGGGTAGTGTGGAAATCACCCCCTATTTTTAAAATGGGTGGTGACCTTGTGGGCTGTGGAGAGTCACACAGGGAGCGGGAGATGCTCAACCTCACCTGTGTGTGACCCTTCTGAGAACCTCACACCCCACATCCCCTGGAGAACCCCCCAGGAGCTCAACGGGACCAATCCTCAGGGACCCTGCTCACCCACAGCCACCACCAGGACCGTGCTGGCTCTCCCCACTCCTGGGGGCCTTGGAGAACATGTGTGTCCCCTTGATCCCAGGCCTGTCCCCGTGCCAAGCTGGGAACTCCTGGCCACAGCAGTGGAGGCAGTGGTGTTTGGCTGGGAGCCCAGGCAGCCCTCAGCCTCTGTGTTCCTGACAGCTCGCCGTAAATCCGGGAAGTTTCCCTGAACAAGCTTCATTTCCAAGCTAATCTGCACTCACTCCATCTTCGGGACAGGCCTGGTGTGCAGGGACCTTTTGTTGTCATAGTTTCAAGCCCCTCGTGGCTGCAGAGCAAGTGGTGCCCAGAAGGAGGTGCCGGGGGGTTTATTAGCCGAGGCAACGCAAGCAGAGCCCATCGTGTTTATTGTGATAAATGGCACAATATCCAGAGATCCTCTGCTGCAGGGTTCACCTGGGAGCTCATCTTTATTCAGGCGCTGCCTCGCCACGGATGAGATTGTCTTGTCAGACTTGCTGAGCTGGTACCTCTGATAGGAAGACAAGGAACAAACCCTCCTGCATCACCCTTCCCTCCTGGGCTCAGGGATGTCCCCAGGAACTCAGATCCAGGGCTCTGCTCCTCCACCAGCCCCAGGGGACTGTGGACACTGTGCATTGAGCTCCTGGAGCTGTTGTAGAAGTCAAACCCTGCTGTGGGCTCAGAAAAGCAAGGTTCCTGCACTGGTTGCCCAGAGATGCTCCTGGAACAGGCTGGGAAATAGGGATGCTGTCACCACCACTGTCAGCCACCTGCAGCCTGGCCTCGGCCCTTTATCAGCCACCAGAGAATCCAGGGATTCCCAGCTGCTGGAAATCAGCTCTTCTGTGCTGTTGAGGTGCTCAGTGCTGCTGGCTGAGCAAAGGGGTTCTGTTCTTCCCCAGTATCCAACAAATCAGATGCAATTCCTGACAGGGGATCGGGGTTGGGCCATGGGGCTGCTGCAGATGGGAGGTTGGAGTCCCCTTCAGGTTGTCTTCTGTCACTCTGGCTGGGAAGGAGCTGTTGGCTGGTGAGCTGAGCTCAAACCCCAGGAGATGCTGGCCTGGTGTCCCCTGAGCTCCTTAACTGGCTCAGGTGGGCAGTAATGAGTGACCCCCTGCAGGATGGGTTTGTTTTATAGCAAATTTAATGAATGGCATTTGAAAAAGTGGGAATTAAAAAAGGAAGAGCGAGAAAAGGAACAAGGGGATTCATTCAGACCACAGGAATCTTGCTATGGGGTGAGCAGGAGGGACAGGAACAAGGCACTGTCGGGAACAGGAATGAGAGGGGTCTGTGCTTGCTGCCTCTTCTAGAAGAGATTTTGGGGCAAATTTCCAGGTTGAGCAATTTGCAACCTCTGTGAAGCACCCTTGGGTGCCTCTAGCTCAGGGACAATTCAGCGTGGAGGCCAAAGAGAAACTGAGGCACCAAGTGGAGGTTCTTGGTGAGGTGAGAGAGAGTCAGGGCTGACTGGAGGACCTATGTCAAGGTGGACACAGATCTGTGGATCC
The DNA here is from genome assembly GCF_028769735.1 of Zonotrichia leucophrys gambelii. Taxonomy (NCBI): domain Eukaryota; kingdom Metazoa; phylum Chordata; class Aves; order Passeriformes; family Passerellidae; genus Zonotrichia; species Zonotrichia leucophrys. The sequence continues at coordinate 5,942,247 of NC_088188.1, read as the reverse complement.
ACCTTTGCATGGTGGACAGGGGAAGTGGATCTGTGCCTCAGGAGGATGTGGGTTGGGGCACACTTTGCCAGGTGGTCACCACAGGAATCTGTGGATCTGTGCCCCAGGAGGACCTGGGTCAAGGGACATTTTGAAGGGTGGACATGAGGTGTGCATCTCCCTCTGAGTAGGATCTCTAGGAGGAGGGAGCATCCCTGCTCCAGGGGCATGAACTGGATTCATGCCAGGTGACATTCTGCTCTTCCTGCCATGATCTCTGCCGTGCCTACAGGACCATTCCCACCCTCTCTTTTGTCCCACAGGTTTCCAGCAGCTGCGACTACGTCTTCGTCAGCGGGAAGGAGTCGCGGGGCTCCATGAGCGCCCGGGTCACCTTCACCTACGAGCACCTGTCGGCCCCGCTGGAGATGACGGTGTGGGTGCCCAAACTGCCCCTGCACATCGAGCTCTCGGACGCACGGCTGAGCCAGGTCAAGGGCTGGAGGGTGCCCATCCTGCCGGACAGGAGGTGGGTGCTGAGGAGCCAGCCTGGAGAAGGCAAAGTGGAGGTGGTGGTCATGGGTTAATTGTCTTGCTCAGCTACTTCATGAGGAGTTGTTAAAGGTGATGGGGAAGGAGGTGTCTCAGGGGTCTTTGGTGGAATGGGGAGAGGTCATGGACACAGGTTATGGGGAAGGAATAAATTTCACAGTGAGGCTGGTGGAGAACGTCCCTCCTTGGCAGTGGTCAAAAGTTCCCTAGATGAAACTGGGAACAGCCAAGCTCCCAAGTCCCTTTTTTGAGGTCTGGAGACATCCAGGTGTCCATCCCAAGCAGAGATACCTTGTCTTCTCATTTGTTGAGTGGGCAGAGATGCTGGTGACCCTGCTGTTACCACGTCCTGCTAAATCCCTGGAATCCCTCATGGTCAACAGGCATCTGTTGGCAGGAGCCACCATTTTTGGTGACATCTTGTTTTTTCCTTGATTGGCCACCTTTCCTGAGGGGAGGCTGAGGAGCCATGGTGTGGGGAGCTGGGCAGCACTGCCCACTCACTGCCCTGTTCATCCATCCATCCATCCATCCATCCATCCATCCATCCATCCATCCATCGTCCATCTGTCCCGCAGGTCGGTGCGGGACAGCGAGCACGAGGAGGATGAGGATGAGCGGAAGCAGAGCCGGGGCTGTGCCCTGCAGTACCAGCACTCCACGCTGCAGGTCTTCACCCAGTTCCACACCACGGCGGCCGAGGGCACGGGCCAGGTGGTCACCATGCTGGGGCCGGACTGGCTGGTGGAGGTCACTGACCTGGTCAGCGACTTCATGCGCGTGGATGACCCAAGGGTGGCCCACATGGTGGACAGCTCCACACTGGCCGGGCGGGAGCCAGGGACCACCCTCTTCAAGGTACCCCTGGCCACCTTTTCCCCTTCTTCCAACCTGGCTGGGCTGGTAGGGGGTGACAGGAACCTCGTCCCCTGCAGGTGGTGTCCCCGCTGGTGGAGGCGGTGCTGGGTGAGACACTGGTGACAGTGGCGGAGGAGAAGGTCAGCATCACGGACCTGAAGGCCCAGGTGGTCTCCAGCCTCTCGCTGTCCCTCCACCCCAGCCCTGGCAACAGCCACACCATCATCGCCCGCACGTCCGTGCAGCAAACTCTGAGCTTCTTCAAGCAGGTGAGGCCAGGGGTGCATCCAGGTTAAGGGGGAACATGGGGTGCAGCCTCCTCCCAAATCCTGCCCACACTCTAGCCCTCACAGCACCCACTGTCCTCATGACACTGTGGTGGCCCCAAAACACCCCAGAAACCTTCACAGAGACCTGTGATCCAAGCCTGGAGACAGGACACAACTGTGGGGACAAAGGGGGATGGAATCCTGTCCAGCTCCTGGCCCAGGTCAGGAGCTGGTACAGGACGCACCTGGGATTTGGGTTGAGCCTGGGCAAGCATGGGAAATGTGGAGAGAAGAATAGGCTGAGGAGAAAAACCAGGAACAAGGTGGATTATGGAGGGATAAAGGGTGGGTTGGATGCAGAAGTGGATGGAGGATGAGCAAGGGGTGCAGGTGGGACTGGCCTCCTGCTGGGCAATGGGGAGGGATGGAATCCTGTACAGCTCCTGGCTCAGCTCTGGGAGCCACACCTGGGATTTGGGTTGAGCCTGGGCAAGCATGGGGAACATGGAGAGAAGAATAGGCTGAGGAGAAAAACCAGGGAATGGTTGGAACAAGATGGGTTGTGGAGGGATAAAGGGTGGATGGGGAATGGACAAAGGGGTGGGACTGGCCTCCTGCTGGGCAACCGGTGCGTGTGTTGGTCCCGCAGGAAGCGCTGCTGAGCCTGTGGATTTCCTACAGCGACGGCACCACGGCGCCCCTGTCCCTGTACGACCCCAAGGACTACAACCTGGTGGTGAGCAGCCTGGATGAGAAGGTGGTGTCGGTGACCCAGGACCGGGCGTTCCCCTTGGTGGTGGCCGAGAGCGAGGGCGCGGGGGAGCTGCTGCGGGCCGAGCTGGTCATCTGCGAGAGCTGCCAGAAGACCAAGCGCAAGAGCGTCCTCTCCACGGCCTTGGCCACTGTCCGTGTCCACTTTGGCTCCGAGGAGGACCCCACCTACGACTATGACCACGTGTCCAGCAGGCCGGGGCTGGGGGAGGCCGGGGCCAGCACCACCCTGCGGGCAGAGGTGGACAGGAAGGCGGAGCCGAGCCAGGACAGCCGGATGTCCAGCGCGTCCCACCCCACCGAGGACTTCCCCACCATCCCCACCGGCTTCGTGCAGGTGACGCGGGGGCTGACGGACCTGGAGATCGGCATGTACGCCCTGCTGGGCGTCTTCTGCCTGGCCATCTTGGTCTTCCTCATCAACTGCATCGTCTTTGTGCTGAAGTACCGGCACAAGCGCATCCCGCCGGAAGGCCAGACCAACATGGACCATTCCCACCACTGGGTCTTCCTGGGCAACGGGCAGCCCTTGAGGGCTCACAATGACCTCTCCCCGCAGCCCGAGAGCCCGGGGAACCCGCTGGAGAACGTGCAGACCTGCTGCCACGGGGACCACCACAGCAGCGGGAGCTCGCAGACCAGCGTGCAGAGCCAGGTGCACGGGCGCGGGGACGGCTCCTCGGGGGGCTCCACGCGGGACCAGAGCGAGGACCCGCTCAACTCGCCCACCTCCAAACGGAAGCGGGTCAAGTTCACCACCTTCGCCACCATGCCCTCGGACGAGCTGGCCTACAACTCCATCCCCATCGCCGACGAGGAGGACTTGGAGTGGGTGTGCCAGGACATGGGGCTGCAGGACCCCGAGGAGCTCCACAACTACATCCGCAGGATCAAGGAGATCGCTTAACGCAGGGGCAGCAGCAGGGGCGGGAGGGAGGGGCTGCCACGCTGTGCCACGCCACACCACGCCGTGCCACGCCGCCACCACACTTCCCCGGGGCCGGGCACCCATGTTTGGCTCCTTCTTCCGCACATCTCACGTCCTCACCCCCTCCAAAGGCGCCTCTGGCGGGGCCTTGTTTCAGTTTTCCTCAGCGGGTGTCCCAGGGGAGCAGCAGCACAGCGTGGCCCCCCAGCTGCCCACAGGGGATGGGGTCACAGCTCAGGGTGTGCAGGGGGAGGCTGGGAGTCCTGCTGGGAAGGGCTGGGAGAAGGGAGAGATCCCGAATTCCCCCCGGAGCCCAGCAGGGAGGTGGTGGGTGAGGGCTCCCCAAGGGCCTCCTCCAGCCTTTGCTGCGCTCAGTTGCACAATTTTGGAGGTGAGGGCTGGGTCACCCCATGGTTTTTGGGGTGTTGGCCCACTCTGGGTGATGCTTGGGGAGGCAGGAGTGGGGGGCACAATGACCACAGGTCCAGGGCACTGCTGTCCCCACCACAGCCCCAAATTCCTGCTGTGCCCTGCTCCCTGGCTGCTTGGGCAGTTTGGGGGTGGCCAGTGGGGCCATTTGCTGCCCACCCTGCCTGTCCCTCTGTCCCAGTGCTGGGACCCCTCCACCCCACAGCCCTGCTGGGGCCTCCAGGGGCAGCCACTGCTTTGTGGCCGCTCCCAGTGCTGGAATGTGGCTCTGGGATGGGAATGTGGTGTGGGGACACCCTCAATGGGACCTGGCCTGTGTGTGCCAGGGCCAGCCCAGCTCCCCCAGTGCCAGCCCAGGGGCCAGGCTCAGCCTGTGTGGTGCCTTCTGACTGCCATAACCCGATGCCTCCTGGTCCCCTCCGTGCTGGTGGCACCTCCCAGCCCCTCTGGCTCACCCAGCCCAGGGCCACCCCATCTCCCAGCCCAGTGTGGAGCATCCAGGGTACCCCCCTGGGCTGTGCAATTGTCCCCATGGGCACCGAGCATGTGGGGACAGGGACCCCCCCCAGCATCACCTGGTGGAAGTTGGCAGCGGATTATTTCTGGATCGAAAGTTACCCACCACTGTGTCTCTTTTTTTTTTTTTTTTTTTTTTTCCTTTTTTTTCTTTTTTTTTTTTTCTTAAATAAAAGACCAGAAAAGGAAAAAAATGAAACAAAAAGCAAAAGTGGCAGCACTGTCATGGGCCCTGTCTCTGCTGTGGTGCCTGGGGTGGGTTTGGGGGTGGCTTTTGGGGTCTGCTGAGGGATGGCTCAGCTTTGACTGAGCATTTTGTGGTTTGGAGGGTTTCCCCTCCAAAATCCTCTCCTCTTCCTGGATGGGCACAGAGCTCATCCTGTGCCTCAGTTTCCCTGGCAGGTAAGCCGTGGTCTGGGGTGGTGTGTGGTGTCTCAAAAGCCTCTTTAAGGAGTTTATCAATTTTGGGTCTATGAAAGTTTCTCCCCTGGGTGGCCTTAAAATTTACCTGAGAGCTCTATGCTGTTTTTCTATACACAAATATGTACATATAAATATAAATACAAGGGAGTTGAGACGTGCTCAGAGTGCAGGCAGGGCATGCAGGGAGTTGGTTTTTGTCTGAACCAGCCACAGAGCTGATTGTGGCTCTGAGCAGGAAAATTAACACAGCTGCCTCCCCTGCCTGCAACCACCAAACCTCCTGGCTGAATTAACATAAATGAATATTTGTGGGGGGAAAAAAATTTACAAAGTGGGGGGGAAGGTCAGAAAAGGATGGAATAAAATTTTGTAGCTGTAATAAGAGCTGGCAGTGCCTGACTCTGGTCCATGTGGAGGTGGGAGACGATGGGGACAGCAGGGACAGAGCTGTGGGAATCAGGGAGCTTGGCAGGGGCTGTCCCCACTGCCAGGCTCTCCCACCTCTCCTGGCTGCTCTCCCAGCTGTAGCCAAGCCCAAGGTCTGACACCAAGCACCAGCAGAGGTTTTCCAGCCCGTCACTTCCCATCCCAGCTGATGGATCCAGCCTAGCACTGGGAATCCAGCGCCCACAGCCCCACGGTGTTTGTACCCCCATTTTGTGTCCCTGCAGCATCCCTGCACCCCCTGGCACCTCCCCCAGGCCATTCCCAGCATCCCTGGGAATCATTCCTGGGTGAGGAACCAGGGAAAAATCCCTGCTCAGGGTTTTGTGTTTGCTCCTGCTCAGGGTGAAGAGAGCAAACCCTTCTGTGTGGCTCCATCTATTTATTGGTACCTTTAGATGCAGATATTTATAATTCATACATATGGATGTATTTAGGCTTCATACATATATATGAATCTCTAATGTCTATATATATATATTTATATATATCTATAAATGCTGTATAATATAGAAAGGCTTTGCTCAGGGGCAGGGGTGCACTTACAGACACCCCTAAATACAAATTCCCCTGAGTCTCACCCATCCTGGGAATTCAGAATATCAGCAAAGCAGCTCCCCACCAATTTTTCAAAAGTCCTGATGCTCTGGAAGTCCGTCAGCAAATGCAAAATACCCAGGGACAAACTCCAGGAAAATGGGAATTCTCTGAAGGCTCTGATGGTCCTCTTCACTCCTACCACTGCCAATTTATATTTTTTCCATAGGAATGATCCAGCTGGGACATAATTATTGATAAAAAAAAAAGACCCCAGAGTGCTGTTGGAGATGGGGAGATGGAGGCTGCAGCTTGGGGCTGGTGGCACCCACAGGGACAAGCCCCAAACCCACCTGTGCAACCCCAAATGCAGCACCTTCCCCTCTGACCGCCCCAGACCCCATTAAATAATCCCTCACCAAACAGCCAGGTGCCATCGAAAGAAAAAACCCGTGTAAAATAATGAAAGAGCAGCTCTCTGAGTGCTCCCTGTGTTTATTCCTGCTGCCTTTTCCCTGCTCGGTGGTTCACTATCTGTTCCCAGCAGGCAGGGACATATTTGCATTTTAATTTGGCCTTGTGATGCTGCAGGAGCCACCTGTGAGGAGCAGCAGGCAGAGCTGGGGACCTGCACCCTGATGTCCCCCTGCTCCCTATGGGGTTCTTGTGCCCCCAGCCGTGCCTTACAAATCCCTTAAACCCTCACAAAACCCCACAAACCCCACAGAGCATCGATGTCTCCGGGCTCAGAGAGAGGAGGGATCAAAGCAGAGTGAAAAATGGGGATTATCCTGTGCTGAGCTCAGCCCCCTCCCTTTCCCTCCATCATTTCCTCACCCTCCAGCCTCACTCAGAGCCTTTTTTCCCCAATTCCCTGTGACAGTGGTCACGAGGGTTCTTGGACGAGGGAATGTTGACTCCATGTTCAGAAGGCTTGATTTATTATTTTATGATATATATATTACATTATAACTATACTCAAAAGAATGGAAGGAAAGGTTTCCTCAGAAGGCCAGCTAAGAATAGAGAAGAATGAATAACAAAGATCTGTGGCTCGGACAGAGAGTCCAAGCCATCTGCTCTGTGGTTGGCCATTAATTGTAAACATTCAAGATGGCCCAATCAAAAATCCGCCTGTTGCATTCCACAGCAGCAGATAACCATTGTTTACGTTTTGTTTCTGAGGCCTCAGCTTCTCAGAAGGGAAAAAATCCTAAAGAATAAGATTTTCACAAAAAGATGTCTGCGACAATTCCCCCTCTTGGGATGCCTCCAGCCACTCCCAGCCGTGTGGGATTTGTCCAGGAATGGGGACCCCAAAATTTGTGGGGCAGGAGGAGATGCTGCATCCCGAGCTGCCCCATATCCCAGGGGATGGAGGGATATTCCCCACAGCCAGGCAGATTCATTTCCCGGGATCAGAAAAGCCATCCCTGACTGTCCAGGGCGAGTTTAATCAAGGTCTCTGTCCCCCCTCCCCGCTGTTGACATTAGCGGGGCAGGATTTGCGATTTAATTACTTTGCTAATTGCGCTGTTATTTCTGGGGGCTCGAGGCTGTGGTTTTTTTTTTTTCTTTTTTTTTTTGTGGCTGGCTCAGCGAAGATCCCTCCCTAGGGACAGAGCAGGGATGGAGGGATGCTCCTGTCTCCGCACCAGCTGCAGCTCAGCACTGGCTTCTCCAGGGAACAGGAGCAGGAAAACCTAAAAAATCAGATACCGAATTTTGGGGCTCCTCCTCTGCACTAGGAAGTTGATCCCTTCCTCCCAGCTGAGGATCCTTCTAAATATCCTAAATATCCTGATGCAGGTTCACAAATCCCACAGGAGCACCATGGAGCCTCAAATTCTTCCCTTTTTCTCTCCTCCAGCACTTTCCAAGGACAGCAGGACTGGAGCCCTCTGAAATATTTTTCAGGGCTTTCTGGGAGCTTTTGCTGCTCTCCAGAACTCCCCTCAGGCTTGCCAGGGATTTTGGGGCCTTTCTGGGTTTCTTTTGTGGGGGGTAAGGTGTCTCTGCTCATGTCATTGGAATTAAATGAGCTTTAAGGTCCTTTCCTCCCTGAATCATTCAGGAATTCTCTGATTTGGGGCAGAGGCTGCTCCTCCAAACCTCTGGGCTTTCCTTCCAGTGTTTCAGTAAAGGATCATCAACAGTGGTGCCTTGAGAAGGCTGGCCTAGAACAGAGTTACAGAATAAAGCAGGGATTTATTAAAAGGATCTCTTCCATGGATCCACCTTGGGCAGCACAAGAGCCCAGCCAGGACTGCACCCAAGATGAACCAAAATGGTCCCAAAATGAACCCAAGATGAACCAAAATGGTCCCAAAATGAACCCAAGATGAACAAAAATGGTCACAAAATGAACCCAAGATGTCCCAAAATGGTCACAAAAAGGACAACCAGTCATGAGACCTCTCACTTTCATAAATTCTTCTCCATTTGCATATTGGAGGTACTTGTGCAATTACAGCTTTACCCCATGCGGTCCCATCCTGCTTGTTTTTCTCTCTTCATTTCACCATTATTTATTATATTTTAATATGATCACCACTATTTCAGAGCATTATTTATGCTCTTGGGCCTGAGATCTGGATCATTTGTCCTTGGTGCCCAGCTGGAGCAGGAATTGTTTTGTCTCCCTCTCACCATCCCCTGATGTGAACCCCGACCCACACACTAAAGCAGCACAGAACCTGAAAAATAGAAAAGCCAAAACCTCAGGCATCCCCAGGACGGCTCTGGGAGAGGCAGATCCTTTAACCATGGCTGCATTTTCAATGAGAATTCCCATAAAGGAGCGGACTCATTCCCATTCTCCCGACTCAGCACCGCCGGGAATCCTTCCCGCAGTTCTCTCCTGCCCCTGCTGGGATCATCCGGCACTGCCGGGGGTGTCCCAGGCCAGGATTCCCTGTCCCCATCCCCAGGGATGTTTGGGATAAATCCATGGATAAACCCGCCTGTCCCTGGGGTTCCCAGGCCAGGATTCCCTGTCCCCCTCCCAGTTCTGCTCTGGAGGGATTGTTGGGATGAATCCATGGATAAATCCAGCTGTCCCTGAGGGTCCCATGCCAGGATTCTCTGTCCCTCCTCCCAGCCCTGCTCTGGGGTGGACCCATATTGGGATCTTTAGCTGCTCAGAGTGACCCTGAGAAATGTTAAAAGTCTCTTTTCCCATCCCAAGCACTTGAAGAAGAAGTCAGAACTCTCAATTTCTTGGTCTCAAGGTTGTTTATTATATCTTATCTATAAAAAATTTTTTCCTGCCCTGACAAGGTCCGTCCAGCAGGACAGTCCCAGGCACTCTGCCTGCCCCCAGGGCAGTGTTATGTCTTTATACTAAAATCTACAATTTTTATAATATTTGCAATTCCTTCCCAATACCTATCACCTATGTTAGACAGTGAGCTTCTACTCTAAACCAACCCAAAAGTGCCACCATCACAGCAGAAGATGGAGGCCAAGAAGAAGAAGAAGTAGAAAGGCTGGACACGCCCAGATTCCTCCATCTTGCCCCCTTAACCCCCATTCTAAAACCCCCAAAAATCTATTTTTTCACCCCGTGATAAATTCACTATCATTCTACTTAAACTTTCATAGCTTGTAATCCTTCATGTAAATGTTGGGAGTTGTTTTTTCCAAGGGCTAAATCAAAGGCACAGGGGTCTTGGGCTCTGTGCCAGGGTCTCTGAGCCCCCTGACAGGGTCTCGAGTCCTCCAGGGCAGCCAGAGGAATTTCCTGGGGTCCCATAGACCTGGAGGGATGTTTGGGAAAAATCCATGGATAAATCCAGCTATTCCTGGGGGTCCCATGCCTGGATTCCCTGTCCCCTCTCCTGGCTCTGCCCTGGAGGGATGGTTGGGATAAATCCATGGATAAATCCCATTTCCTGGGTGCACAGCCAGGCAGGACAGGCAGCAGATGCTGTCCCGGCTGCCTGGCTGCAGAAAAGCCCCAATTTTTTGTGAGTTCCTGGATTTAAAGGTCAGGGAAGAGCAGCTTGTCTGACCTGCTGTGACACAGCTCCCAATTATCCTGGCTCCCCTTGGACATGATTGAAAACCAGGCTGGAGCCTTTCCTTCTACCCATGGGAGAAAACATCTCCCAAATATCTGATTTTTGAGGCACGGCTGAGCTCTTTCTTGGAGCAAAAATTGAGGTTTTTTTTTTTTTGCCAAAATTGAGTTTGGTTTTTTTTTTCCAAAATTGAGTAATTTTTTTCCAAAATTGAGGGTTTTTTTGCCAAAATTGAGGGGTTTTTTTTCCCAAAATTGAGGGGGTTTTTTGCCAAAATTGAGGGCTTTTTTGTCAAAATTGTTTTTTTTTTTTTTTTTTTTTTTTTTTTTTTTTTTTTTTTTTTTTTTTTTTGCCAGCCTGGGTAAAGCAAAGCCAATTGGCCAGGAAAAAAAAAAAAAAAAGGATTTTAATTCCCTGGAAATTAGTGAGTTTACAGCCGGTTTGGTTGTGGCTCTGTGTCTTCATTGAAAATCTAAAGAGCTGCTCCACAGCATGGGGAGAAACCAGATTGAGGGAAAAGTGGCTTAAACTGAGACACATCTGGAAAAACCAAACTGAGCATGGAAAAATATTTTGTCATGGTCCAGCATGACAAGGACAAGGTGCAGAACCCCTCAAAGCCCTCCTGGGTGTCCCAGTGACAAAACTTCACCCACCTGTGCCTCAGTTTACCTTGCCATGGTCCGTGGCAGGCTCATGGCTGCAGGTTGGGATGCAGCCTAATTAATGTGCCATTAATTCACTGCTCGGTAATTAATCCCAGCTGGTTTTCACACCCTCTCTGACCTGGATTTGCAGGGTCTGATTGTGTCCTTTGCAAGGTGCCAGTTAAAAATAAAAAACCTCCCTCAGCCCAAACTTCAGCTCCAGCTCTGTCCCTGCCTTTACCAAGTAATGTCCCAAGGTTTGATGTCCCAATATTTGATGTCCCAAGGTTTGATATCCCAACATTTGATGTCCCAGCTCTCCAGGATCCCTTTTCCTGCCTGACCCTGCAGGTTCAGCCCTTTTTGGCTCCCTGTCCCTGCTAAAATCCCAGCCAGGCCCGTGCCCAGAATACTTGGAGGAGGCATAGATCACCCTAATGATGCAAATCCAATTAGCTGAGGGCTGAGCACTCCACTGATGAAACCCAGGGGTTCAAAGTGCTGAGCCAGCAGCAGCTCTGCCCCTGATCAATGCCACGGAAATGATCCTGCTGCTTCGTGGGAGCTCGTCCCTTGCTGTCCTCGCATTTCGTCTGAGCAGATTAATAAACCCCGTTCTGGTTTGGGTTTGGGGTGAACACAGAGGTGCCACAGTTCTGGTTTCACTGCTGGAAAAATGAGGGAAAATTGCTGCTCAGATGGGATTACCCAGAGGAAGGGGGGGATTCTCTGAGTCGGATCCACATTGGAGGTGGGGAAAATGCAGTTTTGGGGTTGGTGTAACCCAGCAGGGATTTATGGAGCTGCAGAGAGGGGACATGAGCTGGGAGAAGCACTGGGAGAGGTCCATGAGCACCTCTGAGTGCCACCTTTGATCTCTGGGGCTGTGCCCACCCATTCACCCCCCATGCTGGTGATCCCGACCCCTCTGGACCCATCCCAACCCTCTGGATCCACCCAAACCCCTCTGAATCCATCCCAACCCCTCTGGATCCATCCCAACCCCTCTGGATCCACCGAACTCCTCTGGATCACCACCCCTAGGATCACCCTAACTGGATCCAAACTCTCAGACCGTCTGATCACCCACTCTGGATTCATAACCCCCTGACCACCACCTCTGCCCCGATCCATCCCAATGATCCTGCCTCTGGACTCCACCTTGCAATCCCCTCTGGATCCACTCAACCCCTCTGGTAGTACACACCCAACCCCTCTGGATCCATCTCAACCCTCTGGATTCCATCCTCCAACCCCTCTGGATCCACCCAACGCCTCTGGATCCATCCCAACCCCCTGGATTATCGCATCCCAACCCTCTGGATCCATCAGCCCTCGGATCCATACCCAACCCTCTGGAGATCCTCCAACCCCTCTGATCCATCCCACCCTCTGAATCTCTCAGCCCTCTGATCCATCCCATTCACCCCCATCTGGTATCCGACCAGCCTCTGGATCCATCCCAACCCTCTGGATCCATCCCAACCCTCTGGATCCACCCAACCCCTCTGGATCCACCCAAACCCCTCTGGATCCATCCCAACCCCTCTGGATCCATCCCAACCCCTCTGGATCCATTCCAATCCCTCCGGATCCATCCCAAACCCTCTGAATCCATCCCAACCCCTCTGGATCCACCCAAACCCCTCTGATCATCCCAACCCTCTGGATCCATCCCAACCCTCGGATCATCCAGACCCCTCTGGATCCACCAAACCCCTCTGGATCCATCCTCACCCTCTGGATCCACCCAACCCCTCTGGATCCATCCCAACCCCTCTGGATCCATCCCAACCCCTCTGGATCCACCCTAACCCCTCTGGATCCATCCCAACCCTCTGGATCCATCCCAGCCCCTCTGGATCCACCCCAACCCCTCTGGATCCATCCCACTCCCTCTGATCCTCCAACCCCTCTGGATCCATCCAGCCCCTCTGGATCCATCCACCCTCTGGATCCATCTCAACCCCTTCAGATCCATTCCAGCCCCTCTGAATCTACCCCAACCCCTCTGGATACCCAACCCTCTGGATCCATCCAACTCCCTCAGTCTATCCCCAATCCCCCCTGGATCCATTCTAACCCCTTTGGATCCATCCCAGCCCCTCTGTAATCAGCAGATCCATGGGGAATCCCTGCATCCCCCCAAGATCCCTCTCCCCACCCCAGATCCCCACAGGGACCTGCTGGATCATGGAAAAGTTTAGATTGGAAGAGACCTTAAAAATCATCTCCTTCCACCCTTCCCGGACATTTTCAACCCCTCCCACTGTCCCAGGTTGCTCCAAACTCCTTGGATTTATCCCCTCAAAACTCCCAGAGGAAAAAAGACAGAAAAAAACCCCCACATTCAGAAATAAAAATATTTCCTCTTGACATGTTTCCCTGGCTCGCAAGGAGCCGCCTCAATCTTTTGATCTGGAGTTTCTTCCCCCCTGACGCATCCTTTGATTGCATTTATTTATTTTTTACCTTAAAAAAAGCTGGAAATCAACCCAAGCCCTTTTGATTTTGACTGGAACGGAGACAGAGCACAGATGATGTCTCTGGAAAGTGATTTCTGTTTTTTATTTTTCTCAACTACTCCAGAACCAGGAGAAAGAAAAAAGCCCAAATAAATCTGTTGTTGGCATAGCTGGGAAGGAGATATTGGGTTTGTGGCCTTGGCTCTGCTCTGCCATGAGCTGGAGATGCCAAAATGCCTCTGGAAAGAAGCTGTGGGTGCACAGGGATGGAATCCAGCACACCCAGAACCAGGATGAGCCCTCCAGAATGGAAATTATCCCTTTTGGGGGCATTTTTAAGGGTTTGGTCTCAGAGGGAGGCAGATCAGGGTTCTGCTCCTGCTCCAACTCATCACATAAAAACCTTCTCTGCCCCACAGAAAAATTGGGAATTTGGGGGCCTTTACAACTTTGAATATTGTTTTGGTTTGGGGGTTTTTTGTGGTGGTTTTTTTGGTGGATTTTTTTTTGTGGATTTTTTTTTTTTGTGGTTTTTTTTTTGTTTGGTTGCTTGGTTTTGGTTTTGTGGTTTTTTTTTTTTTTTTTTTTTTTTTTTGTTTTTCTGAGGTGTTTTCTTGGGTGCTTTTTGCTGGTTCCAGTGGCTTGGGGTTAACCCCAGGTGCTCTGTGTGCTACCCACACAAACCAGGTGTGGTGGTTTTGAGATTTCCTGGGATTTTTCATGTTTAATCTGCGTTTTTCATAGAGGCTTGTACAGCTTTTAGTGGTTCAACAAATTGTGAATTACACAAAAGCTTTGCATCACTTCCTTGAATGCCTCCCATGCCAAACCACCACACTGTGCACCCCGGTGAGCACCAGAACACATGAAACAAACACTGAGGGTGATCTCCATCCCAGCAAAAGCGCTGGAAATGGGAGAAACACAAACCAGGGAATGCTGGCAGCATCAGCAACAAATTTGGTGTCATTTCACCAAAAAACATAATTTCTGAGGTGTCTCCCTGCCAGCAAAGAGCATCACTTTGCACACTGTGAGTACAAGCAGGGCACATCCCAAAAAGCAGCTCCCCAACCCTCTGGAAAGCAGCTGGATCACTTCATTAGGGTGCTTTTAAAGCTCTCAGGTAGCTGCTTTATTGCTGATTTATTCCCTCTCCACTCACAACTGGTTTTCAGTCCCTGCAGTGCTCACATTTACCAGATCCTCTCACTCTCTGCATGAGCAGATTTTGGGTTTTGGGTTTGTTTTGGAGGTGATGGCCAGGAGAGAATTCTCCACCCACCAGCAAGGAGGCAAAGCCTCTCTGGAACAGCCTCCCAGGGCTCTGTGATATTATTATAATTTAAAAGACATAGATGCTCCCAAAACCTGCCTTAATTGTGCTTTTTGAGGCACTCTGAAGACCTGAACTCTTTTCCAGGTGGGCTCTGAAGGTACCAGAAATTTATTACCAAAACCTCCAGTGCTGGGATGTTTTATCCTTCCCCTTGATCCTGGAAATTGTTTTTTTGCCTGGTGGAGCTGGAGGAGGTTTTGTTTCTGAGCTCACTGATGCAGAGATTTCCCTCTAATCAGGTTGGGATTTCATTTTCCTTTCTCCCACTCCTCCAGAAAGGTTTTTCCAAGGGTTCAGCAGAAGACACAGCCTGGAAGAAAGGTGGCAAACCTGAGAGGGAGAAAGGAAACTTTTGAAACCAAAACTGATGCTGGGTTTGTGTCACGCTTCCCATAAGTGCCTGTGGCTGCTGTTATCCTTGGGTGGAAAAAATCCAAATTTATTCCCAAATTTATTCCCAAATTCTGACCCTCAGGGCCCTCCTTGGAACTTCCCTGTCCTGCAGGCCCTTTGGGCTGACAAATCCAGGATAAATCCCAATGAAAGGAGCCAGGAGCATCTCCCTTCTCCTGGACCAGAGCACTCAAACACTCTCCAGCCTCCCAGAGATGTGGATGGATCCAGACCAGCTGTGGGGAGCTCCAGCTGTTTCCCTTCCTTCTTTTCCCTCTCCTTTCCCCCTTTTCCCCTTCTCAGCGCCAGCAGCACGTGATTTACAGCGAGATAACAGCTCCAATTGCTCCAAATTGCTTATTGAGGGCCTCGGTGGTAAATCAATGGTTTTAAATGGGATCGCGGAGCAGCAATCCCAACAACAGCGGGATAAAAAATAATACAAAATAATACAAATGGAGCTGCCTGGCAGGAGGGAGAGGGGAAGGGCTGGGCTGATTGAACCCAGCTCTGCTGCTGGGTGGGCTCCAGGGGCTCGGGATCCACCCAATCCATTCGGGAATTTGCCTGGGTAAAGAGAGGTGAGGTTGCACAGAAAGGTGGAATTTACTGGCTCCTTTGTCACAGCCTGCAAAATTGGGATCAGCCCTTCAGCATCACACCCGAAATGGGGACCCACAGCATCCAGATGTGGCACCTGGCTGTCCCTACACACCTGAGCTTCCTCACGCAGATGGGGAAACTGAGGCACGGCATCCCTCAGGCTCAAACTGGGCTGAAACCCCTCCAGGGATGCCCGTCCAGCTCTGCAGGCAAGGTGGAATCCCCATCCATCCCCTCCAAATTCCTGGTGGAATTCCCCCCATTCCTCCCAGACCCCCCCCTAAACCCAGGCATTTTCAGGTCCTTAAATCACCTTTTTTAGGTTTTTTTAATTTTTTTTTTTGCTTTTAAGCACTCAGGTTCTCACCGTGAGTAAGTGAAAGAGAAACGCTGTCACTTAGCAACCTCCCCAGCCTGGAGGATGCAAAGGGAGGTGGGGAGAAGGATTTTTGAGTTTCCTCCTGCTGGAATTTCCAACTCAGTGCTGGAATTTCTGCATCTGTGAGATGAAGATGCAGGCGAACAAAAGCCCCATTAGAGGTGGCAGGGAGTGGATGGATGAGAGCCCTTCCCGTCAGCAGCTTCTCTTCCCCTTGATTAATGAATTTCATTTAGCACATTAACAGCTTTACCTTCATCTGCATGGTCCAGGCAGCAAAAGGCCCTGGCTCAGCCTTGGCTAAATTGAGATGTGAGGGACAGAGGGATGGACAGAGGGATGGAAAAATGGGTTTTGTCCCGGACAACAAAATCAGTTTGGGGTGCATCCCTTGTGGTGCATGGATGAGGTGAAAGGGCAGCTGCAAAATCCCAGGACAAGTTTTTGTCCCTGCCACCCAAATCTGGAGCATTTCCATCCATCCAGGCTATTTTATTTCAAAATGACTGCAGCAGGGACATGTCAAAGGCCAAGGGAGCTGCTGGGGAAGGTCGTGGACGTTTTGGGGCCATGTGGGTGAATTTGGATTATCTGCAAGGTGTGATAAAAAAATAGGGGATAAAAAACATTTCTCCTGCCCAGCACCCCCGGGTGACCCTGCAGCTCTGGGACACGAGGCACCACTGGAGGTGCCACCACCCTGAGCATCCCAGGAGCACCAGAAGTGATGGAGAAGAGCGAGGACGGTGCTCCTGCCAGGAGCAGGGACAGCAGGGATGGAGAGAAAGATCCAGAGCAGCAGAAACGATGCAGAAATCTCCCATTTTCAGTGTGCAGGCCACAGTGAGGGTTCCCATCATTTCTCCTCTCCCTGCCCTTGTTCCCTGTGGGTTTTTGGTAAATCCCACTCGGATTTACCCCAGGTACCTAAAACACAGCCCTGGGCTGATTTAATAAATAACCCTGCCCACACCAGCCGTGCTTCCAGCTGGATTTGCACGGCGTGCTGGAATTTTGGATAGAAAAAGGGATGGAAAAAAAATATGTTCTGCAGCTGCTGCCGAGCCTTCCCAAGAACTCACGGGCGGTGATTTTGGAGGCGAGGGCTCGCCCATCGCACACAATGCGCAATTAGCTCCATTTAAAGAGCTCGCTGTGGGGCTGGATTCGGAAAACGCAGAGCAATTTTAAACTCGTGCTGAACTTTAAGCAGCATCCTTTAGTCCTGCAGAGTGGATTAAACTCGTGCCTAAACCTGGCACTGGTTCTGCAATGCCCGATTTAAAACCCAGCCTTGGTCCGAGCGCGGAGTTCTCAGCACGTGCAGCATCACCGCTGGGTTTGCGGCATTCCTTACCCCTAGGGAGGATTTTCCTCCTGAAAACCTGGATGGAAGTGAAATAAACAGGGCAGGAGACTTTTCCTCCTTTTAATGCTTTTATTAAAAGTGATCAGCTTAAGGCTGGGAAGCTCGATGTATCCGCGGCTTCTCTGTTGTCGATCCCAGGGTGACTCGGAGGAGGAGGAATGTGCAGCTTTGTCCACTAAAGAGCAGACCTGGACGTCCCATCCTCACAAAGAAGTGGGCATAGCCCCAGATTTCAACTTTTGACTTTTCCATGCTTGGGGGTCCTGGTTCCAGCTGAGGTCTTTGCTCAGGGCAAGGGGCAACAAAGGTTTTTCGGCATCTCTGCAGGCTCAGTACTTTGTTCTTCATGTCTAGACATGACTCTGATCTCTTAATTCTGTATTGGCTCATTGTTTTTGGGGTCTTTTCGGTAAGTTTTTGGGGTATCTTCCCATGGCATGCTGGTCCCGAGGTTATTTTGCATCTTTTGATGCCGCCCTCTCATGTCCCCTCCTCTCACCATCTGGGGAGAAGCACCATCAACTTGGCCCTGCCAAGCGGGTAGAACTTCACTTTGGCAGCAACTGGTTTAACTGGGTCTGCAACCTTTTGTTTTTCCCCCCAAAATTGGCAGATTTTATCTCCAGACAACAGAAGGGGTGGCAAAAGTCAGAGCGCACCCTCACTGATACAGGAGGAGCTGCAAGTACAACAAATTCAGCTCCCAGGAGAGAAAACCTGGGATGGGAGGGTTTAAGGACTGGTTCCTGCCCAGGCTGAGGCTTTTCCTGGTGCTGAAAGATGCTCCTTGCTGGTGTCAGAGCAGGATGAATCCCTGGAAAACCACCCTGGAGCTGCCACCCGTGGTGGGGACAGACCCAGCCGAGTCTCTCCTCACTTTGCTGTAAATACTCAGAGATAGCAGCCGTAAAAAGCACCTCAGAGAGAAGGCAGCAGCAAAATTACATCAAGCCTAGGGGCTTAAACTGATTGAAGGATGCGTTTTCCAAGCTGATCCAGCTAATGCAGCAGCAAAGTCCCCTGCACTGAGCAGCTGCTGGAATTTGATCATTTTTTTGCCCTCCTAAATGGCCAGACAGCTGGGAAACCCCCTCCTCTCCCCTCCACTTGAATATTTTGGGAATGCTTTCAGAAGAAATGCAGAGATGAGGGGCTGAGTTAGCCAGAGGCAAAAATCTCTGAGACTTTCAATGCAAATAATTGCTGGGAAAAGAGGAAAAAAATCAGGATAATGTTAATCCTGGTGTGGTGCTGCTGCCTTCTGGTGCTTTTGGGGGCTTTGGATCAGGATGTGAAAGGGCAGATTGGGATGGGAAGGGAGATGGTGACAGCAAGGGCAGGCTTCAATATCTGTGTGTGCTTTAAAAACCAGGTGTGTGATGGTGTTTACAAGGGTCTGAGGATGAGGGGAGAGATGAGGATCTGACTCCATGTTTCACAAGGCTTGATTTATTATTTTATGATATATATTATATTAAAACTATACTAAAAGAATAGAAGAAAGGATTTCATCAGGAGGCTAGCTAGGAATAGAAAAAGAAGGAATGATAACAAGATTTGTGGCTCAGATTCTCTGTCTGAGCAGCTGACTGTGATTGGCCATTAATTAGAAACAACCACATGAGACCAATCCCAGATGCACCTGTTGCATTCCACAGCAGCAGATAATCAATGTTTACATTTTGTTCCTGCGGCCTCTCAGCTTCTCAGGAGGAAAAATCCTAAGGAAAGGATTTTCCATAAAATGTGTCTGCGACACAGGTGTCTGCACTCCTCCTCTCCCTGAATTTCCATCCTTTCCCCTTCCCTTGGGCACACAGAGGCTCAGCCCAGCCAGACCTGGCTTTGACAGCCCAGACCAGCCGGGCTTGATGGGTTCCGAGCCCTGGCACGTCTAATTAAGATTAATGACCGTGAGGATGATGTGGGTGACTCTTCCACGCAGCCCGAGGAGCCCTGACCTGGCCCGGGGTGACACCGGGCATCGATCAGTGACAGCAGCAAAGGGACAGCGGGGACAGCAGGGAGGGAGGGAGGGGTGGCTCAGCTCTACAGCAGGAATTTCCCCCCGGGAAATATCACTAAATGTGCCAAAAACGTCCTGAAGCCTCTTCCATTACAGCCTCTGCTTTCTCTGTGGTGTCAGAGGGGGGATTTTGACCTCAAACATGAGAACCAAAATCTGGAGTGATTCTTGGAGTAACCCCCAACCTTCTCAGCTCCCCAGCCACAGAAATCTGGGATTAAACACGCACTTCTCCCCTGTGAGAGATGAGAGGGAAGGATGCAGCTTCCCATCCCATGTCTGATGGACCTCAGTCCCTCCTTCTCCCCCATTATCCACAGGGATGAAGCAGGAGGGTGTGTGAGCTCCTGTGTGCCCCAGAAATTTACTTTGGGGTGAAAAATCCACATATGTGCCTGTCCTGATTCATCCCCAGCATCCCGCATTGCTCCTGCTGGCACAAGGGAAGGGGAGGCAAGAAGAGAGCAGCAGGATCAAAGGGCAAAATGATCAATTTTGGCTGTAAAGGGCAGCTCCAAACAGCATCATCCTGTGGTGTCACCTTTGGGGAGGAGAAAGCGGCTGGGGAAGGAGCACCAGGACCTGAGCAGCCACCACAGCCACGGCAAATTGCTGATAAAACCTGATTTAAATTCGATGGAAGACAGGAAGAATTATCCCAGAATGAATTCATTAGCGTGATTGGGCGGTGTTTGAGAAATGAAAAGGCAAAGCAGAGGCTACAAGCAGGAAAGGTGTTCCAGAGCCTTTGAAGCTCTTCCCAGAGGGATGTGCCTGGATTCCTGTGCTGAGGACGAGCCTCTTCCCTTCCCTTCCCGCTAAAGCCTGGCCACTCACACTCCATTGATGGAGTGGGAATTGCTGGTCCAGCTCCCATTCCGAAGGGATTTGACTTCACTTTGGTCCTGCAATCCTTTTCCTTTTCCTTTTCCTTTTCCTTTTCCTTTTCCTTTTCCTTTTCCTTTTCCTTTTCCTTTTCCTTTTCCTTTTCCTTTTCCTTTTCCTTTTCCTTTTCCTTTTCCTTTTCCTTTTCCTTTTCCCTTTCCCTTCCCTTGGCACGTGTTTTGCCTGAAGGGGAATCTGTTTTCAAAGTGAATCCTAAATCAGGCAGCCCTGGCTGCTTCCCTTCGTGCTCTCTCCATTATTGATGTGATTTTACCCCCAACATTCCCAGCTGCTGCTGCTGCTGCTGCTCCCCCCCTGCAATTCCCCAAATTGCACAGCAGGCATCGAGCTCCTTCTTCAAACATCAATCCTGGCTTGGGGCTGCTTCTGTGCTGCAGGAACCTTCCCTGAGGGTGGGACCCAGGGAGGAGAAGGAGAAGGAGAAGGAGAAGGAGAAGGAGAAGGAGAAGGAGAAGGAGAAGGAGAAGGAGAAGGAGAAGGAGAAGGAGAAGGAGAAGGAGAAGGAGAAGGAGAAGGAGAAGGAGAAGGAGCCTGGAAACCCGACCAGGACTCAGGGACTGAGGATGCTGTGCTCCCAAATTCACCCAAATTCAGCTCCCACTGATCCCTTTGGATTTTAGCTGTTGTATTTTTCATTTATTTGCAATCCTGCAGTTCTTCAGTGCATAACTCTAAACTCCATATTCAGTGTGAGCTGCTGTTTTCCCGTTTTGGTCAGATGCAAAAATTCCTCTCCAGGCATGGGAATCAAGGAATCACTGCCTCAGACCCTGAGAAATGTAAATAAAAGTGGGTTGAGGGGAGCAAATTTGGGGTAAATGACTTCATAACCTAAAGCTGTAAGTGGAAGATTAACCCCCAATATGCAAATGGACCAAAACTATGAAATTATAAAAACCTTTGTGACCCCACATCTATTTTGGGTGTTGACCCTGAGGGACTTAATCTGCCTGAAATGTACCTGAAGGCCCTTCAATAAATATAAATAAACTGCTTTTTATTCCCTTAATTCAGTCTGGCCTCTGTTTTTAGGTAGCCCTACCATCCCATGGGGGATTCCCTTGAGCTCACTAAAATCCACTGCAGGGCACTTATGGGGAGCAGGAAAAGAGGCCAGGAATGTCCATGCAGGTGAGCTGGGATGCAGGCACAGCCCATGGAAAGCTCATCCAAGTGGATCTCACCCAGCCCAGCACAGGGAAGAGCTGCAGCCAGAGGCAGAGAACTCCATAATCCATCAGGCAGGCTCTGCAGCAAGACTTTAATAGACTTATCTTCCCCACAATAATGTGTTTTATTTTTCCAGTGCCCATTCATTATTCACACACACATTTCCCCCTGGATTACGAGTGCAGCCAGAGCTGCAGGCTCCTGCCTCCTCCTCACTGCTCCAGCCCTGGTACCGATTTATTTTTACAGAATTAGCACCTGCAAAGGGGTTTCTGCTTAATCCCAGCACAATAATGTGGCTCAGTGGAGATGTCAGGGGCAGGATGCTCATCCCCTTCTTCCAAAATCCCTCAGAAAAAGACCAGATGGAGCATTCTGCATGGGACGGTTTGGGATTCTCCATCCAACTCGGGATTTTCCATTCACCTCCTGCATGGGATGGTTTGGGATTTTCCATTCACCTCCTCCTTGGGATGGTTTGAGATTCTCCATCCACCTCCTCCTTGGGATAATTTGGGGATTCTCCATTCACCTCCTCCATGGGATGATTTGGGATTTTCTATCCACCACCTCCATGGGATGATTTGGGATTTTCTATCCACCTCCTGCATGGGAGGATTTGGGATTCTCCATCCACCTCCTGTGTGGGATGATTTGGGATTCTTCATCCACCTCCTGCATGGGATGATTTGGGGATTCTCCATCCATTCCTGTATGGATAATTTGGGATCTCTCCATTCACCTCCTGCATGGGATAATTTGGGGATTCTCCATCCATCTCCTGTATGGGATAATTTGGGATCTTTCCATTCACCTCCTCCATGGGATGATTTGGGATTCTCCATTTACTTCCTTCATGGGATCATTTGGGATTTTCCATCCACCTCCTCCATGAGATGATTTGGGGCTTTTCCATCCACCTCCTCCATGAGATGATTTGGGGCTTTTCCATTCACCTCCTCCATGGGATGATTTGAGATCTCCCCATCCAGCTCCTGCATGGGATGATTTGGGATTCTCCATCCACCTCCTGCATGGGATGAGGTTTAGAAACTGAGTTTAGAAACTCAGCCCACCTCCTCCACCAGGATGGGTGAATGCTGTGCCTGCAGCATCCATGGAGTTTGCTGGAGGAAAAATGAGGGATGTATTCCCTCATGTACTTCTGCTCCATTCCAGTTTAAAAATGAGTTTAAAATGCTCCCCAAATCCACCTCCTGGTCACTCACTGGACCAGAACATCCCAACACACAGCAAAACACCCTGGCTGTGCTGAGCTGCAGTGTCCATGGATATTTTTAAACCCCTCAGAGACCTGGGATGACCCTGGAACGAGGGGAAGGAGCTGCTCATTAGTCAGGGACATCTGGGAAGCAGATGAGTGTTGGTGTAGCAGGAGGAGCAACATCTGCTCGGAGGCACGGAGCTCTGCACCTTGGCAGCCACATCTACAGCATTTCCAGCATTTCCACCATTCATTTCCAGCATTTCCAGCATTTCCAGCATCCCCAGCACTTCCAGCATTCCCAGCATTTCCAGTTCTTTGGGATGCTAAAGGGAAGGGAGGCGCAAAGCCAGCACTGCCCAGTGGCAGCACACCCAGCACATGGAGCCCCCAGGCTGTCACACCCAAACCCCCAAACACTCTGCAGGTGGTTTGGAGCTGGATCCCGGCTGGTTTTGGCATCCTGGTGCCTTGAGGAGGAGGATGATTTCATTTCCTTCCTTCCCTTGCCTGGTTCTTTCCCAGCAGAGGAAGCGAGGGCTCCTTTTTGCAGCACCAACAACTCCTGTGAGCTGTGAAGTGCTGGGAAAGGGGGAGAATCTCCTGGTTTCTCCTTCTGCAGTTCTGGGAGCTGCATGCTGTGCTCAGGGCTGGGTGCTCAGGCAGCAGAGGGGAGCTCAGCACCTTCATCCCAACCAGATCCCTTCTCCCAAATCCCAACCAGCAAGGATGGGCCGAGGGAACAAAGTCCCCAAGCACTCAGGCAGAGTTTTCATTGCAATTTCTTTGTCACAAGGACCAGAGAAGCCCCTAAAAATTTCTCCTCCCAGACAGGAAAGATCAATCCTGATTCTTCACCTTCCCAATGTGACACCCTGTCGCAGACATCTTTTATGAAAAATCCTTTCCTCAGGATTTTTCCTCCTGAGAAGCTGAGAAGCCTCAGGAACAAAATGTAAACATTGATTATCTGCTGCTGTGGAATGCAACAGGTGCATCTGTGATTGGTCTCATGTGGTTGTTTCTAATTAATGGCCAATCACAGCCCAGCTGGCTCAGACAGAGAGTCCGAGCCACAAACCTTTGTTATCATTCCTTCTTTTTCTATTCTTAGCCAGCCTTCTGATGAAATCCTTTCTTCTATTCTTTTAGTATAGTTTTAATGTAATATATATCATAAAATACTAAATCAAGCCTTCTGAAACATGGAGTCAGATCCTCATCTCCTCCCTCATCCTCAGACCCCTGTGAACACGGTCACACACCCCAGCCCAAATCCTTGTCCCCAGCAAGGTCCTGCCCTGTCCTGTTCCCAACCCTCATCCACTGCTGATTTTCTCTTCCCATCTTTTCTATTCCAGCTCCTGAGCTGTGTTTTGTTCCAAACCCCAATGTCCCCACCCAGCACAGGTCCCTGTCCCTGTGTCACTCCCCCTGCAAGGAGTTATTCCCACCTGGAATTCCTTTCCCCCACCTTTAGCCAGTGCTTTATTCTGCCACATCCCTGCGCTCTCCCTGCCTCCCATGAGAGTCCTAAAAAAGGCATCAGGCACACTAAAAAGGGAGAGAAAACATTGAATTCCTGTTCTAGTTTGTTCCAGAGCTGAGATGGATCTGGATCTCAGGATCCCTCCTCCAGCCCCAGCTGGCTCCTGCTTTCCCTGCAGAATGGTGACAAAGGATGGACACGATTCCACCTTGTAAAGATATTTTTATTTGATTTATTTTGTCCCTGCAGATGGCAAGTGCCAAGCTGTCCATGAGCAGGGACATTGGTGCACGCCAGGGAAGGGATTAACTGGTTTTTGAGCCCTCAAAATAGAGCTGCTCCCAAGCTGAAAGCACCAAGCTCTGCACCCCACAGAGGGAAGGGAAAAAAGGGAATTATCCCATAGGTAAACCCATGTAAATTCCCGGGGTGAAATGCCAAGGCAGAGGGATTTCTCCCACCGTGGTGCTCATCAGATGCTTCCAGGGCTGGGTTTGCTGCAGGAGATTTCCTGTGGCTCCAGGACAGGTCATTCCTGCTGGGACAGCTTTCCAGGAGTGCCCTGAGATTCCTGCAGAAAGGGACCCCTGCATCCTGCAGGAGACCAGTGCCAGCATGGATGTGCTGAGCTCCAGAGAAACTAAAAAAAAAAGGAGTATTTTGGTTTTCTGCAAGCCTGATTTCCTGAGGAAAAGAGGTTTATGGGGTCTCCCTCCCTGTGCCTGAGGCAGCTGGAGTGTCTGCTCTCCTCATGTTCCACTTTAGGAAGCAAGTGGAACAGGATTTGACAGCAATAATGGGAATCTGAGGAGAATTATGTTCTGACAGGCTTGGTGAGGATCCCCAGCCTGCCAGAGGAGTGAAGGACATAATTAATGGCCCTGCTGAGGAAAGGGCCGTGCTGGGAATGTCGTCCTTTTTCTCACCAGCCATCAGGGACTCCCCAGGCAATTAGGAGCAGTCCCTGGGGAAATTTCTGGAGCATCATCCAGCAGCAGCAGCAAGGAATCCACAGCTGGCTGTGCCCCTTTGGGGCGGTTTGTGGGACAGTCCTGGCTCGGGGAGGTGTTTCCTATTTGAGACCCCAGCCCTGTGTGGATCCTCTGGCGTCTGCTCCATGCATTTGGAAAGGCTTTGTTTGCCTCCAGGATTTGAGGAATTTGTAGATCCTCCCTGGCTGGATCCTTCCTTCCATCCTCACCTTCCTTGTCCCTTCCTGTGGCATAAGGGGAAGAAGGAGCTGCAGCCAGAGCTGCAGAATTCACGGATCCTCCCTGGCTGGATCCTTCCCTCCATCCTCATCTTCCCTGCCCCAAACTCATGGGAGGAAGCAGGAGCTGCAGGCAGATTTGAGGAATTAATGGATCCTCCCCGGATGGATGCTTCCCCCCATCCTCATCCTCCCTGTCCCCTCCTGTGCCACAAGTGGAACAAGGAGCTGCAGCCAGACCCGAGGAATTAACGGATCCTCCCTGGATGGATCCTTCCTTCCATCCTCATCTTCCCTACCCCTAACTCATGGGAGGAAGCAGGAGCTGCAGCCAGATTAGAGGAATTAATGGATCCTTCCTGGCTGGGTCCCTCCCTCCATCCTCACCTCCCCTGTCCCACACTCATGGGAGGAAGAGGGAGCTTCAGCCAGAGCCAGGAACCCATGGACACCCAAATAACTCAGGAACCCATGGACACCCAAATAACTCAGGAACCCATGGACACCCAAATAACTCAGGAACCCATGGACACCCAAATAACTCAGGAACCCATGGACACCCAAATCCTCACAGTCTGGATCCTTCCTTTGATCCTCACCCTCCCTGTCCCCTCCTGTGGAACAAGTGGAACAAGGAGTTGCAGCCATTCCCAAGGAATTCATGAATCCTTCCTGCCTGGATCCCTCCCTCCATCCTCACCTTCCCTGTCCCCTCCTGTCCCACACTGATGGGAGGAAAAAGGAGCATCAGCCAGACCCAGGAGCCCATGGACACCCAAATCCTCACAATGTGGATCCTTTCTCCATCCTCACCCTCCACCAAGGCACCTCAGGCTGTGCTGCCCTAATTTTCCACGCACAGGCACCATCCCCGTGTGCTTGTCCTGCCATTCCCACTCAGCCACAGGGATGTGCTCTACATCCCTTTCATCTTAAAATGTCACTCGTTCCCCCGGAATCCCACGGAATGTGGCTGTTGTGAGCTGAGGAAACACCAGTTTGGATCCTCGGGAGGGCTCGTGGAAAGGTTTGTTTCAAACCTGGGCTTGAATCTTCCTGACATCTTTTGTTTCCCTGGTAAGAAAAATGACTTAAACAGCAAAAAGCTCCTGGTTCTGTCGAGCTCAGAGCAAAGTGAGTTCTGTACAAACCATCCAGGGTGGGATTCAGGATCCTCTCCCACAGGGATTTTTCTCTCCTCTGACTCAGCTGGAGGGAAAGGCTTTGTTTGTCTCCAATATTTCCTTTCCCTTCACGTCCTTTATTCCAGTGTTTGGAAACAAACAACACCCTTGTGCAGCAAAGTTTTGTCTCCTCTCCATTTCCTTTCCCCTGAGAGGAAATAATTTGCTCGAGTGGTCCCCAGGCAGCTCTAAAAGCTCCATTTAGGGACCAAATTCCTCTTTACTGTGGTGAGGGACCAAGGGTCTGTTGGGATTTCTCTCCAACAACTGGAAGCACCAGAGAAGTGTTGAAATGTGATTTTTTTGACCAAGAAAAGGCTGGAAAAATGCAAAAATATCAATAACCTGCTCTGTTTGGCTGAACACATCACTGTGGGTGGGTGGGACTCAGCACCAGCATTTCCCCTGCTTTGATAAATGCACTGAATCCCCCCAAAACCCAAAATGTTTGTGAGGAAAAGGGAATAAAATAAATTAGCCCAAGTCTAAGCACTGGAAGAGCCCGTGGAGCCTGGCCCAGCAGAGAAATGGCTGGGAATAAAACAGTGAAATAAAGGCAAGAGGAATCAGTGTAAGTGGAATTATTTAAGAAAAGAAAAAGCTGTTAAAAAAAAAAAAGGAGGGGGGAAATTAAACCCTCTCTTGGGGGGGAATAAAAATGCTCCAGCAAAAGTAGGGCATTTGCTAAACAATAAAAGGGATGAGACAGATGATGAGGCTGAAATGGCTGAGATGCCGAACTGCTTTTAGAAATCTGCCTTTATCAGGAGAAATGTGGAAAAGTGGTTTGGACAATTAGGAAGTAACAAAAGGCCTCGTAAAAATAGCTCGGGGGAGAAGAGAAACACTCAGGAAATGGGAGCGTGTCGGGAGAGCATTAAGGGATTAACTGGTGGAGCAACTGGGAGGGACTGGGACGGATCTGCCACAGCACCAGCAGCTCCTAAAGGTGCTGCCAGCATCAACTCAGGGATTTGGGAAGCGCAGGAGTGAGAGGAAAACAAAAAAAAAAATCCCATCAGATTAATTGTGGCATCTTCTTTTTCTCTTTTTGTAGCAGAGGCAAATGAAAGACAAGCCAAGTGAATCCTCGCCGGATATCAGGATGTGCTATCGCTTCCCCCGGGGTGGAAGGGAGGGATGATGGAATTGAATTAAGGAAGAGGGAGTTAAAATTGAATATCTGAAAGGAAACTGCTCCTCGTGGTGATTCCATGCTCTGTTGGGGAGATGTGGCAATGAGGGAGTCGCAGAGAAAGTCCAAGAGCACCTGGAAATTCCAGTCCTGTTGTGGGGCAGCTCTGAGGAGCAGGAATTTGGGCTGAACCCTGCCCAAGGATGGCTCTGGGATGGGGGACACCAGAGAGGGGGGAAAAAAGAGAGAAAAATCCAAGTAGAATGGGTTTTCCTGTTTTTTTCTGAAATTACAGCACCTAGGCTTTCTCCTTCCAGGCTGGGAGCAGGAGATAATTTGGGATGCTGGGAGAATTGATGGATGGGACAGAATCCTGTCGTAGACATCTTTTATGAAAAATCCTTTCCTTAGGATTTTTCCTCCTGAGAAGCTGAGAGGCCTCAGGAACAAAATGCAAACATTGATTATCTGCTGCTGTGGAATGCAACAGGTGGATCTGTGATTGGTCTCAGGTGGTTGTTTCTAATTAATGGCCAACAACAATCCAGCTGGCTCGGACAGAGAGTCCGAGACAGAGACTTTGTTATCATTCTTTGCTATTCTATTCTTAGCCAGCCTTCTGATGAAACCTTTTCTTCTACTCTTTTAGTATAGTTTTAGTGTAATATATATCATAAAATAATAAATCAAGCCTTCTGAAACATGGAGTCAAATCCTCGTTTTTTTCCCTCAATCTGACACCCCTGTGAACACCAGCACAGAATCCAGTCCCCCAGGGATGATGTGGAGAAAAAGCCACCGCATTCCTGCTTCTCTTTCCTGCTGCTCTGGAGAGGCTGGCAAAGCAAAACTGCCCTCCCAGGACAGCCCCAAATCCAGCCTTTCCCAAAAATCTGACTGTGCCCAGCAGCAAAAAGCATAAATGGAGCTTGGGAGCATCCTGCTGCTCTGCCCAGCTCCCAGGATCTGGATTTTAGGGATATGGGATGTCCCACTGCCCAAATCTTGCCTCCTGTGCCACAGCCTGCAGGAAATGGGAGAGCAGGAATATTTCCCTGCTGGACCAAGACCAGCCTGGGGCTGGTGTAAATCCGGCCATTCCCAGGGGTCACATCCGCAGCTCTGACTCAGCTGGGCTCAGCTCATCACTGTCCCTGCCACCCCCATCCTCCTCCTCCTCCTCATGACCCATCCCAAACCCTGGTACAGCACAGGAGGCACCTGGACAGCTCCTTTGCACGGGGAAAAACAACTAAAAGGGGAAAAAAAACCCATGGAAAAACCTCTGAATGAGGCGATTTGGAACGCCAGCATCCTCGAGCTCTCCGAAGTATTTTTAGCAGCGGGTTTTGAGCTGGAGGAAACAGCTGTATGAACTCTGGCAGCGGGAGAGGCGGGAGGTGGGAGCCAGCAGCAGCCCCTGGTGTTTTCATCCCGCTTTTCCTCAAAGCACCCTGAGTCATGCAATTGGCAGCTCCCCCTCCCTGGCAAGCGGGAGCCAAGCAGCACCCGCAGCCCCTAAAAAAGCCTGAGCCCTCCCAGCGCCAGAAGGACGACAGAAATAGGTCCCTGCTGCTGCGCTGCCAAATGGAGCCGCCGCCACCACCCAGCAGCCAAAATTCCCCCAAAATCCCAAAGAGCTCCGATCCCGCCCCAGCCCATCCCCCGGGAGCACACAGGAGGGGCTTGGCCCAGCCCTGCACTTAAAGGATGGATTTTTCTCATGGATTCAGCGATTTAAACAAAAGGGTTTGTATTTTGCTTTAAATTGTGGCGCATTCCTGGGTTTAGATGGGGTTTGGGTGTCGCGGACATCTTTTAATGAGAAATCCTTTCCTTAGGATTTTTCCTCCTGAGAAGCTCAGAGGCCTCAGGAACAAAATGTAAACATTGATTATCTGCTGCTGTGGAATGCAACAGGTGCATCTGTGATTGGTCTCATGTGGTTGTTTCTAATTAATGGCCAATCACAGCAGAGCTGGCTCGGACAGAGAGCCAAGCCACAAATTTTTGTTATCATTCCTTATTGTTCTATTCTTATGCTAGCTAGCCTTCTAGTAAAACCTTCTCTTCTATTCTGTTAGTATAGTTTTAATATAATATATATAACAAAATAATAAATCAAGCCTTCTGAAACATGGAGTCAGATCCTCGTCTCTTCCCTCATTCTCAGACCCCTGTGAACACGGTCACATCTGGGAGATGAGAAACCCTCCTTTGTTTGGGGAAATGAATCCCTGCTCAGAGAGGAGCCGGTGCTCTCCAGCTCTCCAGGCTTTGATTTCCTCCCCGGGAGAGGGGACAGGAGGTGAGAACAGGGCAATAAATCAAGGAGAGGGTTCCTGCAGGGCTCTCCAAGCCACTGGGATGAGACAGGAATATCCCCAACTCCTGAGCAGCTGCTCCAGTTCCACCCACCTGCTCTGCCCTGGAAAGCCAGAGGAGATTTCTGATAAGCCCTGCAATGTTCCAGCCTGGCTTTTAGGGAGAGAAAAGGGAGAAAACGTTCCTGAATGCACCCTGGGATCTTCACCCACCTTTTCCCCTGTTGTGGGCTGGTTCTCTTGCCCCAGGCTCCTGCAAGAGGCTGCTCCAAGCTGGAGCACCCAATTCCTGCCAGTGCCATTCCAAGGTGGGAAAAGCAAAGTCACTCCCCAAGGATGGGCATGGGGAGGACTCTGAGTTCAGCTTCCAGGTGAGACTCCAGGCTGCTGCTGGGCAGGCCTGAAAATCCATCAGGGAGGTGAATTTGGGCTCGTTCCTGTAGAGATTGGTGAGGATTTTGGCCAGGAAAGTGCTGATCTCCCACTGGTACCGGCTCCCAGGGATTCAGTGATCTGCACATGGGAAGAGATCTCCTGTGCATCATGTGAGGGTGCAGAATCAGGACATGGGAAGATATGAAGGGTGAGCCAGGAAGGACATTCTGGGTTGTGCCAGCTCCAGGAAGGCAAAAATTTGGAGAGGGAAATTTTCTGGAATGTCTGGAATGTCTTGGTTCAGGTTAGTCCTGGCACGGAGCTGAGTCCATCCCTGCTCTGAGCTGGGCTCATCTGCAGCTCCAAGCTTGATGAAAGAAGAAGAAAATTTTATACACTCTCTACCCCTCTTTATCCATTTTATCCAGAACAACTTCTGGGGGTGCTGTTCCCATTCCAGCTCGGTGCCAGCACCAGTCCCTGCTATGGGAAGCAAACAGGATCTGGAGTCTGGGGGTGAAATTCCGAAATTCCTCGGATCCTTGGCAAGGCTGGGAGCTGCTGGCCTCGAGCCATGCAGTCAGATGGGTGTCTGGCACCAAATTCCACTGCTCCAGGAAGGAAAAACTTTCTCTCCAAGTTGAACAGAACCAAATTTGGCTAAAAAAACCAAAAATGAAGGGGTTCTGCAAGTAAAATGTTGGAATTGAGAGGACACAACAACAGGATTGGCCTGGGAGAGTTTTTGTTCTGTTTTAGCTTCACTTGAAGATGCTGAGCTGAAGGTTTGGCATCCAAAGGAGCCAAAAATGCTTCCTGCTTAAACCTGGGCCTGAGAGAGGGCTGGCTCCTGGGAATGGGGATACTGAGAGCAGCTCTGAGGGAAAACTCCACAGGATAACAGATCCAAAAATCAGAATTATCCAAATTCTGCCTGTCCAACCCCATTGGACAACTCAGCTCTGTGCTGCTCTTCCATCCTCCCCACCTGGGCAGAGAGGATCAGCCAGTTCCTGGTGTGATGGATGAGCAATGTGATGATTGACTCTCACAATTAAAAGGGATTGACTCTCACAATTAAAAGGCAAATATCATGGATATATGTTAACAGAAGTTTTATAGATTTATAGTTATGTTTTACCCTCCTTGTGTTGTTATCAGGGGCTGGCCTGGGTTTGGGATATTTGGGAGGTTCAGTTTGTTATTATGGCAACACCTGAGCTCCAATCAAGATTTAAGGAATTGTCTCTACCACTGGACAGTGAAGAGGAGATGGACAGAACTTGGGGAGGGCTAAAGGGTTAAAAGGTGAAACCACACCATTGTGGGTGAGCACATGGCGGGAAAAATCCTTTGCTCCCAGTGCTGTAATATTTTCTCTATTCAGTCTTCTGTTGTATTTTTGATAAGGTTTTAATAAACCTTTTAATTTTTTTTGGAAGTGAATATCATTCCTCACACTGCTGTGGGTTTTTTTCAAGGAAAAGTTTCCCATCTTCATTCCAGGGAAAAACTTTGGGCATTTGCTTGCTGGAAGTGCCCTGGAAGTGTGAGAGGGAGAGAAAGGGAAGTGGTGTGTGTGGAGAGGAGCCCTGGGGTGGAGCAGGCTTTTAGCTCAGGAAAGATTCCCAAAGCTTCCCAAACACAGAGCCCTGAGGTCACAGCAATGCTGCAAATGGACCCTGGATGCTCCATCTCCCTCCCCAAGAGCTTGGGGGATCAAGTGGAAAAATGATGACTTTTCAGGAGTAATAATACAGTGGAGATGGGAATAAAGCAGGAGGTCAGAGTGATGTGAACCTCCTGTTTTCTGTGAGCAGCACAAAAAGGATTTTTGCCCCCCCAATAAAAGCTGTCTCTGCCATGGATTGGGGCAATAAAGTCACATTTGCTGCAGTCCTGTGACACACAGGAGGTGTTTGGAGAGTTTGTGAGCAGTCCTTGATCCATCATCTCCCTCAGATCCTCATTTTGCTCCTGTTGATTAACTCAGTTCTTTCCCTGCCTCTCACCCCTCACAGCTCCAAGCTGCCAGAGCTTTTCCCTCAAACATTTGGGATGCACAGCCACGGCTCTTCATCCCTTTTGCCTTCCAGGTCTGCAAAGGAAATGCAGAGAAATGCTTCTGCTGGCTCAGAGCCAGGCAGGAGTGGGAAAAGGGAGCGGGGATGTGATGGAGATCCATGGAGAAAGTGTCACTGCAGGGTGGGAATTGTCCCCTGCAGCACCGTGTAAACATTGATTATCTGCTGCTGTGGAATGCAACAGGTGCATCTGGGATTGGTCTCATGTGGTTGTTTCTAATTAATGGCCAATCACAGTCAGCTGGCTCAGACTCTCTGAGCCACAAACTTTTGTTTTCATTCCTTTCTATTCTTAGCTTAGCTAGCCTTCTGCGAACCTTTTCTTCTATTCTTTTAGTATAGTTTTAGTGTAATATATATAATAAAATAATAAATCAAGCCTTCTGAAACATGGAGTCAGATCCTCATCTCTTCCCTCATCCTCAGACCCTGTGAACACAGTCACAGGAGGGAGCAACCATGAGTCTCTGTGGGTTGCATTAATGACTGATGCACCTAATTATGCCCTTAATTTGCACAATCCAGGGATTTCCAGCTCTTGGAAAGGCAGCTCCAGCCCCACTTTGAAGTCTTGCTGCCCCCCAGAAGGTCCAAGCTGCACTGGAGGGACTCAGTGGGGTTGGGTATTTGTCAGTTTTCCATCTTCCACCCCAAATTTCACAGGAACCTCCTGTTCCTCACCACACTGAGCCCTTGAAGCCATCCCAGGGCAAAACAACAAAAAATAAAACCTGGATTCTCCCACAGCAGCAATGTGAGGTTTTCACAAAGACCAGATTTTTG
The DNA here is from genome assembly GCF_028769735.1 of Zonotrichia leucophrys gambelii. Lineage (NCBI taxonomy): Eukaryota > Metazoa > Chordata > Aves > Passeriformes > Passerellidae > Zonotrichia > Zonotrichia leucophrys. The sequence goes on along the minus strand of NC_088188.1, from coordinate 5,909,413 downwards.
TCTTTTTCTAAGTCAGAAAAACAGGGCTGGAAGTGGGAGGCAAGCAAAGGTCTCCAAGCACAACTTTTCCCAAAAATACCTCTGAAAATTCACCAATAAATGACAATTTGTGGCTGCAGCTGGGAGAGGGGAAAAGGATCCTTGCTTTGCATAAAATTTTCTTTTGGAGTTTGTGTTTCCTGGGAGAAGATGGAGCTTTTTGGGGGCAGCTTTCCACAACCACATCTAATCTAATATTAGGATGGGGATGCTGTAGGAAAGGATCAAGGCATCACTTCCTCCCACCTGAATCCAAACTCAGCCCTTGCACTTTCCCCATTGTGAATGAGGACTTGAAAATTCCCTTTCAATTTGCTTTGGTGCAGTGCAGGAGAGCTGGGATGGGGGGATGTGGGATCACTCCTGCCTTTGTGGTGTTTTTTTTCAAAGTGAACTCCACTTGCCTCATGTGAAAAGGACACAAAGAGTTGGCTTTTGCCTTGGGAAGAAAGTGTTCTTAAAAAAAAAAAAAATTAAAAAAAGAGGCCTGGACAGCTTCAGAATTCAGTAGGATGGCCCAGGAGCTCTCAAAAATCAGTGAGAATGAGAGAGTGGAGTTGGTGCTAACAGACTGCAGAGAAGGGTCGAGGAGGGTCTCTCAAACCCAGCTGGAGCTTTAGCATATTTTGATTTTAACTCTCATCCTGGCAGTCCCTGAAAAGGAATCAGAGAGGAGCTGATTCCTCACTGAGGGGAAAACTCTCTTTCCCAGCCAGAGCTGGGAACTGGAGTCTGCTGAAGAGCAGTGGGGGGATCACCACAGAGCCCAGGAATGACCAGAAAATCTTGGATAATTTCTTGGACAGCTTCCTAAGAGCCACCAGAGCAGCCACGTGTGGCAGAGCCCCGTGGCCCCAGCCCAGGGCACGGAGATTTCCAGGAGGGACACGAGGAAAGGGAGCACCTGGAGCTGCTCCTGGCACCATGCAGCCCCTGGCATGTGGCAGGAGGTGCCTCCTACGCCGGGAGATGCCGATGGAGCTCCTCCACCATCCATCCTGCACCATCTGGCTCTGCCAGGGTGGGTCCTGGTAGGCTTTTCCCAGCTTTGCTGGTGGCTCCTATTCCATAGCAGGGTTTGGGAAGAGCACCAGGGCTGTCCCTCTTGAAGGTGAACCTGCCAAGGTTTGGCTCTGGGTCTTCACAAACAGCACAGATCAGCTCCACACCAGCAGCGATGGCCTGGGAGGCTTTGTGGGGATTGGTGGCCATTGGTTGGGTCATTCCCAAGGTTTTTTGGGTCTCCATATCCTGGGTGCCAGCCCACCCCAGAGCCTGGGGCATCCTGCAGAAGGTTGGTCTCCAATGGAGCAACACCTCAGCAGCTTCTTCTTCTGGGAGACAGGGAATTACAATTCCTGGTGGTGGGTCCCAAAGGGAGCTGTGTTCAGGGTAGGGCAGAGAGAACCACCACAGAGTGGCCAAAAGCCCCATTCCCAAAGCTCTGGGTCGCGGCTGACCCTGGAGGATCCCAACTGAAAAGCCCAAAGTGCTGTGCCCATGGCAGTCCCGTGAATATTGGGAAGGAGGTGTTGGAAGCCACCCTGGAGTGACCTGTTCCCATCCTGGTTCAGCCCTGGAGCAGCTGAGGATAGGGAAGAACATTGCCAAGTCTTAAAAAAAGCCCAGCTTTATTCCCAAGGGCTGGTTTGTGCAGCATCCCCAGCACTGGCAGCTCAACCTGGAATTTTGGGGACACGGAGGAGGATTTTCTGGAACATGAGTGGGAGCACATTCCTGAGGCTGGAGAAGAAGGAATGGTGGATGGAGAAGAGATGGTGGCTGGATAAGGGATGATGGATGGAGAAGGGAGGAATGGTGGATGGAGAAGAAGGAATGGTGGCTGGAGAAGGGATGGTGACTGGAGAAGAAGGAATGGTGGATGGAGAAGGGAAGAATTGTGACTGCAGAAGGGAAGAATGGTGACTGGAGAAGGAAGGGATGGTGGAAGAAGAAGAAGGAGGAATGGTGGCTGGAGAAGGAAGGGATGGTGGATGGAGAAGGAAGGGATGATGGATGGAGAAGGGAGGAATGGTGGATGGAGAAGGGAGGAATGGTGGCTGGACAAGGCATGGTGGCTACACCAACCCCAGGGACTCAACCATCCCTCCTCAAACCCCCTCCAGAGCAGAGACCACCAGCCTTGGTCAGGTTGGACCCACAGCAGCTGGAGCATCCTTTGGAGATCCCTTATCCTCCTGGCAGCTTCCCAAGTGCTGTGGTCCCCTCTGGAGCTGCTTTTCCCCCCTGGAATAATTTCCCAGCCAGGCTGGGCCCTCTGTGGCTGCCCAGGAGGAGCAGAGCTGTGTGGGCATGGGTGTGTGCTGAGGATGTGTCTCCCTCAGAAGCACGAGCAGATGGTGACTCCATTCCTGGAGGCTCCAGAAGCCACAGCCATTCATCCCCAGGAATAATTTTAGCCACAAAACCTCCAACGGCTGCTCCCTGCTAAACACACACACACACACTGAGGGAAAAAATAAAAAAATCTTTGGAAAGCATCAGCATTCCTGAAACAGCGAACAGTGGGAGGGATGGAGAGCAATTAAGTCGAGCAGTTAATTGCTAACGAGTGGTGGCTCGCTGATGGGTTTGGTGGCTCCTCTGGGAGGACAGTTCCACCCCTGTGAACTCACATCAAGTGAAATTTTTTTGCTCCTGGGCATGGAGCTGCAAATACTCCCCTGAGACCAGGGCACTGGGAGAGGGGAGCATCACCCAGCATTTCCAGGCTCCCCATTCCCATTTTCCCAGCTCAGACAGGTTCTGTGCTCCAGTTCCTCATGACTCTTTTCTTCATGCACAGGTGGAGACAACGCCCTGCTGTGTCCCAAATCCAGCTTGGGTGGGAAGGAGGACAAGACCTGGATCTGTTGTGGATCCCAAGTGGCCAATTTACTTTCCCAATGAGCCACAGTGGTTTTCCCACTGCTGGAGCTGAGGTGGGACTTTGGAACACTCCCTGTGCTCCCAAAAGCTGCATAACTCACCCTAACAAGGGGAACATCAGGATGCTCTGGAGCCAATCCAAAACCTCTCCCAGAATCTCCAGGATCCATGGGAAGCAGCACTTTCCACACCAAAACTTGGCACCAGAAGGGACCTTGGCCCAGCCTTGACCCCGCTCTCCCCTCCAAGGGTTAAGGCAGAGGCTGCATGGGCTGATGGAGTGAGAAATTTCAATTTGCTCTTTTTTTTTGTGGTTAAAAAAAGCACTAATTCATCCTAAATCTGCCTGAAAGAGCCTTAAGTGGTAATACACCGATAAGAAGACTTTATTTGGCTTAGCATTTGGGAAGTTTGATGTGTGTAAATGGGTGAGGAGACCAAAAAGGACTCATTTTCTCTCTCTCTCCTTTAACACAGGGAGCTGCCTGGCCTCCCTCCTGCTCTGCTGCTGGCAGGGTTTAGATATCCCAACCTTTTTTCCCCTTTTCCAGCAGGGGATTATGGCTCAGTGCAGGGTGGGCTTGTTTGGCTGATTTCCCCACAGATTCCTCATGGTGCAAGGAATTTTCCATCCTGCTGTTCCCGGGTGCTGCAGCCTCAGAACCATCTGTGGGGTTTTTAGGATTTTGCTGGGGTGAATCAGGGCTGGATTCCAGGTCCTCCAAGACCCCTGGAGAAGAGAGATCCCCATCCCTGCATTTTGCCATTCCCATCCTCATCTAAGCAAAGCAGGAATGTCGTTCCCATTGGCACCAGCAACTTTTGCTCTCTGAACAATGGGGGTTGGGGCCACCATTCACTTGTCCCCAAAATGTCACCAGCAGCTCCTTCCCAGCTCACACTTCCCTGCTTCTCCCAGCACAGCTCTTCCCATTTGATCTCCCAGCAAAATATCCCATTTCGGAGGGAGATTCCTCACCCTGATCCCTCCTTTCACCTCCAGGGCCATGGGACACCTTTCCCTGTGGCTGACAAGGCTCCCAAAATGCTCTTCCCAAATATTATCAGGGCTGGGAAGAGAGGGATCAGTAGGAGCAGGGAGAACAAACAGTGCCGGGCCTTGGGAGACTTGGCCAAGTCTGTAAAGGTCAGGGATCCCAGAAATGAGAGGTAAAATCCCAGGAAATCACCCCTGCTCCCCTGGAAATGGGTTGAGTACATGAATGGATGGATCTCTCATCACTGGTTGGTGTCTGGAGTTAATTTCTGCTCCCTATCCCTAAAAAAGAATTTTGACGCTCCAAGGAATTTATTTGGGTTGAAGATGAAAGTGTGCATGGGGATTTAAGTGTCACACCTGGAGCTCCTGGGGCTCTACATTTATCATTAGGTGATTTATCCTGGATGCAATGACTTGGAATTGTGGAATTAACCAGTGTCAATGGCAGAGTCCCTTATTCCAATATCAAACCCCAGCAAAGGGGCAACACAGGAAAGTGTCTGGAAGGAGCTGGGATGTTTCATTCTCTTGCTTTCAAACCAAGAAATTTCACTTCCTTCAGGATACTCAGCTCCCTTTGGATCACTTTGAAGTGAGAGTTTTGACTTCCTTTTAAGTGGATTTATTTGTTTTAATTATCTGATATGAAAAACAAAGGGTGGATGAGCCCTAAAATTATGGAGTTTTGGGGAAAGTGTGTAAAACCCCTCATCTTTCCCACTGATCTGGAAGGGAATGTCCTTCCCAGCTTCCCTCAGTTGGTTTTTTGGGATTGCAGTCCCCATGCTGAGCATCTCCAAGGGGATCTGGGGGTCTCTCCCTTGGGATGAGCCCACAGATCCAGGGAGAACAGGGGAACGATAAAGGAATGCAGAGCAGGGAGGTGCTGAGACCCAGCCAGGGGAGTTTCATCCTGCCTTGCTCAATCAGGAGGAATTTGTGATGATTTCCATTATTCCTATTCCATTTAGCTGAATAAATAGAGGGTTTAAACTGATTTCATTGTGTGCAGTCAGCTCACACAGCCTAAAGCAAATCAGGATTTTTTTGGAATTGGGGTGGTTTGGGTTTAGAGGAAGGATTTGCCACAAGAATTTCATGAGGTTTCTTACTGTTTCCAACTGCTTCATGTGGGGAAATGAGGGAAAGTACCAAAAAAAAAAAAGGGGGGGGGGAAAGATGAAAAATGGGAAAATAGGATATTTTTCTAGGATTTACAACAAAGTTTCCTTTTTCTGGGCTGATTTCAGAGCCCTTTCATTGGAGATGTGCTGGATCCATCTGGGATTAATGGGATCCAGTGTCCTATCCCTGCTCCAAACCTTGGGAACACCAGGAGGAAGCAGCAGCACTCAGACTTTTCCAGGGGTGACTGAACATCTGGATTTGTGCTCATTCCCTGCTCCCCTTTCCCAAACACAGGGATTTTCCAGGAAAGCTGTTCCTGAGGTTTGGCAGGGATGCAAAGGGCTGCTCTGTGGTCTGGGGGAGCAAACCAAACATTCCAGAGAGCTCTGGGATCATCCAGTGGGAGCTGATTCCTCCCCACGTTCCTCACATTAGTTTACTGCAGCAAAGAATTCATCTTTCCAGCTCATGCTGGGGATTAATTAATGGTTCTGGCTCCTGTGACCCTGTGATTAACTCATTTGCACATAATTGCTCGAAGACAAAACCATGGATTAGGAGCTTTTCTCTCTCCCCACCTCCCTGGGGACTGAACAGTCAAAAAATCTTGGATTTTTCTTCCCATTTTTTGCCTTTCCTTGCTTTTTTTGCACATCCCTGATAAAAAGTCAGTGGGAATTGATGTGAGAGGATATCCCAGTAGAAGACAGGGCCCAGAGACCTTCACTGGGCCCTTCACGACTGATGCTGAGCAAATTTTGCTGCCTGAGGGTGCTGTGGCACAGGGAAAAGGGCTTGGCTTTGCCCTGGGAATTCTGCAAGATGAGGATGAGGGAGGAGCGTGGTGCCCAGCAGGGTTTGGTGGCCTGAAGGGCAGGAACAGCAAGGGTGGACCTTCCTCCTTCCTGATTTTCTGATCTTGGGGCTGGGAGGTTTTGGAGTGGGAGAGGGGTGAGACAGAGATGTTGTGGGGTGGGAGCCATCCCTCTGGAAAACCTCGCTTTTAGGATACAATAAATTCATCAGTGCTAGGGGACTTAAAGCAGGACCTACAGAAACCCTGTGGGCCCCAGAGGAGAGGGACAGCCAAGGTCCTCATCTCTTCCAGACATAGAAAGCCCAGCTTTGGCACCTTCACTTCCCAAGGGATGTCCAGCATGGAAAAGAAGGTGGAAAACCTGGAGATCCCCCACAAGGTGACCTTCACCTGGTCCTCTGCCACCCAAAGACTGCTCCCACCCCACCTCAAGCTCAGAGATTGATTTCACCCCCAGAAACCAGAGGCTGCAATTTGCTCTTTTTGCCTAATCCTGCTCTCCCTCTGCTCCCAAAACCATTCCAGTGTGAGATTCTGGAGTTAAAACTGGCAGGAATAAGGAACTCTGCTGGGCTCCCTCCTTCCACACCCTTAATCTGTTTTTCAGGGAGTCCTCTAGCATTTGGAGTTGGCCTTTGGAAACCAAGGAGATTCAGGCTCAGGAATGAGTTGTCCCTGCTTGTCCTCAGCTCTGCTCCATCCTCGGGACCAGCAGATGGGATGGGGCAGGAGGGGAATATTCCTTGGCTGGGAATATGGGATGGCTGAAGAGAGCAAAGCAGGGCTGAGGCTGTGAGAGATGGTGAGAGAGGTTTGGAAAGGGCTGAATATTTGGATTATGGAGTTAATCCAGATTTTCAGGACACTGACACGCCTCAGGATCTGCTCCAAGCAAGAAAACCACATTCCATGAGACAGAAACCTCTCTCCTTGCTCTGGGAAGCACTGGGAAAGCCCATCCCATGCTGTGTGGGCCCAGCAGGACTGAGAATTAACTTCAAATCAAACAATTATTTCCTTAATTTCTCTCAAGCTTCAAACGTCTCTGATTGCCAGTGGGTTTCTTTGGGGGAGGGCGTTGAGTTTGTTTTGTCTCTTTTTTGTTTCTTTTTTTGTCGTATCCCTTCTTCCCCTCTTTACTGAGGGCTCTAATTGTGTCATTAGTAATTAATGACTTTGGAGGGAGACATTTTCTGTTTAATTAAAGGAAGAAAAGCCTCTCTCAGCACGGGCAGGATTTTCCTGGAGCATTTTTGTCTCTCCTCCAGCAATCAGGGAAGGGCCTGGGGACATTTTCTGTGCTGGTGTTTCCCAGGTTGGAGATGTCACACTCCCACCTCCACACCCACATCCTCTGTGCCTTGGAAAAAGTGAGATGGGGAATTTTAACTCCAGAAGGGATGCTCAGAGTGGGAATTCCTATGGAAAAGCAGCCTGGGTGGTGCAAAGGAAAGGGGAGGGGGAAAAATGAGGAGGGTGAGGGAAAAAATGAGAGATGGGAGTGAGATAAGGAGGGGGTGTGAGGGAAATAATGAGAGATGTGAGGGAAATGATGAGAGATGTGAGGGAAAAAGTGAGGAATGTGAGGGAAATAAAGAGGGATATGAGGGAAAAATGTGGGATGGGAGCAAGATAAGAAGGTGTGTGAGGGAAATAATGAGAGATGTGAGGGGAAAAGTGAGGAATGTGAGGGGAAAATTGAGGAATGTGAGAGAAAAATTGAGGAAGTTGAGGGAAATAAAGAAGAATGTGAGGGGAAAAATGTAGAATGGGAGTGAGATAAGGAGGGTGTGTGAGGGAAATAATGCGGGGTATGAGGGAAAAAGTGAGCGATTGTCGTGGTTTGACCAGGAAGGAGTGGGAATTCTGGGAAGCTGTGGTCAAACCAATGAAGGTTTTGGGTTTGAGACTGGCGTCCGGTGTGGCCAGTGGGGTTTGGACACACCTCCGAGAATACACAGGGGTTAAAAGCAAGGCACTGCCCTTGGAACTCCCTCTTTGGGACATCGTCGGGCGAAGAGGTCAGATCTCTTCCCCCGCCCAGCCCGCTGCTGCTGGGCGGGGGAGGGGCGGCCATGCGGTAGGCCCGGGGCCTGGACAGAGGTGGGGGTTGAGGGGGCTTTCAAGGATGGAAGGGTGGGGGAGCCCCAAGAGACATCGAGACATCGGGCAGCCCCCCCCCCCCCCCCCAGGAGAGCAGCCAGCCAGGAGGAGAAGGGGGGAGGAAGACTGCCCGGCCGGAGCGGCAGCGTGTGGGCAGCGTGTGTGGGAGTCTGGGAGTCGCTCCGGGACCGACAGAGACTGAAAACTTTTAACCCTTTCTTGCATGATTGGGGCCTTGCAAAAATGCTAATCCTCCTCGAAGCTGAATAAGAAGGGAGATGAGAGATGAGATGACCTGGCCCGAAGAATGTGGAGATGATTGGATGGGGAGAGATGATTTGGAGTGGCCTTTTGGCTGGACTTTTCTCGTGGCTATGGACTCAGTTGTTCCTGTGACACAGACTGCATTTAGGGGGAGGCAGTGCCTCAAAACCAGGAAGGTTCTTCGTGAGGACCCCCCGGCCCCAGGGGGTTGGAAAAATATGGGGGGGACAGATGTCCCAAAAGCAGAGACTGTGCCTTTTTGGAGTGAGACAAGGCATCCTTGAAAGACAACCCTAAAAGCAGCTCTGGCCATGCGCAGTGGTGAGAGCACTGGGCATGGAAGGAAAATGTCACAAGCGGCAAAGGGACTTTTTTTTTCCGGGCGGTGCCGAAGTGACAAAGAAGCACACGAGGTTTCAGTGTGTTTCCAGGAGAAGCCTATGGAACGAGAAGGACTCCTTTCCTCTTCATGAACTGCAGTTTGAGTATACTAACGTGTGGGGCCAAGGCTGGGCAGTTGTTTTGGGAGAATGTATTGGATTGGGAAAGTCAGGTGGTGGGGGAGGAGGAAAATGGTTTTTTGTAAGGTTTTCAATTTTTTTTTTCTTATAGTCTTTCCCTATTTTTCCTGTAGTTTTAGGTAATAAAGTGTTCTTTATGTTTAAGTTGGAGCCTGTTTTGCTTATTCCTGGTCACATCTCACAGCAGACACCAGGGTGAGGCATTTTCATGGGGGGCACTGGCTCTGTGCCAGGCTCAAACCATGACAGCGATGTTAGGGAAAAATTGAGGAATGTGAGGGAAATAAAGAGGGATGTGAGGGAAATAAAGAGGGATGGGAGTTAAAAAATGTGGGATGGGAGTGAGGTAAGGAGGGGTGTGAGGGAAATAATGAGGGGTTTGAGGGAGATAATGAGAGTATGAGGGAGATAATGAGAGATCTGAGGGAAATAATGAGAGGTATGAGGGAAAAAATGAGGAATGTGAGGGAAATAGAAGGATGTGAGGGAATAAATGAGGGATGACAATCTTGGCTGCCCCAGCAAGGAGGGCTCAAAGTTGCTGCAGGAAGAGGGGAGGAATTTGGGAGGCTTAAAGGGAATTTTGTGGTCCTGCAGCTTTCCCAGAATGAAATTTGTGCTGGCTCCTGTAGCCCAATTACAGCAAAAACACCAGCAGAATTGAGGTTTATTATCCAAATCTGCTCCTGTCTGCACCTCGGGAGCCTTGCACTGGGGGCAGGCTTATTTTAGGGAGGAAAATCAGGAATCCTGAGGGATCCTGGCCCTTCTCAAGCTCTGCCAGTGTTTGCAGTTGTCCCGTACTCTGCTCTGGGGTATCTCACCAACTTCTCAATTTTTTTCTTCCATTACAGCAACCACATGCAAAAATCAGAAATCTGAGGCAAAATTCAAGCAAATAATGAGGAAAACTCCCATTATTCACCTAGAGCTGTGGGAGGGACGATGGCCAGGACTTAACAGAGCTCCAAATCCATTCCATGAGCACCTGAATGGGGATGGATCCCTCCAGGACACCTCCCACTCAAGGCAAATCCCTCCTCTATTTGCTCCAGGAGGCTTCATCCTACCCCTGCTCCTCCTTATCCCTCCCCTTTTCCCCTTTTTTGCCCAGTTTTTATTTTTAAAACTCTCTGGGAGCCTCCCATTAAGTGTGGCTTGGAGAAAGTAATCAAGCTATTTCTAGGCAGAGAACTAATTTAATGCATGGATGACTTTAGCTCAAAAGAAGAAATAAGGACACTCAGGCATCCTAAGGGAGCAGAATAATAGGGTAATTTGCACAAGATGAGGAGAAAGGGGGGAAAAAAAAGGGCCACTACTTCTTTGCATAATCTTCTTTCTAAATCTCCTCTCTCCTGGTTGCTGGTCAAAGCCACTGAGTTTTAGGCTGAATATCCAAAGAGAGAAAGGCTGGAGAAATTCCAGAAAGGTGGAAAGAATCAGGCAAAGGATGAGTTTTTTTTGGTTTTTTTTTGGGGGGCAAAGAGGCAGTGAAATTTTTAGTGCCTGAGAAAAACTGCAGTCTTCCCAAACACCTAAAGGGACGAAAAGCAAGGAAAAGGGAAGGTGGGAAAGGCAGGGAAATGCCACTCAAAATGTTTCCTTCTGGCGACGAAACTCTAATATTTAGAGCTGCCTGATTATATGGAATAAAAGAAATGTCAGCGTGAAAATCACTTTGAGGTGTAAAATTGAAGCTTTCCCTTCCAGATGTGTGGAAACAGGGATGTTTTCACTTTGCCAAAAAGCTCCGTGACAGAATTTTCCCTTCCCTTGGCCCTCCCGCGCGGGATTTGATTGAAAGCACCACTTTCCTGCAGGAAGTTTTCGTGATGAGAAAACCTCCTTTCCTGTCAATAAAGCTGCTCCTGCTGGGGATTCCCAGGCACTGTGGAGATCCACGGGGATGGGCAAGTGATGGGAATGATAAAATCAGCGTGGTTAAGGCACCAAGGAAAATGTTTGGGCTTGTGAGAAATGATATTTGCTTTTGAAAAAATTTAAAAGGTTTATTAAAACCTTATCAAAAATACAACAGAAGACTGAATAGAGAAAATATTATGGTGTTGAGAGCAAAGGATTTTTCCCACCACGTGCTCACCCACACAATGGAGGTTTCACCTTTTAACCCTTCAGCCCCCCTCAAGAGTTCTGTCCATCAACTCCTTCTTCACTATCCAGGCGTGGAGATCAATTCATTAAATCTTAATTGGAGGTCAGGTGCTGCTATAACAACAAGCTGACCCTTCCAAATGTCCCGAACCCAGGCCCCCCCGATAACAACACAAGGAGGGTAAAACATAACTATAAATCTATAAAACTTCTCTTAATATATGTACATGATATTTGTCTTTTAATTGTGAGAGTCAACCATCACATTACTCATCTATCACAGGCTGGACCACAGGATTCTGTCCCCAAACCCCCAAAAAGCAGGATCCAGGCGCAGATTCCCTTCCTGCATCCCTGCTTAGCTCCATGGACAGGGAGAAAAAATAGAAATTGGGTCAGGATGGATTTGTGGGATCTTTGGCAGAGTGACTGGGATGGGCAGCTCGATGATGGATCCCTGGTGAGATTGCCCGCACAGAAACTGGTCCCTGCAGGGCACAGAGGTCTGGGGATGTTGTGAGGAGGTTTGATCCTGTCACCAGCCAGATCAGGAAGAAAGAGCCTGTTCTTTTCCTCCTCCATCCTGTTTTTCTCCTCTCCACGGGGTTGCTCCTGGATTTCTCCTCTCTTGGCCTATCTGGACCTCATGAGGACCCATTTTTGGGGCTTGTCCAGGTCCCTGTGGAAGGCATCCCACCCCTGAGGCATGTGGAACACTCTGCTCGGCCTGGTCCCACCTCCAAACCTGCTGAGGGTGCCCTCAATCCCAGTCTGTGACACTGGTGGGGACATCACACATTAGTGGTCCCACTCCAGACCCCCGGGTTGTCACCAATCTGCACCTGGACACTGAGCCATTGGCCACCATCCCCTGCATCCCTCATCTCCTCCCAAGCTCTTCCTCAATGTGGGAGGCCCCCAAGGGTGCTGAGAAGAGGAACAACATCCTTGGGTAGGCTTGGAAAGACCCCGTGGATGGAGAGCGGGAACACCAGGAAAGAGTTGTAGCATCTTATTAGTAAAGGGCAGCTGAGTCTCTAATTAAAATTTGCCTAATGACCTGGCTGCTTCGTCATTTTCACTATCAGCCTCAGTAATTGAACGTGACAGGTACTTAGGCAAAGATGAAATTAATTTCTCCTTTATAAAAAATTAAAGTGGCAGAGCAGGATTTGGCTGTGCCCGGCTCCTGCTGTCCCAGCACAGGGTGGGCTTGGCTTTGTGGCCCCTGTGCCACAGTGGGGCTCACCTTGGGCAAGGTGGGAGGAGGAGGAGGAAGGAGAAACACAGAGCAGTGGTTTCTTACCCTTAATCCCAGCTGGAAAAGTGCCCAGATGGTGGAAAAACACTTCCACAGAGACTCAGGGCCTGCTCTGCCTTGGGTCCTGCAAAACCACACAAACACCAGGGATCAAGCCTTGGTTTTTCTCAAGGAAGGAAAAATAGATCTACAGTTCTTTCCTAAAATCCTGCTCTGATTCCCCATCTTTTTATGGCAAATCTGATGTTCTCCTGCTGCAGCCTGTGTCCTCAACTGTCCTCCCATCCCATCCCATCCCATCCCATCCCATCCCATCCCATCCCATCCCATCCCATCCCATCCCATCCCATCCCATCCCTCAGCAAATTCCCTTCCACTTCTCCAGGCCTCCCAAAAAGGAACGCATCCAGGAAACCAGCAGGAGTTTGGCACCCACAGGCAGCCCCTGGGTGCTCCCTGGGAACACAGATCCATCCCTGCTCCACCTGTGCCCATGTCCCCCACCTGGGCAGCCCACAGAGTGTCCCAGCCCACAGGACAATGCCAGCCCTTCTCTGTCCATCTCCTGGACAAGTGACAGTGGCAGAATTCCCATCCTGTCCTTGGGGAGACCCGAGGCTGCGGAGGTGGACGGAGTGCTCGGCTCCAGCAGCCCATCCCTCATAGCTCATGGCACATTGATTCTCAATTCCAGCCCCGTAGGTTATTTAATTGGGTAGATATCCCTTCAATTTTCTCCTCCAGCGATGTTATTGATGGCTGAGGCCTCTCTGTTCCTTCAAAGGAGCCTGGCTGCAATTAGAACAACACTCAAACACTCAGCTTTTGATTCTACTCCACACCCAAATCCCCAACAAACCACTTAGCCCATCTTGGAGGAATTCACTGTCCCAGGTTCAGCCCAGAGATCTCCTGCACTGCCCTGAGAGCTGCAGTCATTGCTCTTCCCTCTCCACTGCTCTCTACCAGGTAATTTTTGGACAATGCTCCATGAAAACCTTCCATCAGAGGGTGGCCCAGCTCACCCACACACTGTCCAAGCTGGGGCTGGTCGCTGAGGCAGCTCCAGGACAGGTCTGGGGGTCAGTCCACCCCCTGACCATGGATCAGGAACTCCCAGTAACCCTCAGTGTGGCACTGGGTGTGCTGGAGGTGGGGAAGAGAAGCAGTGGTGTGCTCCAGGCAAGGCAGCATGGAGAGATCCAGGGTGGCCTTTTCCTGGACATTCTGTGTCCCAGAGTGCAGCCAAGCCCTGGCAAGTGGGAGAAATGTGGGCTCAAACATCCCTGGCTCTGCTGCATGGGAAGGAGACCAAACTAGGTCCCAGGTTCTTCTAGGACCCCGACTCTTGGGGGACAGGAGAAACTTCTGCCACTTGTAGCAACTCTGCTTCCTCCAGAAGGACCCCAAAATACAGCCAGAGGATTTCCCAGCCTGGAGATCCTGAAATACGAGGAATTTCTCCTCCAGATTGTTTGCAATGGGTGTTGTTGGAAGCTTGGTTTATTTCATAAGAGCTGGGTTGGTTCTGGTTCCCCCTGCCCAGGAGTTTCTCATGCTTGAGGAAAATGAGATCTCCAGTGAGTTCTCGTCCTCTCCTGGCACTGGGAATACCCAGGTGCTTCCCAAGGGTCCTCCCTCCCCTGTGACAAATCCCTGGTTTCACCTCTCCCCCACCCAGACTCGTACTTTATTTCAGGCTTTATCCTTTTTCTCACCCCCTTAATTCTTGATGGATGTAGTCTCAACCTTTATGCTATCTGAAAATGAATATTTCACTAGAGTATAAAAAGCTGAAATTACATGAATTAATTACACCTAAATATTCCAGTGAGTGTTTGACTGCCGGGGTGGAAGTGCTGGAGGTGGAAGGGGATGTTTTGGCTGGGCTGGGCAGATCCCAGCAAACACAACCAGAAAGTGCAGCCCCTCTCATTTTTGGCACATTTTGGCACATTTCCATGCAGAGGGCTGGAAAAAAAGCAGGTGGGAGCTCTGTGGGCCACCCCACAAGCACTGCACACCTGTCCCCTCCACGACACAATGTCCCCAAGGCCATGGGGAGCGCTCCAATTGTCGCTGCTAATTACGTTAATTACAGCAGCCGGCAATTCCGTGCTCCAGATGAACTCTGGGATCTCCCTGCGAGTCATTCCTGGCAGGAGTTTGGGGTCTCTGATTAAATGTGGGGATGGTGTAGGAGCACCTGAGCTGGGAATGCTGCTCTGGAGGGGCTCCCTTTGCTCCTGGGATTTTGGGGAAGGAGTGAGGAGCTTTTGGGGTGATGCCCACAGTGATTGGTGGGGTGTCCTGGTGTAATGAATTCCATGGAATTCCTGAGCACAGGGAGGGGACAGAGAAGCCAGGGGAAGGTGGTGACACATCCACTGCCCCTGACCCAGCTGGACAAGGGCTCATCCTCCACCTCTCCCTGTGAGAGCTGTGCCAGGAGTCCAGGATGTGGTTGGAGAGCCAGGGAAGGTCTGGGCTGTGGAGGAGGAGGAGGATGAAGAGCCCAGGACAGTGGGGTAACTCCAACAGAGGTGTTTTTCCAGGGAGCACAACGTGAGAAGCTCCTGCACCATCTGCTCCTGAGCACCCTGCATGCAGAGAACCAGCACTGCTCTCTTCCCTCTGTGCTAAAAATACTCCCTTTCAAAAGAAGAAAACCCAAAAAAAAACCCACACAAAAAACCCCAGCAAAAAAACCCCTCACACATACAAAAAAATTAGAAAAAAATAAAAAGGGAAAATAATTGAAGACAGGGAAATGAGAGGAGTATAAACAAAGACTCCATGGAGACCACGGGTTTCGGCTCCTCCAGCTGCATCAGGTCCCTTCCCCCATTTCTCTGTCTCACATTTTAGGGCAGGAAGATGCTGTTGCTGGGTTTCTGTAGCTCTGGGAGAGGCACATTCCCACACACGCACACTCACACACCCACACACACACCCCAAGCTCCTGTGCAGCCACCTGGGTGGCACCAGGGCTGGGCTGTGCCACTGCTCCCTCTCTCTGGTGACAAAGTGAGGGGCAGCAGGTGGCACAGAGAGGGGAGGGGGACTCAGGGGATGGTTTATAGGCAGAGATCCCCAAAGTGGGGGTCCCCAGGAACCCCAGCTCCACCTCCATCTCCCTGCCAGGACCTGCCTTCCCTGGGGTCCTCAAGCCATGATCTTCCAGCAACAGGGCCCCAAACCTGGGGGATTTTAACTCAGCTGATGCCATGCAAACTCTTTTGGGACATCACTAATGGCCCTGGGGCTGGGCAGAGGTGAGGGTTTGAGCACTGAGGTCCTTGCCATGAACCCAACATGGGGCAAGGCTTCTCTGAGCCTTTGTGTCCCTCTCCATGCAGCTGATCCCAGTGGATTTGCATCCTGAACTCCCCAAGCACTGCTGGCTCTCCTCAGGGCCACCTCCTCTCCCCAGCCCACCAGGCTGAGAAAATCCCATTTGCAGGAGGCCCAGAGCAGCTCTAAGTGATGGAAATCCTCCTTCCTTGGGCAGGGAGAGAGAGCAAAGGGAAAGGAAGAT
Source organism: Zonotrichia leucophrys gambelii (assembly GCF_028769735.1). NCBI lineage: Eukaryota > Metazoa > Chordata > Aves > Passeriformes > Passerellidae > Zonotrichia > Zonotrichia leucophrys. The sequence continues at coordinate 5,893,738 of NC_088188.1, read as the reverse complement.
GAGAAAAAGGCTCTTTCTGTGAGAAATTAAATTTGACTTCAAATTTACAGGGTCTTCATTTTGTTCTGGTGCTAATGAATTAAGCCCTTGCTGACAGTTATATTGCTGCAGAAATAAGTGCTGGTTAAAAGCACTTTTGGAAAGTCTGACTTTCATTTTAAAGCTGCCACAATTTACATTTCATCCATTCATTAATTCATTTATTGATGCTGCTCAGGTAGGAAGCTCACAGCAGGATTCACCCAGAGGTGGTTTTTAACCCCAAAGCAGCTTCCACGTGGAGCTGAGGGGACATTTCCCTGGAAGAGTTTTCCAGAGTATCTCCAGGAGCTCTGGCTTGGATTGCTGGACAAAATCTCTCTCATTTCAAGGAGCAGAGGCACCTGGAGATGGGAAAGGGGCTCAGTGTTGACCACTCCCAACAGCAAAAAAAAGCTTCATCCACCTGCATTCCATCCCAATCCCAAAAATTGGCTTTTCCCTTTGCACAGCACTAGGAAAACCCCGGTGATCCTGTGTTGGTGTTTTGGCTCCCTCTCCTTCCTTGATCCTCATAGAGCACTTGGGGCAGACAGGAATTTCCAATAACTGGAATTTCCAAGCAGCCAAAAACGCCCTCACAATCTCTCCATGCCGGGAGCTGCTGGAACTCCAGGGATAACAAATCCCCCACCTCTTCTTTGGAGTGCTGCTGCTCCAAGGAGGTGTCTCCTGCTTTGATTTTGGCCCCAGTCCCATTTTTGGTGTGGCTTTGTGAGGCTCCTGCTCCCCCACGGGAGCCCCTGGAGCCACCAAGCTCCTGGCAGCAATCGGATCTCCAACGTTCCCGTCATTTATCCAGCAGCTTTCATTGCTTCCCTTCTCCAAAGACTTGTTCAATAAATTACCACTTTATGAATCCATAAGTGCTCTGCACAGCCCTGAACAAAAGAGAAGGAAAAAAAATTCCTCCAAACCCTACAGTCTGGACCAGCTGTAACAGCAGAGCTTTTCATGCTGGAAAGAAAGGCGTTCCTAAAGGAATATCCCACATGGATAACAGAGCCCTCAGCAGCCAGAGGACAGCAGCACCCTCAGTGCCACCCTGAGGGACCAGGGGATGCAGCCCCTCATTATCCAAAACCCTGCTCAGAGATCTCCTTGAAGGGCTGAGCCCCCCCAGAGCACAGGAGGTGGAGGAGAGCCTTTAAAAAAGAGTAAACAAGGAGAAAAATCCTTTTTTTTAGCACTGCTCCAAGCAAACCTCTGCGGTTTTGCCCATTCCTGTGGCTGGATTTCTAATAAGAATAACCTTTAGCAGGGTTATTCTTGTTCATGGGACTGCAAGGGTGGAGGTGTCCCTCAGGACAGACCCCACACAGCACAGAGGGGACAGAGGGACCTGGCAGGCCCCTTCAGTCCCATCTGGGAGCTGCAAGTGGCAGAGAGGAGGAGAAGCAGGGATGGGTGATGCAAGGTGGTTCTGGAGGTGCTAAAAGGGGATTTTGGCCAGAGCTGATACGTTCCCTCTTTTAACCCCATCCTACCTCTGCCTCCAGCCTCGATTTTCCCCCAAAAGCTGCTGCTGGCCTCCAAGCCAGGCCCAGATGCAACACCTGGCTCCATGGATGGGTGCTGGGAGTGCTGCCCTCCCTCCCTGCCAGGATGGAGAGCAGAGGGAAGGTGGGAAAGCTGCCAGGCACAGAGAAACCCCACAGAGCTGTCTGAGGAGCCTTTCCACTCCGGCGGGCAGCAAACGGGGGGAAGAAGAACCAATAAAATAAAAAAAAAAAAAAAAAAAAATCAATAAGCACCACCCAGCGTGGCTCCATCTGCCATTGATTTATGGCCCTGCTGAAAAGCCTGGTTGTCCACAATTATTGGGCAGTCAGCTCCTATTTGCCGTGATTTCCTCAGCCTTCCTTTTCACCTGGCACCCTGTCACATCCCAGCCTGGCCCTGGTGGCTCTGGGGGCTCAGTCCCAGCTGGAATAGTGGGCAGTGGGATAGTGGGGTGCTTGTCAGGCTCAGGTCTGATCCTCCAAGGGTCTGGAATGGCAGCTGGAGGGAGGACGTGCGTGGTTTGGCCATGGAGGATCAAGGTGGCAAAGAGCAGCCAGGTGGAGTGCAGGGAGAGCCAACCAGAAAATTAAATGTTGCTCTGAGCTGCTGGAAAATCAGCTTTATCTCCAAAGGGCCCAAAAGCTGGGCACAAGGAGATTTCCCTCCTGGTCTTCTTGACAATCTTCCCAGCTTGATTTTGCTCTTTTGGCAGTTTCTGTCGTGTACAGGTGACCCGGGAGGTCAAACTGAGCCAGGCAGCCAATGGTGAGGGAGAGCCCTCTGGATGAGTTCCCTCAGATATGCATTCCATTATCCCAGAGCTTCCTGGGGCTGGGGGGAAAAAGAAAATCAATGTCAGGAGATCATCAAGTGTCCTCTGAGCCAGCAGAGTGGTGCGACCGTGTTCACAGGGGTCTGAGGATGAGGGAAGAGACGAGGATCTGACTCCATGATTCAGAAGGCTTGATTTATTATTTTATGATATATATTATATTAAAACTGTACTAAAAGAATAGAAGAAAGGATTTCATCAGAAGGCTGGCTAAGAATAGAAAAAGAAGGAATGATAACAAAGGTTTGTGGCTTGGACAGAGAGTCAGAGCCAGCTGGGCTGTGATTGGCCATTAATTAGAAACAACCACATGAGACCAATCACAGATGCACCTGTTGCATTTCACAGCAGCAGATAATCAATGTTTACATTTTGTTCCTGAGGCTTCTCAGCTTCTCAGGAGGAAAAATCCTAAGGAAAGGATTTTTCATGAAAAGATGTCTGTGACAGAGTGGGGCCTCCACCTGCAGAGTCCAGCCTGGATTAAAGAGCTCTGGCAAATTCCAGGATCTCCCATTTCTGAGAGAAACTGCCCTGGAAACTGAGGAATGAACATTTCTGTCCTCCCTGAGGGCAGGCTCAGCTCTGGCAGCATCAGGAAGGGTGGATGGGGAGATGGGATCCACGGGAAGCTGGCAGGGGGTGGAACACGACGAGCTTTAAGGTCCCTTCCAACCCAAATTGTCCTGTTTGGGGTAGCTCAGGACAAGGCCTCAGAATGGGCCCTGTTGGATACTCAAGGTTGCTCTGGGTCTTCTCCAAGCACCCCAAAGCAGTAAGAGGAAGGAAAAAGTGCTTTGAACACCCAGGTTGGGTAAATCCTCCTCACAGGAATCACTGGGAATGTGAAGACCAAGCTGCAACCTCATTGTGCACCAAAGTTCCCCTCAGGGAGGCAAATTCTTCATTGTGAAAACCAATTCATGACTCTGGTCTGCAGGGAGTCAGGAAAAAGCCTTGGAGCCACAGTGAGAGCTGGCAAGCTGAATTTCACCTGAACACATGAGGCAGTGATTATTTAGATTATTTTGGTGAGAAATGGGGATATTATGGAAGGGCTGATTGCAGAATTGAGCCCTGAATGGAAGACTTTGACCTAAATCCACAAGTGATTAGAGGAAGGAACAAAAGGGAATAAAGCTGCAGCTGTGGATCTTGATTTCAAGCAGAGTGGACACCAAGAAACAAAAGGAATTTTTAGTGAATTCAGCCAGAGAGAGGTCAAGGACGCAAATGTGCAGGATACCTGGAATGGCATCAAGTGAAAGGGTGTTGGAGCTGCAAGAAATGCCAAGCAGGAGGAAGAGAAACTAAAAATAAAAGCTCCCAGAGAAGAGATTGTGGGGTAATGGGCTGAGCAGGCACCTGAAGGGAGGTGTTGGGAAGCAGCAGGGACCCTGCATGGGCTGGGAGAGAGGAACCCTGGGGTGGGAGGGCACAGAGGCCACCAAGATTTGAACAAATTGCATCAAGTCAGGGCTGAACCACACAGAAAAGGTCCTGGAGCAAAAAGCTGCTGATAGATCTCAAACAGAGCCTCAGAACCTCTGTGGCTCAGAGAACAAGGGGTGTGAGGTGAGGAGAGCAGGGAAAACATGAAAGGATAACTTGGGGCACATCCCAGCACTGCTTTTTCATGGATTTCAAACCAGGGTGAAGCAGGGAAATGGGAGAGAGGAGCCAGCAATTCCCTGGTGAGTGGTGAGGAGCAGGCACGAGGGAGAGCATTTCTGCCTGCAATTATTTTTATTACATCAAGATAAAGTATTATTGGTTTGGAGCACAGCACACGTGGGGGCTGTGTTTAAACATGAGGCACAAACCCATTAATCTGATCTCGTAGAGGATTCCAACACGGGGCTAATTGAAAGTGAGCAAACAACATTACAAGGGCTTAGCCAGGGGAGATCATGCCAGAATAAGTGGATTTGTCTCATCCCCTTTTGCCTGTGGGATCAGCTCTCCCCATCCACCTGGAGAGGGACAGAGGGACAGGGAGGCACTGACAGTGAGGCAGGAAAGATGGAAAAATTCCAAAATCCCCTCAGGACATCTCCAGATGGGAACCACCCCATGGCCACAGCAGCACCACTGAGCCCATGGCAGGATCTTCCTTTTATTTCATAATTAAAATAAAATTACTTTGATCTTCCTCAGGCACAGGGTGAGACCAAGCCTGTTTGGGACTTTGAATGAGGTGCTGCCATGGGAATTCCAGCCAGCTGTGAGGAGAAAATCAGGGATGTTCCTCAGCAATGCAAACACCCTCTGGATCTGCCTGGCATGGGCATCCTGAAGGGTTTTGGTGCTTGCAGTCCTGTGAGGGGCTGGAGGGAGGGAAGGGGATTGTGACCGTGTTCACAGGGGTTTTTGGACTGGGGAAGAGACGAGCGTCTGACTCCATGTTTAAGAAGGCTTGAATTATTATTTTATGATATATATTACATTAAAACTATACTAAAAGAATAGAAGAAAAGGTTTCATTAGAAGGCTAGCTAAGAATAGAATAAGAAAGAATTATAACAAAGGTTTGTGTCTTGGCTCTCTGTCTGAGCCAGCTGACTGTGACTGGCCATTAATTAGAAACATCCAACACGGGCCAATCACAGATGCACCTGTTGCATTCCACAGCAGCAGATAATCATTGTTTACATTTTGTTCCTGAGGCCTCCCAGCTTCTCAGGAGGAAAAATCCTAAGGAAAGGAGTTTTCATAAAAGATGTCTGTGACAGGGAGGGTGGGAGAGCAGTGCCAGCCCCTGGGATGAGATGGGGTGGGATGGGATGGGATGGATGGATGGATGGATGGATGGATGGATGGATGGATGGATGGATGGATGGATGGATGGGCTAAGGGGCCTCACTGGTGCTGCAGTGACATCTCCCCAGAGATGTCCCCTCCATCCTGGAGCAGCCCTGATCCCTCCCCAGGCCTGGGAACAGCTCCTGGGCCAGTGAGGATCTGGCTGCATCAATATGGTCAAATAGTGATTTCAGCAGCCCCTTGTAAACAACCCTGCTGCTGCTTCACGGTCTGCTTGCAACACAGACAGCTCCAAACAGGATCTGCTCCAGCATTCCCCACCTCTGTCTCCCCATTCCCTGGTCCCAAAAGCACTGCCCTCCTGCCCAGGACCTCAGGTACAGAGTTACTGCAAAGTTTTCCATGGGAAGAGCCCGGGAAGAGCTGAACAGAGAGCAAAGCCATTAAACCTGATAAGGGAGGCAATTTTGAGATGCATATCCTTGAGCACACAGCCTAATCTCCAGCAGCTGGAATTTGAGGCAGGGAGATCACTGAAGGAAGAGAAGTCAGCATTTGCAAAAGCTGCCTGGAGATGCAGACTGCCAGGAGAACAGATAAAAGCAGTCATTACAACCTGTCGAAATGGGTGATAAAAACAAAGATACAGCCAGAGGATGGGGGGGAAAAAACCACCTGCAGCATCCAGGAGAGGCTGTGCAAAAGGTGTGGGCGTCAGAGGAAGGGGACAGCTGGGGAGGAAATAAAAAGTATATCTTTTTATATAAATAAAATATAATTATAATTAATATATTAAATATATATTATTTATTAAATATATATTATATATTAAATATACATTATATATTAATATAATATATTTAATATATCATGATTAATACATTAAACAAAATATAATATAATAAATTATATAATTATATATAATCTATTATGTAAAAATATAATATGGTTTTCATATAGAGTTATATTTTAATTTTATTATAATATAATAAAACATTCTATTACAAAATATTTTAATATTTTAATAATTTAAAATATCTCTCCCCAGAAAAAATATTTAGGGCACAGAAAAGTTAGTGTGAACACACAGGAAGGTACAGGGTGTACACAGCACACAGCTGCAGAGCTGAGGCACTCCTGGCTCTGGTACAAGGCAGAAGAATGGGAATAAATAAAAAAAGGAGTGGGATAAAGCCTGCACAGCTCCAACCAAGCTCAGCAGAAAGGCAGGAAAGCGTGGAGCTGACAGAGCCAGCTCAAGCAGAACTGCATGGCAAACAGGAAGGCAGGAGAAAAAGAGGAGCTGGCATCACGTGCACGGGAGAGGGAAGCAGGGCTGGGAGCTTTGGGACAGCAATCACAGCCAGCGCTGCCAAAATAGCGCTGGGGAGTCTCAGGATGGCTGGAATGGGCTGAAATCCTGATGGAACAGCTTGTCCAGAGAAGGTGTGGGAGCGTCCAAGGCCAGGTTGGACAGGGCTTGGAGCTGGGATAGTGGAAGGGTGGGAATTCCCATGGCAGGGTGGGAATTCCATGAGCTTTAAGGTCCCTTCCAACCCAAACCATTCTGGGATCCACAGGGGCATCCAGCAGATGCACAGGATCCAAAGGCCATCCCAGTCTTCCTGTACTGCCCAGGCTGAGCTGCTGCAGCCACTGCGCCCCCAAAATCCACAAATCCCAGTGCCTGGGACCATTCCTGCAGCTACCAGAAGGCTGCTCTGCTGGGCCAGCCTGGGGCTGCCCATGGAGTGCTGAGGGTTCCAAACCCTCTGTGAAGAGGAGGAATTATTGGCCAGAGAGCTGCCAGGATTGTCCCAGCTCTGTCCCTGCCCCAGGTTCCTTCTCCCACGGGAGCAAAAGGCACCTCCAGCTGCACATCCCCACCTGAGCCCTCCGTGGGATGGAGCCTCCCCTGGATGTGCCCACAGGTGTGAAACCAGAGCTCACAGCCCCAGGAAAGAATCCCTGACATCTCCAGCTCCTTCCCTGCCAAGGCTGATCCTGAAAGCTGCAAAGGGATCACAAGGGAGGGGAAGGAACTCTCAGAGCTGTTGGAGGGAGAAGGTAGATGGGTGCTCCAAGCAGGGGATGCAGAACCTTCTTCAGAGCAAGCAATTGGGGTCTCCTTGAAAGGAATAGCAGATTTGTCTTTGGGTCTGCTGGTAGATGAAACTAGTTCTGGAAAATAAAAGAAACAATGGGAAGAATTCCACTGATTGATGAATGGAAAAAGGTATTTGCTTTTACAAATAAACTTTAGGTTTCTTGATAAACTAAATTAGACATTAAGAGATGAAAGAAACAATGGGGAAGAAAAACCCCTGAATTCCATAAGAATTAAAAATTAAAAGGGAGGGTTATACATTAGAGGGAAATCTTTATTATCAGGTGTTTTGGGAAGTCTTTACCTCTCAAGTACCTCAGCCAAGGGGGAAAGAGAGAAGGGAAATGTGGTTGGGAAATTGGGATAAAAAGGAGGCTGCATCCTCCAAAAATTCGAGAGATCCCAGGGGAATGTCCCATGGCCTCCCCCTTTATTTAAATCAAGTTCCAGCACTCCTCTGTCTCCTTTTTGGGCATAAACCTCTGGTGTTTGTGGATTAATTTTCCTAACATTCTGCTCACCCCAGCCCTCCTCTGGTTGTGGGAAACAGCAGAACAAAGGGGAGACAAGGATTGATCCCAGAGCCTGGGTGGATACTGAACGGAGCAGCAGAGCAGGAGCAAGGCCGAGATAACAGAACCCACAGTGCCAGGAGTTCCCAAATCCAGCAGGGACATTCAGGGTAGTGGGGAGGAGAAATTACTGCCCTGCCAATGAAAACACAACCAGACAGGGCTGAGGTGGCTGCAGAGGACAAAGCAAGGCAGGAAAAGCCCCAGGATCCATTCCAGGAGGCCCTGGCTGGGATGTCACCGCTGCCAGCCACAAGCCACCAGTGAAACCAAGCAGCTGCATGGAAAACTGGAGCTTTTCCCAGGAAATCCCCATCCACAGCCACAGGAATGAGAGGGGAACAGGCAGGACAAGGCCAGGAAAGGTCCAGTTTTCACCCCAAAGCCACCCTGGTGGGATAAGGAATGCCAGCTAAAGGGACAAGGACAAGGGACAAGGGACAAGAACTTTCCTGGTGTCCATCTCTGCCAACACCTTTGGGAATTCAGGATTCCAGCAGGGTTTTATCCACAGCCCATGGCATGGGGCAAGTCTCACCTGGAAGGATAAATTTTAAAAGGATCCACAAGCACAGCACAGCAATATTTGAAGGAGATGGGAAGGCAGCATTCTCCCCATTCCCCAGGAAATGTGGCAGCTCTGGAAACCAGGGTGAGAAGGTTCCACTAGATCCCCCAGTGATCTCCAACCCCATCCCAGCTGGCTCAGATCGGATTTTTAGGGATTCTCTCCAGGGGAACACTGTGAGTCCTTGATCCAATTCCACCTGCATGGATAAGCAGCAGCATGGGAGCACCCAGAAAAATCCTCAGGGACCCTGCTCTAAAGGGTCACCAGTGGCTTGGTTGTTTGGGTTTTTCTGGGGTGAAAATCTGCTCATATTTTATTTATTTGTGCCAGAAAAAGTTGGTACTTTTTGTGGAGGTAAGCAGCTAATTACGTTCAGGTTCTTCAGCTAATGAAGAAATAAGCTGAATAATTAATTATTTGAAAATGAATTATTCATGGCTGGTTGTGATTCCAGTGTGGGAGCAAGGAGCTCGGAGTGTTATTTCCTTATTTTCATCTTAAAAAAGAATAATGCATGCAACCACCCCAGCCAGCCCTGGTGGATCCCAGCTGGGATCAGGGATGGGTGATCCAGAGGGGAACAGCTCCTTTCAATGATTCCATCCTCAGGATGAAGCAAGTGAGTTGTGGGATGCTGATGGAGCCGTCCCTGCTGAAACTTCCTTCAAAACCACCCCAAAAATGCCCTAAATCCCACATTTACACATCTCAGCTGCTGCTTTTCACACCTTGCTCCAGGCCTGACCTTGCCTGGTGCTTTAACAGCTCCTTGAGCTGCTGGATAATGAGCCACACAAACAGTGATGGATTCTGGGGATAATGCTGATTTGAATTGCAGAAGGGATGGGGAAAGGGATCACCTGGGACCCCCAGCACCCTCCTCTTGCTGGAGATAGAGATTCCTGCTGATTCTGAGTCACTCTTTAGAGGCTGATCCTTTGCCCTGTGCATGTAGATATAAAAAATCCTAGATTTTCCTGCTTTCAAGCAGCCTGGAATACTCTTTGTGTGTCCCTGATGGAACAGTGGGATCATTTCACCCCATTGCTGCCACTGGGGGTGTCCCTGCTGGATTTTCCCCCCTCTCACTGTTTATTCTTGCACTTCAGTGTGGCTGTCCCTGTCCCCCAGCAGGTTATTAAATGGCACTGAACCAAGGGAAGAATCCATGGGAACAAACATCCATTGATCCCTCTGTTATTACATCAGTGACCCCTCCAGCAAGCCAGGACCCTTTTAATTCCCCACAATACTTCTGAAGGAAGCAAGAGGCCACATGGAGCAGAGCCAAAATTCTTAGAAAAACCTTAAATCCACGTAATCTAACCCTCACCAACTCACGGAGGTGTTCCCAGCTACCTTCACCAGTTAAACCCCAAAAGGATTTCCCTTTGCTTTAGGATGACCCAATTACTTCCCTAAAAGTTGCAATAATTTGGGGATCCCTCAGCACCCTGGGAATCTCCCAGTTTTTAATTATTTGTGTGGAAGAAGCTTGGAGAAGCTGGAAGAAGAATTTGGGGAACAATTTTACAGCTGCATCCCTGGATGCCCTCCAGTCCCTCCTGCACTGAGAACTGCAGCAAATAAAAGCTCCTGCCTCCTTTTTTTTTCTGTATTTGGAATATCTGTGGAGCATCCCTACCTTTCCCACTCTGCTGTTTTACAATTTTGCCATCTGGCTCTAACAACAGAGCCGTTCTGACACAGAAATAAATCCCCTGCTCTCTCTAAGTGCTTTCTTATTTTCTTTGACCCTTCTGGTCATTCATAGTCCATTATTTTCTTTGATTCCTCTCAACTGCTGCTACCTGTATTTTTAGGGAACACATTCCTTTTTTTAGCATTTGCCAATACATTTGTTTCTCTGTTTTCTCCCTCCTCCCCACACCTGTGTGCTACTAAAGCAGGAAAACAAAAAAATCCCACTTTCAGCACACTTGGAGTGTCAGACACTGCTCACTGCTGGCTGCAGCAATAGGAGAGGGCTGGAATCAGATTCTATTTGCTCCTCCTCATGGAAATCGGGAGTTTTCTTTTTGCTAATTTATTTTTGATGTTCCTCTCTCAGCAGGGACGAGGTTTGGGCTGCGCTGTGTGCCAGCACTGCACCATGAAGTCATCCCTCATCTCCGTTCTCTTGGGGGCTGGTTTGTTCCTCAAGACACAAAGTGTTCCCAAAGTCGGCCCTCTCCCTACCCCCGAGTCCTGAATCATCTCCCTGAAGCTCGCAGACAGATGGTTCAGCAATTTCTCCTGTTTGCCATTAAACCCTCGAGCGTTCCAGCAGGATTTTACCCATTCTGTACCAGTTCAGATCCTGCAGGTGTGTGCTCCAAGGGTTTTACCCCTTGCCTCCATCCCCAGCAGTGCTGGTGCCACAGGAGTGGATTTCAGTCCTGCCTTTTAACCCAGGGGACATTACAGACCCTGCTTAACCTCATTTAATCAAACTGAAATTCCCCTCTCCACCCCATTCCCACTCAGGTGTGTGCCCATCACTCTTGCCCAAAAAATCTCATGGGCTGAAGGCCATGGGACAGCTCCTCCACCCCTGTCCTCAGGCTACCCCAAAACCCTTTGGGACCCCATTTCCCTGCCAGGGGACCAGGGATTTGTCAGGAACCTGAGCCACTGTGTCAGCTGGGTCGGGAGATGCTGAAATGCACCCAGGGTGGTTTGCACTGAGCCCTGGGCAGTTGTCACTAATGAGGTGACATCTTCATGTCACCCCTCGCGTTCCGACGCCTCTGTGCTTGATAAAAGTCCTTATCTGGGTCACCCTGTGCTCTCCCTAATCTGTTTTCCCCGGGGACTTGCAGTGATATCCCTTAATCACTCTGCAGATAAGAGAAATGGCTTCGTTAGGAGCTGCCCGAGGGCTCCCAGGGGCTGGAGAGGGGGAAGAGCTGAGATTTGGGGTGGTTCTGCAGGATCTGCAGATCAGCAAAATCTGGGAGGACCATGACTGGGAATTTCCCTGCAGAAAGCAAAAGGAAAATCTCCAAGTGATGCCTAACTGGGATGGATGGGGGATGGATGTGGGATGGATGTGGGATGGATGGATGGATGGATGGATGGATGGATGGATGGATGGATGGATGGATGGATGGATGGATGGATGTAGAATGGATATGGGATGGATGTGGGATAGATGCAGGATAGATGTGGGGAAATGTGCAGCATTGTGCCCGTGCCTGCCAGGGGATGAACAGATCCTGGCCCAGCTCCCTCACAAGAGGGATGGGATCCTCTAGGAATGATCCCTCCACATCATGAAGGAAGGAAGGCACGAGCAAGATTTCAGTTTCATTTTGCTCCACACAGTTATATTCAATATCAGACACCTTTTCCAGCAGGAGACAGAACTCTTAGCCCCCCAGATGCAAGAGGAGCAGCTCAGCTCCCAATAAATCACCTGAACATCCCACCATGTCCTCTGTCCCCACAAAGAGTTGGCAGATGGAGAGACCCAGAGACTTTCCAAAGGTCTGGGAAAGCTGGGATAGAGCAGAGAATGGCACTGGGCTCCTCCAGCCCAGAGGGCTTTCAGCTCTGGCCGGTCCCTCCGGGGTCTCCTGGATGTGAAAGCCACCAGTGACCCCTCCAGGCCACTCGGGGAGTGCACTTGTCACCTCCTGTCCCTCCCTGGCCCGGTGACCCTGCTAAACCAGGACAGGAAAGTTGGAACTTTAGGTTCTTTTTTTTTTTTTCTTTCCTTTAAGTGATTGAAGTAGCAGCTGAGAAAGAGGCACTTGAAAGCAACTCGAGTCTGGTTAAAGCTGGTTATCCATCTCAATTTGCATGATGATTATGCAAATTGTGTTTTGCATAATGTGGCTGTGATCTCCAATCACTTTTAGGGTTTTTCTGCAGGCAAAGACCCCAGAGAAGGCCCTGTTCTGAGACCATTGACTGAGCTAAAACTACTTATATGTATTTTAAAAACCTATTGGCTGATCTCATATTTCAGCCATGGGCAGACAGTTAAAATACACTTGCCCCAGGACAAAAGCTGTTTGAGGACAAACAAAAATTAAATACAAGAGATTGTTTAAAATACACCCAAACTGTTTTGAGGAAAAGAAAGCTTTTCACACATGTGAATTGTATAAAATGAAGCATTATGACCCATACCAATACAATCCACAAGGAATGACCTCCCCCAGGGTTTCCAGCAGCTCTATCCACAGGCAGGACACAGCAAATACCCCATAGCAGCCCCCCAGAGAAACCCATTAAATGAAATTATCCCCAGGCTGCCCTAAATCTGTCAAGGAAAGTTTAAAAACCCAAACAAACCTGCTCCAAAAACTCTGCAAATCTTTCCCACCCTGAAGGCCAGGAGCAGATTCACACCACCCAGGACCTCCCTGGGCCTCTGCCCAGGCTTTTATACGCTCCAAAATCTATTTATACTACACCAAGAGCTCCTCTCCAACACCAGTGTCCAAAAACTCCATATTTGAAGGATGAGATAAGGCCTGGATTTATCCAGGTCTCTGCTGCAAGAGGTCTCAGTGCTGAGTTTGCTGTTGGGTCAGTCTGTGGGACACTGGTGACCCTCGTGGTGGTGATGATGGTCACCTTTGGAGCCACTTGATAGCCCCAAATCTTTGCTCCAGCTGCAGAGTTAGGAGTGGTTTTATCTCCTCATTTCTCATGGTTACAGAAGCTCCAGCAGATGCAGGGGGATGGGAGGCAGCATCTTGGAGAGAAACCAAAAAAAAGAAGGAAAAAAACCCCAAAAACAACCTTCTCCCCAGCTCTTTAGGGCTCAATCCAAACCCACTGGGATGAACACAAAAAAGCACAAGGAGAATTGGCTCAGCCCGAGGCTGGACCTTCCCAGAAAAGCTGAGCTCCCAGAACATCCAGCAAAGCTTCTGGAGAGAGCTGGTGCAGCCTGTGGAGAGCAGAGGCTGAGGGGCTGCCCCTGAGGGACACACCCATGGCTATAAACAACACACATCAAAAACAGGAGCAGCCAGGCACAGCTCCCCAGCCCGGCATTAGATTTGGGTTGAAATCCCAACTCTTAGCGAAAACTTGGCACTTCAAACGAAGCGGGGCAGCTTCAAAGGAGGCTGTGGGGACCCACCTGTGGCCAGCAGCTGTGGGACCTCCCTCAGATGCCCTCAAGGTCTGTGTTGGCCTCCACTCTGAAGGTTTCTCTGTGCTTACATCTCTCCTTTCCCAGAGCGGAGTGATGGATGGAGCTGGGAATGGGATCCTGCTCCCACCAGGAGATGAATCCCCACCCCTCCCTTCAGCCCTCGCTTGGATGCAGCTCAATTTTTGGTTTTGGAAGTGATTGAGAGCTAAACCAAGCAAATCCAGCTCAGTGCTGGCTGCAGCTCCAGCCCTGGGCTGGCTCCTCTGTGCAATTTCCATGCTGGAGGATGTGCAGGGGTGTCAAACACTGAGTGACACCCTCAGGAGCTGGAAAAGAGGATGAAGAGGGAATGCTGTGAATTCCCACGTGGTCAGACATGGGAATGGAGATGGATGGCAGCTGCTGGACCTGCAGCTCCTCTGCTCTGCTCCCTCCTGGCTGTTCACCCCAGGGAAAATGGCCTTGGAGTCTTGTGACCGTGTTCACAGGGGTCTGAGGATGAGGGAAGAGACAAGGATTTGACTCCATGTTTCAGAGGGCTTGATTTATTATTTTATGATATATATTATATTAAAACTATACTAAAAGAATAGAAGAAAGGATTTCATCAGAAGGCTAGCTAAGAATAGAATAATAACGAATGATAACAAAGGCAGCTGTCTTGGACTCCCTGTCTGAGCCAGCTTGCTTTGATTGGCCATGAATTAGAAACAACCACATGAGACCAATCACAGATGCACCTGTTGCATTCCACAGCAGCAGATAATCAATGTTTACATTTTGTTCCTGAGGCCTCTCAGCTTCTCAGGAGGAAAAAATCCTAAGGAAAGGATATTTCATAAAAGATATCTGTGACAGAGTCTGCTCTAACACATCTGGGCTTTCCCAGGCTGGCAGAACCAGCATTCCTGAGCTCAGCGCTGGCTCACAGCTCCTTGGGGTACCACGATGGTTTAGGATGTGCACAGCTCCCCCAAATTCTCCTCATAAGCAGCTCCCACACTCACAGACCCATTACTGCCCATGGGTCAGGCTGGGGAGATCCTGGTGGCAATTCCCACAGCCTCTGAGCCCTGAGGAGAGGCAGCAGGATGGAAACTGATGGTCATTCCTGTCCATGGTGTGGGAGAGGACACCCAAAGCTGAGTGGGACATTGGGAGCTGGGAGTGCTCCCGTCCTTCCCTTCTGTTTCCTCTCCCTCACCCTTTCCTCAGGAGTCTTCAGGGGCATCCCAGTGTGAGCCCACGATTCCCAATTCCATGTGTGCAGGAACCTTGCTCTGGTTCCTGTCCATCCTGACCAGGAGGGTCTGGAGAGCAGTTTGAGTGATCACAACTCCCTCCTGGACTGGACAAAACTGGCAGAGACACCTTCCCATGCCCAGAAAAGTCCCTTTTCTCTATGAAACCCCTGAGGTGGAGGAAACTGGCAGAGGCACCTCCCCACACCCAGAAAATCCCTTTTTCCCTATGAAATCCCTGCTGCCCTTTCCAGCAAGGAATTCTCTGGTGCCTCCCCCAGCTCTGTGTGTCAACAGGGACAAAATCCACCACGGAGTCCTCTTTCCCCTCATTTCTCCCATCCCATCAGCTCCTGTTTGCACACTGAGCTCAGCTCCTCTCTCCTACCAGGGGCATCCTCTGCCCACCCACCTGAGCAAATCCTCACCTTCAAAGCTGTGCAAACGGGGCTGCTGAGCTCCCAACTTCCCCGACATCAAAAGCTTTCCTTGTTTGTGTTTTGCACAGCACCGAGAAGCCTGTGGGATATGGAGGTTTGTTTTCCCTGAGCAGGCAGAGCATGGGGAGGAGGAATTCCTCAGCAGGAGTAGAAATCCAAGCAAACAGAGGAGGAGGAGTTTGTGGTTGTAGACAGGAGTTTCTCCCTCTCCTTGCTTTATTTCTTTCCCTTTGAGGTGTCCCTCAGCCTTGATCTGCTCCGTGTTTCCCACTGTCCTGGCGGAGTTTGGGGGCATCCCAGAGGGAAGTTGGTGACAGCCCTCAGAGTTTGGGCTCAGCCACAAGAAAACCCCTCAGAAAATGGAAAATGGAGGTTACAGGAGGTGTTTTATTCAGATCCCTGATCCTGGCAGGTTGCTGGGGGCCCTGGGATGTGTTTCCTTCTCCATGGCTGAGAGGTGATGGTGGCAGTGCACTCTATGGTGAGAGGCCACACTGGGGACCAGGACAAGTGACCAGGGAGCTGCCACTGGGGCTCCATGCACCAACCTGAGCTGCAGAGCAGCTCGGTGCCACCTGAGCCTCCCTCAGGGACCCAGTTCCACCCAGCTCTTGGAAACAATCCCATGGATCAATCCAGATCCCTGCTGCTGGAGACAACCCTTTCATTTCCTACATTAAAATACCAGACTCTGGCTTTAAAACTGCATAGGTTGTTTCCTCCTTAATTCCTAAACGTCCTTCACAGCTCCTAATTTGAAGTTTAACTGTATTAATGCCTAATACAGCACCTTCCTGGCTCCCAACCTCCTCTCCTGGTCTGCCAGGACCCTCCTCACCCCAGAAAATCCACTGGAACCTTTGTTTCTCCTCTTTACTTTTCCCTCTGTCTGCTCAGTCTGGCTGGAAACAAGAACAGTCCCATTCTCTTCATCAAAATGTTCCCCCAAATGAACATTTCCTATCTGGTCCCAGCTTTTGTAACATATTCCTTTATTTTTTTTCTTGCTCTCCACGGGAGAGTTTCTCTATTTGGCTTTATTTTACATTAAATGGGAATCCCTTTTAATTAAAAGAAGAGGGAAAAGCCCTTCAGTCCCATTCAGCTCAAAGCAAATTGGTGCTTTTCTCTTCAGAGGAGCCTCAAGATGCACTTTAGGGTTGGATTCATGGAGTGAGCCAAAAACTTGTGAGCAGCAGGATCAGCTCCATGCCACAGCTTGTCATTCTCCCTTGGCTCCTGTTGTCTGCTACCCAGATATAATCCAGAGGTTTTTGAGACACTGGCATGGCTTTCTTCATGGGATTCCCCAGAGGAACAGCAGCTGCCTCTTCTCCCACTGGATCTTCAGAGGAAGAATCCATCCTTCTCTACAGGATCCCTGCTCCAGCAGAACCACCCCTGACACTGCAGGAGGGCTGAGCCACAATTCCAATGGGACTGCACCAACACCCTGACCCACAGGGTGTCAGGTTGGGTTCTGACTCTGTCAGTGTTGTTCTGGTGTACTGCACTGTTTATTTTATCCTTTATTTTTTTTTTTTTTACTTTCCCTATTAAAGAACTGTTATTTCCTGCTCCCATATTTTTGCCTGAGAGCTCCTTAATTTAAAATTTATAGCAATTGGGAGGGGTGGGGAGGGTTTACATTCTCCATTTCAGGGGAGGCTCCTGCCTTCCTTAGCAGACTCCTGTCTTTCCAAACCAAGACACAAGGAAAAGCCAATTTTCACCTGGAAGCTGAACTGGGGCAGAGCTCAGGTTGAAACAGAGGGAGAGGTGGGAGCTTGTTGAAATATTGGGATATTGGGACACAAGACAGATGATGGACTTTGGACCTGGTCAGCATCAGAGATTTGATAACAAGATGCCTTGGCAATAACAAACAGAACTTTGAGCATTAAACCAGGATTGCAATAAGATTAAATCAGAGGGTTTTACTGGAAAAAGAAAATTACAGCAGACTTTTTAAAGCAAGAGATGTTTAAAATGTATAAGTTTGTTTATGTGATTATTAACTTAATCATTGTAGTAAAACATTATTAGTCTTGCTAAAATGCTATATAAGCAGTTATACTTCACAATAAATTCAGATTCTTTGACCATCACACCGAGTCCCCATCACTGTCAATAGGAGCTGAACCCCCCACCCATGAAATCCCCAGATCTGGGCACTGCCAGGCCTGGCCAAGCCCCATGGAAAGGCTTTTTCCATCTGGGATTGCTCTCTTAGCACAGAGTGAGAGTATTGACATGTCAGAGTGGCCTTTTATTATGATCCATTTATGCCATTAATGGAATATCCTCCTCTTGGATTGCTCAGTTTTGTAATAACAGCGTAAGAAACTCGGCTTTTCCTTCAGCTCTTCATTGTCTAAATGAGTCCCAGGCTCTCTCTGTGACAGCATTTTGATGGATGACCATATTTTTAGCTGTGATCATGTCTTGATGCTCTGAAATTAGGGACACGCTTTAAAAATATTCGCCCACGTACGTTTATCTTATTTTTCCTAATCTCTGTCTCACCAGTTCTCCTTCTGTTTTTATTGTAGGGTCATTAGAGCTTGTTATGAGCCTGATAAATGGGTATGGCACCATTTATTTGCTGTTTGAGCAGCCCAAGGAATGGGAAAATAAAGTATAAATATGGGGAAATGATCACTGGGGGTTTTACTTCCATAATAGAGAGCATTCCTAATGAATTGCCTCGCTGGGGCATCGTTTTGTCCAGCCAGTCTTGGAGATGTGAAGAAAATCTGAGGATTCAGGAAAGAGTTACAGGATTGAACCTGGAGTAAAAAAATCCTGTGCAGTGCCAGACCAAAGGGATTTGACCTGTTTGATGTCTCAGAGACATCAAGAGCTGTAAGTTAAAGTGACAAATACGCTCAGAGTGGGGGAAAATATGAAAGGATTTATTAAATTTCAGAGAAATGGGACTAAACAAGGTCCCACCTGGAAATTTAGCCTGGGCGTGGCAGTCAGGAGCTGCCAGCACAGGGATTTAACAGAGCTCAGACTGAGGGCTCATCCAAGGCTGGAGACTTGGGGACATGCAGGAATTCTGCAGCCCTTAGCAGGATTTTCCATGTGGAGCCAAGGTGGGAATTTGGGGCAGAGGGAATTCCCTCACTGCCAGCCCAGCAGCTCCAATCCATCCCTGTGCCCCTGTGGGAACACATGGATGAGTTATTTGCTGCCAAGGAAGAGGTGAAGATGCCCAACACAAATTATTGGGATTGGGAAAAATGAATCTCCAGTTGTTGGGTCAGTTCTTCACAGAATGGTTACAGCTGCCCTGAAAAGTGGCTGAAATTCCAATTGCTGTGTTCCCCGCTGCAACTGCAAGAGAATTCATTGCAGTGAGTCCCAGGGGTGTTTCCTGCTGGGATGGAGGAGCTTTTGTCTCTATGGGGAGTGAGGAGGAACTGTCAATAAACAGAGATCGCCCTCAACCTCAAAGCATGGATCAGAACAGTTTTGAAGAACTTCAGGAGCCATCTTGGTCAGGGCAGGGCCACCTTCCATACACCAGGCTGCTACAAGTCCTGTTTAACTTGGCCTTGAACCCTTCCAGGGATGGGACATCCCAAATCCCAAATTCTCAATCCCAAATTCCAAATCCCAAATCCCAAATCCTCAACCCCAAATTCCAGACTCCAAATCATCAGTCCCAAATCCCAAATCATCAATCCTCAATCCTCAATCCCAAATTCCAAATCCTCAATCCCAAATTCCAAATCCCAAATCCTCAATCCCAAATTCCAGATTCCAAATCATCGAACCCAAAATCCCAAATCATCAATCCTCAATCCTCAATCCTCAATCCTCAATCCCAAATTCCAAATCCCAAATCCTCAATCCCAAATCCCAGCAGACTCTGGCCCGGTCATGTGGTCCCCAACTGATATTCCCTTCTTTTCCCAATTTCTGCCTTTGCCCATGGGAAAGAAAGGCAGAAAAGGGATAAAAATGGTGCTGATTCTGGGGAGGGGACAGATGGGGACAGCCTGGTCCCTGTCCCTGCTCAGCACCAGGGTGGCAGTGGCTGCTCTGCTCAGCTGATGAACGGGAGCTCTTCTCCTCTGGAAATGTGATGGATGATCCCAATTATATCCTTCCAGCCCTGATTTAATGTAATGTTTTATTAATAGCAACAATCAGGGGAAAGCAAACAGCTCATTCCGTGCGCGCCGTTCCCTCTCTGCTTTTCCTTCCTTGCCTTCCCCACGTTCATCCTGAGTCCTTGATGCTCCTGGAATCAAGGGGGTCAGCAGGAGGAGGAGGAGGGTGGGGAGACACAGCAGACAATTCACGGAGCAGGGCAATGGCTCATTAGCGCCCAATTAACACGATTGGGACAATATTTTCTTCGCTCATTCTTCACGGATTATTGGGAGGAAATGGCAAATTGCTGGTTTGTTTCCTTGGATATTAAAAATCCGTGTGGAAAGATGGGGAAAATAATCCCCTTGATGGGTTTAATGGTCCTTTGTTGCAGATAGAGTGATGGGAGGAATGGAATAAATCTACTGGAGCTGTTCCTGATCGGGTACAGCTCTGGCAGGCTTTGGGATCTTTGCTCTGGGCAAAACTTTTCCTGATCTGAACCCCCACAGCCAAGTCCTGCTTCCCAAACCTTTGGGAAAAGCTTCCCTGGCTGGAAATGCATCCCCACCTTTGCACATGCAGCAGAGAATGGGATTTCCCTGCACAAAACATGCCAGAAAGAGGAATAACACAACAGACAACAAGGAATCTTCGTGTCCCTATAAATCCTCCTCCTTGGATCCTCCCTCCATCCCAGCCCTGTTTGCTGTTGGATTTGGAAGCCTATTTGCATATTTACTAATTTTCACTCCTATTGACTCACCCTATATCTTGTTTTAATAGCAGTGCAAAGCCCCCTGGGCCAGTGGTGATAAACAGAAGGGACATGAGCTTTCCTGGATTTGTTATCCTGCTTTTTGCTCTTGGCTTGAACACGGAATTCAAAGTTCTTTTCAATCAAAAGTGCTCCATATCGTGGGTAAATGATTTCTTTTCCCCTCAGAGAATCATTAATCAGGCTCATCATCCTACATCTCTCTCATTTTCCCAATCTCTTTTGGTGAATTCCTCAAATAAAGGAGTTTTGGTGGGGGGAGGAAAAGGGAGGGAAAGATTAACTGGAGCAGGTGTCACATTTATCTTATTTCCAGTGCAAATACAATCAACAAGTGCCAGGCTAAAACCAGACCCTAAACAAAACCTGCAAAATGTTCTCCAAATAAATGATTCTTGGCTCTCCTGTGTTTGTTTTTAATTTCCAGTCATCCTCTCAGCGTTCCTGCCAATCCTTCTGCTCTGGGAATGAGCTCATCAGAGCTGATTCCATAGGGCAGGCTCCTGCTGCTGAGGGACCCTGCAATTTCCACCCTCATCCCAAAGCATCCCTCATCCCAAAGCAGCCCAGGATCCCTTCCTAAAACAGCCCCGAGCATGCACAGAGCTGAACTCCAGCATTAAAACCTCTCCTCAGAGCTGGCTTTCCACCAGAGGGGAGGGGGAGGCATCTCCAGATGCAAATCCTAAAATAAATCCTATTTGAGCTTTTTTTCTCCTTGCTTTAATAGGATTTATTTTAGGATTTGGAGCCTCCTTTCTCTCCATGAGGTGGTTGTGGTTGGACTCTGCCCTTATCAGGGGCTGCTGAGCCCCAACCCCATTCCATGAATCTCCTCTTCCACTGATTCCATGGATTTTGGGTCATACCTGATAAAGGAGAAGATATTTAGGTTGGGAGATTAAAAGCAGGCTTAACCCGGGACCCACAGGGGTCTGCTGGGATTTCTCCTGGGGGATTCAGGGAATCCTCTGGATGTGGGAGTGAGTGTGGAAAATCCCATTAACCTGCAGCTGTAGGAAAATGTGGCTGATCCAGCATGTGGGTCTGGGCTTGCAAAATGCCAGGGAGTTTTCCTGAGATGAGCATCAGTGCCTTTTCCTCATTAGAAACTCCAGCTGCACCCCAGGAAAAAAAAGGGGGATAAACAAGTTGTTTTTTTGAATTGGAAATTGCAGATTTGAACAAAGAAAGGCTTTTACGAAAATTTTCCGCTTTCTATTGAAAGGATAAAGGAAAAAAAAAATATTCAAAACACATTAAGAGGAAAAGAAGGCTGCAAAAACTCTTTCCTGAGTCAAAACATTTGACTCAGAGCTACAAATGGAAGCAGCATTTTCTGCACCCTGCAGCACTGCAGTGAAGTGAGAACCACATTTCCCTGCGTGGATCCCATTCCCAGGCTGGGAATGGCTCTGCCCTGACCCACAGGTCCTTTACCCACCTCTCTGATCCCTCAGCAGGAACCATTTGATTTGATAAATAATTAATTTGAGTTATAAATAATAATTTGAGAATAATTAATATTTGAGAATAAATAATAATTTGATAAATAATTGAGTGTCTCAACCCTCTGCCTCGAGCCTCTTTGGCTCCAGCACCATTCCAAGGGCTCCCAGCTCCCCTTGGAGCCATGGGGTGTCCTTGGGGTGGGAGCAGCAGCACACAGGGATTATCCTGAGCCCGCTCCATCCCTGGACACTGCCAGCTTTGCCTGAGTGCATTTCCAGGAGCTGTCCCTGGAAAGCTGAGGCCACAGAGCTGAGTTCAGAGTCCTAGTGTTCATTTTGCCTCTGTTTTCCCCAAGGGATTGCCAGGGCAGGGCCTTTCCTACAGCACAGCACCTTGGCTGTGTTCATTGGGGATAACTCAGCCTGCAGAGGAACAGGTGATGCCTGCTTTTATATTTTTTATATATCAGGTTTTAGCTTTTATATTTTTCAGATTCTATGCTGCTTTAATGTGTACTGATACCATAAGGTTTATTTGGTTTTTTAACTTATCACTTTTACTTAATTTTGTTGTATTGTGGGTATTTTTGCTTAATGGGTTTTTGTTTTACATGTACATATATGCTTCCATTATAATTTTTAAACTTTCAGCTTACTTTATACATTAACATTATTATATTATAGCCTTTCCACTATTTTACTCAATATAGTTTTTGACTTAGAGTATATTTTTATTTACAACTATAGAAACAGAAGTTTGTGATTTTTTTACTTAATCTTTGTCTATTTTATTTTTACACCAGTCTAAGTTCTTTCTAAGGTTGCAGATCAAACTCTGGTGTTTAGTGGAAGTTTAGTGCAGATCAAACTCTTAGTGTTTTGCGGGAGTTCCTATTTTCCTGATTCCCACAATTTCCCATCTCTGGGAATTCTTTTCCCATGGCAAAAATAAATCTCTGGAACCAAGGCAGAGCACGTGGTGTTAAAATGGCTCCATTTCCCTGCAGGACATGGAGTGAATTTCCAAGGAGCAAAGCAGTGCCCCCAGCCAGTGCAAAGCTCTCAAATAAAATCCTCCCTGCCATGGGAAGAGGTGGCAGGTGTGGTGGCAGGGCACTGAGGAGCCACATGGGATGGGGAATGTGCTGGAATCTGGGCATGGAGCAGCCCAGCACTCCCTGGCCGGGCTGCAGTGGCTGTGCTGGCACAGGGCTGGTGGCACACGTGGCACACAGCAGGGCACAGCTCTCCTTGGCTGTGACAGTGCCACTGCTTTACCAGGGCATCTTGGAAATGAGGTTCTGGCTCTGGATGCCACTGCTGAGGCACCAAATTGCACCTGGCTGCTCTGCTGGTGTGAAATATCCATAAATATCCCACAAAGGATTGCTCCTGGCAATCCAGGCTTGGTTTCCATCAGGTGGAGCAGAGCAGGAGATTCTGGCCTTTCCCCCCTTTCCCATGACTTGCTGCATCCCAAAAAATTCATCTCCAAGAGGAGAAAAGCCAGAGGCAGTTTGGATGTGAAGGCAGGGCTGGCTCTGGCCACACAGATTTGGGTTGCAGGGAATTTGGGGCTTTGGAACAACACGTGCCTTGAACCAGAGCTAGAATTTCAGGAGTCTGTGTAGAATTTCCCCATCCTGTGTGGATCAGTGCAGGGACCCTTTTGTCCTGCCCCAGGACTGGATCAGTGCAAGGAGCCTTTTGTCCTGCCCAGGAATGGGAATTCCTGTCAGGTTTACCCCTGGAAGCAGGCAGATGCTGCAGGAGATGGAAGCCAAGCCTGTGTGCCAGCCCTGGCCCCACACACCCGTGGCAGCTCCAGGTCTCCAGGCTCACCTGGAGCTGCTTGTCCTGCTCAGTGCCAGAAGTTCCTGGGGTCAATCCCATCCTGTTTCCCAGCTGGTGCCTGTCCTGTGTCACCAAATTACCCATGGGCAGGGGCACAGGGAGCAGCCAGGGCTCTGAGAGGTGCTGGTACACTTTGCTCCTAAACTGGGTGGGATCCAACCTCCCCTCCCCTGTGCCTGCCACTTCCCTGGAATCATTGGTGACAGGGACAATCCAGCCAGGGACAGCAGAGCTGAGGATGCCACCTGCTCCCTCAGGTGTGGCTCAGCAGGAGCAGCAGCTGCTGTGTGCTGTTCATGCAGGGATGGAGGGGAAAATTAAAAGGGAAAAGGTGCCAAAACCCAGGAGCAGCTCCTGGCTGTGGCTTCCCCAGATCCTGGGCAGTGCCCTGGGCATTTCTGGGCTTGCAGGGTGTTTCCATACCCAGAATGTGTTTTGGATGATCTGCTCCCCACTTCCTGGGGCTGTCACCTCCCCCTGAAGCCCCTTCCAGGGTCTCAAGCCCCTCCACGAGCTCTTCCCAGCCATTCCTGGGAGATCTCCTGCCCCAGGAACACGGAGAGGCTGTGGGGCAGCGGTTCCCTGCATGTGGCAAGAAAATCCTTTCCCTCTGAGCACCAGCAGCTGCACACCGGAATTACAGATGGAACTGTGAAGGGTGTGAATGCAACACAATGTGAGAATTATGTAGAAAATAAAGGTAGTTACAGTTGCTTCAAAACATTTTTGCAGCTAGAGCTCAAAGCTTTTAATCAACTCCCTTTTTTTCCCTCTTTTTTTCCTCTTTTTTATTGCAGGTTCTCCTTTCTGCCAAACATTTGCAGAGGGGGAAAGAAACTAAAGCAAAGAGAGAGAGAGAGAAACAGTTTTAGCTGCCAATCTGTTGCTTGCAAAGCCATGAAAAACACCCTGAGAGAGGCTAGCATGTATTATAGAAAAGGGAAAGGAGTTCATGCATCCTCTTTGCTGAAGTCTTTTAAGGTCCCTTCCCTCCTGAGACCTCCTGTGTCCCCAACATGCTCCAAGCCATTAAAAAAGGAGATTTCAGCCCATCCCAGGCTCCCTGAAAAGTTGTCACAGCCATCCTCTCTGTCCTATAAGTTTATTCTGTCCCTTGGGTTTGTCCCAAGGAGCTCTGCTCTGATGCCACATCCAGGATTACTCCCAGGGCTACTAAAGCTTGGTAAAATCTGGGTTTGAGTTCAATATTCCATGCAGGGACCGTGGAAGAGATGTGGCTGCATCTCCTGTCAAAAAAAATCCGTGTTCCTCCCCATTTACCTCTCCTTTTCTCTGTTGTGAAAGTCAATTTATACCTTTTGCTCTGCATCTCCAGGTGGAATTCTGGATTTCTCCTCCCACCCAAAGCAGGGTGACTTCCAGAGCCCCTGGACACTCAAAATGCACTGGGGAAAACCAAGCTGGAAAAAGAGTTGTGGTAAAGGGATAGGAGGGAGAAATTTGAATAGTGTTCAGTGTGTGAAGGTTGGCAGGATTAAACACAGCCTTGACTCAGTTTTGGTAGGTCAGAAAGTCAGGCCTGAGCCTAAGGGTGTGGGACAACCCTCCCTAAGGCCATGGGAGCAGAGAAACACAGAAAATATAATACTAATAGTAGTAGTAGTAGTAGTAGTAGTAGTAGTAGCAATAATAATAATAACAACAACAATAATAATTATTATTATTATTATATGTTATGTTGTTCTGTTATATTATTATATATAGTAATATATAATAAAGCTATATAAAATAGTATAAAGTAATGTAAAATAATAATATATAAAACAATATAAAATAATCTAAATAATAATAAATAATTATAGATTATAATCTATAAGTGCTGTTTAGGCTAATCAAGGCTGGGAGAGAGCTGAGCTGTGCCAGCCTTCTCCTGCTCTTCCATGCAGGGAAGGAGAATTAGAGGGGCAATGAGGAGAGAAACATCCTCTCCAGCTTGTTTTTAAGACATCCCTTCCACCCTGGGGCTTGTTTTAACGGCCCATGCCGCACACCAGAGCCATCCCCTTTTATTTACGATGATTATTACGGGCTGCTGCAGTGTCCCCTGGGTCCCAGAGAGGCAGCGCCGGCTGCTATTAAGGCATTTTGTCTTTCTCTACAATCACATAAAGACCTTCCCCGTGCTCCTCCCGCTGGGCAATAAAAAGGGAAAGACAATCCAGGGCTGAGCTGGCTGCTCTGGCTGGCTGGGCAAAGCGCCTCGTTAGGCACAATAAAGTGCTCTCCTTAACCCCGGGCCAGCGGCCAGGCCGGGGCAATCAGGCCAAGGAGAAGGAGGAGAGGATGGCATGGAGGAGATGGAGAGCACTGGAGGAGCTCAGCCCGCCCTGGCAGCGCTGATGCTCCTCGGGATGGATCCTGCAGCCTCATCCTGCTCCAAACCTGGGCAGCCTCGGGTGCTGGGCCTCTCCTTGTGAGCCCCTAGTTCCAGCCCTGGGACACCTCTCAGTTCCTGCTCTGGCACTCCCTCATGAGTCCCCCAGTTCCAGCCCTGGGATGCTTCTCAATTCCAGCCCTGGAACCCCCTCATGAGTCCCTCAATTTCTGCCCCAGGATTCCCCTCATGGGTCTCCCAGTTCCAGCCCTGGGACACTTCTCAATTCCAGCCCTGGAACCCCCTCATGAATCCCCCAGTTCCTGTCCCAGGACCCCCCTCATAGGTCTCCCAATTCCAGCCCTGGAAACTCCTCTTGAGTCCCTCAGTTCCAGCCCTGGAACTCCCTCATGGCTACCCCAATTCCAGCCCTGAGACTTTACTCATTCCGTCCTGGGATTCCACTTATGAATCCCCCTGTTCCCACCCCAGGATCCCTCTCATGACTATCCCAATTCCAGCCCTGGAACCCCCTCATGAGTCCCCCAATTCCAGCCCTGACACTCTCCTAATTCCAGTCCCGGGACTTCCCTCAGGAATCTCCCAATTCCAGCCCTGGGACACCCTTCATAAACCTCCAATTCTCAGCCCAGGACTCCCATCACGAGTCCCCAGTTCCAGACCTTGGATCCCCCTCATGAGTTCCCCTTCCAACCCTTGGACCCTCTTCAATTCCACCCCAGGATGCTCCTCAGGACTCCCCCAGTTCCAGCCATGGCACCCCCTCATGGATCTCCCAATTCCCTTCCTGGGTCCCTCCTCATGGATCCCCCCTCATGAATCCTCCAATTCCATTCCTGGAAACCTCCTCATGAATCCCCCAATTCCAGCCCTGGGTTCCCCCTCATGAATCCCCCCAACTCCAGACCTGAAATCCTCTCATGAATCCCACTATTCCATCCCCAGCTCCCCCTCATGAATCCCCCAATTCCCACCTTGGAATCCTCTCATGAATCCCCCAATTCCATTCCTGGGTCCCCCTTCATGAATCCCCCAATTCCCTCCCTGGCACCCCCTCATGAATCCCCCAATTCCAATCCTGGAATCCCCTCATGAATCCCCGAATTCCCACCCTGGAATTCCCTCATGAATCCCCCAATTCCATCCCTGGGTCCCCCCTCATGAGTCCCCCAATTCCAGTCCTGGCCTTGGCTCGTCTCCCCAGGAACTTGAGCACGTCAGAGGCATCCAACAAAGCATTTTGGAAAATTAATCAGCCCAATTGAAATGTGATTGATTGAGAATTGAGAACCACGATCCAGCAAGTCCTGGAAAATGTAATAGTCTAAAACCCTTATTAATTTTTCATGTTCTTTCTGTTTGGATTTTTTTTTTTCTCCCTTGTGGAGGTGGCTTTGTGCCAGGATGTTTATGTGTAAATTCCAGCTCTCTTCTCGCCTGGCTCCGAGGCTCTGGAGCTGGGCAGACCCTGGGATTTCCATCCTCCCAAAACCCTGCTAGGAAAATGCACCAAAAAAAGAGGGGAAGAACCTCATGGAGCTGAGTTTGCCAGCTGGGGATGAACCAAAATCTGGGAATTTTGCTCCTGCTGTGACCGCCACAGTGACACCCACGAGCACCTCTGGGGTCACTGTGACCTCCAGAGAGGAGCAACACCGACATCAAGCTCAGCATGGCACATCCTTGACTCTATTTATTATTATTATTATTATTTCTCTCTAAAACAGCCAATTAATCACTGCTCCCAAGTTAAACCCCTGTGCCACACATGGAAGGAGCCCAAAGCCAGGTTTAGCTGCTCCTTTGAATTTTTTGGCTCCTCATGGTTCCAAGCCAGTGGCCTGGCGTGGAATTAGCAATCGATGGGAGACCAGGTTGTAAGTGGTGCTGTTTGGATGAAATTATTTCTGTTTTCAACAGATCTGTTTTGATTTTTGCTTCCAAAGTGAAAATGTCTCTATTTGTTCAACATTTGGGTTTGGCCTGGATTTTTGCTTGGCTTTTTTTTTATTTTTTAATTTTATTTTTTTTTTAACACAATGTCAACATTTCTCAAGTAGGGGAAAAAACCAACATAATTTGGATTTTTTTTTTTTTAAGACCAATTTTCTGCCAGCAGCAGCCATGGAAATATTTCAACCAGAGCGCTGATGAAGTAATCTGAACATATGCCATGGGACCCAGGATCTGACCTCTCTTGTTGGATTGCTTCCCTGGGGAATTGAGGCTGTAAAAATCACACCTTCTCTGTGCCTTTTTGTCACCTTTCCACCAGCAAACCTGGCCATACCTGGGCACATCCCAAGCACAGATGGGCTGAGATTCCTGCAGGTAATTGGGTTCTCAAAAATCACAGCGCAGAATCAGTGATATTTGGATTTCTTACAGCAGAAAAGGTGGAAGGTAGCAGAGGTCTGGCTTGTATTGGATACAAATTAATTTAAAATGTGCAAAATGTCTTAAAATTTCCCATCTGGCAGGAGACTGGAGTTTGCACCTTTCTGCCTGCAAATCAACCATGGAGCTGGAGCACAGTGACCCTTTTCTCCTGCCTCATCCAAATTGCCCTCCTTGCCACATCCACGGAGTCACCCCAGTCCTCTGCCAGGCCAGCCCCAAAATCTCCACAAAATGAGGATGAAGCAGGGGATTGATCTTCATCCCAGGGCCAGGACACAGCTCTCTGCTGGGTTTTCAGGTGGATTCTTTTCCTGTGAGACCCTCAGTCTGTGTTTTCCTGGAGAATTTTTGCTGTTCTCGATGTTTTGGCCACAAATCCAACTGTGGCCTCAGGGCCTTGTACCCCTATCCCTGTGCTGGGTCCAGCTGTTATTATTTCTCTTTATTTATGTCCTGCTGTTCCCCCAAGAGCATTTTCTGAACTCTCTCCACTGTCTCCAGCAGTTCCTGGTAAATCTGGAAGACAAAGTGCTCGTCCACTCCACGGGGGTTTTTTATTTTTAATAAAACTCGCTGGCGCTTCTCCTGAGGGACTTGTTGAAAGTCAAAAACAAAATACTGGAGCTGCTGTTTCCTGGAGAGAGAGGCTGTGTTTCCTCATGGGACTTCTGGAAATGGCAGGGATGGGACCAAGGGTTCCAAGTTCCCCTGGATCTTCATGGTGCTGGCAGCCAGATCCTCCCCAGCTCTTCCCAAACAATTTCTAATGGGCCAAAGGAAAACTTGAAAGGAAACATGGGAGGGAAGGCAAAGCCCATTTTCCTTCTCTGTCCTGAAGAACTCAGGGCATTCCTGGGTCCTCATGATGATATTTGACCTCTCAGCTGATGGTGCAGAGCCATAAAGGGAATTTCTACCTCAAACAAGAGTCAAATTCCCTGAGCCAGCGCCTCTCGTGCCACAGGACAGCTGTGGCTGCAGGAGAAGCCCAGAAACACCTCAGCTCTTGGTTATTAATCAAGGCTAATTAGCTGGACTAATGAAGCTGCACTCCTGCTGGTCCTGGGGTGAGGACTCTGCAGGAGGAGGGAGATGCTCCCAGACCAGGCCTCCCTCCCAGTCCGTTCTGACAGGGAAAAAAAATGCATTTCATCCTCATAAATCCTTGGCAGCAAATGTCGACTGGATGCCAACAGGAAAAAAACCACTAATAAATAAAAGGCAGCACTGTTTTTCTTTTAGATGGTTTGGATTGTCAGTGTTTTGTGGACTGGAAATTGAGTTTTTATTATTTCTTTTTAGCTCTCTTCTGCTACTGGGAATAAGAATAAGCAAATACCTTAAGTTAAACACCTTCCTTCCAGCATCCCTGAATGCACCCCATGGGGAGAAGGTTGATATTATTTGGGCACAAAAATCCTATTCCCCAGTGCCCAGGGCAGTGTGGGGACATGTCCCTGTGGCCACTGAGGGCACATCAGCAGCTGGCTGTCCCCAAGCCACTCATCCTTGGGGATGAGGACTTATAAAAAAATCACATTTTCTGTGAAAAGCAGTACTTACAGACAGAACCTTAAGCCCAGCCCCAGTTTCCTACCAAAGGAGAAGTTTGGATAAGAACTTTTATCTGCCCCACTCTGAATTTTACACAGGCCCAGCTCTGAACTCTGACCCTGCCAGGGCTTCCCGTTCTGCTCTGAAAAAAGTTCCTGCTCAGCCCAGGAGCCAGCGCAAAGCCTGGGCAGAGAAGTGGCTTCCTTGGCACCCAGATCTCTTTCCTGATTATTATTCTGGTCATTCACCCTCTTTCTCTCTCAATCTTGAGGAGGGAGCAGTGATTTTGTGAGTTGAAATTTGGATGTATTCCCAGCTCCATTTTTTTTCTCCCCCTCTTGTTAATTAAAACTAATAAATCTGCTCAGCAGAGTTTGCAGAGCAGAGGGACAAGGTACAGTTATCTTGACACGGCAAGGCCATCTCGCTCCTTCCCCCCCACCTTTTATTTATTTAATTTATTCACCTATTTATTCCCTTCTTGAGCCCGTTCCAGATCTGAATTTCTCATCCAGGCTATGTGCAGGCTCTTTGCTTTTCTTTCCCAGGGAAGCATTCCCACAGGAGCCTCAAATAATCAACAATTGCCGTGGCGTGCATCCCTGGAAATAATTACAGACAATCCCGAGCAACCTGGGAACAAAGGGATCCGTGTTGTGTGAGCCCTCCTCTGTCTGTTCCCTCATCAAGGGGGATGGAATCCCATATTTTGGGGTCACTGCAGTCCTTTGTACTGATTTGGGGGATGCAGCAGCAAAAAATGTAAAAAGGAAGAGACGATTCCCCAATATTTGGGTGGTTAAAGCCTTTGGGAAGTTGCACAGCCACCCTGAGAATCCATCAGTCCGGAGAGCCACGTACCCACCAGCCCTTGGGAAGGAGGGGATCCAAACTGTCCCCTGTGTCCTTTCCCAAGGTGTCTCACACTTCCTTCCCAGTGTCCCCACACTCTCCCCTCCAGTGTCCCCATACTGTCCCCTCCAGTGTCCCACACTGTCCCTTCCAGTGTCCCCTCACTGTCCTCTCCAGTGTCCCCACATTGTCCTTCCCAGTGTCCCCACACTGTCCTTTCCAGTGTCCCCACACTGTCCTTTCCAGTGTCCCCACACTGTCCTCTCCAGTGTCCCCACACTGTCCTTCCCAGTGTCCCACACTGTCCTCTCCAGTGTCCCCACACTGTCCTTCCCAGTGTCCCACACTGTCCTTCCCAGTGTCCCCACACTGTCCTCTCCAGTGTCCCCATGCTGTCCTTTCCAGGAGGACAGAAGTGGCCTCTGCACCAAGTGCCCGGTCCAAGATGGGACTCACGGGATTTTTATGGACCTGCTTCCCATCCTCAGGTCCTGTTTGCCCACAGGGAACATCTGGTGGTTCCCAAGGATGCCCAGAGCCCCTGGCTGAATTCCAGAGGCAGAGAAGTTTGTGGGGAATGGCTTTGCCCTGAACTCCTGCGGTCTCCTCCTCCTCCTCGGGAGGAAGGCAGCGCTGGTAGCCATAGCAACCAGATCTCCTTCTCTGCTCCAAACTTCACCCAGCCGGGGCTCCGGAGGAGAAATGGGAAGGGACGGGGGAATGCAAATGACCCGCAATCCCTGCAGCCCCTCCCGATCGATGGGATCTGCATTCTAAACCACGGGATGTGTGTGAGGATAACGGAGCAGGGATGCTGGAAAAACGGGCAAGGGAGAGGGGCAAGGCAGAAAAACGAGCTGCTGAGCCATCTCTTCCATCCCCTGAGCCTTCCAGTGTCATGCGGAGGGTAACAGCTTTAATTAGTGATTTAAGGACCTTCCACAACACACTCAGCACTCTCGGTGCTCCGGGAAGCGGCTGTGCTGCAGTTGGGGAGGCCAAGCACGTCCTGCCCGTGCTCTTCCCTCCCTGGCACATCAGCACGGCAGGCAGTGGGGTTTGGCCAGCCCTGGAACGGTGCTGGGACCTGGCTGTGGGGACAGGGACAGCCAAAGGGTCGTGAATGTGCAGAGCTCCACGTTCACCTGGCCCCACAACCAACCCAGTGAAATGGGAGTCCAGCAAAACCAGCTCTGTGCCAGGACATCCAGGTCTATTCCCTGCGCTTCCCATCCCCTGCCCTGAGCAGCACTGGGGCTTTCCTGCTCCATCTTCATCCTGCCCCACCTTAACCCTGCTCCACCTTAACCCTGCTCCACCCTCTTGCTCCATCCTCATCCTGCTCCATCCTCCTCCTGCTCCATCCTCCTCCTGCCCCATCTTCCTCCTGCTCCACCTTCATCCTGCTCCATCCTCCTCCTGCCCCACCTTCCTCCTGCTCCACCTTCATCCTGCTCCATCCTCCTCCTGCTTCACCTTTATCCTGCTTCATCCTCCTCCTGCCCCATCCTCATCCTGCTCCATCCTTATCCTGCCCCACCTTCATCCTGCTCCATCTTCATCCCTCCCCTCTTTGCCACAAAAATCCTCATTCCCACCTCTTTGTCTCCCTGAGTGCTGCTCAGACAACCCCACAGGTATTTCTGACACCTTTCCCCTGCATGGGGTGGATTCCCTTCTCCTGCTTTACAGACAGGGAGCAAAGGACTGGCTCAAAGCCATCCACTGATCACCATTGGGGGATGCAGGAATTGACCCCAGGCCCCTAAATCTAAGTTTTCTATCCCAGCCAGGCTGCAATGCTGGGAGATTTATCCCCTGAAACAATTCATTTTATTATTTTTTTCTATTTCAAATGGCTGGTCAGCCAAAACTAAAGGGAAAAAATGGAAACTTTAACTTCTGGATGAAAAGTTACCATTTTGTTTGCATGAACCCCTGACTCCATTCTCCACTGAATATCTCCAATCCACTAAGAAGCGCTTGGGTGTCGATTTTAGAAAGCTGATGGGTGTTTTTGGAAATAATCCCTTTTTAGGGAAAGCTGTTTACCCAGATAACCACCATCCCTCTCCCTGCTGAAGCAGCAGCTGTTGTGGGAGACAGCTGAAATGCAAACAGGCTCCTGCTCCATCCATCACCCAGGCACGGGCCAGGCACAGCTACTTCACTTTAAAGGACAACGTTTGCATCAAGAGGAGCTGGGCCACAAATCAAATCCCACTGGAAGGCAGGAGAAGGTTTGAACTGGAGCAGAGGTTTCCTGGGATGATCTTCTGGTGGGATGAGGGGACAGGAGCTGACACAGGTGAGTTCACACAGCAACGCACACGATGCGTCTGACTTCGACTGCAGCGAGGCAGAAAGGTCTGATTTCATATTTCTGTTTCCTTCCAGAGGTCTCTGGGCAGCCAGAGCTCTTCCTAACGATCTGTGCTGGATGGAAAACACCCCAAAGAGCTTTCTCTATTGAATTTCCATAGTCTTCCCCATCCCATTTGCATTTAAAGCCAGCTCTCAGCTGCTGTGCGTGGGACAAGACACATTTCTGCTCAATACCCGTCCAATTCTGCCTGTGTGGATCCAGGCTGGAGGCATGGATTGCTGTCGATGCAGATGGAGTTGCCTCTGAGAATCCAGAGTTTCCTGGCCCAGGGAAATCTTGCAGGGAAACAACTGCAGCTCTGGTTGAGCCAACACCTGGCAGGGTGAGTGTGATGCTCCCAACTACTGAGAAACAACATGACAAAAATCTGGGGGGCGGTTGTGACTTTTTCCTTTCAAAACCCCTCAATTTTTGGCCCCACCATTAATAATACTTCCAAAGAAAGCTGATCACAAGTAGCAAGAAACATTTTGCTCTTTCAAAGCATTTTATTCCAACAATTGCAGTCAGGCTATTAAAACCCTTCCATTTTTTTCTTAAGCAGAAATTGATTTACATTTTAAAACAGCTGAAAAAGCCAGTTTTAATTTGGAAAAAAAATACTCAAAATCCCGTTTGGAAATGTCAGAGTGGCTGAAGAGGGAAGGCTGTGCCAGATGATGCTGAGATGGCTAAAGCCTCTTTCAGTTTAGTCTTTACTAAACAGATCAGCTGTGAGTTGGTGTCTGACACAATTAACCCTGAGGAGGAGCAGGCTGGGAAGGGACTGAGGAGTTTGGAGCTCACTCAGGCATTTTCCAGCTCCATCCCCAGGCACGTGCAGAGCCACTGAGCACAATTTTGGAGCCAACACAGCAATATTTGAAAAGATGACAGTGCAAAAATGTGGAAAAAGAACAGAAGCAACACCTGCCTTTGGGAGAGGGGTGGGAGGAGGAGGAGTTTGCCTCAAACAAGGCGAGCACCTGGAAGAACAGAGGAAAATCAGGCACAGCCAACATGAATTTGTAAAGCCCAAATTGGGTCAAACCAATCTAATTTCCTCCAGTGACAGGGTGGCAGGGACAGTGCTGGGGGAGGATGCAGGAGATGTCATCTGTCTTTACTTCAGGGAGGCTCTCCAAGCTGTCCCCCTGTGACATTCTCCTCAGCACGCTGGGAAACAGCTTTATCTGGCAATTTGGCTGTACCTAGAGAGGGATTATCAATGGCTCCCTGTCAGAAAGGAGGGATGTGTCTAACAGGAGTCTCTCTTCATCTGCTATGATTCAATATTCCAATTAACCTCCCCAGTGATGGAAGGGAGGAGACGTTTATTAGATCTGCAGAGGGCTCACCCCAGGAAAGGCCAGCGGCTCTTGGGAGGACACAAAACCAAAATCAGAGCTGAGAGCCGGGGATGGAAAACAGGAGAAAGGGCCTGAGATATCCTACAGAGCTGCTGAAATTCAGGCAGGGCCAGAGCACAGCTCGGTACAAACACCAGATGGGCCACAACGGGCTGGGAAAAAGATCCAGGGCTGGATTTGATGAGAAGTGGAACAGACTGTGGCAATAAAAGGCAAAGAGTTGACTGCAGTGTTGCCTCCAAAACAGCTCAGGAAAAGCCTGCACTGCACAGGGAGTGAAATACAGGAACCCTCTGGGGCTCTCTGTCCTCGTTTCTGCTCAATGGGTTGGGTCCAGCAAAGGCAACTTTGGCCGCCACTGGGGTTGATTTAAATACCCAGCTGCTGCTTCCACCAGGAAGTTTCCAATTCCCTTTCTTCTCTCTGCAGAGCATGATTTCCATTCCGTGTCCAACACTGCCTCCCTGGCTCTTTTGATCTTTCCTGTGGAGCCAGGGATTAATATCATTTCAACAGCATTTTCAGAAAAATCAGCAAATTGTGTTTGCGTCTCACTGGAGCGACCTTTTCCTTCAGGGAGATGTGGAGTGATGGGACCAGTCTGGTGGGCTGAGACCAGGGAGCTGCCAGGAGAAAGGAGATCCACGGGCTCTCAGCTCCTGGTGACTGCTCCATCCCTCAGCAGCTCTGCTGGAAACGTGTGCTGAGCACAAACCCAGAAAAAAAAAGGGCTGTTGCTAATAGATTGTGCTGCTTGTTGCTGCTCCGCGAAGAATGTCCTGCTAATTTTTTGTTTTCACCAAATTTTCCACTTGAAACATGAGAGCGGAAAGGGAGCTGTGAGCTGCATCCTCAAGGAGAGGCAGAGCTGCTGGACTGGAGTTGGGAAGCTCCTGGTTCATCACCAGCCGTGATTCCCACCCAGATCCACATCCCTGGGAGCCGTGGGAAGGCGAGGATGGGGCTGGGAAGGAGGATTTGCTCCTCATGGCCTTGCAAACGCTGAAAACCAGCAAATGAACAACAAAATAAGAGCAACACACTGCAGGCCTTGGGAATAAGGAATGATGCTGCCAGTCTTGGGAGACAGGAGCTCCTTTGGAGAGGGGAAGAGGGATGGCATCCGAGCAGGAGCTGCCTTCCTACTGGGCTGGTGGCTGAGCTTCAAGGTCACTCTGACAAAGGCAATTTGTTTCCTCTACAAGCCAAACTTTTTGTTTCCCCTTTCTGGAGCCGTATTTCACACAAAGCCTCTGTCCTTGTGTGGTCAGCCCCGGGGGGAGGCCGGGCCAGCAGAGCCTCATCAGAGTGTGCCACCACTCAGCAGCACCCAGGCAGGAGATTTAAAGGCTATTGTGGAGAAATCCTTTAAATCCATCCTGTAGGGCAGGAACAAGACAGGCAAATGGGGAACTGGGAAGTGTTTGGACACTGGGAAGGAATACAGATCTGAAGGAGCTTTACTGTACAACTCTTGGTGGGTTGTTGGCAGAATCCCTGAATCCTGCCATTTTCCACTGTCTAAATTATTTAGGGAACAGCAGCAAGGGCAGTTCCTGTGTTTAGGGGATGCTCCTGCTGGTCCAGCCTGGCACCTGGAGCTCCTCATTCAGCAGCACCCAGACACCCAACCAGCCCAGGAGCACAGCAGGGATGGATTTTGGGGTGCGCTGGAACCCCAGGGTTTATTGGTACCTCCCAAAGAAACCCAGCAAGGTCATGACAGCAAAAGTCCCATGGGGGACCTGAATCCAGAGAGTGGGAGGCTGTTAATGGGAATTGCCAAAAATGGCCCCAGGGCCAAAGCTGGGAAATCAGGGGAGCTGGGTGGGTGTGCTCGGGGATCTGAGTGTGCACAGGATCTGAGTGTGCATGGGGGATCTAGGGGAGTGTGAGCAGGGATCTGAGTGTGCTCAGGAGATAAGTGTGCACAGGATCTGAGTGTGAGCAGGGATCTGAGTGTGCTCAAGAGATATGGGGAAGTGTGAGCAGGGATCTGGGGGAGTGTGAGAAAGGATCTGAGTGTGAGCAGGGATCTGGGGGAGTGTGAGAAAGGATCTGAGTGTGCTCAGGAGATGGGGTGGGTGTGCTCAGGATCTGAGTGTGCACAGGGATCTGGGTGTGCACAGGATCTGAGTGTGAGCAGAATCTGAGTGTGCACAGGATCTGGGTGTGCACGGGGGATCTGAGTGTGCACAGGGATCTGGGGAAGTGTGAGCAGGGATCTGGGTGTGTTCAGGGATCTGGGTGTGCTCAAGAGCTGGGTGTGCACCATATCTGAGTGTGCTCAGGATCTGGGTTTGCACAGGATCTGAGTGTGCACAGGGATCTGGGAGAGTGGGAGCAGGGATTTTGAGTGTGCTCAAGAGCTGGGTGTGCACAGGATCTGAGTGTGAACAGGATCTGAGTGTGCTCAGGGATCCAGGTGAGTGTGCTCAGGATCTGGGTGTGCTCAAGGATGCAGGTGAGTATGAACAGAATCTGAGTGTGCACAGGATCTGGCTGTGCTCAGGTTCTGTCTGTGCTCAGGATCTGAGTGTCCAGAGGTTCTGGGTGTGCTCAGGTTCTGTCTGTGCCCAGGTTCTGGCTGTGCTCAGGATCTGAATGTGCACAGGATCTGAATGTGCACAGGATCTGAATGTGCACAGGTTCTGGCTGTGCTCACTCTCTCTGGCTGCTGCTGGAGCAGGAGCAGCGAGAGGCAGAGCTCCCAAGTGTTTAAACATGCAAACACACATCCCCTCTCCACAATCAGCACGGATGGAAATATTGATGGTTGCATTAAAAGTAAATATATTTTTAATTAAATAATTTTCCCCTTCTCCATTCGAGGGGCGTGAAAGCACTCACAGAATTAAAACTGCTGCTTCAATTTCTCTCTCTCTCTCCTCTGACACATGCCAGGACTAAGATTTCTCCCTCTGCCTTCCCACCATCCCTCTCCATCCCGCTTTTGGCTCTTTAACCCCTTCTTGGCAGCCCAGAAAACACCAAGGCTGGAGCAGAGCAGCTGATTTTCTTCCCTTCTCTCTCCTCCTTCCCCTCAGTCCCAGCTCTGAAGGGCTCATTAATCAAAAGGCAATTAATTCCCCATCATGGGGGCAAATAACAGACACAGACGTTCAATAGCTGCCTTTTGCCACGCTCCAGTGTTTCTCTGATTCCTGCAAACCGAAATAAAAAGGAGGCAGAGCAAGAGAAACAGTAAATGATTAAACGCTTCATTAACACCCCGCAGGGGCGGGGAGGCCTCGGCTGATTTATCTCTGGTGCCAAAGAGGCAAAAAGAGTTCCCAGGTGTGGAAATTTTGGGGTGCAAATAAGGACCCCTTGTCCAGAATGGTCTAATGAACACAAAACATTTACAAAATAGGATGGTTTTGCCCCAAAATGGGGTGAAAACTCCTTTTTTTCTTCTTCTCCCCTTGGCTTTGGACAGAACCCTGCTCACTCTGTCTCCATCTCGCCCTAAAGTGAGTGTCCCCAATTTCATTTCCCACTACCCTGAAAATATAATTAATGAGCATTTTTCTGATGTGGAAAATATTAAAAAAAAAACATGGAAAAGAAGTTGTTGCTCCTTTAAATTGTGTTGGTGAGCAGTCAAGAGATGAGGGAGAGTTTTGATACACAAAACAATAGGTTCGCTCAACCCTGGTGCCCCAATTAATTAGTGGGTGATTGCTGCCCATAAAAAAATTAAGAATAAACTATTATATTAGTTATTTAATCAGTGAACTTACCAAAAACACAAGGCCCATGATTCAAATGCTCCATTGGTATCATTAATCATAGTTTGGAGCAGAAAATAATTTTATATTATTAAAGCAATTACCATAGAATCATTGACGATAGCAAAAATTCATTAATCTTTATTCATTACTCAATCAGATCACTTTGTTTTAGCCCATTCCATCTCTCCTGCTCTCTCACAGGGATGCCAAAAAGAAGGGGGGAAAGTGACAAAAGGAACTTTTTATGATACTAAAGTGTCAGGCTTGGCAGAAACTACCTTTAAATATAATGAGTGTAAAGGCATCGGAGGGACAGCACAAACCTCATCCTCTCCAAAGCATTAATTGCTGGTTTTTTCCACCTCAGGCTGCAATTCCCAAGGGATCAGCGCTCACAGCTTGGAGCAGGGGTTTATTTTTTTCCCTTTTCTTTAGTCTTTAAACTGATTTTGTATTCAGGCAGAAGAAAAAGTGGGAGAGCAAAGCTGGTGCTCCCCATCACATCAGGTTTGGGGGTCCCCCAGCCAGAACTGAGCTTCCCCCAAGAAAAATCAAAGCTGTGGAGGCAGCTGAGCTCTGCCAATCTGGGTCAGGCTCTTATCTGCTGGCAAGCAAAAAGAAATTGGCCTGGCTTTTCTTATTTTATCTTCTGAGATGAGTGAAACTGCAGTGCTCATTATGATCGTTATTTGACTTTAATAGCCGAAGAGGTTACCAAAGATCTTTTGATTTGATAGCCAGGAATTTATCTTGATGGGTTGTTTTTTTTTTTTTTTTTCTTTCATGGGGAAAGAAAAAAAAAAGGAAAAAAAAAGGAAAAAAAAAAAAGGAAGAAAAAGCAAGTTTCTCCCTGGAGACAGCTCCTTAGCAAGTCATTTACAAACAGGGGAGGCTAAGCCCAGTTTTGGTGTGTGAACAGGTTTTCCACAAGTCCCTTTTTCCCCAGGGAAACACAAATTTGTCTTCAAAACATCCCTGCAAAGTAGGCCAGGCCTGTTAATGCTGCTTTGCTGGGAGAAGCCTCAGCAGTTTGCCCAAGGTGCTTGAGGGGGCGTGGGATGGATCCAGGAATGCAGCCTGGGTTTTGAGTCTAGCCCTTCCCTGGGATGCTCTGGGATCAGGTTTTGAGTTTAGCCCTTCCCTGGGATGCTCTGGGATCAGGCTGTCCCTGAGATAAGGGAGGACACTGTGGAGGACAGAGGGACATCTCCATCCAACCCCTCTTCGTGCCACAATTCTCCATAATCCTTCTTTTACCCTTTTCCCCCCATACAATTGCAGCTCCTGCTTCCTTTACCAGGTTACTCCCGGGTTGTGAGAGGAATGAGAGGGATTTGTCTTTACAAATAAACTGTGGGTCTGCTGAGAAATAAAATAGGATACTGAGAGATGAAAGAAACAGTGGGAAGAACGAAAAATTCCATAGGAATTCCACTGATTGACACAGGAAAATAAAAGGGGGTGGTTATATATTAAAAGGAGGTGTTATGTATTTGGTGTTTTGGGAAGTTTGTACCTCTCAAGTACCTCAGACAGTGGGGAAAGAGAGAGGGAAATGTGCCCAGGAAACTGGGATAAAAGGGAGGCTGCATCCTCCAAAAATTTGAGACACCCCAGGGGAATGCCCCATGGCCTCTCCCTTTATTTGAATAAAGTTCCAGGACTCCTCTGTCTCCTTTTTGGACATAAACCTCTGGTGTTTGTGGATGAATTTCCCTGACAGTTGCATCTCTGAGGTATGAAACTGGAGCAAGAGATTTATCTGATGCCATCTTTTCCATTCTCCCCATTTCTGCTCCTGCCCAGCAATGCCAAGAAAACTCAGCCAAGCTCTCCCCAGCATTTCCTGGCACGGCACCACAACACCAGCTCCCATCACCCCAAAAATGCCTCAGTTTGGATTTGAGGAGGCAGAAGCAGCAGCTCTGCTGAAGGCAAGAGGCAACCCAGGAACTAATGAGGAAAAAAAAAAAACAAAAACAAGAAAAAGAGCAATATTGTTTGGCTTTGGAGCTGTAACAGGTTGTCATGGGGAAGGCGTGTGGGCTTTCCCGCGAAGGGAGCAGCAAAGCGACCTTTGGAGAGCGTTTGCTCAGAGCCAGCTGCTGCTTCCAGCTCAGCCCTGGGCTCTGGGAATGCTCAGCCCTGTCCCTCCTCATGCTGCAAAACCTCATCTCCCTGCCTCGAACCCCAAACGTGCTGTCCTGTAATGGAATATATCACTGCAAGGGGAAATGGCTGTAAATTAAATGGGAAATCGAGGTTGGAGCTAAGGAATGCATCTTTTATTGCCCAGAGAGGTGGTGGAAGCTCCATCCCTGAAATTTTCTTTGGCCAGACAGGTGGTGGATGCTCCATCCCCGAAAATATTCAAGGCCGAAATGGAGATTAGATCTAAGGAAAGCTTTTTATTTTTTATTGGCCTGAGACGTGGTGGATGTTCCAACCCTGAAAATTTTTTGATTGTCCAGAGGGGTGGTGGATGCTCCATCCCTGAAAATATTCAAAGCTGAAATGGAGATCAGATCTAAAGAAAGTGTTACTTTATTGGCCAGACAGGTGGTGGATGCTCTATCCCTGAAATTCTTTTATTGCCCAGAGAGGTGGTGGATCCCTAAAAATATTCAAGGTCAAAATTGAGATTTGATCTAAGGAAAGCATTATTTTATTGCCCACAGAGGTGGTGGATGCTCCATCCCCAAAAATATTCAAAGCTGAAATGGAGATTAGATCTAAGGAAAGCTTTATTTTATTGGTCAGAGAGGTGGTGGATGCTCCATCCCTGGAATTTTTTTATTGCCCAGAGAGGTGGTGGGTGTTCCATCCTTAAAAAATATTGAAGGCCATGCTGGGTGGGGCTCCAGCAACCTGGTCTTGGTGAAGATGTCCCTGCTCTGTGCTGGAGGGCTGGCCTTGAGCACCTTAAAAATCTCTTCCAATCCAAACTGCTCTGTGCTTCTCTGGTGCTCAAGAGTTTGGCATTGCACAAAAGGCAGGAGGCCCCTGAGAAGATGCCTAAAAAGCAGATGGAATTAGCTCCAAATAAAATCTATCACACAATTTCCAAACCTGCCTGAGATGGAGCACCACAGCCGCACCTGAGTTACAGCACCTGTAGCTGTACCTGGATAAACACAGCATCAGCAGCTCAGGTTTTTCTCCCAGTTTTTGGCAATGATCCATCCAATAATGGATTTACCTACTTATTCCTTCCTTATTTTAGGGATTTATCTACTTATTCCTTCCTATTCCAGGAAAACTGCAGGAGATAAAGATTTACACCCATGCTCCATCCAGACCTTGGAGATAGCGAGGTGGGATGTGATGCTCAGAGCTGGGACCACACCAATTAATCACGCCAATTAGCAGCAAAATTGAATGCAGGCAAACCACGATGCCCAACAATCCCGAAATCAGCTGGGGGAGGAGGACATGGATCTGTCCTGTCCAGAGAAACCACCCCATTCCCAATGCTGCCTGTTGGTCTCCAGAAAAGCAGAAATTCCCCAAATATTTGCTCAGAAGTGGAGACATCCCTGCAACAGGGGCAGATCAGGAGGGGACAGGGACTCTCCTGGATGTTCCCCAAATATTTGCTCAGAAGTGGAGCCATCCCTGGGACAGGGAATCTCCTGGATGTTCCCAGCATGGAGCTGGGCTCGTTTTCCAGGCTGAAGCAGGAGGTCTGCCTGCAATCACATCTCCCACCCCTTTTGCAGGCTGCTGTGTCTGTGCTGTGTGCTGGAAGCAGCTTAAAGAGCTTTTGATAGCATTGCTGG
The DNA here is from genome assembly GCF_028769735.1 of Zonotrichia leucophrys gambelii. Taxonomy (NCBI): domain Eukaryota; kingdom Metazoa; phylum Chordata; class Aves; order Passeriformes; family Passerellidae; genus Zonotrichia; species Zonotrichia leucophrys. The sequence continues at coordinate 5,851,954 of NC_088188.1, read as the reverse complement.
GAGAAAATGAACCTGTTAATACAGCTATTTGCTGCGCAAAGGATTCACGCCCAGAACACTTTCTCGCAGCAATGATCATTTTTAGCTGGGAGAATGAATTAGCCCTTCCACTGCAAAGCTATTTGCATCGCAGAGAGGTCATGGAGGAGCAGCAAAGTGATTATTTGGGGGTGAGGCCCTGTCTTAGCCTTGAGGAGATGTGGGTTTAATTCTCATTTTTAACTCTCTGTTGCCAGCCACCTCCTGCACTCTTGAAATCTGTTTGTGCAAGGGCACCACGAGGGTTTTGGACACACCTGCAGGTGACCTGCAGCTCCCAGGCTGTGAATGGGAGCTGGGGGTTTGTTCTGGCAGCACTGGGGAGTTTAATCACCCTCAGATTGCTGAGTTGGCTTCCAGCAATTGAACCACAAACTGGGGGAGATCCCTGGAACTCAGCTCCTGGCTGATCCCAGCCAGTCCCAAAGCCAGCCCTGTTCCCAGGAAAGGTCTGTTCCCTGGGGTGGGAGTTAATTACAGGCAACATTTCAATAGCAAAGAGGCCAAAATTATAATTATCCCTCTGGGGTTGTTTCTGAGCATGCCAAGCAGTGCTTTCCTCATCAGGGCACTAGGAGGAGGGATGGTGTGGGCTGTGGGGATGGGGTCTGCCTGAAAAAGGGATTTATTGTGTTTTGGATCTGTCAATGATCATGAAGATTCTTACCCAACCCTTCCAAATCCAGGCTCTGCCTGAAAAATGAATTTATTTTGTGTTGGATCCATTACTAGTCACAACAATCCTTATCCAACCCCTCCATCCCCAGGGTGGGCTCTCATGTCTTCTCCAAGGCAAGGAGGCCTTTCTAAGGCATCTGATCCCAATGGGACAGGAATCCAGGATAGATATTCCCAAATCCTGACCCAGAATCCAAAGCCAGCTCTCCCAGGCTGGCCATGATGAAATGCAGGGCTTCCCTGGCTGGCTCTGGTTTTCCCCACCAGAGTGTTAAACAAACTCTTCTCCCTCCCACCATTTATTCCCTTCTCCACCTTCCCGTGTTCCCAATTATCTTAAGGAGATTGATAAACCCAGCACTGCTGCTCTGGTTACAGGTCACTTCCCCCTGCAGTGAGGAGTGCAGGAATCAATAGCCAGAAATAGTGGCTGGGAATCAAACTGCCTGAGCAGAACCAGGAGGAGGAGGAAGAGGAGGTTTCATTCCTTGCCCTGGAGGAGCAGGACATGGAGCTGAAGGGAGAAAAGTGATGCCAGCATTGAGCCACTCATTTATCTTTGGGACAATGCTGGAGAAGCTCAAAGGGAAGGAGGAATGTTGAGGACTCTGGGAGCCTCTTGGAGGCAGCTTCACACCAGGAGTAGCTGCAGGCAGGGTTTGAACACTGCCTGTGCAGCTCTTGGTGGTTGAAAGCCAGGCTGGTGGCAGCCAAAAAGGAACAGGTGGAAGGAGGACAAAAAGGAATAAATTGACTTTGTTTTTAAAGCAGAAAAGGGTCAGACTGACTCTGGGGTGATCCACAGGTTTTGGATGCAGAGGGAGGGAGGCTCTTTGGCCTCACAGGGGTTTGGGGTGATGGAGTTGGAGCACATCCATGAGCAGCTCCCATTGCTCAGCTGAGCAGCTCCAGCACGAGTGTGAACGGCTGCTGGGGAGGCTGAACAGGGGAAATCAACAGGGGAAATAACAGTGTTAGTTTTTATTCCTGCTAGTAAACTATAATTACAAACTATAATTTGGGTATTTAACAAATGCTGCAGGCTTTTGCAAGCTTGCAGAGTGCCAGGCTTGGCTGTAGCCAGGTAAGGTAAGGAGTGGCCTTTTGGGGAGAGGAATGTTGCTCAAATACTTGCACCCTGTCTGAAGCTGGGATAAGGGTGTGAAAATTTCGACTGGGTCAGATTTTTCTGGGTTTAAAAGTCTGTCTCAAACCATCTCCAAAGTGCCTTCTCTTCCTGGTGGGATGAGGTCTAGAAATGCTCTCTGACTCCACATCTCATGGCACTTCTCAAGGAGGGGTGGGAAATAAAGGAAATTCTCCTTGGTCCTCTAACCCAGCTGCTGTCCTGTGCTTCCAGAGGACCTGAGAGCTGCAGGACCATGAGATGCCAAATCTCCCTCAGCCTCTCAGCTCTGGAGAGGCTGGTGGAGCCTCCAAACAGGGGGCAGCTGCCAGGCTGGAAGAGAAAATCACCCAACCACTTCCCCAGCCACGGAGACTCCAGCTGGAACAGGGCAGGGTTTCACCAGGGAAGGAATATTGGAGAGAAAGCCAAGGGAGATTGGCAGATTTTGCTTTTCAGAGATTGCCTTTCCCTCCCACATCTGCTCCCACACCTGCACCCAGCCTGGACTTGGGCTGTGCTGAAGGGCTCCAGGATTCCCTGCCCATTGCTGGGGCTGGTGCTGCACTCCAGGGATGCTCTGGCACCAGAAAAGGGCCAGGAAGGATCCTCCACTCTGTGCCTGCTCACACACAGGGTTTATAGGACATCCAACAGGAATTTATCCACCAATGCAGCAAGAATTTATCCACCACTGCAACAGGAATTTATCCACCACAGCAAAGGGAAATTACCCCTCACAGCAAAATGCTCAGAAACACCATGAGCAAAGTGGGGAAATGCACCCAAACCACATCCTGTGCCCCTTGCTCCCCATTAGCAGCTGCTTCCCTCTGGTCTGAATCCTCTAAATGACTCAGTCTGCCCTTGCTGCTGATTCCCCAGTTCCCAAACCCCTTTTCTTCCCCCAAAATCCCCCTGGCACTGCCCCCATCTCCCTCCCACACCCGCTCTGCTTGTGGCTGTTTCTGTGGAGCCCCTCTGTGCTTCTCCAGCTCTCAGGGTATAAATATGGTGTGAGATAAATATTGTCATGGCACATTACCCTGCTCCTTCCTCACCCATACACGCTGCAGACAGAGTTATGCATCTGTTTATGTGTGTGTATATATCTAATTATACTGTATAAACTGTATATCCCCCTCTCTATTGTGTATATTTAATAGAAACGCCAGCTAATTGCCCTCCATAAATATATATGGGGATTAACTGTATTGACATTAAATTTACTGGTAATCTCCTCGAAAATAAACACCCCAAATAAAACAAACACATAAAATAAAAGTAGGGGACATCACGGTTTTTATGTTTGGTTCTTTCCACCGCACACAAAGCTGGGGCTTTGCCAAGCGAGAGCACTGAGGTCTCCAAACCCTTTTCCAAAGATAAAGATTCCAAAAACATCCCCCAGGGAGCTGTTGGCGCCTCTTGGAGGTGTTTGCAGCTGGCAGAGCCCTGTGTGTGGTGGCAGGAAGGCTTTGGTGGCCTGGCTGTGCCCGAGGGTGACAGCTGGGCTGGCAGATTGGCGATGGGCTCCAGTGCCTCCAGCCCCAGGTCACTGCCTCCAGCACGGCCCTGGTGGAGTCATTAGGGCTGGGCAGAGTCATTAGGGCCAGCAGATGATGGGCTGGGGGGCCATGGGGCAAGCAGGAAGCCCCAGGTGATGCCAAGCGGGCACCAAGCCCACCATGGGGTCTGCCCTGGCCTCACTAAAACCCTCCCTGCAGCTCTCACATCTTTTTCCAGCCACGGAAAAGGTGCTATGTTGGGGAAGATGAAACAGGAAAGCCTTATAAATATGATTGCCTGGCAAAAGATTTTGAGAATATAGAAACTATAAGCAAGATTGAAATGAAAGCAAGCTTTGAGATACCTCAGTTACTGAACAACTGGAAAACAATGGTGTAGCCAAACTGAAGGTTATCTCCTTTTGATGGACCTGCAGACAGGCCCAAGGGTCAGAGCAGACCCTGCCAGCTTGGCAGAAGGGGCCCAAAGAGGAGTTTTTAGGGTTTAAAATGTAACACAGTATGGTAATGTAATGATTCTTATAGGCTGTATGGAAATACTGTAGGATTTGCATATTGTACTAGATTGGTTAGTGAGAATCAGAATATTCAACACAGAAGATTTATTGTATTGTAATGGGAACCTTGCTCTTTTAGCTCTTGCATTTTACTCTCTTACCCCTTTTACTCTCTCATGCTTTTACACTCTTACCCTCTCATCATCTCTATCCCTCTCTTCTCTGGGCCTGCTCTGAGCTGTGGCTGCAGCTCCCAGCAGGGCCCTGCACCCAGGCCCTTTGCAATAAACCCCAAATCCCAGCAGGGCCCTGCACCCAGGCCCTTTGCAATAAACCCCAAATCCCAGCAGGGCCCTGCACCCAGGCCCTTTGCAATAAACCCCAAATCCCAGCAGGGCCCTGCACCCAGGCCCTTTGCAATGAACCCCAAATCCCAAAAGGCCCCTGCACCAGGCCCTTTGCAATAAACCCTAAGTTCCAAGCCCTGGCTGCAGAGATCTCTGCTCTCCGTCCATCCCCACCATCCTAACCCCCGATGCTCCTACAGTGCCACTTGAGGCTTCATTGGTTTTGGGGCCTGCACTGCTGAGCCCAGTGCCAGCCCAGGCTGCTGTGGGGACAGGGATGGATTTGAGTCCCTTCATCAGGGCATGGAGCTCCTGATGGAATGGCACGTGCCAACATGATGCCAGCCAGAAGATTATCCAGCAGGAGCTCCACAGGGCCCAAATCAGCCACTGACAACTGGGTTATGGGGAGCCTTCCCCCATCTGATCCTTCAGATCTGCTCTGTTTTGGCTCCAGCAGAAACCCCTGACAATGCTAAAGCTGTTGTTTAACATTTTAAAATTATCTGTGCAGCCCTCCTGGCTGCTGTGCTGCTAATTATTTGGCTGGGATCATTTTTGTCCTGTTCCTCTGTGCTGGCAATGGGTATGAAGAGCTTTCAGCCTGGATCCAGGAAGGACTGGGAGCCTTTGACCCCTGCCATAAATCCTCAGTTCTCGTGGGTTGGGGTTTTTTTAACCGGCTAGATGAGTGTTCCTATCCACCTTCCTCAGCTCATTAATTTATTTAATCCCACGCCTCACCAGTTTGCAGACCTCTGGTTGCCCTGGAGGGAGAGGCTGCTCCAAGCGCTGTCACACAGTGCCCTGCTGAGCTGCCCCTCTGCAAGGGAAAACTCATCCAGCCAGGCCTCTCTGAACCTCTGTCACCCTTTTTTACCCCCTCCTCTGCCACAGGCATGAATCAAGGGAAGCTGGGCAGTCGTGACTCCTTTCTTCCCTCCCTCTTCACCACTTCCCCTGCCAGGTGCCTCCTCTCTCCCTGCAAAGCCCTCAGGGAAACACTGTCTGCACTATTTTGAGCCCATATGTTAAATTCATGTTCTTGCTGCTCTCCTGGAAGCTGGGTTAATTGGCAGGAGCAAAAGGCAGAAGGAAGAGGCTTCTCCAAACACACACATGTGGGGCTGCACACCTGGGTGTCCCCACTTGGCTTGGGGATCCCTGTCTGGGAGTGCAGGAGAAGTGAGGTGGTGTTGTGAGGGTCCCCAGGACGAGGTGAGAGATGAGGATTTGATTCCATGTTCTCAGAAGGTTAATATAATATATAATATATAATATATAATATATAATATATAATATATAATATATAATATATAATATATAATATAATATAATATAATATAATATAATATAATATAATATAATATAATATAATATAATATAAATATTACTAATTTATATTATAATACTATAATATATATTACATTATAAATATAATTCTATACTATATATTATATATTACTGTATATTATATAATATATAAAATATTATATTTAATATTTAATATTTAATATTTAATATATAATATAAGATATAATAGATAATAGATAATAGATAATAGATAATAGATAATAGATAATTGATAATAGATAATATATTATATATTATATATTATATATTATATATTATATATTACATTATATAAATATATTATATTATATTATATTATATTATATTATATTATATTATATTATATTATATTATATTATATTATATTATATTATATTATATTATACTAAAACTATACTAAAAAGAATAAAGATACATCAGAAGGCTAGAAAATAATGAATAATAAAAAACCTGTGACTGACCAGAGTCCCAACACAGCTGGACTAGGATTGGTCATTAATTAAAAACAATCCACATGGAACCAATCAAAGATGCACCTGTTGGTAAACGACCTCCAGACCACATTCCAAGCAATCAGACAATTACTGTTTACATTTCTTTTCTGAGGCTTCTCAGGAGAAAAATCCTGGGCAAAGAAGATTTTTCAGAAAATATCATGGTGACAAGGTGGCTCAGAGGTGTCACCTGGCCCAGGTGTGTGAGGGTCAGGTTTGATGCTCTCTGTGACAACATCTTGTCACCCCTCAGTTCCCACAGCACCATCTCTCCTGGTTACCCTAAAATGGAGCCACACTCAGGGAGCTGCAGCACACCGGAGCTGTTTCCCCCCACTTTGCACCCTCTTTCCAAAGGATGCTGCCAGCCCTGTGCTTTGTCCATGCAGCACCTGGATTCCAGCTGTAGGAATGGGCTGTTGCTGCTCCCCTTATCCCTGATATCCTTATCTTTCCTATCCTTGTGTCACAGCCTCGGCGAATCCACCAGGGAAATATCCAGGCCCAGGAGAAATCCTGTGTGCTCCCACATGGCCCTGCCTCCTCCTGGCCTCCAAAACAGGCTGGATCCATCAATCATGGAAAATCCCTCTCCCTTTGGGACACAACAACTTGTTTGGCAATGAGAAAAAAAAACCAAAACAAAACACCCAGCACCGTTGGATCTCTTAATTTGCCAGGGCTGGGAGCTGGCAGATGAATATCTTAAATAACTAATGGTGACTCAGAGGAGCATTAAACAAAGATAACATTGTCACTTCTTCTCTGTTCCTCTTTTGTTCCTCACTCTTCAGCTTTCCTGCCAGTTTATTATCTCCCCAGTTTTCCCTCTGATGATCTTGTTACTGTGACAGGGTGTGCATTATCTCTGGCAGCCTCTTCCCAGCACCTGACCTGTTGTACCAACACAGGCAGGGATAAACCCAGGGATGCATCCAGGGGGATGCCAGAACCTCACTGAGGTCTGGCTGCAGCTCTGAGGGGTGCCTGGGGATGGGAAGAGGATCTCTCTCTCTCCTCTCACCTATTTCCAGTTTGGAGAGATGCTGAAACTGAGACTCCAGTCCAGAATCTGGGCTGGCTTTTCAGAAATCTGCTGGGAACACTGAAAAAAACCAAAAACATCTGAACCCTTCCCAAGGCTCCATCCCACAGCAGCCAAGGGTGATCTGTGCTGCACCACAAGAGCTCTGCAGCTCCTGATAATCCCAGCAAACCCCATCAGGAATGCCCCATTCCCTGGATCCTTGGCTCATTTGTGGCCAGGACGTGCCGATTGCACCTTTCCCATTCCCTGCTGGATTTTGGGAAATCTGGTGCCTGCCAGGCACAGCTGGAGGGCTGCAACCACCACCCTCACAAAGCCAAAACTCAGCTGGGCCATCCCAGCCTCCTCCTCAGTAAAATCCATGTCACAACAGGAATCACCCCCTGCAGGAAGGAACCATCTCCCTCACCCCCTCCCAAGGACCAGGATATTCTCTCCACACTTGGTATTTGGAAAAAACATCTTCAAAGCTGAGGAATGTCTGCATAAAAGGCTCTGGTCTGGCCTTCAGGAAGTAGAAAATCTCATTAGGAATTAGCTTGGGATCAAATAGGATCTCTCAAGTGATTCTGGAAGGCCGGGTCAGCGTGAGGGAGAAGTGCTTGACAAGCAGAGCCAACTCAGATCTCTTTGAAGAAAAGCACCGCATGAAATTTTGATATCACTAAGTATTTAATAGATCTAATTTACAAAGCACTGTTGCTCCCGATTCCCAGAGTGCTAAAAAATCCTGCAACCTCTTTCTTTACAAGCAGGACTCCACTTCATTCATGGCTTTTAATGCAGCAAGCTGTTGAACAGCTGTGAGGAATGTTTTGGGACAGGGAGCTGTAGCCCTTTGGAAGCACAGCAGGCTCTGCTGTACCTTCAGCAGCCAGGAGAGCTCTGTGCTGACAGGAGGGACCAGGATTTTGTCACTCAGCCTGGGAGCACAAGGTGTGGAAGGATCTTCTGAGTGACCCCAGGATGAGCAGCCTCTGCTCAGGGGAATTTCCAAATGAAGGGAAGTGCCCAAAATGTCCCCAAATCCCACATTTGTAGAAATCCCACAGCGGTGTGTGGGCACTTTTATCGTGTCACCAGTGCTCAGGTGTCCCTTTGGGGGGTGGGATAGAGGGGACTGTGACATGTGTGGTCAGCAGCTGTGACCACTTTGGTGTGACCAGACCACAGAGCACCATCCCATGGGACAATTTCTACCTGAGGGATTTGCCTCTCCTTAATTAGGGACAGTGACACCTCCAGCCAGCTGCTGGGCAATCCTGGGGTCTGTCTGTCCCTCCCATCCTGGCCATGCCCAACATCTCAGCACAGATAAAGCCTCCCACTGGTGCCACACGAGGTCAGGCCTTGCTCCTTTGTGACACCAGCCCAGAATTCTGCCTGACAACGGAATGTTCCAACATCAGTGCACAACCCCTGCCAGAATCCCCAAAGCCAGGGTGGATACCATCCAGCTCCTCGTGGAAGTGTTCTGAAGACATTAATCTCCTGTCAGGACCAAACAGAGAGGTATCCTGGATTTCGGTGAGTCTTGTAAGAACATCAGGGTTTTTAATAAATATTTGAGCAGCTTCTCTGCTCCTGCTGGCTCCAGGGAGGGCAGAGCTGAGAGCAGAGAAGGCTCCATCAAACCAGGTGGCCTCAGGAGTGGGAGCAGGGAGAGAGATGCCTCATGCCAGTCATTGACCCTCCTGCCTTTCCTGCACACACATTCCTTGTTGGAACCACCCTCACCGCAGCTTTTATTTAAAAAAATTGGGATTTTGAAGGTTTGTTCCCAGCCACAACCTTGCACCACAGCAGCAGCCTCTCACCCTGTTTCCTCCCTGGAAATTCATTTAAAAGCCAGATGTTTGCCCAGCGAACTCAACTGGAAGTAACTTGCCTTTACCTGGGAAGGTTGAGAGCACCCACAAATGGTTTTTACAAGTGCCTGCATGAAAGACACCCCCAGTTTCAGAAGCTTTCTCATGCAGAGTCTCTGAACATTCCATGATAGAGCCAGTTAAAAGAAGGTAATAAGTATCTTAAGCAAAAAAAAAAAAAAATACAATCCCCTAAAAAAAAACCAACTGAAAAACCCAAAAAACCCAACTGAAAAGCCCAGAAAATCAAAATAAAAAACCCCCAAGAATTTTTCCTTTCATACCAAATGCTTGGGAGGAATTAAAAAATGTATTTCTGTGTGTGCTGCAACACAAGAAGATAAAAGTGAACCCCCTGCTCTTCCCACTTGAATTTCATTTTGACCAAAGAAAAATTCTTTCCTCATGATTAATTCCTCCAGTTCCCTCTGTTACTGTAAGCTGGGGAAACGGAAAAGAAGAAAAAGGGTAAAAAGGGAGAAATAGAGAGAAAAATCACTGCTTTGGTGTCTATATTGGGCTTGCTCTTCTTCTGGAGGTTGAAACAAACACCACGTGCAGGGAGATAATGGGATAAAGATGGTGAGAAAACAGTGGGGAAGTCAGAACACTTTCCCCAGACCTTGCTGCTTCTCTGCTCCCAAGGCAAATTAATTTGTATTTCTCATCCCAGAAGGCAGTGCAGGAGCAGGAATGAAATATTTCCATCCCTGGAGCTGCTGCTGGGCTTTGCCACCTGCCCTGGCCGCTGTTGAGCAGCTCCAGGGTGGTGACAACGACCTGTGGGAGCGAGTCCTGATCCTCTCCAGGAGGCAAGGCCAGAACATGGCCAAACCAGGCTGCTTGGAATGGTCCCTGCCTCTGTGATTAAGGGAATTCATAAATATTCAATGTTTCTTGGCAGCTGGGAGTGCTTCACTCGTTCCAAGTATCTCAGGGGGGATGGGGAAGGCAAGGATGAGCCTTAGCATTTCTGACACCCCGCAGAGACAATGAGCCGGGGAAGGAGAGCGCTCCTCTCCTCGCAGGGAAGCGTTTCACGTCGGGCGATTTGAATAATTCAGCCTTCCACTGGTCTCTTTAAATGTTTGATGCCTTGGAGTTGAGCTTTAAGATCCGACCTCCTGTGAGTCTCAGGCTCTGGGCTCCGGTTGGGTGCTGCGTGCTTTCCCTGCTGGTGGTTTAAAACAACTTCCCAAGCCTAAGAGCACAAATTTCTTCCTTTGCTGCGTGAAGTCCTGGTGTTCTCACACCACAAAATATCAACCATCCCCTTCTGGACTGGGCTTGGGAGAGGAGAAAAGAGCAGCAGTAGTGAATGAGGAGAAAAATGCTTAATTACAACGTGCTCCTGTTGGAGACACCAACCAAAGCTGCAGGAAAATGGATGGAGCCAGGCAGGGTGGCTTGGGTGGGTTTCCAGCAGCCAAACCCTGTGGGACCTGAGGCCACTGCCCTGTCCTGGAGCTCTGGGGTGGCACAAGGCACCAGTGTCCTCAGCCCAATGGTCAGTGGATGGTCCTGAGCCCATCTGAGTGAATATCCCATTTCCCAGCTGCTGCCTCAATCTGCTGGGAGAAGGTCCAGCTGATAGCAGCATCATCCCTGTCTGCCCCAGCTGCAAGGGACGGGGCTTTTTGGTTTCTGGACAAGCCCCAGGATTTTAAGACCTCCTGGTAGATTTGGGATGCTTGCCCCTCCTCTGACTGACCAAATTTTGGCCACTCTCAGAGACAAGACACAGTGCCAGACGCATTCTGAGTCTGGTCCAGGTTGGGATATGCCAACATCCAAGGAACCACACCATTCCTGCTCCCCCAGCCACTGGCACACTGCCACAGGCATAAACTCAGTGTCCCACAGCTAGAGTTTGCCATCAGCTTTGTTCAGGAGAGACCCTTCACTTCCATGTGAGATCCTGATCTTGCAAGCCCTTATCCTAAATTATCCATGAAATGTGTGGCCATGAGTTATGCATGAGATGAATTATCCATGAACCCGGTTGGTCGTCTTCTCTCTTTGTCAGCTCTGGAGGTTCCAGACAGGTATCAAAGCACGGAGTAGGTTGGGATTTTGCCCCCCTCCCAAGAATCTGCATTTTACAAATGTACAAAACCTGGGAAAGAGCTGAAATATTCAGTGGGTCGTGATGGAAGAACACAGAAGGCTGGCTGGGAGTGCACAGGGTCGGCCTTTCCCCAAAGAGGCAGTTTCAGATCCTAAATCTACTCAGTGGTTACTCATTCCCCTCGGGAGCTCCAGGAAGGATGGAGACAACCTGTCTGCCTCTGACAGCACCCTCCCACACCCAGGCTGGTGCTGGCTGTACTCAACTGTGAACTGGAGCTTGGGATACAGACACAGCAAAGCCTCAGTTTTGGTGGATATTTGATTTTGCTGTGAAAGTTGATGAGTTTTGATGGGAAAGTTTTGCTGTGAGAGTTGTGTTGCTGTTCTGGAGGCAACTTGGTCAGTTCAGAGAAGGGAAGGGGAGGGAGGATTCTGGAAATCTGGTATTTTTCTATTGTAAATCAGGGCAACCCTGACCATGGGGAGAAAGTGATGCATCTGACTCCATCTTACCAGAAGGCTAATTAATTACTTTATTATACTATATAATTCTATACTATATTACACTATATTACATTACATCTAAACCAAATCTGCACAAGCACCCTACTCAGGCTGTGGGGGCAGTGGAGAAGAGATGGAGGAGAAAAGGGCTAAGACTGATTCCCACTGCAGCTTTTTTAAAATAGCAGAGCTGTTCTGTCAGCACAGCTGGCTCAGGCCTGGCCCATGGTATCAGAATCACGGCATCCCCAGTGAGAAAGTGATGAATCTGACTCCATGGATATCAGAAGGCTAATTAATTATTCATTACATTAATATAACATACTATATATATTAATATATTAATATAACATACTATACTATATTATACTATGCTATACTATATATAATCTATTATAATATATATTTTATTATATATATAATATGCCATTATATTATATACTAATATAATCATAATTATATTATAATCATGAAAATGTATAATTTTAATATATAATAATATATTTACATATTATGTAAAAATGATATTTTATAATATATTATATAATATAGTAATACTATATATTTGTAACATTAATATATATTTATAATCAATATATTAATTTATAATAATATATTACATATTACTATTATATATATAATTTATATATATATATATATATAATATTTATTATACTATATTATTCTATATTATATTACACTACATCTAAACTGAATGACTGAATGTGCACAAGCACCCAACTCAACCCAACTGCCTAGCATCTTGTCACTGTCTGCTGACCCACAGTCTGCACACGTGCTTGGCCTTGCTAGCCAAGAAAACAAACCGCCATCACTTTGGATAAAAAATCTCCATATTGTATTTTGCTTTGGCACCAATGGTGCCAATGGGAGCAACCAATGAGATAAAAATTGTTTTGATCATTCTTTTCTCTTCTCCTCTCACTTTTTCTCTTTTCCAAGGGTAAATGAGGGTTTGCTGGGAAACCCTGCCAAGCTGCCTCACCCTGCTAACTTTGTGATTTTCCTCCCCACCCCAGACCAGCACCGATGTCGGCACCAGCGTTCCAGTGCGCAGCGCGCGGCCCGTCCTTGCCGGAATGCACACCCTACCACACCTCCAGGGACATCCGCTACATCTTCCTGGAGAGCTGCAGGAACATCCCTGCCTCGCACCCGCTGGGCGCCAGCCACGTCCCCCACGGCCCCGCGTCCTGCCACCCTACCACAGCCCAGCTCTACCTCAGCACAGACCAAGACCGCGGCTCCTCCGCTGCTCCCCGGCACCTCCCCGCCTCCCTGGCCGTGCAGGTGGGAGCCATGGATGTGAGGGGCTCCCCCGAGGCCAAGAAGAGGCTGCCGGTGTTCCGCCAGCTCTGCGGGGAGGCCGTGGAGGAGCTGAAGAAGTTTCCTGAGGCCCAAGCGGCGCCGGGCAACGGCAAAGGCTGGAGGATCACGCTGGCGGCCGCGTGCCCGACCTGCAACAAGGCATGAACTGACTCTGAGATAATGTCTGCAAAAAATATAATATTGATGGTGTCCTTCCATGACACGGGGGTCACTGGAGATGTGGTGTGAGCTCAGAGGCGCTGGCAGCAGAGGGATGGCGGGGTGGGAGGAGGGAATATGGTGGTGTTGGATATCTGGGATGTTCTTTTTGCTCTTGGGGTACTGTGGCACGTTGCCAGCCAAATTATCTTCTACATCCAGCTCCATCCCTCTCACTCAAACTCCCCCAGGATGCCAGGAATAAAGGAAAAGTTCCTCCTCCACAAGGAGGAGGAACTGCTCAAGGAAAATGGGATGACCAAAAAAAAACAGGAGGAAAAGAAGATGGGGGGAAAAAACAGTCCTGGGCTGCCACCCACAGCCCCTTCCCTGAGCATCCTCTCCAGCTGCTGAGCTGGAGGAAAGGATGTTGAAACAAGCATGGGGAAATAAAAAGCCTGAAAGGGAGGAGAAAGCAAGCAGGAGATCTCACATGAGATCTCACATTTGGGAGATTTTCCACTGCTTAAATCTGGAAAAATAGTGACAATGAGAAGAAATGCCCCACAAAACAATAATAAACAGGATTTTGGGGGCTTGGCATCTATGATGTGATCTTAGATGTGCTCCTGAAAGGAAGTGTTTACACCCAAAGATCCCAGCCCAGGCTGGCAGGATCTTCTGAATGGGAGTGTGAAACCAGCTCAGCAGAAAAGAGGGAGACACACTGGAGAGAGCACTGGTTTGAAGGCAAAGAGGGAGAGGATGCTGCTCAAGGAAAATGGGATGACCAAAAATACACGAGGAAAAGCAGATGGGGGGAAAAACCAGTCCTGCAGAACCTTGGGAACAGGCAGGTGTCAGTGAGGGGGGACTTGGAGGAAAAAATGCTGAGCCTGCTGCACATCTGGGATCAAAAAGCAGAAGGCTGTGGGGTCTGCAAGGAAAAACAGAAGAAAAAAGAAGAATTTAAGCTAAAAGCTGTTGATAGTCCTTTCCCTTGGGACAGCAACAGAGGCAGAATCCCACAGGAATTGACTGCAGGTACCAGCCTGGGGCTGGAGGGATCCCAAGGGAGCTCTGAGTGATTGTCAGAGGCTGCTCCTGCAATCCAACAGGCTCAAGGCCTGATGCCACGAGAAAGGTCTGAGCATGCTGAGCTATTTCCAGAGAGCAAATTCTCCTCTGGTTAGCTCTGGGTGTTGAGTGCTGACATTAAGGCTGACAAATCCCAGGGGAGCTCTGGGAGAAACAGAGGGACCTGGAGGTATCACATCACCATCATTCCTGCCTCCACACACAGGGATTGGCATCAGATTACCGGAATCAGACTCTGGCAAGGAGAAACCAGAGGAAAAAGATGGGCCAGGCTGCTGAAAATAAAAGTTGTTTGGGGGAGAGAACTCTGCAATGAATTTGTGGGTCGTGCTGAAGGCTGAGTTTAGATCTCCCCAGTCAGACTGGGACTGAGTCATCATGGAGGCTTTAATTTTTGAGGCACAGATTGCAGAGCAAATGTTGCTTATTGCAGGCACCACTTATTCCTGAGCACGATAATAAACAGACTTTGTCTCCAAATGGTTACTGATCCAGGACGACACCAGGCTATTTTAGTAGGATTTCAGGGAATGTGAAGACATTACAGAGGAGCTTGACCTAGAAAATAAGCATGGGGCCAGTGATCAGGAGTTGATGCCATTTCAGTGAAGTGCAAGGAGGTATTAAAGCAGGTCAGTGGCTGGAGCTATTTGGGATGAATTAGCACATGAAATTACCAAGGTGGCAAGCAGGGCTTTTCCTGCATCCAGCAAGCTGGGAGTGGCACCATATGCCTGGAGTTTACCAAACACAGCTCCCACGCTCAGGGAGGTGGGGCAGAGCAGTGGTGACAGCTCTGCTGACCTCAGGAGATCGCTTCCATTTCCAGCCACTTTTGGAGGAGAACACAGAACAGAGTCTAAAATATATTTATTTTAAAAAATTATATTTATTTTTAAAAATTATATTTATGTCGCAGACATCTTTTCATTAAAAATCTTTCTTAAGGTTTTTTCTTTCTGAGAAGCTGAGAGGCCTCAGAAACAAAATGTAAGCAGTTATTATCTGCTGCTGTGCAATGCAACAGGTGCATCTGTGATTGGTCTTGTGTAGATGTTTGGAATTAATGGCCAGTCACGGCACAGCTGGCTCTCTCTCTGTCCGAGCCACAAACCTTTGTTGATTCATTCTTTTCTATTCTTAGCTTAGCTGGCCTTCTGAGATGAAACCTTTCCTTCTATTCTTAAGTATAGTTTTAATGTAATATATATCATAATATAATAAATCAAGCCTTCTGAAACATGGAGTCAGATCCTCGTCTCCTCCCTCATCCTCAGACCCTTGTGACCACCATCACATATTTGTAAAATATATTTTATAAAAGGATGGGTTAAGTGCTGTTCAACCACATCCCCCAGTGGCCACAAGGCCACACCCTGCAGTAAGAAGCCAAAAATGAGAGAGGGCCTGAAGGAGCTGCCAAAAATTCCCTTTCCCTGAGAAACCCAGGAGCAAAACCACCTTGGGAGAGCTGGTGACAGGAGCTCAGGGCTCCTGGGATGGAAATGGAATTTCATCCCTGCTCCTGCGATGGAAATGGCATTTCTCTGGTAGACCTTGAACTGATCAGTGCAAACCTGGTGACACTGCCTGGCATTCTGCTTGGAAAAGGGGATCAGCTCCTCCAGTCATGAAAAGCTGGGACAGCTAATCCATGTGGGGATGGATTCCACCAGCACACGTGGAGCCCCTCAAACAATGGCCCAGGGACTCATCTCTCTGGCATCTCTGTTGATGGATTGGGCACGGAGAGACAGATTGGCTTTAGGAGGATTGCTGATTCCCCAAAGCTGAAGGGAATCTATGTCTCCTGTGGGAGAAATTGGGTGACCTTGAGGAACAGCAGCTGCAGAGAATCTCCTGTGAAAGGAGCTTCTGCTCTGAGCTGGGAGCTCAGACACTGGAAACTAAGAAGGGAAAGGCAGGGATGAAGGTTCATCCCTCTCATAAATCTCTGTTGTAACGTGGCTCTGGAAAAGGCAAACTCCAGAGCAGAAGGTGTCAGGGGAAATGTTCCCTTTAGAGAAAAGCTGTGTTTGCAGTCCTGAACAGCCACACTCCACAGAGATTGACTGAAACCAGCACAGTGGGACAATGCTGGGGTGAAGATCCTTCCTTGAGGTGATGGGAAGGGATGGAGCTGCTGCCTGACCAGCGAGCTGAGAGAGGAACACTTGGAGAAACAGGAAAAAGAGTTATTTGAGGCTGGCAGTCGAAGAGATGGAGATAAAAAGCCCAAGGACATCCTTCAGCTGGGACAGTCATTAACAAATCAACTGATCGTGGGGCATCTGTGTGCCTGGAAACCCCAAACAGAGCATTGGCATTGTGTGAGGAGGTGTTTGGGGACAGACAGACAGACACTGCAGGCTGGCCCTGCTTGGGCACAGCTCAGCTTAGGCAGGACCAGCTCTCAGCAAAATTGCCAAGTCCAGCCTGAAGGTGAGAAAGGAAGACCCAAAAATGAAGGAAAGTCGGGGGAAGGCTGCTGGAAAGGCAGAGAGAGAAAAAATATGGCCTGAAATGAGAGAGTGGGAGAAAAAAAAAAAAAGAAATTAACAGCTTTCTTTATTCCTTTTCATTTATAGACAATATTACAGTTCTGCACAGAAGGACTAATTTAGGCCTCTGCACAGCCCCGGTGACCCTTCCTAATAGAAACCATTTAAATCTTTAAACAATTTACATGAAAATGTAACTTTGCTGTGAATATATTTCTTCCCCCTCCTGCTCCCATCACGAGTGCAATCCTTCAAACCTCTGACAGCTTCCATTATCTCTTAATGAAGTGAGAGCATCTTTCTTAGGAGCCTGCAGGCCCCGAGGTTAATCGGAGAAACGAGGTCCACAAATAAAAATCAGGGGAGGGACAAGAAAAAGGGAAAGCAAAAACACTTAAAAGGGCTCAAAGGGGCAGCTCCACCACTCAGAGATTTAATTCCAGGAGGGCACAGCCTCCTTGAGAGCCTGGGACTCCATCCTTCCATCCCAGAGGAAACTTTCCTTGTTCCCAATCTCTGTGCCAAGGTAATGGTGGGGTAAAGGAGGCAGCACCTCACCCAGAGATCCCCCTGAAAATAAATGTACCGGGCTGGGAATGAGGAAAGAAAGGCTGAAAAATGATTGAGCTGCCAGGAGTATGGAAAAGGGGATGAAAAATCAGGAATGTCTCAAGGGACAGCAGATTCACAAGGAGAGGGACTGCTGACTTCAACAGGAAAGAGATGAAAGCAGAAAGCAACAGCAGAGAAAAATAAATAGTTGTTTCCAGAAAAACAATGAAATTCTGGGCCAGGAGGAAAAACAAAGAAGCCCACCAAGAGTTTGCAGTTCTGGTTGTTGGAGCTGCTTAAGTGAAGCAAACAGAAAAGGGAAGTTCAAAGGCCAGGAATGGGGAGTGAGGAATGCAGGGAGATCTTCTTCCAGCAGCAGTTTGTTCTCTGGGCTGTTCCCCACCAGGCTGGTGTGGGATGGGGGCATCAAACACAGCTCTGCATCTCTGCACAAGAATCTGAACTCCAGGGTCAGCAAATTGCCTCCGGGCCACAGATCCAGAACTGGAGAGTGTTTCAGTCCTAGCCAAACTTGAAACCACTCTGCTGCTGCAAAATGAACCCGAGTTTGAAAACACTTGTGTGGAATTCTGTCATCCTGGGGAAGGAGAAAACCTCTGAAGAGAAAGAGGAAAAGTTTTGCTCTGTCCTACAGCATTGTGCTGGTTTTTCCTCTTGCATTTTCTTCCTCCCCACTGCCCTGGCAGGCAGCAAGGCAGGGACACACAGGGGTGTGAGCTCCCAGCAGGATTTGCCAGAGGGATGGAGCTGATCCCTGGAGGGATGGGACTGCTCCAGGAGGGATGGAACTGTTGTTCAGGGGGATGGAACTGCATCCCGAGGGGATGAAGCTAATCCTGGGGGGATGGAGGTGCTGTCCAGAGGGATGGAACTGCTCCTGGAGGGATGGAAGTGCTGTCCAGAGGGATAGAGCTGCTGTCCAGGGGGATGGAGCTGCTCCAGGAGGGATGGAGCTGACGCGAGGGGATGGAACTTATCCCTGGAGAGATGGAGGTGCTGTCCAGGGGGATGGAACTGCTCCCGGGGGGATGGAAGTGCTGTCCAGAGGCATTGAGGTGCTGTCCAGGGGGATGGAAGTTCTGTTCAGAGGAATGGAACTGCATCCCGAGGGGATGGAGCTGATCCTGGAGGGATGGAAGTGCTGTCCAGAGGGATGGAGGTGCTCCTGGAGGGATGGAGCTGATCCCTTGAGGTATGGAGCTACACCCCAAGGGAATGGAACCGCTGTCCAGGGGGATGGAAGTGCTCCCTGGAGAGATGGAACTGCTCCTGGAGGGATAGAGGTGCTGTCCAGAGGGATGGACGTGCTCCTGGAGGGATGGAACTGCTGTCCAGGGGAATGGAGCTGCTCCCTGGAGGGATGGAGCTGATCCCGGGGGGGATGGAGGTGCTGTCCGGGGAGATGGAGCTGCTCTCCACGGAGGAAAGCTCACCCTCCCGGCTCCAGGCAGGGAAGTGGGATGCTACTGACACCCAGTGGCTCCCAGCATCCTGCAGACGATGGGCACTGCACCCCGGGCTGGGGCAGGGGACGTGGTGACACGGTGACACGGTGGTGTCCCTCCTTTGGGGACTGCCATCCCTCCTTTGGGGGCTCCTCCGTGCCCCATGGGTGGCACAGGCAGCAGGGACACTCCTGGCAGCACCAGGGTGGGCAAAGGGGCACGGGGAACAAGCAGGGACATTCCAGAGGGTGCTGGATCCATGTCCAGGCCAGCAGGGTCTGCCTCGTGTGGGGACCATGGTGGGAGGTGCTGTCACCCCCAGCACAGCACAACCTCCTCTGCAAACAACATTAATTGGTTCTAGCTAATCAATAAATTGATTATTTATTGATAATAACCAGCAGTGCTGGAGGTTGGGGTCAGTGTCCTCTGAGGTGTTCTGGTGGCTGCTCCCCCTTGGTCAGCTCTGGCCACAAACACTGCAGGGATGGAGGCTGGAATTTAGGGATGGAGCTGACCTCCCCTCCCAAACATCCTGACCCCAGGCCAAGCAGCAGGATGGAGCTGGAAGTGGATTTTAGCTACATCTGGAAAGCCCATTCACATTCCAGAAGAAGCCCCATCTACACAGGGAATTATTTAAGAGCAGCAACAGAGCTTTTTCCATCCCCTCCACATGTCATTTCAGCTCCAAAATCAAGCAAGGCAAGCAAACAGCATGGAAAAATAACAACAAATTGCCTGCATTTGGCATCTCACAGTGCAGAGGAAGAGAAGATGCAGCCTCTGACCTGAGGAGCAGCAGCAGATAAGATGGACACAGACCAGAATAAGAAAGGATTCAGGAGCAACACTTCACAGCTGAGAAAAACACATTTTCCTGTGGGCCTCCACACTGATGAGCTCTTGTTTTTGCTTCAGAGAGCACCCAGAGGCTGCTGAAACAGAAATGCATTTTTAATTATTTGTTGTTATCAATTGCTCTGCAGATAGAAGCTGCTGATAGCAGGAGCCCCTTGCAGGGAGCTCAGAGGAGCTCTTGGGGCCCCGTGTGAGCAGCAGGACTCTGCAGGAAGGCAGAACTCACCTGGGAAAGGTCACCTGGAGGCTCAGAGTGGAGCAGCCATCCCTGCAGGATCACAGGGAGAAGAGCTGCTCACCCAGCGAGTGTTTAAATCAAACTGTGGGTGGGGACAGAGGAGGAGAAGCACAGAATGGAAATCTCAGTGGCAAGAGCACAGATTTTTGTTTGTGTTCCTCCAGACAGGGCTGGGGGCTCTCTGCTTGTAGGATCAGGCTCCAAATCTGGGCTACAATCAAGGCACAATTTGGGAATTCATCCCTCCATCCCTTTTCCAGACCTTCCCTGTCTCCTCTGACCAAGGGATTTGGGGAGAGGGGAAGCTCTGGGGTGCCCAAAGAGTGCAAGGGAATGCAGAGGCTGCATTAAAACCTCATTTCTCAGCCCAAATGAGCCTCCTTGGCACCCCCCACACTCCCAGGCATCCAGCTCTGGATGCAAATGGATTAATTAGCATCGACCCACAATCATCACCATGGGCAGGGCCAGCTGATCGATGGCCACTCAATGAGGACAGTCAGGTGCCAGGGGAGCCTCCTGTGCCCTCCCCAGGGACCCCTGTGTGCTGTGCCTCCCTCCTGCACCTCAATGGAGAGCAAAAGGAGGGTTCTGCTTTCGTCCCCCAAAATGTGGTGACTGCTTGGGTCACATTTATCCCCCAAAATGTGATAACTGCTGGTGTGGCAGCAGCAGGGACCTGACCAGAGCAGTTTCCTCCAGGGCAGCAGAGGAAATTGTCCCATTTACTGTCCCTTTTGCTGTCCCTTGGCACCCAAGGAGGTGCCTGTGCCACCCTCAGAAATGCCCTGTGAGAGGAGAAAACCTCTCTGCTCCCAGCTGGCATCCCATGTGTCATGGTCATCTTTTATGGAAAATCCTTTCCTTAGGATTTTTCCTCCTGAGAAGCTGAGATTCCTCAGGAACAAAATGTAAACATTGATTATCTGCTGCTGTGGAATGCAACAGGTGGATCTTTGATTGGTGTCATGTGGTTGTTTCTAATTAATGCCAATCACAGTCAGCTGGCTCAGACAGCGAGTCCGAGACATAAACCTTTGTTATCATTCTTTCTTATTTTATTCTTAGCTAGCCTTCTGATGAAATCATTTCTTCTATTCTTTTATTATAGTTTTAATGTAATATATATAATAAAATAATAAATCAAGCCTTCTGAAACATGGAGTCAGATCCTCATCTCTTCCCTCATCCTCGGCCCCCTGTGAACACCATCACACCCATGCACGCTTCCCTCTCCTTCTCAAGGAACATCTTTTACCCACAGGGTCCAACCCAGCTCCTGAACCTCCCTCCCAGCTGGGCCTGTCTCCCTTCTCCAGCTCTTCCCACTCTTCCCAATCTGACACCTCCTTTTTTCCTCCTGTGTGTTTTGTTCCCTGCCAGCTCCACGGAGCTCCTTGCTCCTGTTTCTTCTGCACAAATTGTTCTTTTTCCCCTTGCATGTTGTCTGGAGAGCACCGAGGGAGGAGCAGGAGGCTCACAGCCCCCTTCTCATCTCACATCACACGTTTGCTGCCTCTCTCCAGGCACTCATTCACAGCTGGCAACAAAACAGCCAGAGGTGGCTGCTCCCCAGCATGCCTGAGCATCCTCTGGAGGCTGGAGTGTGCAAGGACTGGCTGTTGGGAAGGATGAAAGTTTGACAAGAAAGTCTCACAGATATGTATGCTTGGCAGAAAGATTTTTGAATGCAGAATCTGATGAAGAATAGAGATGGAAGCAAGTTTTGATATGAAGAAAAGAATTGCTGAGCCAGTCTTACTGGATAACCAAGGAGGCAAAGGTTGTGTTAGTTAGAAGGGGTTTTTATGACTTGGAGAAAAAAAAACCCACCTCAAACAAGAAGATGTTTTTACCAAGCAGAAAGAGAGCACAGGCAAACAAGTCAGCAAAAGTTGCAAGTAGAAAAAAGGCCTCAGAATTTTCTACTGCAAGAAAACTGAAAAACAACTTCTAGCTTAACCTGTAATGTACTAACTTTTAGTGATTGGAGAATAGTAACATGAATATGGTAATTATAGTAGTTATGATAGGCTATAGATAATAGTTAAGGTATAGATTGGTTCTACTGTATTAAGATGGTCAGTAAAGAAAAGTATATAATGCAATATAACCAAAAGAAAAGTATATAATGCATTGTAACCAAAACCAAAGTATATAATGCACTGTAATCTAAACTCAGGGTGTCCAGGCCTGCCTGCAGCTGGAGCTGACAGCTGTGGCCACAGCTCTGTCACCCACAACCCTGGAGTGCTGAAATGTCTTGGATGGAATAAACTGCATTTTGGAGAGCCCCTGGAGTCGTGCATGTCTCATTTTGGCTCTTACAGCTGGGGACAGCTGAAGGGCAGCAGCAGCTCTGGCACAGCCCAGGCAGGGCTCAGGCTGGCCAAGGGCTGATGAAGTCATCCCTAACTCCAGCCAGGTCCTTGTCTGCCAGGATGAGGCAGAATCTCCTCGCCAGTCAGGGCTGACAGAGGACATCATTCAGGCCTTTTCCCTGTGAGAGGAATCCAGAAGCACTGCACAAACCAGGCTGGCTTTTGGAGATGTGAACTTCTGACCTAGAGGAGGCTGGAGCTCTCCAAAATGCTCTTTTCCCTGCACTGTGCAGCTCCAGCTGCTCTGCTGCCCTGCTTGGCTCCCTGGAGCTGTGCCCCTTCCAGGATGGGTGCTCCAGGCTGCTCTCTGAGCATCCCACAGCCCTGTGCTGCTGGGCCTGGGGGCTCCAGGGAGCTGTGGGGATGGACATTTGTGTCCCCTCATGTAAGAGTGTCGGGGGGTAGGATGGTCGGGACAGACAGAGACGAGAGATCTCTGCAGCCAGGTCAGGAACTTGTGGTTTATTGCAAAGGGCCTGGGTGCAGGGCCCTGCTGGGATTTGGGGTTCATTGCAAAGGGCCTGGGTGCAGGGCCCTGCTGGGATTTGGGGTTTATTGCAAAGGGCCTGGGTGCAGGGCCCTGCTGGGAGCTGCCAGGCACAGCTCAGAGCAGGCCCCAGAGAAGAGAGGGGGTAGACAGGATGAGAGGGTAAGAGAGCAAAAGCATAAGAGAGTAAAAGGCAAGAGAGCAAGGTTCCTGTTACAATACAATAAATCATCTTCTGTGTTGAATATTCTGATTCTCACTAACCAATCTAGTACAATATACAAATCCTATAGCATTTACATACAGCGTATAGGAATCATTACATTACCATACTGTGTTACATTTTAAACCCTAAAAACTCCTCTTTGGGCCCCTTCTGCCAAGCTGGCAGGGTCTGCTCTGACCCTTGGGCCTGTCTGCAAGCAGAGGGTGTTGTTCCATCAAAAGGGGATTACCTTCAGTTGGGCCACACCATTGTTTTCCCGTTGTTCAGTAACTGAGGTATCTCAAAGCTTGCTTTCATTTCAATCTTGCTTATAGTTTCCATATTCTCAAAATCTTTTGCCAGGCAATCATATTTATAAGGCTTTCCTGTTTCATCTTCCCCAACATGGCACCTCGTTCTTGGCTGTGCTGGCACAAGGGGAAGAGCCTTCATTGAAGAGGGAATAACCCCCAGGAGCCACCAGGCAGCACAGGGCACTGCCTCTCTGAGCCTGAAAACAAGTCAGGAAAAGGTGGGAGCCTCTACAGACATCCCAGGGACTAAATATCTGAGGTACCACGAGCAGCAAAGGCAGAAAAAACCTCTTGATTGAGACAAAATTCCCTCTTGGGGCTCCTTGGCTGGAAGCATCTCCTGGCTGAGCCTCCACCCCAGAGCCTGCTCTGCTCCCATCCCTGTTGTGCCATCCCATCCCTGATGAGGCAGCTCCACCCCCAGTCTGGCTCTGTCACTTCATCTGCCACGGCCCATGCCTTTAATGAACAAATTAATTTTGTTCTCAACTGGGTGCGACGCGCGTTCGGAAGGCAGAAAATAAACGTTTCCCTTTCCTAATTTCTCGCGTCCCTTTTGATTTGTCGTACACACGGACAGGCTCCCCATAATTCCCCCACCAGCTGGGCCCTGGATATTCCAGCATCCCTGAGATAAACAAGGATATTCCAGCATGCCTGAGATAAACAAGCTCCCAGCAGCAGTTCAGATTGTGCCCCGTGGTTGCTGGCACTGCGTGGTGCCACACACTGCTCGGGAGCCCAGAACAGAAATTGCATCTCTCTCATGGGTCATCACGACCCCAGACAGCCCCCTCCCTTCCTCTGCCAGCAGAGCCTTTGCTAAATTGCCATCTGAAATGGATTCCTGCCTGTTTTTCCCCCATGCCAGTTTTCCTATTGGAGCTGCTGCGTCCTTCTCTCCCCACGGAGCCGAGCGCTGCGATGGACGCAGGGGGAGTGATCTGTGCCCACTCAACTTCTGTTTGGCTGAGCTTAATAAGCCAAGAGGCTGCACTGCAAAACAAGCTACTCACTCCTCAGACCAGCCTTGTTGTGTTTTTTTTTTTCCCTGCTCTTCTAGTTTTGGGATGGATGCCACAAAAATAGTGATGGTGCGGTGAAAACGTTTAAGGGACAGCTCTGAAGTGACCACAGCAGCATCAAAGCTTTTCTATCTCCAGGACTGAAGAGCAGCTGTAACCATACCCAAAATTTGGATAGAATTGGGGAGGGAGGTGTTTTCCTGAGGTTTGGGGGTCATTAGGATCAAATCTGAGATCTCAGCCATGTCACCACTGTTTCAAAAACCATTTGCAGCTGCAGGTATTTTCTTCAGAAAGCAGAGCAGCAGTGAAGTGGTTAAGTGTGAGAATTCATTTCCTCACACTGTATACAGTTCTGGGAGGACTGAGCAGACTTCCAGCCCCAGAATTAGCATTTTCAATCCCTCTCATAATGAGAGGCCACAGGCAGACAGGAACAATCTCTCACCAAACTGTCCCGAGCACAAAGCTGCTCTGGGAAGCAAGAAGCTCTTTAAGAAGGACTAATTGTTAAGATTTGCAAAATCCATTTTTTCCCATCATCCCTGAAAATCCATTTTAGAATTGGTAAATTTGTTCTAGGATTAGATTAATAGGTTTCATGATTTATAAACCTTTTCTTCTCTCTCGCCCTCCCCTTGACTTTTAAAAAGCAGTCACAGGCTATGGCTCAGCCCAATTTTTAGCAGCAATTTCTCAACCACTGCTGTTGAGATATCCTGACAGAGTTTGGTGGATTAGAAGGAGGAATTTCCCACCTGGAATGCCATGACATCCCAGTGCCAAGCCCTCCTTCCAAACAGGATCCTTGAGGGTGGGATGTGTCAGCCCCTGGGAAGCATCCTTGGAACGAAAAGCAAACAAAATCCAGCAAAATAATGTAAGGCCTTGCTTAGAATCACCTGAAAACACCACAACAGCACCACCTGCCCACAGCAGCTGTGCTCAAATGTGTAAAATACACCAGAAAAGCAGAAAATTGTGCTGTTATCCAGAATATCCAACAGTTTGCTGGGGAGAGTTTGCTCAGGGACTCTCCCTGTCAGTGATGGTGAGTTTATATTCACTGGCCCTTGAGGGATTTGTTCTCTGTGCCCTCCTTTCCTCTCACACACAGCCCAGGCTGCCCAAGCATCCCTCAGACATCCCAGTGGGATCAGAGCAGCCACTGACACATGAGAGCCACAGCAAATCCCAGCTCCCCATGGGACCTGTACAGAACAGCCTTGTGGAAGCAAATAATTTATCAGACTCAACAAAAGGTCCCACTGAGCAGCCCCAAAGCCACTGTCACAGCTCCACTTTGCTCCGTGGCCACATCATTCCCAGCTTGGGCTGATGGATTCTTAATTAGCATGTTAATGTGAGGAGCATATGCAATGAAGCATGAAAAGAAAATCCCCATCATTTAAATTCATTAACAGTCATCGAAAGTCTTCAGTGCAGAGGTGGAATTAGCTCTGAACTCCTTGGGAGAGCCCAGCTGTGCTCACTAAACTGTGCTGGATGTTGCTTATTTATTGAGCTCCATGAGGAGTTTGGCCCCCTGGATTTTTGGATTTTGGTCCCCACTGGATTATCAGGGATTGCAATTCCCCCAATCCCCTGTGGATTTTTAGGGATGGGATCTGCTGGGTGGCTGTGCAGGGGCACTGTTTTCGTTTGGAAAGACAGGAGTCTGCTAAGGAAGGCAGGAACCTCCCCTGAAATGGAGAATGTAAACCCTCCCCACCCCTCCCAATTGCTGTACATTTTAAATTAAGGGGCTCTCAGGCAAAAAATATGGGAGCAGGAAATAACAGTTCTTGAAAAGGGAAAGGAAAAAAATTAGAAGGACAAAATAAACAATGCAGTACACTAGAACAACAGTGACAGAGTCAGAACCCAACCTGACACCCTGTGGGTCAGGGTGTTGGTGGCAGTCCCATTGGAATTGTGGCTCAGCCCTCCTGC
This sequence comes from Zonotrichia leucophrys gambelii, assembly GCF_028769735.1. Taxonomy (NCBI): domain Eukaryota; kingdom Metazoa; phylum Chordata; class Aves; order Passeriformes; family Passerellidae; genus Zonotrichia; species Zonotrichia leucophrys. The sequence continues at coordinate 5,825,832 of NC_088188.1, read as the reverse complement.
AGTGTCAGGGGTGGTTCTGTTGGAGCAGGGATCCTGTAGAGAAGGATGGATTCTTCCTCTGAAGATCCAGTGGGAGAAGAGGCAGCTGCTGTTCCTCTGGGGAATCCAGTGGAGAAGCCGTGCTGGTGTTCCAGAACCTCCAGATTATATCCATGTAGGAATGCTTGGCTCCTCCCTCTGGGCGGAGCATCTCCCAATGGGATGCTGTAGTTCTTATCAGCCATGCAGGGACATTCAATAGCTGTTATCAGCAGATGTCCCCTCCCAGGGAGGTGTGATTGTGGTCACTCACAGAGAGAGATAAGGCAAACTGCCCACTTGACAAAGATAATCTGTCATACAGATGGTAATGGAAAACATCTTCCATTGCAATCTTCAACAGGCACAGAGAGGTGGAACCACAGGCACCACCCCAAATGTGGGTGCAGAACCCCAGGGACAGTGATGGAAGTGCCAGTGCTCCCCTGCTGTTGTTTGGGGGTGTTTAGCCCATGGATTTCTGTGTCTCCTGGCCTGGCAGCAGGGTGGGGCTGTGGCGGCCCAGATGTGTCTGTGCCCAGGTGGTTTTGGGGGCACAGAGCCCCCTTCACACCCTGTGCTCAGCACACAGAACAAGAAGGTGCCTGAGAGATCGCCCAGGGCTGCTGGGGGTGAGGAGCCGTGAGAACCCAGCCCCGGTGTCACAGACATCCTTATGAAATATCCTTTCCTTAGGATTTTTCCTCCTAAGAAGCTGCGAGGCCTCAGGAACAAAATCTAAACATTGATTATCTGCTGCTGTGGAATGCAACAGGTGCATCTGTGATTGGTCTCATGTGGTTGTTTCTAATTAATGGCCAATCACAGTCAGCTTGCTCAGACAGAGAGTCCAAGCCACAAACCTTTGTTATCATTCTTGATTTTTCTATTCTTAGCTAGCTTTCTGATGAAATATTTTCTTCTATTCTTTTAGTATAATTTTAATATAATATATATCATAAAATAATAAATCAAGCCTTCTGAAACATGGAGTCTGATCCTCATGTCTCTTCCCTCATCCTAAGACCCCTGTGAACACCGTCACACCCCTGGAAATTAAAACAAGGTGAATTTTAATAAAGCAGGACTTTTCCATCTGCTGGAATTAAAAAACCTCATTTTCCAACCTTGCTTTCCCGGCCTTCCCTCCCTCTCCCATTTGCCATCACCCCACCAGGGATGGTGCTGCAGACACTGAAGTCACCGGAGTGTCCCCAAGAGTCAGCCCCTGCACTGGGGACTTGGGAAATGCTGGGCTGGGCTCAGAATTCCCACAGAATTCCCCCTCTTGCCACGGGTGAGGAGCTGGGCAGATGGGAGGAGGGGAGGAACAGCTTGTGCCAGCAAGGCTTGTCCTCCTGAGCATCCCCTGCCTTCCCCTGGGCTTTGTCTGTCCTCAGTGTTTTGCTGAAGACAAATTACCAAAGCCAAAGAGGCGAAGAAATCAGAATAAGCTGCTCCAGAGCAATTATAGTGAAGGCCTCATTTACAGAGAAAACCTGATTTAATGCAAAACAGGCTTAGAGGCTGCTGCAAACTTGTCTGGTTGAGGGTGTTTGTAGCTTCTTGAATTTCTTACACTCAATTAGGGATTGGTTTTTATATGCCAACCCCAAATTTACCATTAAAAAAAGAATAAGACACCCTCCCAGAAGTTTGAGCAAGTGCAAATAAACAGGATCCAGCTCCTATTTGCATTCAGTGCTGCTTCCCAGACTCCTGAGGTGGAACTATCACTGGAATGGGACAGCAACCGACCTGATAAATGCAGAAATCCCCTGGAATCGTCAAATTGGCCACAGGTATAAAATCCTTGGAGGTCTGTCTCCATGTGTGGGTCACAGTCTGTGCAGGGTTTGGATGGCAGGGTTTGGCAGAGGGGGGATACAGGAGTGGCTGCCAGAAGCTCCCAGCTCATCCTTATCTCCATCCACAAGCTTTCCCTGATATTTTCTCTGCTCTCCAGCTGAGGAGGGCAGGGATGGAGCACCTTTGGGCCCAGCCAGGGTCAGCCCACCTCCCAATCCCATCATCTTCCCAGAGCCAGAGCTGCAGGGGGAGTGACTGCAGTGTTTGAAGGATGCAGTGATCTGAGATTCTTTCAGACATCTTTAATAAATGATAGAAAAGGAGCTTTTTTTTTTTTCTCCCCCTCTCTATGCCAGGAGATTTTCACATCGAGTTTCAAAGAGATCTTTTATTCCCAGAATGGGGAAATAAAACCATTTCCATTCAAAACACTGCTCGAAGATTACATTTGCCTCAACCTAATTTTTAAAATACTTTCAAAAGAGAGGAAAATGAGTGTAAAGCAAACAGGAATCTGGTTTATTTTGGATTATATTGACTCCTCCATTTCATCTCAAAGGCTTTGAGAAGGTGCAGAGGGCTCACACACACAAATTCCTTTACAGCAAGAAAAACACTGGAAAACTTTCTATTTTGGGCAGCTCCGTGAAAGAAATCTCATTCTGGGGTGACTTTATATATTTTTTTTTCTTTTTTTTTCCTGGTTAGGCAGGAAAATGAAAAAGCAATTATTCATGCAGTTCTCATTAACCATGCATTTACAAGTTGTTTGGAGGTGATTAGTCAGTCTGAGCCTGGCCCAGACAGCAGCAGCGTGTGTTTATTAACGCGGCGGGGGAAGGGGCCGGAGGTGCTGCCGAGCATCAGCCAAAGCCTCCCGCTATTGATTAGCGATTTAGGCAGCCCGCGTTCATTACAATCGCTCTCCCCGCCGTGCTAATGAGCGCTTTAAAGCCAGACCTGGAATCTGAAGCTGGGGTTTGAACGGCAGGCTCGGGATCAGCCCGGTGGGTTTTGGCTGGGACCATCCAGGGGAACTCTGGAGATCGGGGAATTGGGCTGGAGGTCTCATTGGGGAAAGCTGGGGTGGTTTTCATCTCAGACCTTGTCTCGAGGTCTTTATGGAGAAAGCAGAGAGGACACCCGCTCCTGGGGGATCTTTTTCATCCCAAACTCCTGTGTGCTTTTGGAGTGTCCTCCCTTGGAGAAAGGAGAGGATAGGGGACATCCAATTTCTGGGGAGTGGTTTCATCCAGATCTTGTCTAGGTCTCCATCGAGAAGGGAATCACTTGTTTTTCATCCAACTGTCCCAAGGTCTCCTTGAAAAAAGCTGGGGTTGTTTTCCATCTCAGACCTTGTCTCGAGGTCTCCCTGGAGAAAAGAGAGAGGGCACCCATTTCTGGGGAGTGGTTTTCATCCCAAACCTTGTCTTGAGGTTTCCTTGCACAAAGCTGGAGGTGGTTTTCATCCCAGACCTTGTCTTGAGGTCTCTCTGGAGAAAGGAGAGAGGACACCCACTCCTGGTAGTGTTTTTCATCCCAAAACTTGTCTTGAAGTCACCTTGGAGAGAGAAGAGAAAACACACATTTCTGGGGAGTGGTTTTCATCCCAGACCTTGTCTCAAGGTCTTTATGCAGAAAGGAGAGAGGACACCCACTCCCAAACCATATCCAATTGCCTTCCCAGGGCTGGAGCCATCAGCTATTTGACTTTGGGAAAATTACCTGGCAGTCTGATCGTGTGGCCTCACCTGGGAGTGAGTGTGGGAAAGGTCCAAATCCAGGTGCTGCTCCTAAAAACGGGAGGATTTACTCTGGTAAATAATTCAGCCCAGTGATAGTGTTCTTCCCCCTCTGACTCTCCTGCCCTCCTTCTTTCCCTTTCCTAATAAAAAGACAACAACTGAATTCTGCAGTAGGGATTTTTTCAGCCTAGGCCTCCTCCCAGGATAATCTATTACCTTCACAAATTACTGCAGACAGTTCTTTATTGTTTAAAACCTTTTATCCAAATAAATGCATAAACCTTTTGGAAGGCAAAGGGGAGGGGGGGGAGATGAAGGGAACAGGCATTTGAAATGAAACTCTCCTTCCCTCATTGACTATTGTATGCTAAAATAAAAAAAAAGAAAAATAAGACTGAAAAAAGAAGAAAAATGACTGAAAGAAGAGGAAAGGAATGAACCCAGGGGAACAGAAATTGGTGATCTGCAATGGATTTCATTAAAGTCTTCCCCCTTTAAATATTACAAGTGTTTGTTCTCTGCAGCCTGATAAATATCTGGCTGTGTTGAGATTGAAAATTGATAAGCCATGCAACATCAATCTCTTTCAGAGCCTCAGCCTCCCTGCAAACTCATCACTTTGGGACGTTCCCACTTTAATTAGCTGCTGGGGCAATGCCACCTTGGGCAGCCTGGAAGCATTTCCAGGGTTCTGCTCCATTAGAACCCTTTGGGAAGACATTTCCCCCACACCCAAACACAAAATGGGAATGGAGAGGCCAAATGAAGGAGCTGCTCCTCTCCCTTCCTGGCCCACTCCATGATCCTCCTTTCAGCATTCCCTCTCTGCTGGGAGAAGGATGAGGCTGGGAGACAGCAGGGATGCTCAGGGAGGGGTTTGGGAAGGGGAAGGGCCAGGAAATGAAGCTCAGTCTGGTTTGTGGCCACAATAACAGGATTGTGCCGTGGTTTTTGCTACACTCACAAACTTTCTGGCTCTGAGGGCACAGTGGGGAGCTGCCATCCCACCTGGCTGCCCAGCTCAGAGGAGCATTTATGCCTTGAGCAAGACTCAAGCATGAGCTTCAAGGTTCTCCTCTCCCATCAGTGAGCCCTAATGCCCCCCTGTCCCCCACTGTCCCCAGCCCAGGCTGAGGGTCTGTGAGTGCAGGGAGATGTCTCAGCTCAGCACAGCCCCAACTGCTCCTTTTTGGGGAAGCTCTTGGAAGCCATTCAGGAGGAACTGAACCTGCTGTGCTCCCTTGGAGACAATCATTGAACAGTATCCTGAGAGCTGTTGGAGAAATAAAATCATTTATTTCCAATAAAACCAGCAAACCACTGCTGAGTCCTTCACGGGGCTGGTGGAGCCTCTGGCATCACCTCTGAGCACCAACTCACCCAGTTTGGCCATCCCAGCTTTCACTGGGGCAACTCAGAGCATCCAATTTCTCCTCTGCTTCTTCCTCCTCCTCCTATTCTCACAGCCCCATAACTTGTCCCAGAGCATGGCTCAGCTCTTCTCCTGCCACAGCTGGGTGGGAATGGGGCCATCCCAGATTCACCCAGACTTAGGGAAGCTCTGGAGAGGCAGGAAATGACTCGGAGCCGAACACAATGAAGATGTTGCTCGGGAGAGCAACTCCTCTTGCCGGCCCTGGCGACTCTTTATCAGGAAAGCCTCGTTCACTCTAACAAAGCTCAACTAATGTGCTGTTTATTACCCTGGCTGCGGGTTTGGACTGTCAGGAGATGAAGAAATATCCCCGGAATTAACGGCGACATAACAGAGGAAGAAGAGCCAGGGGAGAGGTTAAGGCAAGTGCTGTTATCTAAGGAACAGGCTCGTAAAGGCTCTTCACTGAGAGGGGTTTGTGCTTTGTACCTGAGAGGGGAAAGGGGCAGCAGAGCCTGAGCACAGGGACAGACAGACTTCTCCCAGTCCCCTGTGCCCTCGTGGATGTCAGGGAAATCAACCCACAAACACCAGAGGTTTATGGCCAAAAAGGAGACAAAGGAGTCCTGGAACTAAATTCAAATAAAGGGAGAGGCCATGGGGCGTTCCTCTGGGGTCTCTCAAACTGTTGGAGGCTGCTTTTTATCCCAATTTCCCAGCCACATTTCCCTCTCTATTTCCCCATTGGCTGAGGTACTTGAGAGGTGCAGACTTCCTAAATCACCTTATACAGATTCCCTTCCCTTCCCTTCCCTTCCATTTTTTCTCTAAATCCAGGGATTTTGCACAGTCTTGAGTGAGTAACAATCTGTGTCAATCAGTGGAATTCCTCTGGAATTTATGGTTCCCCTCATTACCTGTTTCACCTCTCAGTATCTGGCTTTATCTACCAGCAGCCCCACAGTTTGTAAGGATTCCTTCTCCTTCTCCTTCTCTTCTCCTTCTCCTTCCATGGACACTGCTGCTCAGCCCATGGAAAGATGTCCAGTGCCAGAAGAGCATTCAGAGAGGGAGTTACTTCCACTCATTGAAGGCTGCTCAGCAGCCTTTGTGTCTCCTCAGTGCTCCAGGCTGATTCTTCCAGGTGGGCTGGGCATGGGGAGAACAGGGAACTGGGAAGAACAAGGAATTCAGGAGAACCCTGAGCCAGGCTGGAAACATTAGAGGCTGGGCAGGAGGCTCCAGGTTGGATGTGTGAGCTGGAGGAGGTGTCACCCAGCCCAGAGAGCACTGAAATGCCAGGGACACACTGAGGGAAAGCAGGTGGGGGCCAAAGGGGGACAGATTTTGGTGAATGTTCCTTTGGGTCACCACCAGTGGGATGCTGCCAACATCTCCTGACACAGCACATCCCTGTGGGCTGCATCCACGAGCAGGGATTCATCCTGGGAATGCCACCCTGCAGGGAGGGTGGGCTGCCCCGGCACAACAATGCAATTAGCCACTTAATTCCTAATGTTAATTAACCTGTGCTTGCTCTGGCACCTTTGCCAGGCATCGCCCTGCTCTCCCTCTCCGGGGTGCTCTTGGGAAAGCAATTAGATGCTACTTACTCGGTAATTAATTACAGCTTTAAGAAGGCCGGGGGAGGGCATCTCTTCTTGTTTGATCTTGTAAATGGCTCATTAAAAGCCCAAAGTATCCAACACAGGATATCCTACCCTAACAAAAATAGGATATTTTTGTTGTTTTACTCATCTGGGCAACCCCATCCTGCTTCCCTTGGATGAGGCAGAGGTGGTGGGAATTCTGCTTTGTTTTAGGGAAGAAGAAAGAGCAGACATGATGGAGTTAATTTGGCACAGACAGCACTCAGCACCTCTGCTGAAGGCTCAGGGTCTCCTGCATTAACAGGGAAGGACAGGTGACACTTCCCTAATGAAACAGCTTTTCAGGAGGAAGGCTGCAAATGAAACCGAGCTCTGCACAGTGTCTGCAAACCTGGGGAATGCACGTTTGTGGTCCAGAGCCTGGTGAGAATTTTGAGGGAATTGTTTGAGGTCAAACTCTGACCACGTTCAGTCCCCCTGATAAAAGATCTAAAGCCAAGAAATGGAAATTTTGGGGTTTACCACTGGTAAGAATTCAATGAAAGATGCCAAGGTTTTGATTTTTTTTTTCCCCTAAATAGGCCACAGGGTAAAATCATGCTGTTGGAATTTTCTCAGGGCAAGTGCCATTTCCAGAGCCTGTTCTGCTGAAGACACACAGTTCGATTAGACAACAACTCCTTTGTTTTGTGCATTCTCACCCAATTTCACAGTGAATTCAACGACATTACTGAAGAATGTGTTAAATGAATAATTGGGTGCAGCAAGGAGAAGAATCCAAGCTCTTCCACAGGGGATAACCCCGAGCAAGACCACAAGATGGAACACTGCCTAAAAACAAAAGGAAGAAATTTTAAAATGGTGTCAAAATGGGAAGATAAAAGCAACACTTTAATGAAAGCTTTCAAGTGCACAAACATGGCTCTGTGCACCTGAGAAAAGATTGCTGTACATTTTATAAAGTTAATTAATGAGTATATCCAGCAGGTACATCCAGTAGGAAATCAGTTACCCCAGTAACCCACCATTGGGTCAGCCCTTTGGGGTTGGTTCAGGGGCTTCTTTGCCCTATTTTCCTAAGTTCTGGTGGAAAACAAGATGTTCTCATCAGAAATTCACTTTTTAAGAATAAGACTGAACAGAATTCCGAGAATGTGTTAAAAGGAGTTGGCTTATTATGAGAAAGGGCAGGAAGCCACCAAGCAGGTACAGGAGAGGAGGTCTTAAGGGACAAAGGACACCTGGATGGCCCAATGCTCCCCAGGGGTAGAGGGCATCCTTTGAATCTGCCAATGCCCTCTGGAATTCCAGGATTGACAGACAGTGCTGGGAGGGGAAAGGAGAGGTGACTGACACACCTGGCAGGGAATCATCAGGGATTGGGAGGGGAGGGACCCGAGGTTCTTGGGTAAACCCTGAAATCACACCGTGGCTCCCAGTATTGCCGGCTGGGGGCTGTGTACAAATCACCAACGGGACGGGACTGCTGGGAACGTGCCTTGAGCTGTTTGATTTTCCAGCATCAGCCTCTTTATTTGGTTATGACAATGGGAAGATGCCAGCAGCTCACATCTCAAGCAGCAGAGAAAGAACTTAATGTTACAACTCACTTTATAAGTTTTTTGACTAATCACACAAAGCAAAAGCACATTGACAGTAGTTCCATCCAACCACTAAAGCACACGTACCTTTGGTTAAAACAATGCTTGCTTATTTCTAATACAAGACCTACTTGTAAGCCTTAAAACACAATGCACAGAGCTCCATTATTATGCTTCAAACTTCCTAATATCTCACTAGATAAACTTTTCTGTAGCTTAGAGAGTTATTCTAGACAAGCATTAATACACAGACCATTGTTTTATTTGTCCTTGCTTTTCTACTTTTCAAATAATTTTTCTTCTGAACTATCTCATGGCTGTTTCTTAGCTCTAATCGCAGTTCTGCTGTCTCTGAGGCCTGCCTTTTGCAGCTTTCCCAAAACCCTCTGATTTTGTAGATTCCCACGCCCAGCAGCTCTGCCTTTCCCCGAGCATCCTCCATGGCAGCTCCATGGGCTCGGATTGTTCTGGATGCATCTGGAGCGTGTCAGAGGTGCTGAGGGCAGCCTGGCGATGAGGAGAGGGAGGAACAGAGGGGGAGAACAGACGAGATGGAGAAGAAAAGACTCTATTTACTGCGTTGCCGCATCTCTTAGCTTATCTAGCGGATGCTGCAAATTTCATCCTTTGTCATGCTAATCCCGCAGCGCTCTCCCCAGCCTGCCCGGGCGCCTTCTCGCTCCACTGGAAGCACCAAGTCAGCAGAACAGCCGGGGCCACGCTGCCCACCCCGCCCGCCACCGCCGGCGCTTTTGTCTGATGCTTTCTTCTTCTGCCTTTGAGCTGCTGAGATGAGAAATGAAAGGGGAGGAAGGCTGGGAAGGAGCTGCGGGGATGCTCAGTCCCACAGCAGCAGCTCTCTGGCCACAGAGAGAAGCAGACAACTTTCCCAGGCATCGTTCTGGGCGAGAGGAATAGTGGATTTGTCTTTACAAACAGGCTGGGAGATAAAACCAGCACTGGGAGATAAAAGAAACAGTGGGAAGGATTCCACTGATTGATGAATGGAGAAAATATATTTGCTTTTACAAATAAACTTTAGGTTTGTTGATAAATGAAATTAGACATTGAGAGATGAAAAAAAAAAAAAACAATGGAGAAGAAAAACCCCTAGATTCCATAAGAATTAAAAATTAAAAGGGAGGGTTACACATTAGAAGGAAATCTTTGGTATCAGGTGTTTTGGAAAGTCTATACCTCTCAAGTACCTCAGGCAATGGAGAAAGAGAGAAGGGAAATGTGGCTGGGAAATTGGGATAAAAAGGAGGCTGCATCCTCCAAAAATTGGAGAGATCCCAGGGGAATGCCCCATGGCCTCTCCCTTTATTGGAATAAAGTAAAAGGACTCCTCTGTCCCTAAGTGGAGTGTCCCCATAAATAAATCAGTGGATTTATGAGGAAGAAGTTGACAATGACAAGACAGAATCCTGTATTTGAATGGAATTTATGCATCATGTATGAGATGTATGAATATGCAACAGGTTATTGCTTTTAAGGGTTAATCCTTTGTTAAGGGGTGTCCTTTTTCGTGCTCATACTGCCCAGCAAAAGGTAGCCAGACATCCGTAGCTCCTTGTTTTTGTTGTCTCATATTGTCCTAATTTTGTCCAAATTATTATTACTCTAATTGTATTACTATTTTTATAACCATTTTATTACTATTAAACTTTTAATATTTTAAAAAAATTGATTGGCATTTTCCACACTTATTATTCAGCATGAACAGAACAAGACTATTTGGGATAAAAGCATCACACAGTCAACCCAGGGCAGCTGGATAATCCAGCCTGATGGAGAGCAGAAGGAGCACAGCAGCCTGGTGATGCAGGCAGTGCCACCTCCTTGGCACGCTGCCCCTTCCCAGTGCTCCTTCCCTGTCACTGTCACTGCTGTCTGTGCCAGGGAATCCTGCATGCTTGATGGGAGGATAAATGGGAGCCGTCAGTCAGCCGGGCTATCAATCTGCCAAGCTGCATCAAAGCTGCCATAAAAGATGTTTAAAAAGAAAATTGACATTTTGGTTTATAGCGCTGGGATTTAACGAAGGGGGAAGGAAGGAGGGCTGGAGGACTCGTGCTGCCTCACACGGCTGCTGTGATGGGCTCTGTGGGATCTGTGCTTTTCCCAGATCCAAGTGATGCCCTCAGGTTTGAGACTTCTGCCCACCAGGACTCTGGGGATGAAGGCCACGCTTTGGGCATGAGCTGAAGGCAGAGCTGAGCACCCCTCCCTGCTGAGGAGCAGCAGCTCTGGGGCTGTCCCTATCCAAAATCAGTGGGTAGGGCCTGTCCCTACCCAAAATCAGTGGGTAGGGCCTGTCTCTATCCAAAATCAGTGGGTAGGGCCTGTCCCTATCCAAAATCAGTGTGTAGGGCCTGTCCCTATCCAAAATCAGTGGGTAGGGCCTGTCCCTATCCAAAATCAGTGGGTAGGGCCTGTCCCTACCCAAAATCAGTGTGTAGGTCCTGTCCCTATCCAAAATCAGTGTTTAGGGGCTGTCCCTATCTAAAATCAATGGGTAGGGCCTGTCCCTATACAAAATCAGTGGGTAGGGCCTGTCCCTACCCAAAATCAGTGTCTGGCCCCAGGATGGGACATCCCACAGTGACTCCTTGGTGAGTAGTGATGCCACTGGGGGATTTTCCCACTTTCCACCACTTTGGGCAATCCAATTCTTGCTCCCAGGTGGATTTTCCAATATCTAACAAAAGCTGAGCACACTTGTCCCTCAGGAGCGCCTCCACCTCCTGCCATGAATTGTGCAGAGCCTGGAAATGCAGGTGGCTGAGTGGGAGGTGACTGTAGGAAAACATGCTCCTTAAAAAACAGGAAACTTCTCCCTTCTTTCCCTCCTGGCTCCATCCCCCTCACCCTGGCCATCTTCTTGGGCTCACCTTGCTGCATGACACCATTTTTATCAAGGGAAGTCCCTTAGTGGTGTGTCCCCATAAATAACCTGTCATAAAATCTGGGATTTATGGAGTGCCTTCCTCTGTGACACTGCTGTGTATTTTATAGACACTGGTGGATGGAGCTGGGCAGTGTCCCACAAAATACAGGAGACAGGAAGAGAGAGAGGCAGCAATTCCATCCATGGAACAGCCACAGGAGCACCCACATCCTCCTGTGAGCCCCTGTGCAGAGCTGCCACCAGCAGTGTGGGGATGACACATTTTATGGGCCAAATGTGCAGTTGTTTATTTCTGCCTTGTGCTATTCAGTGCCCCTCAACAGTCCCAGTGCAGATATTTCCTCCAGAAGATCCTTCCACACCTCATCTCAAGCCTTAGCTTTCATTCCTGGTCTCCCTCCCTTCATTTCCCACTCATTTGTCCATTAATTAATTCTACAAAGCACCCTGGGATCCATTTATAATGAATGACACGGCAGCAAATAATCTCTCTGGTTTTATTGCTGTGTGACTGCAGCCAGTCCCTGCTGATTGATGGCTTCTTATCAGGGCAGGAGAGTGACCAGCAGTCAGCATCCCTTAACCCCTCTCTGACAGGGGTGTTGGGCACATCCAAGTGTCACAGAGCTGGGATGGAAATCTGGGAATCATCCTGGAGAGCTGGAACAGCCAATGTGAAAAACACATTCACTCTCCTGTGAAAATGTTAAAAAGTTAAATACAGGACAATAGGAGATAAGGAGCATAGAGCAAAGGTGTGAAAAACACCTTCACTCTCCTGTGAAAATTAAAAAAAGTTAAATAAAGGACAATAGGAGACAAGGACCACAGAGCAAAGGTTATTTACAGCACTCAGCCAAGAGCACCCTGTTCTCTTCGGGGATACCCCTTAAATACCTTTTAATTCCATCAGCCTCTTGCATATTCATAGACCCTTATGCATAGTAAACTTTTCCCCAAAGTAGTTTACATGTTCCAAGAATTGTTTAGCATATCTCCTCCTTGGATCTGCCTTTTTAGAGCATGTGTAATCCTTGGTTGTGCTTTTAGTCCTTTTTTATCATCACATTCAGTTTTTGGTTCCCAGCCCACACTGCCTTCAGAGGGTGAGTGCTGATATCTGTACAGGTGTCCTCATCTTGTGTTTATGGGATGTTTTATCCCATCCAAGCAGGCACTTTAACACAAGGACACTTATATCAGCTATTTCACTAAGCTTAATTAATAACAGAAATAAAAATTATATATTTATAACAAAGTTCCTTTAACATCGCACGTATAGAATCTATTTTATATTTGCAAAAAGCCAATATTAGAATATGTATCTAAACAGCCAGTCTGCCTCTTTTCAGGCTCTGATTTCTCCAGGAATGGGATTGTTGTAAAGAGGGTGTTGGATAGGCAGGGCACTGCTGGTTTAACATGCAGTCTTTGGGTTTCACACCTCATTTTGGGGAGGAAAAGCCAAAACCCTGAGGCTGAACCGGGAGGATTTCTGCTGTCAGGAGATGTTTGCAGGAATCAAACCCAACGTGGGATGAGCAGGAGCAGAACAAGGGCGGGTGAGACAGCTCTGTCTGGGATTAAAATAGCAGAGCTGAGAAAGGTGCAGATGCTCCTGTGTGGCTCCAGTTCCTCCCCAGTTTCCTCCCCTCAGCCTCCACAAATTCTCACTGTTGAACAGCTCCGAGACTGGCAGCAAAATGACAGCAAACAAAGGCTTTGCCAAAAATTGCCAGGGGTTCAGACAAGACTCAGAGCTGCCAAATCCTGCCAGGGCTGAACCCGGCCTTAGCGAGCTCAGAGGTGGAAATGTTGGTGCCTGAAATGCTTTAACGCTGAAAATCAGATTTCAGGTGGCTCCAGGGTTAAACAAGAAGCATTTATGAGTTTTGAAGGATTTATTTGGGTTTTTGCTAAAATGGAAACCAAGTGATTATGCCCTCCAGCAGATCCAGCCCAGGGTCTCCTGCCCCTCAGTAAATGAATATTTCTCCCCACACACACACAGAGGGCAAATGTGCTGACAAAGCTGAGAGGCTCAGACACAAATTTTCCAAGCCCTCGTGGGGATGAAGACACCACATCATGACAGATCAAGACGAGAAGCAAGAGAGGCCCCAAGACTCAAATAAAAAGTCCATCAGCATGGAAAGAGATGAAGCCAAATGCTCATGATCTTGATGGTAAATCTAATTAAACCTGTTGCTGCTGAGTTTCCCCTTCCTTTCCTGCAGCACTCTTTCAGGCAGAAGGACAGACGTCAAGACTGGCCTCTTAAATATAATTCTGAAAGCCAGTGTGGATATCGGGGAGCAAAAATTGTTTATGTTCCCGTGATTAAACGGCATAAAACAATTCTCTTTACAGCAACTATTAGCTGGCTAATGGCATCCCATCATTCCTCATATCACTTAAGTGACAGATGGAGCTGACGGCATAATTAAGCCACTAAGAGTGTCATAAATTACAAAACTACCGGTGAAGCAGCAGCCTGGGCAAGGAAAACCTTTGGAATGTGATGTGTGAGGAGTTCGAGGGAAGTGTCTTCATTAAGGGACTGAAAAGAAACTATTTAAGCGCTTTGGAAGGGATCGAAAGGAAATTATTTAGGGGCTTTGGAAGGACCGTGGGAGTCGATGACACCACAGATGTTGTGGCCTGCATGACCCAGGAATGCTGCAAATCCCATTTCTTGGTGCTGCAGGAAGGGAAGGGCTGCACTAATGGTCCCTGGGTGGCAAAATTGGGGATTTTCTCCATCATCTCTCTTCCAAAAGGAGGTGGCTCCTGTGTGTCTCTCATTCAGGTTTAATTGGCAAAATTGGGGATTTTCTCCATCATCTCCCTGTAAAAGGAGGTGGCTCCTGTGTGTGTGTCTCATTCAGGTTTAATTGGCAAAATTGGGAATTTTCTCCATCATCTCCCTGTAAAAGGAGATGGTTCCTCTGTGTCTCATTCAGGTTTAATTGGCAAAATTGGGAATTTTCTCCATCACCTCCCTGCCAAAAGGAGATGACTCCTGTGTGTCTCTCACTCGGGTTTATTAAATTGCTCAGTGCAAAGGGTGGGAGTCCAGAGATGCTTCATGGAAGCTGCAGCAGATTTTCCATCTCCATCTCCATTTTTTCCCCCCAGTATCCATGCCATGTCTCTCATATCTTCCCCCCCAAGTTTGTTTTCCTCCTTGATTTTTCCCCCTGCTTTTGCAGCATCTGTGAGGTTAATTTTGCCGTGTTTTGGCCCTTTGCACTGCACCTCATGTAATCCTGGTCCATTTTCTTTTAGTCACTAAATTTCCCAATTTTCTTTCTTTCTTTTTTTTCTTCTTCTTTAATTGCATTTCCTTTGATCCTATCTCCATTCCAGTGTGTTTGCAAGTGTTCTTTTGGGCTCCTTTACTGGATGAACAGGTTTGGGAGGTTCAGAACCCTTTTTGACAGACATTTCTGGCTCTTTACAGACCTCAGCCTTCTCCTCAATCTTTCCTTTTCATTCTCTGTATAACAGGTAAAATGAAATAATGGAGAAAATTATCTTGGAGAATTCTGCCAGAAGTTTCTGCTGTTTCTGAGAGGTGGGGAAATTTGGAATAACAACTTCTCACCCCCCACAAAAAATAAGCTGTGCGTTCCTAAAATGTACTGAGGAGTAAATCCCTGTTTTGGAAATGGGATGTGGATCTTTTGTCTTTCCTCCTTTCACCTCTGCTCGTGGCCACAGAGAAGGGAACTGGGAGAAAATCCATTGCTGGATTTCCTTCAACTCCCCAAAGCACCAGGCTGAGGAGCAAAGGGGATGCTCAGACTGGATTGAACAAGTGCACTTAGGTCACCTTTTGGATGCCGCATTCCCAGGATATGTGACCACCTCCCTCTGGTTTTATAGAAAATGGATATTTTTCCAGCTCCTCAGGCAGCTCTCTCCATCACAGTGGTAGTTTCTGGGAGAAGAAAGCCTTGTAAATGATAAGTTATAAACAGGCTTTTATTTTACAGTTCAACACCATGACCTGCAATGATACAGCGGATCATTTTAGCAGGATATTGCCCCTTTGAATTTGAAATTAATTTAATTTACAAGTCTAAGGATAGAGGAAGGGAACTATACATGGAGATATTATTTCATCAGAGGAAAAAAAAAAGTCCCAGAGAAATGGGGAGCTCAGACAAATAGAGGCACATTAAGGCCGACAGTGAATGATGTGAATTTACCAGGGAATTATAGAGAGAGGGTAAGGAAGTGGCAGAATTTACATTCCCTGCCTGTGTTTATTGCTTACAGCTGAGCATTATAAATAATAAACTGGGTTCTTACTGCTGTGCTTTTCCCCTTCCTCCCCCTCTTCAGATCTTGTGGATTCTGTGACATGCACGGAGGAGCTTGGAGAAGGAGCCAAAGGAGATGATTTGCTGGATGGCAGGAGAAAGGGGGGCACAGGGGAAGGTGACAGTCACACAACAGGCAGGAGAGGAGGAAAACCTATATTTTTGCAAAGTGGAAAACGTGCCACGAGAGCTGTCCTGAACTTGGTTTTCAGGAGATGTGTTGGAAAATGGGATCCTTTCAGATCTTCCTGGGCCAGGCCTGCAAAATATTCAGGTTTTTAGTGGCCTCAGGGACATTCCAGCCTAAATATCTGCCTCAGGTGCTCTCTTCCCCTCCTCAGCACTGCAGTACTGAGCCCTCCAAGTTATTTTCCCTCTTCCCTATGGCAAGGAGGAAAAAGGAAATTTGATGCCGATTTATTTCCAGTTCTTTTCTGCTCCTCCAACAGTGATTTGGGAAGTTTAATCACCAGGCAGCTCGCTGTGCTCCCTCCCAGAGCAGCTTTTGTGCTGCCAGACACGCCGGGCATTGTGCTCCTTCCCCATCACAGCCTTCACGGAGGGACCTTTGAAAATCATTTTCCTCGGCCACTTTTCTTCTTGAATGTTTAAAGCACTTTTTCTTTGTGAGTGCCTGGCTGTCCTCCTTCCCAGCTCTGCATTTTTTTGTGATCTGCCTTGACCCTGCGTGGTGCAGGCTAAAATTCAATGGAATTAGCTGACAGATCTTTTAGTCACAGCAAGTTCTGGGTCAGCCCCCCAGAGAAGGCAGGAGCTGAGAGCAGCTCAGTCCTGCCAGCCCTGAATTCCTTCACTCCAGAATGGGTTTAGAAAAGGGAATAAATAAGGCAAAATTACAAAGCACTGCTTTGGGTACTTAATAATCAGCACCACGGAGAGAAACTGCTCTGAAAGGAGCAAACAATCCATGCTAGTGCTGCTGCACAGGTGATTCCTGCACATCCCAAATGCATCCCAGCAAATCTGTGTCCACCTGGCACGGATCTGGTGATTCCTGGCAGCTCCAGGTTTGTTCCATGAGGACAAGCTTGTCCCTGCTCTGGGCTCTCCCAGACTCTCCTGCTCTGCAGGACTATAAATCCTGCTGGATTGGAGTGGCTGGGCCTGGCACACAGCCTGCACATGTGTGTGTGTGATGATGTATTCAGCCAGTGTACACCCAATTATGTCCTCTGCACGCTGCTGATCCTCCTGAGGTGCCGGAGATCATTTAATTAATTACACTGAACCATTTCATCTGCATTCATTTCAACAGCCCTGCCTAGGAAAACACTGTCCTCTTTTTCACTGAGGCAGGAACAAAGGTGTCCAGGTGAGAAGGCTTTTTTAAAAACCTTCCTTTTATTTATCTCTTTTTTTGGGGGATCCAGCAGTGTTGAGTGGATGCAACATGGTTCAATTCAGGGACAAAACAGGAGGAGCTGTCAAGGATGGAGCTGTGCAAACACCAGGCATGAGAAGAAACTGGAGAAGCTCAGGAGGGTGTCCTGCCTCCAAAAAGGAGATTTGGAGATGGTGCTAAGGCAGGGCAGAGCTGTCAGTCAAAACAACCCCTTTGGGTACTAAATCTTGGGTCAAAGACCTTTGATTCAGATCTTTGTCCCCACCTGAGCTGGGTGACACTGGCACAAAGGCTGGGCTCAAAAAAACCCTCAGATTTATCTGCATTGGCAATATTCAGTTGAAAAAGCCAAAGCAGAGAGCAATATTCCCCTCCACCCCCAATCTGAAACACTTTAATGTGACATTCTTCATAGGAAGCACTCCAGTTCCTCAGCTCACAGGGCTCATTCCAGTCTCACACTGCCTCCCATTATACCTGGCCATACTCAAAAGGGTAAAAACCCTCCCACTCCTCGTTTGATATCAAACAAAGCACTTCCTTCAGTCCCAAATGAAATCATTGCTGATTTCTCCAGCCACTAAAAATTCAAAACTACAAAAGAAAATCGCCCACTCTGGCTTGGGCTGAAATGAATTCATTTCCCAGCTTGTTTGGGAACGGCAGGTGTTGGAGTCAGATTGCAAAGCAGGTAGGAAATGAGCTCATCAAACTTTAGTGAGCAAAAATTCCACTCTGGACTGAATGAATCCAGCCTCGCCTCCTTCTGCAGGCAGCAAAGAGCAGAGGGAGCCTTGGCTGCTGCCTGGAACATTTGAAATTGAGATTTCTTGTCTCTCCAGGCCAGGAGAAACTCCCACTCCAAGACTTTTGGAGGAGGGGGCAGAGCCCAACACATAGAAATGGCAAATCCTTTCAGTATGGCAACTAATGCCCAGAATTCTGCTCAATTCCTCATTAATGAGGGACAAAATTGGCATTTTCCAGCTGCCTCATGTCCTAAACAGCTCCTCAGCTTCAGCATTTCCAGTTTACTGCAAAAGGAGGGGAATAAACAGAAGGCTCAGCTCAGCTCACAGGTGCACCTCAGTGACCTCAGCAAGCCAACAAGGCCTCAACTCTCTGTCTAATGAGGCAAATAATTAATTAGGGCTGGCTCAGGGGGGGCTAATAAGTGCCAGGTGTGTGAAGTGTCACCTGCTAGGGGAGGCCAGGCTGGGAGAGGCTGTGTCAGGGGATGAGTGATCCTCTGGGGGGGACACAGGGCTCAATTTGGGCTGTTTCTGCCTCAGCAACTGCCCAGACAAATCCTGGGTGTGTCAGCTAAGGCCAAAATCATCTCTCCACCAAAATCCATGATCTTTGATCCACTCTACAGCTAAAGCAGAGGTGCTGGCAGTGAATTTGGGGAGGGGGTGACAGAACCCCTGGAGAAGGTGATTGTGCCTCTCCAAGGCCTGGAGACAGAGCCCAGGGGGCTGCCTTGGGTTGGAGATTTGCATGGTTAAAGAAAAGGCATTTCCAGCAGCCTCAAGTTGGAAAATCATTTTTAAGAACTGTGTTTCCCTCTCTCCCCATCCTGTCCCAGTGGCCCTGGGACAAACGCCTCCAAAAAAACCCAGCTGCAGGAAAAGGCCCAAAAACTGAAAGGAGAAGGTTTTGCTGGGCCATGAGACATCTCCAAACAATCCCATCCTGCAGGGGATCACTTCCCACATCCCAGCCAGACACAAAATCTTGATTTGGGAAGCTCAGGCTGCCCCTTCCCATTCAGAGTGGGCTAGGAAATGTTTGTACCTGCAGGCCCCATGGGATCTATGTCCACACCAGCCAGATCTGCCCCTCTGTCTTTGCTCCTTCTGATGAAAGGACCCCAGAATTTGAACAAGCTGCAATTTATTTGCCTTTTTCACAGCCACACACCCCGTCCTCCTCCCTCACTCTCTTCTTCCCTGAGATAATATTGACACGGATATCCATAAAAGAGAATATTAAAATAACCTTTTCCATTACATCCTAATTTAACTGCTTCCCTGCGTTCCACAACACACCTGGCTGTCTTTGTCTGTTTGTAATGTGCTCCTTCATTCCTTTCTTGAGAGCCCCTCTATTCCATCAAATTCCTCCTCCTTGCACACTAAGCTGCAGATTACTTTTTCATAAGATGCAATTTCACCCAGATCTCATTACTTACTCTCTTAATGTATTTTCTGTATTTGTTTCATCTACAATTTCTCCTGTGCTCTGTTCTGCTGATAAAATAGTCAGTGGAGGTGCCGTGGAAGCCACTTCTGGAGTGCATTAACTAAAACTCTTCTTATTCTTGATTTGAGATGCACCCTCTGTGCCTTCAGCCTGCCAGGCATGGCTACACCCACATGGGCCCAAAATATTCTCCTTTTGATTTATTACATCTCCCTGACAGGGGTATTGAAGCTGGCCAGGAGCTGGAAGGAAGCTCTGTGAGAATTCCTGGGGTTTCAAGGCAATCTCAAGGTGCTGAAGTTCCCTGAGGGTGCTGGAATGTCCCAGGAGAGGTGGAGCTCACTGTGGGCATCTGAGGAGGGTTCCCCCCTCCTCAGGAGCCAGGCTAGCAATGTCCTGGAGATGGGAATGGATTTGGGAGGCCCTGGAGGAAAGAGGAGATGGAGAATCAGCTGTTCCAAATTACAGGTCAGCCCACCTGGGTCGGAACTGATCCCCTATGCTGGGTTACAGCAGCTGTGGACTGGACATCTTCCACTTTCCAGGTGTTCTGGGAGAAAAGTGAGCAAAACCTTTCTGTGGAGAGATGGCAATGATCAGGAAATTAATGATTTTCTAGGGAAAAATCACCACGAGTTTCAGATGAGCCATCCTCATCCACTGGGAACTGCAGAGGAGGAACAACTGCACTGGCTGGAGTCACAGCTGGACCTCATCCCACCCTCACACTGCCATAAACCTCTCCTTGGGCACCTCACTGGGGTGATAAAGTGATAAAGAGGTGAAAAGTAGAAGAAAAGAGGAATCAGGGAGACAGAAGCCGAGGAGATCCTTTGGAGCTCCAGGTGGAGCCTGTGGTGGGGTGACTGGCCTCTGCTCCATGTGTGGATCCCTCCAGCAGTGCCCTGAAGGACTTGGAGTAGTCCTTGGACTTGGATTAGCCTTGTTGGGGTTGTGTGGGAGTCACTGTTGAGCTCCAGATATTCCCCAGGCTGTTTTCCCTCTTCCCTGAATATTCCAGCCCCAAAGGCAGCAGTGTGGCTGGGGACAGTGGACAGGACATGGTGGCTCTGCAGGGACACAAAAGCACAGCCTGTCCTCAGAAAAGAGGTATTTGCCATAAGAGGCTTAAAGAGCAAGTTTGGGGTCTGGCCTGAACTCATGCCAAAAAGCAAAGAAAAAAAAAAAAAAAAAGAGAAAACCCTGTAATTACAGGCAATACTTTTATTCCCCAGCAGATTTCCAGGTCAGGAGAAGAATTTAAGTCTCCTCCTTCTCTGAATTCCAATTTAATAGCAAATAATCCTGCCCCTGAATGCAAAGAAACTGTATTACCCTGGAGAATTCCAGAGAAGTTCAAAGGAGGTCAGACAACAAAAAGGTCAAAAATTAAACAGATGGCGTTTGCTGATGGTGTACACAGAAAAAAAGGGATGGGATGTGCTGACCTTCCCTTCCCTCCCAGATCCCACAGACATCCCCTCTGTGCCTGATCCCAGAGTCTGGAGTTGCCAGCACTCCCTATCCTGAAGCTCAGGCAAGAGCCCCATTTTTCATGTGTCTGGAGGGAGGAATTTATTAAAGAGGCACTGCATTAAAAATATGCAAATGTTCCCAGTAACTACACAGGCCCATGAGGAAGCCAGATGAAATGTCATCTTTCCCTTCTCCCCTCCCTGTTTAATGCACTGAGGTAGTTTATGGCTCCTCCTGTTTTATACTGGGACTGGGAGCATGGCAGATATTTAATCTGTTTGGAAATAATTGCAGCAATAATGATTCTTTTATTGGGTTTAACTACGTGCTGAAAAAACGCTGCAGCAACGACACAGAGAAAATGCTCTGGGGTGTGGTGTTTGTGAGGTCCCCAGGATGAGGTGAGAGATGAGAATCTGATCCATGTTCTCAGAGGCTGATTTATTATTTTATGATATATTATAGAAAAGAATGCTTTACTAAAACTATACTAAAGAAAGAGAAGAATACAGACAGAAAGCTTAACAAGAATAATCATGAAAAACTTGTGACTCCTCAGAGTCCAACACAGCTGGATGGTGATTGATCATTAAGTAAAAACAATTCACATGAAACCAATCAAACAACCACCTGTTGGATAAACAATGTCCAGACCACATTCCAAAGCAGCAAACACAGGAGAAGCAATCAGATCATTATTATTCACATTTTTCTCTGAGGCTTCTCAACTTCCCAGGAGGAGAAATCCTGGCAAAGGGATTTTTCAGGAAATATCACGGTGCCACTGGAGGGGGGATAAATGAGGGGTTAAAACCCTCAGTGGAAGGGAAAGTGGAAGATGTCCAGTCCACAGCTGCTGTAACCTGGCAAAGTGGATCAGGTGGGCAGACCTGTAGTTTGGAACAGCTGATTTTCCATCTCCTCTTTCCTCCAGGGTCTCCCAAGTCTGTTTTCTTCTCCAGGACATTCCCCCTCTCTCTCAGGATGTGGACAGGAGGCAGCACCTGGACACAAGTTGAGCATAAAATGGACTTACATGTCCCCAGTTAGGATCCAAGCTGCCTGTGACCTCCAGACTGGCCCACGTCTCCCACATTAATTTGTGTTCTTGCCAGGCCAGGATGCAGCAGGACAGGCAGGGCACGGGGAGAAGCCCCATTAATTCCCTGCTCCTCTGGCTCTCCTCTTTGAAGGTGCTGTGTTACACAGCCTCCAGGCAGCTCTAAAAACCACACTGAGATGGACTCTGCTCTTAATCCCAGAGAAAATGCTTCTCTCAAGTCCTGTTTATACCTTCCCAACCTTCCCAAATCCCTGCCTAATACCAAGCTTCAGAAAGCTTTCCTATTCACATTCCCCCCATTTCTCCGTGCTCCCTTTGCCCCCTTCCGCTGCTGAAGCAGAGAAATGAAAGCCAGCACAGCCCTGGAGGAGGGCAGGGATTTCTGAGCAGGATTCCAGCATAACTCTTGGAAAAGGAGGGGAAGTTTTCCATCTCTTGGAAAAGGGAGTGAAGCTTTCTGTCATGCAGCAGCCAGGACCTCTAAGCTTTGAGCAGGAGCAGGAGGGTGAAGGGGACACTTGCCTGAGAGTGAGCCCTCATAAACCAAGCTGCCATGGCTTTGGAAAGTGTCTTTTCTCAGCTCCAGTTCCCCTTGCTGAAACAAAACATCCAATTTTCAACAGTTCCCACCCAGCTGTTGGCCATGAAAGTGTCCTGAGCTCCAGGTCATGCCCCTCCCTGAGAGTGAAATACCCCAGGCACTTCCAAAGCCTCTATTTATCTCTCTCAGGCTGCATGGTTAAACCTCCATAAATATGTTTTCTGCCAGCAACTGGTGCTTAATTATAATATAATAACTGCCTTAATAAATGGAAATGCCTTATCTGAGGCATTTCATTTAACAGATGAGGCATGATCTTCCCTCCCATAAATCCTGGAGCAGATCGAAATGTCACAGGGGCTGGGAGCTGCTGTGGGAGGTGAGGCCAAATCCTTGTTTACAGAAAATGGGAACATCTCCACAAAGGCTTCTCAGAGCAGACAGCACCCACATGTTTGAGTTTATGACAGGGTTTGGAGCCCATCAAGCCAAAATCATTTGCCCAATTTACATTCACATTGTGTAGGTGAAGCTGTGTCATTATCAACATGGGGAAAAGGAAATTTGGGAAGAAAAATGAGGTAATTCAATCCAAACAACCCCCTTCCCCAAAAAGCAGAGCACAGTATGACACAGGGGAATTAAGAAGATGTCAGAATTTTTCCATGCCCACTGCAAATACTGCAACACTTCCCTGGGCACCACCAACACCAATTAAGCAGAACTCCTTGCTTGACGTTGTCTCCTTTCATCTCAATTAACTTCCCTTCTTTTTTTCTCCCTCCTGACTGCTCACTGAAAAGTGTGACCAAAAGTTAATTACTCTAATCCAATTTAACCACAATTCCAGTGGGGGGACAGAGGAGGGAGTGTGGGTGAGGAGCTGGAGAAGAAGGGAGCAGAGGCAGAAAGTCTCAGCAGGACTTGTGAGCTCAGCTCTGAGCACAGCTGAGTTAAGGTGACGAGCATTTGGGGGGCAAAGGAGGAAACCATCCATAGAAGCAGAAGTCCAAACATTAAACATACCACTGATTTTGGCTGTGGGGGGAGTAGAAAAGAGATGGAGGAGAAAAAGGCTAAGACTGATTCCCACTGCAGCTTTTCTAAAATAGCAGAGCTGTTCTGTCAGCACAGCTGGCTCAGGTCTGGCCAATGGTATCAGAATCAGGGTAACCCCAATGATGGGGAGAAAGTGAAGCATCTGACTCCATGGATATCAGAAGGCAAATTAATTATTCATTACAATAATACGATACGATACGATACGATACAATATAATATAATATAATATAATATAATATAATATAATATAATATAATATAATATAATATAATATATTTATAAATATAGTGTAATTTATAATGATTTATAATTTTAATTTATAATAATATATTTACATATTGTATTTACATTTATAATTTATATATAAATTTATAATAATAAATATTATATGTATATTTTTTATTTATTTATTATACTATATTAGTCTATATTACACTACACCTAAACTGAATCTGCACAAGCACCCAACTCAACTCAACTGCCCAGAATCTCATGACTGTCTGCTGACCCACAGTCTGCACATGTACTTGGTCTAGATCAGCCAAGGAAACAAAACACCACCACTTTGGATAAAAAAATCTCCATATTGCATTCTGCTTTGGCAAAACAAACAATCTCCATATTGCATTCTGCTTTGGCACAACACAGGAGCAGCCAATGAGATAAGGATTGTTTTGCTCATTCTTTTCTCTGCTTCTCTCACTGCTCCTCTCAGGTTCAGAGAATGTGAATCCCACACCATGGAGTCTGGTATGGGATTCACATTCTCTGAACCTGAGAATGGGATCGCACTTGGGATTCCCTGGGAAGCAGGAAAAGTGTGATCCCAAGTGTGCTGCCATGGCTGGAGCAGCAGGAGCTACGGACAAGAGAGGAAGAGCAGGACAACGATGGCAGACACAGACACAGGGATGGTGGGAAACAGAGCAAATCAAAGTAAAAGGTGTTGCCCTTCCCTGAAGAGGTGTCCAAATGTGTCCTGCTAATTAACTCCCTTCTCCCAACACCCTGCCAGGCCTGCAGACTAATTAGAGCCCCCTCTCCTGTGCTGGGGAGCTCTCCTGACATGGGCACTGGCTGCCACAGCCCTGGACTGGGGACATATGGCAGCAGGACGTGCCAGCGAGGCAGCCCTGCGTGCTGGGGAGTGTGGGCAGCTGGGAAGGAGCATTCCAGAGCCCTCTCCAGTCTGCTTCCCTCTCTGCCTGCGAACAAAAGGGCCTGGAGTGCAAACCAGAGGCGCTTCTTGGCAGCAGAGCTGCGCCAGCTTCAGTCAGAGGTGGAAATCAGGACAGCGGGCAGCACTGGGGAAGAAAACAAACACCAAATGTGTCATCAGCACACTCACCTCTCTGCTCAGCCCTGGCCACAGCCTGGGGGAAATAGACTGAGCAATATTCTCATGCAACGTCCCCTTGACAATCACAATTTCTCCTGCTGAGAATTGCCCATTTCTTCCCATTCTCTCCACCAGCATTAATCTATCACAGGGATTTTAACTCACACCCCCTGGTCACCATTATGCCTTGATAGCTCTCTGTCAGGGTCTTTATCCAAAAAGGCTTTTGAAATTCAAAAGGAGTGTGTGTATATATACTCTCTCATTCCCTTTTATCCACTGGTCTCTTAACTCATCCAAAGGATTTAAGCGGGTCAGAGAAACATAATTTCCTTCAGCAGAACCCATGCTGCCTGTCCCTTATCCTATGGAAAAGCCTAAATATAGACTCTAAAAGTCCTCACAGTTGGGAATGTGAATGCAGCCATCCAGCTTTGAAGCTGCCTGAGACTCGTGCAGTTCCCAGATGAAGAGCTGGCTGCCTCTGTCAAAGGAAGGAAAAGTCTTTCAAAGATGCTTGGAGATAGCAGGAAAGATGTCAGTGGCCCAGAGATTCTCATTTTCCTTCTATTTTACTCAGATTTGCTTTATCCTCTTCAGTTCCTTGTGCTGAGGAGTAGCCAGGCAGCTCTGCAGGCTACACCCACCTGGGAAAGAAATAGGGAAAGGGCCTGGTATCCAGGGGAATATTTTAGGGAATATTTTAGCTGGGAACCAGCTAAAATATGGAAGTGATGGTCCTGGGGCTGTGCTGGGACCTGGAGGTCCAAAGGTGGAGTTTTTACTCAGTTTAGACCCAGAGAGAGAAAAAACCTTGAGTTAGTGCTGCTCCCTGGGATGGTTTGGAGGGATCAGCACCATTCAGCAGCCCTGGCACAACTCTGGAAGGATTCCAGATGTTTTGCTAATTCAGTTGTCCACAGCCTGCCTGTGCTGCCTGCCAGGGACCCCTCAGAGGTGCTGGTGTGTGGCAGCCTGGCCTGAGCTGCTGTGGATTAACTCGTGGGCTCCTTCCTGGCTCCTGCCTGACTGTTCCAGCTTCCACTGCTGATAAGGGCAGGTTATCAGCAGCTGCTGAGCCTCCAGGGCACAGCTAAGAGAGATAGTTATTATTGCATCCTCCAACCAGACAGTGACACATTGGCCAGGACAGTGGCCCTGGATTAAAGCTTCTCCACCCAGAGCTCAGATGTCTCCAGGAGCTGCCATCCATTTCCTTAATGCAGCTGCCTGGCACTGAAATCCATGCCCGTGTCTATTAGGGAAATGCATCTGTTCCTGCAACAGGAACTCAGGCAGCCCTGCTAAATCTGTTTGATGGATTCAATTCAAACCCAACCTCCCCTTCCCCCAAAAGTTACCTTTAGCCAGCACTGGAGCTGTTGGGTGATGAGGGATAACAACATTATGGTGTGGTATTTTTGGGGTCCCCCATTGTGGGGAGGAAAGATGAATCTGATTCCATGTTTTTAGAAGGCTAATTTATTATTTTATGTTACTATAATATATTAAAGAATACTGTAATAAACTATATTAAAGAATAGAGAAAGGATACTTACTGAAGGCTAAAAAAGATATTAATGAAAAACTTGTGACTCTTTCCCGAGTCTCAACACACCTGGCTGTGATTGGTCATTAAGTTAAAACAATTCACATGAAACCAATGAAACAATGACCAGTTGGTAAACAATGTCTAAACTACATTTTAAAGCAGCAAAACACAGGAGAAGCGAATCAGATAATGATTGTTTTCATTTGTTTTCTGAGGCTTCCCAGCTTCCTAAGAGAAGAAATCCTGGCAAAGGAATTTTTCCAGAAAATATGACAGTGACATAATGGGACTGAGGGAGAGCAAAGCATGAGGGAAGAAGGCAGTGCTGGCTGCATTAGGCACAGGGCAGCCCTGGGAAAACAGCACTTGTGCATCAAGTGAGGGGAAGCTTCCAGCCAGCAGCTCCTCACACTGCTCTGCAAAGCACTTTGGAGATGCTCACTAATGGAGATGATCACCCTGAGGGGAAAAGAGAAGGCAGGGAAGGCAAGAGCTCCTGTAAGAATCCTGTAAGAATCCTGTAAGAATCCATGCCAATTTGCTCACCCAGCGCAAACAACTAAATAACTATTCAGTGCCATACAACAAGCTCCCATTTGCAGCTGGCTGGAAGGTCCTGGAACCAGGGGAAGGTGACAGATCCCATTTGCAGATGGCTGGAAGGGCTTGGAACCAGGGGAAGGTGACAGATCCCATTTGCAGATGGCTGGAAGGGCTTGGAACCAGGGGAAGGTGACAGATCCCATTTGCAGATGGCTGGAAGGTCCGGGAACCAGGGGAAGGTGATAGATCCCATTTGCAGACAGCTGGAAGGGCTTGGAACCAGGGGAAGGTGACAGATCCCATTTGCAGATGGCTGGAAGGGCTTGGAACCAGGGGAAGGTGACAGATCCCATTTGTAGCTGGCTGGAAGGTCCTGGAACCAGGGGAAGGTGACAGATCCCATTTGCAGATGGCTGGAAGGGCTTGGAACCAAGCCCAGCTTGTCTCTGGGTGAGGCAGACCCAAAGGGCAGTGGGGGACATGGCCAGACATCAGCCCCAGGGAATTCCAGCACTCCCAACTCAGTCCTTCAGATTGGAGGCCCAGTCTCTGCATCCTGGTGCTCACTCCAGCCCAGGCTGCAGATGCACCTTGGAAGGGCTCCAGGACAGGGATGGAGCAGGGCAGTCTCAGCTTGGAGCTGCTCTCCAGGGAAGTCTCTCATGCCTTCCTGCTGGCTGGGAGGTGTCAGATGTTGGCTGCTGCTGTTTCTTGCTGCAGGACAAGGTGAGAGGGAGTGAGGAGCCCTTCCCAGAGCTCTCCTGCCTGCCCACATACCCAGGAGGTCTGTACAGAGGGGGATGTCCTTGACTGCTGAGCACCCAGGTAATGCCTTTAAGAGAACGAATTCTAAGAACCATCTCTGGGCTCTGCTGATAACAGTTTCTCCTATTTTAGGCCATAAGTGAACATCCCAGATCATCACCAAATTGTACCACTGTTGGCAGATGATATTCCCCTGGGCCCTGCTTGGAATGGGCCAAGATGCAGCAATTTCCACACAAGTCACACAGCCTTGTCTTTTGTGGCCTCCCTCCCACTCCAAGCTGCTACCAGGGCTGGGATTTTTGTTGCTCTTTCTTTCTTTTCCGCCCTCCTCGTCTTCTCTTAACCTTTCTTTGAGCTCTCACTTGCTTCCTCAGCACCTCAGTGTAATTGCTTGCAGTCTCTGAGGATCCTGGGGAGGATTTATGTAACACACCAGGCAGCAATTTGAAAGGCTGCTTTTGGATATAAGAACTTAATGCTACACCAGCCTTGGGGAAAACGAGCTGCAAGCTTTGGCAGGGCTGTGCTGTGCTTGCCAAGGGCTCTGGGGCAGCGCAGGCACCTCTCAGCCTCCCTGATCCCTGTGTGGAGAGGAGGAAGAGCTGGCTTTAGGCAAGTGGCTCGCTCCTTCTGTGTGGTTTTACCCAGAGGGGGAGTCGGCAGGCAGCAAAAACTCAGCATTGTGAGTAGTCTGGGGAGGGTTTGGGGTTATTTTTCTGGCAGATTCCTGGTTATTTTTCTGGCAGGCAGCATGGTTTGGATTTCTGGTATTTCTTTCTCTCTGCTGCATTTCTGGGTGCAGGAGGGCAAAATAGGTTCTTGGGGGAACTCTGTTGCTTTCGACAGCATCAGGATTTTGGTGTTATTGATTATAAATCAGTCTGGGCAGGGATGGGAGCAGAGTGTGATGCTTCTAGGGGGGAAAAGGGTTTCTTGTCAGGCTCTTAGAGCACGATGACCCCACAGCAGCAGTCGTGTACCCTGGTTTGAGGGCTGTGTTCTGCTGGTTGGACAGCACAGGCTGTGCCTGGCAGGGGTGGAAAGAACAGCTCTGTGCACCAGACAGCCACAAGGAGCCTCCCAAGCCAGCCCAGTCAGACCTGCCCTGCACCTGCTCCTCCTGTGTAGTCTCCAACAGAGACATGTTCTGGCCCCTGGAAGAACAATGTGTTTTCAGGACAGCTGAAATTTCTCACTCCTGTTTTCCTTTAACTCGATTTTATCCTTTTCCCCCCCACTTCTAAAATCATATTGGCCTTGATTTTTCCCATTCAGGTTGCTGCTGGAAATAAAACTGGAGCAATCAAACTGAGTGTGGCACTCTGTCTGTCCGTCAGTCTGCCTGCCCTCGCTCCCTCTGAGCTTTTGAGCTGATTTCAAGTGCTTTCAACACAGAATTAGAGACCTTAAAGCTCAGAGGTGCCAGTGAGTGAGATGGAGAGATTCAGCTGAGCAGAGGAGCCATCACCCTGATCAAGTCATTAGGGAAGCAGCATGAGATGGAGGCACAGGAAACTGGGGACATCATTCAAGGCAACAGTTTCTTCACTTCAAACTTGATGGTGGCTTTTTTTCATGAGGAAAAGGAAGAGAAAAGACTTTAAAAGTTGTGCAACCTTCAAACTAAACCAAGCCTGGCAGTGCTGGACAATCAGCCCTGTCCTGGTTGGCTGGGGAGGCCCTCACTGTCCTCACCATCCTCACTGCTGGTACCTGCAGTGTCTGCCCCACCTTTTCCAGGAGGATTCCTTCTCCAAAAGGGTGGTCAGGCTCTGGCACAGCTGTCCAGAGCAGTGATGGAGTCCCCATCCCTCAAGGGATTGAATGTGGATGTGGCACTTGGGGACATGGCTCAGTGGTGGCCTTGGCAGCGCTAGGGAATGGTTGGATTGGATGATCTTGGAGTGCTTTTCCAACCTAAACAACTCAAAGATTCAATAATTCTGTGGCTGGCTGCTCCTGGCTGACCACGGTGGAGCCATAAAGCTGTACTGGCAGTGGGAATGAACCCAGGCTCTCCTGGCTTTAACATGAGAGCAGAACTCAGCCTGCCTGGCCCTGTGAGGGCGATTTCCAGTGCTGCTTCCCTCACCCTGACATTGTTCCAGCAACACCAAACCCTCCTAAACCATCCTGTCCTTGTCATTCCCACACCTCTAGGCCTTCTTTTCTTCTTCCAAGCCACAGCCTTGAAATTCCCACCTCCCCTCCACCAGCAGCCACATGCTGCCTGGAATTACCAGTGCTAATCCATCATTTCCAGCACCAAACCAGCATTTTGCTTTCTTGTCCTTTTTGTATCCATAAAGAATCAGGGCAGGGGAATGACTTACAACAACAACAACAACCCAAAAAATCCTCAAGTAAATTAACATTGCAGCTGAGGTTTTACACGCATGAAAGTCAGGAAGTTCCAAGTTATGGTTCCCCCTGCAGCTGTAATTCTGGCACACTGCACATATATATTAAGACATTAAAGTTAGCCCCATAAACAGTCCTACAAAATACTACAGGCTCACAGGGGGGCCAATCTACGATGGCCAGGGGAGCCATAATTCCTGCTGCCCTGACTCCTGTGCGTGAGTTTCTCCCTCAAAAAAGGAATAAGTCAGCTCTCATTCACTTGTAATTCACAGCTCAAGATGCTGATAGGGAAGAGAAAAGAGGGATTGTTCTTTCTGCTTCTTCTTCATCTTTTTTTTTTTTTTTTTAAATTTTTTTTCTATTTTTTTTATTGCCCGGGCTCTTGTCTGGCTGCCTGCGATCAATGCTCTCCCTTTGTCTGGCTTTGATATATCGGGAGGGATCTCAGATTTCTATTCCCAGCCTCTCTCTCTCCGTAGCTGATCCAGCTCCCCAGCAAGGCACAGGCAGGCAATAGATAAGGGATAGCCTTTGATTGAATTTACTTAATTTATACTGCCGATGGGACACAGGAGGAATATTAAAATACAAATTAGCAGCTTTATATTTCCCAGGCATTGAAATCTCCCCAGCAGATAATGAGCTGCTAGAAGCTTATCTGCCAAGGGTCTCTCCCCAGCCACACCTATTCCCTTTCTCCCGAGATCCTGGAGTAAACAGTAGGAAAGTTGATAACTGGAGAGTTACAGTTTGAGTCCTTAAAATGACAATAACTCAGGCCAGCAGTTTTAAGCAGCTCTGACACTCTGGGGAAGCTGTGTCTGCCCACTCAGCTGGCCCACCCCAGCATATCCATGGAAATGAAGCCCCATTATCCATAGGAGCATCCTCTGGCATTCCCAGCAACCCAGTGGCCTTCCTCTAACTGGATAAGATCCTCATTTTGGGTGGG
This sequence comes from Zonotrichia leucophrys gambelii, assembly GCF_028769735.1. Taxonomy (NCBI): domain Eukaryota; kingdom Metazoa; phylum Chordata; class Aves; order Passeriformes; family Passerellidae; genus Zonotrichia; species Zonotrichia leucophrys. Next base: position 5,795,207 of record NC_088188.1, on the reverse strand, counting down.
ATATTTCATTCTGCTCATCCCACAGATAAATCAGAGGTTTCTGCAATGTTGTGGTCATCTTTGGAAGGGTGAAAGGGTGGAGAAGCAGCAGAGGAAAAGGAGCAGTCATGGGGCAGTGGGATGGGACATGTTTTCCTGTGGAGCACAGTTAGAGAAGCAGGGATACCAGCAAGGAACCCCAGAGAAGCTCCTGCAATGTTACATTTTCTTCCAATGGAGACTGTTAATTGGATCTCAACAAGAAATGTGCCAGCAGGTGAAGTGCTCAGCAGGAAATGCCTCCAGGTAAAGTAAACCAACAAATAAACTCAGCCTGGAGGTCAAACTGACCCCGATGTTAAACTAAGTTAAAAAAGCCCTTCTCGACCAGGATCTTTAACTCAAACAACAGTGAACAAACATTCTCTGATGGGATTCTCAGGAAGGAAAGTGGATTTTGAAGCTGGGGCAATGAGCACCTGAATTCTGAGCACCCAGAGCAGCTGCTCCTGCTCCAGAGGTTGCTGGGACAATTCTCTGTATTTGGAAGAAGGCATCGGTTACAGGAGAACTGATCTGCTGCACAGGAGAGCAGACACAGCCGGGGTGCTGAGGGCAAGGGAGGTGATATTCCCCACAAACAGGAGAGCAGGGAGTACCCATTCCTCCTCCCCAGCTCCTCCTCACGCCAGGATCGATGAGGAGTAGAAGGAATGAGCTCGGCACATTCCCAGCACAGAGGTGCTGACCAACAAAAGAGATGTAAGTGCTGCTGACTGACTGACCCTGTCCTCTCCCAGCACACAAATATGGCTCAGGCTCCTTCCTGGATGAGAGCTGAGGAACAGTTCTGCAGGAATATTCTGTTTTCCTTGGTTTCTCACTGGAGAGATGAAAAGATGGGGTGTGATTGAGACAAAGATTTCCCTTGCCTTCCAGGCAGGAATTTACCTGCTTCCCACTGCCACCAAATCCATCCTGGATGTTTAAATGGAGACTTGATGTGGTTTCAGAGGGCACTGACACCTTTAATCCTGGTTTGGAACAGAAGGATCTGGCTTTACCCAATCCTGCTTGGCACAGTTGTGACTTTCAACCAACCTCCCAACTCTGATGAGTACCAGTGCCACAAAATAGCTGGATAACTCTTTCTCCATTAAAAAGCAGTCTGATCCTCTGACTTTTCTTCCCATTAGAAAGTAAAATGACCCAGGGAGTGACAAAATTATGCTGTCAAAAACAAGACAGTCACTTTGAAAATCAATAATCCCCCGAGGTGTTATTGTGAGTTAACAGCTCTCTCAGGCCCAAAGCACAGAGCTGGGATTAATGCTGTTCTTGCCACCTTCCCCACCAACATCCCTGCCACTACTGCTCCTCGAGAAACTCTCTGACATGGAATTCCACTTAAAGCAGTGCAAAGGATGAATTTTTCAGTTCGGTGACCAAATGAAAAATTGTCGAGAGAGATGAGAAAAAGAGAGAAAAGAAATGTGCTACAGGCCATCTTACATGCTTTATGCAAGGCAAACCCAAAATACAATCTTTTTCATTTGGCATGATTTGACAGCTACTGACTCCCGCTCCTTTATTTCCACCCTGCTCAGATCCCATTTCTCAGGTTCTTCACGCTCCTACCAGAGCGTGTGCTGTGCCTGCTGCAGAAAATCAGCTCTTCCTGCTCTCTAGACTACATCAAACAGCGATAGGACAAGAGGACACAGCCTCGAGTTGTACCAGGGGAAATTCAGATTGGATGGTAGGAAAAATGTCCGCACTAAAAGGGTTGTCAAGCCCTGGCACAGCTGCCCAGAGCAGTGGTGGAGTTGTCATACCTGGAGGGACTGAACACATGTGTGGATGTGGCACTTGAGGATGTGGCTCAGTGCTGGAGGAATGGTTGGGCTCAATGATCCTAAAGATCTTTGATTCCATGATATGTTTGTCAAAAGCAGCACTGGAGGAAAGGTGTTAACCTCAGAACAAAAATCAGGTTTCTGCAATGCTGGCAGAAGATGTTGAACCCTCTCCTTCATTTTCCCTTCCCTCAGACAAAATTATTGCACTCACTGAGCCGAACCCAAACTGGGCCAGTCCATCCCACAGCTCTGAAAATGCCCTTCCCAGCAGGTTTGAGAATAAAACCCAGAAGCAATTAACACCCAGCAAATAAAAGGAGGGACAAAACATCTGGGAAGACTGGCGAACCTCCACAGGTCTGGAGGTCCCCTCCAGATGTGTCCCTGTATTTTTCAGCAGTTATGGAAACACAACAGCTGGAGAGGGCAGATTGGGAATGAAACAGATTCGAGGTGCCTGGAATCCCCCTTGCATTTTTCCATGGCTCAAACCCCACCACACACAGCTGGTGTCACTGCAGGGACTGCAGGTGTCTCAGGAGGTGACACTCAGCACTGGGAATATTAACCCCACTCCTGGGAATGGGCTTTTCCCTGCTGGGGACAGCAATGGGGTTTGTCCTGAGCTGGGACAGAGAGGGCAGGACTGGCACAGGGCTCCTGTGTGGTTGTTTTAATGTGCAGCACAAACTCAAGGTCCTGAGCAGCTGTTGCCTGTGAAGCTCCTGATTTTTACAGAGTCTGAGTGTCAGAGCTGCCATCCTGTCCAAATCCTGGGCTGGGATAATTAGCTGCTGCCTAAATCCCTTGTCAGAGATGTATCAGACATGTTTTGCTCCAGGATAACCACACCAGCCCTCATCTTCCTGGCATGGGAAGCACAGTGGAAAAATGAGCAAGGTAAAAAAATGCAGAGGATTGTATTTCCTCAGTCACCACCAGGCAGCTGGGCAGGCAAGCCCCAAAATTAATGTTTCCTGCCCTTATCCATACCCCAGCCTGGCCTCATCAGGAAAATACCCAGGGATGAGAGATGGGGAGCCAAAGTTTCAGCACCAGCTGCACAGATCTGCGATACCACAGAATCCCAGACTGCAGGAAGGTCCTGATGAAATTACACATTAGTCTCATTTTCTTCCCAGTCTTGAGCAAAAAAAATTGTCCAAAAGGGTCTTTCCTCCTCCCCCTGTGACCAAGGCAACAACCAGAGAACATCTCCTGCCTTGGACTCCTTATTAGTTTAATTAGACGATTTTCTGCATGATTTATCCTGAACGCTGCAATTGCACAATCAAATCACAGATCAGTTGACAACTTCATTTAAAAAATTAGTGTTTAGCAGCTTTGTGGGCTCTAAAAGCTCCGAGGACATCTGTCAGCAGTGACCCCTTCTGATAGTGACAAACAGTGCCAGGCTGTGTCCCCACCTCCTGTCCTGCCTGTAAGCTGGCATGCTGGAGAATCCCTGGAGAACAACAAAAAAAATTAAACAGGCTTAGGGTTTTTCTGGCATCTGCCCATGCTTGGCCTCCCCCTGGGATGTCAGTTCCCAACTGTGAGTGTGTCAGTGAGGGAACAGATCCCACTGCTCCAGGGGCTCCATGTTCCCCACGGATTTGCAGCAGCCCCCTGCGCTGTTTGAATTGTGTGGGAGGTGGTGCCTGCTGGGAAGCTGCCACCTCTGAGTGTCACTAAAATTGGAGCCCTGCACTCCCCTTTGGAGCTGTGCCCATCCCAGGACACGGGGATGGGGATGGAGGGAGGGAAGGAGGATGATGGAGCAGTGGAAGGACCCAAAGCTGAGCACAGCAGCTCTCAGTGGTGATTTCCCAAATCCCAGGCCTCCTGCAGGAGGTGTTGGTCTGAGGGCAGGGTTTGGATCAGCTCAGCACAGTGAGTCTGGAGTTTCCTTGTGCTTGGCAGGCTGGCAGGAATCTCTCCTAGAACAGGGCAGGGCAGCAGTGCCCGCTGATGGGGACACTGGTGCCAACAGAGCTGCCTGGGCAGATCCTGCAGGGAGAAGATGAGAGATTTATCCAATATTTCCTGCAGGTTTGGGGAGGAGGAAACATCCTGTGTCTCCTGATCAGGGAATGCACAAACTGTGCCTTTGCTCTAAAGAAACAGAAGCCAGACCCAGCTTCTCCTCCTGGCTTTATCCTGGGGGTCTCCAGGGTAGAGATCTGTGAGGGGTGGACATCTGATCCTTAAGATGACTCAAAACCTTGGAGATTCCTCTGAATTCTTCATGTTCAGCCTGAGGCAGCAACACCTATACTGAGGGAACCTGCCTTTCCAAGGGGACTGTCCAGCCCAGGTGACACCACGATGACAACAAAGCATTTTTCCACTAAAGAAACAGAAGCCAGACCCAACTTCTCCTCCAGGCTTTATCCTGTGGCTCTGTGAGGGGTGGACATCTGATCCTGAAGGTGACTCAAAGCCAAGGGGATTCCTCTGAATTCCTCCATGTTCAGGCTGAGGCAGTGACACCCCTCCTGAGGGATCCTTTCCAAGGGGACTGTCCAGCCCAGGTGACACCACGATGACCACAAAGCATCCTTTGCCCTCAGAGATCTCCAGAAATCTCACTGGCACCACCCAAGTCCAGATCTTATGAGGGCACTCAGGAATCAGCCTCCATTGCACATCTTCAACAGCCTGAGACAACTGATTATAATGAGCTGTGCTAATTAGACTGTTTTAATTCAAAGGCCAGCAGGCTAGGAGAGATGTGAACCAAGGGAACCTTTGGGAGGCAGCAGCTGGGATTTCCAGCCGGTGCAATTCCTCCAAGTTGCCCACTGGTGAGTCCTTTAGCAAATGTCTCCTGTCCCCCCTCTCTCCCCAGAACGAAAGCTTGGCCAGGAAGGGCAAGGAAGGACAGAACCCCCATTCCTCCATTCTCCAGCAGCCCCTCTGGGCCATGGAATGACAGCTGTTTCCAGTCAAATGAGCCTCCTCCTCTCGTTCCCTCTTCCAACGTTTGCTTCAGCTGTTATTCAATTGCACAGATGAAAGAAACAACTCAGGAAGGAGCTAATTAGAGGAAGACAATGCAGCAGATGAACTGAGGTGGAACTGGGGAAGGAGGTGGTGGATGGAGAGAGAAGGGAATGGAAATCCTGAGAGGAGCAGCCAATACATGGGGCCAGTCCAAAGGGACCATTAAAAAAAAGCACTTAACTGTCAGAGGCACCTTCCAGAACTGCTAAAAACTGAAGGAACAGTGGGAGTTGCCACCCATCTCCTGGTTGTGCCAGCCTTTCTAGCCATGGGAGCTCCAGGAGAAACTGCTGATCCCCTTTGGTCCCGAGTTCCCCCTTTTTGTAAAAAATCCAGGTCCATTCCTGGATGTGTTCAGGAATGATCAGTGAAGGACTCAGAAATATCTTGAGATGTGCAGACCAAAGGGACTTCAGAAGAGCGTGCCAGACAGCAGAGCACTTCAGCAGAACAAGTCTCCTTGAAAGTTGCTGTTTGGAGCCTTGGGATGCTGTGCAGAAGAACAGCCAGCTGGGACAAGGATGAGGAGTCCAAGAGATCCTTTAGAGGACTTTTTGGCCAAACCACAGTCCGTGGAACTCTGGTGATTGAATCCAGCCCTGACGTGGCTCTCTGGCACATCTAGAAATCCAAATGTAGAATTCCCAGCTGGAGACTGGCCTGTCACTCCAGCTCCTTCTCCTCAGTGGCACCATCTCCTGTGTCCCATACTTCTCTTTATTACCAAAATCCCCCAAAGACACCATTGATGATGGAAAGCCGTCAGAGAGGCAATTAGAAAGAAGTTAAAGTGAATTACATATGCAGGGTTTATTTTCTGTTTTCTGCTAAGGCTGCTGCCAATTATTGTGCAATTAGGCTGCCTTCATTAGCAAATGAGATTAAAATTAACATCGTTAATTACTTGTTCTGTTAAACAGGGGGAAGCAGGCATTTAAGGGGAAGATACAGGAAGGTTGTGCTTGGAGCAGATGGAGCAATGTTCTCCAGCACCGTTCCTTCAAGGGCTGCTCTGGGTTATTCACTGTGGGCTATTACAGAGATTAAATTCACACCACTCCTGCAAAGCCTTGCAGGTACATGGCACAGGTAGCTCAGAAAATCATCCTCACATGGTGCAAAAGGGAGTAGCCATGGGATTGCTCCCACCTCAGACTGGAGGAAACATCTCACAGTTGCTGATTGGCACCAAGAATTTCTAATGGGGCTGGCACCACCAGGGACGGGGAAATGGAGCCAGAACAGCTGCTGTTATTTATGGCAATGTTTTCTTGCCCTTTTTGGACATTTTGTGGACATGAAGAAGACTCTCCTGGGCTCACAGGCTGGGCAAGGAGGTCAAGGAGGAGCAGCAGAATTCCAAAGTGGTGGTGGTGTCTTCACAACCCAACTCAGCTGCAAAATTGGGATGATGAGTAAATTCAAAGTGATGCCACTGAGCCATGAGGCCACTTTGAGGTTCCTGGATCACGGGGCTGGAAGGACCTCAGGAAGTCACCCAGCCCAGCCTGCTGTCCCTATACAGAGCTGGTGTGGCTGGACCATTTTCAGCTGTTGTCCCTCTAGGCCACTCTTGCAGGCCCTGCCCCTTCTGACACTTTCTGTCCAACATTTTGCTTTCTTTTCCTTTAGGAAGGCTCCTCTAAGTGTTTAATTAGAACTGCAGTTGCCCAATGCTAGCTGACTGCTCCATGGTCATGGAAAAGTGATCATTCCCATTCTGTTTGCATCAGCCTTTTTCGCATTTCAGAACTGTTCCAGTCTTGCTTGAACTCCTCTCCTCTGGACTAAACCATCCCAGTTTACTCAATTTTCTTTTTCAGCCCATGCCTGCCAATCTTCAGTCAGTCCTCCTTGCTCTGGACTCTATTCCAATGCTTTGTAACTTTCTGGATGAGTAGTGCCCAAAACTGCATCCAGCACTCAGCTGAGCTCTCCACAGCACTGGGCAAAGCAGGAATTCTATTTTATATGTCCTGCTGGGGCTACTTTTGCCCACACTCTCCTGTTTGTCATTTTTCACAGCAACTTGGCATATCTCATCCTCTCCTTGATCAAAAAAAGAGCCCCAGACTTTCCCGCAGGATTGCCTTTCTGCATCCTGCATGGGAACAGTTCATCATGCCTGCCTAGATGGAAATTCTTGTACTTATCTCTATTAGATTGCATCTAATTTCTTCCAAACCATTTCTCCAATTTGTCAAAATCATTTTGAAAGAAATAGACAGATTGAAAAGGTCCCTTGGAAAACATGGAGTGCGGTGAGACAGCCCTGAGTTTCATCCTGAGCCTTGCCAGGCTGCGGTTTCCCTCACATCTGTGTCTCTCTCACCTTGCTCTGCAACACCTGAAAGAAAAATGTGGCCCTGTGAGGGGCACTGTCACAAGCTGAGCCTCTTCAAAGCATGCAGATGTGCAGATAATGTCCAAACTACCAGGAAAGGCACTGTGGCTGCAGAACCCCTGCTTGCCCAGGCTGCTCTCCCAGTCCACGCTGGAGTCTTGCAGGGCACTGTAACATCACTCCCCAGCTCTAAGCAAACCCAAAGACTCCAAAAGTGGATCAAAGCCGTAGGAAATGGACTCAGCTGCACTCCTGACCCTCTGCAGGGGTTACCTGGCAGCCTGTGTGCTGCTTCTCGTGCTAATGGACTCTCTTTTCTCTGTAGCCCAGGTAGCAGCTGGGGCTGAGAGCCTCTCTAGGTAAGGCTTAGACAAAGCAGGGTGAGTTTTTATTAGATCTGCTTTGGAGCACACAAACCTTTGCATTGAGAATAAGAGCATCAGGCTGCAAGTGAATGAAAGCTGAGGTCACTTATTGTCTGTCCCCTTTGCTTGCAGGTTTCTCTGCTCTAAAAATACCAGCTGCCCTTTTGGACAGGTCAGAACTTCGACAAAAAGGAGAAGCCTGGCTGGAACACACTCTGCTGATCCTGAGGGAGAATAGGGCTCAGCCTCCCCCATTGTGTTTGGATCTCACAGGAGCCATTTCCCCTCTCTCTGAGCTCCCCACCTGCACACAAGGTGCAGCAGTTGTGAGCAGCAGCACTGGCAGCAAGCAGTGCCAGCAGCATCAGTGACAGCGCAGCCCAAGTTCAGCACACTCAAGCTGTGCCCCTTGCTGGATGCATCTGAAGGCACCCCATTTTTTGCTCTCCTGACACCCCTGTGAAGCTGGGAGGAGAAATCTTCCATCTCTGCAGCTGGAAGCCTCAGTCAGAAAGAGATTTAGCAGTGTACCCATGGTTAGTCATGAGCAGGAGGCCACTTGGGGAACTAATACTATTTCTTACTCAGGGGAGATTTTCAGTGTTGATGATCTGTAAAATGTTTGCCTTGAATTTCCTTTAGACCCAGCACAGAGCAGTATCTTATTCCAAAGCTGTGTTTAAGAATGGCCATGAACTTTATTAGGTGTGAGCCCTTCAGTGAGGAAAGCAATCGGATTGTGAGCAATGCAATACCTCGTGCATAGCAAGCAGGCAGCTGGCTCTGAGGAGAGGTTCCTCGTGCAGACCTCATCAAAAAATGAAATGAGAAAAATAAGTAGACAGGACTAGGCAGGGAATTCTTCTGCCTTTGTGCCCCAGGGGGAGTATATCCAAATTAATAGGCCTTTTCCAGTGCTAATGGCTCAGTGAAGATGTGGGAGTCACAGGCCACATTGTAGCTGGTGTAAATCAGTGCGCACCTGGAGAGAGAGCTGCAACATTCATTTACATTCCTCTTAGCCAGCCCACCAGGAGCACCAGGATAAGCCACAACCAGCTCAGAGATCCCTGGATCCCACCTGGCTCTCTGTGGGAGGAGTGCACATGGACAGGGATGCTGTGGTAAAATCCTGACTAACACCAAATCATCCAGAACTGGCACTTCCATGCTCCACTTTGAGGCTCAGCAATTCCCTGGAGAAGAGCTGAAAGGAGACTGGCAGAGGGAAAAAGAAGTGGTGTGATGGGATCAGCAGGCTGGAAGGAACTGGGAGAAGGTGCAAAAGGACCCAGAGGTGTGCACAGGGCAGGAAAAGGGGGATGGGAGAGGGAGAGACAATGAGAGAAAACCAGTGATACGGAGTTTTCCTGTCAGACTCCTCTGTGAGAGCAGATTTATCTGCCTCCTTCCCCTGGAAAATTCATTAGGATTTTGTGCCTCCCTCCTTTCCCTGCTCCAGCTTTGCCCAAGAACAAACCAGTAATTCATGTCCATGCATTCTCCTCTCCGAATTCCTGTAAAACAACATGGAATCCTCCCAGCCCAGCTCTGCTCCTGATGATGGGACCAGCATCCTGGGAGGATGCAGATATTCCTGCAGGAATTTGCAGACAAACAGCAGAAATGCTCTGGTGACCACTCAGCTTGCTGTGAGAGCTGACCCACGGATGAGCAGCTGCCCTGGGAATAAGAGGGAAGAGGCTCCAGGAGCAGGGTGTGTTCTTTACTCAGCTTAATTTATCCATAACTCAGCCAAAGGAAATGGAAGTGGCCTGCTGCAGCATTCCTTAATTTGCCAATGAACTGGCTATGGCAGGAGATAAGAAATAAGGGCTGAAATCTTGAAAGAAGCCATTAGGCAAACACAGGAGCAAAGACCAGCTGAAATGCATGTTTGTGCACCGATAAGATTCTGAACATTCCTTTCAGCACCTGACAGCCAGAGGTATCAACAAGGCAGACAGATTAAATTCCTATAGGCATTAATTAAAAGGATTCTGATGAGGAGAGAAATTAAGGCCCAAACACTGAGCTGAAACAACTGTTATTTTTTCCTCAGAGAATTTTTAGCTCCAAACAAGTGCTGAGGGGAGGCGAAAAAAGGTTTGTGTGAGATGCAGATGGGAGATGTAGAAACACATCTCCAAAGGGTGAGGGCCACAAGCAAGCTGGGACAAAAATATTGGGATGGCTGCTGGTGGTGAAACAGTAATGAAGAGAGACAAGAAGCTGACCACGGTGGGCAGCCTGCAAAAATGGGAAGGTGGAAAAGGCAGTGAAATCCCAAAGATTCCTGTGGTCAGCCTGAGATCCCAAGACCATCACCTGTACCCAGCTCCTGTGTGGGGAGAGCTGGAGGAAGGGCACAAGCACAGAGGGGCTGCAGCTGAGACAGAGGAATGGGAACAGGCTGGGATCTCTCACAGCACTGTGCATTCAGAGCTGGGGAGAAAGGACAAACACCTGTTCAGGAATCCTCATCTGCTGCTAAAATTGGCTGTGAGGAGTCTGTGTGAGCTTTGTGCATGGCTGGTCAAGCAGGGATGTGTGGAGCAGGTGTTCCACAGAGCTGAAGACACCTCCAGCTCTCCCTGACTGCACATCCAGCGACCTGAGAGGAGGAACAACCTTGTGAACCAGACATGAGGTCAGGGACTGGCAGAGCCTGAGCAGACTCCAGGTTCCACCAGCAAGGGAGGGAGGATTTGGGGTGAGTTGTCTGCCACAGCTTCCCTTCCTAATGAAATAAAAGTGCCCTTCTTCCCTTCACCCTAATCCTTTCCAATCTCGTTTGGCTCTTTGCCTGCAGTGCCACGAGCTCTCTGCACCCTGCATGGAAGCAAACAGGACTTCCCACGCCCGAAAGATTTGTGGCTGCCAGATCCATCATTCCAGCAGCTGCAGGGGTGCAGGAGGGTGGCAATTTTGCCTCTGCATCCCTGTGACACCCGTGTGGGTGAGTGCTGTTCCGAGAGAAGCCCCAGCTCCTGTGGAAGTGTGCTGATCCACGTTTAGCTGCTTCCTCTGGAAGACACATCCAGCTGAAGCCAGACAGATTCCACCCACCACAAGGCAGCACAGCTGACGTCTTGTGGCAGTCCCTCGAGGACACGTCTCCAGAAAAAGAATCACACAGCTGCTCATCTCAGCTCCCAAAGTCGCCACTTCTCTCCCTCTTTGGTTTGGTTTTTTTCCCCTCTTTTTCTCTCAGTTGCTTTATTTACATCGTTTTCCTCCCAACAGGTTGACAGAGCAGCGAATGCTTTGTGGCAGGGAGGGTTGGCTTGGCAAAATTCTCACTCAGGAAACGCTGGAGTGGCTCAGGAACACGTCTGGAAAAGCCACGACCCTGTTGTAATGCAGCTGCCACGTGCGAGGGATTAAACACCAACTTGGAAGTTCATGGGAGTGAAATGTCAGCTCAGGGGTTGATTTCATTCACCTGACATTCCTGTTAATAACAATGCCTAATTAGAAAGGCTTTTAAGCATCCGTTACATTAATTTAACGTGAAAATCTCATGGAGCTTTATTGGAATTTTTTTCTCCTGTAAAATTAACCCTGCAGGCTTGTTACACATGTTTTCATTAGGGACTGTGAGCAGTGGGGATATTCGATGAATTAGAATCAGCCCCTTAGTCTTTGAGTTTAACTTTGTATTTCAAGTTCTTTTATGCTGATAAAGCCCTAATTTGATCCCCCCCCCTCCCCACCCCTCCATTAATTTAAAACGTGCCACAGCCTCCTCACACTGCAGCTGAGGGCTGGAAACCCGAATTCACTGCTGCCAATTCCTATGCAAAGCAGATAAAAGCCTGGAGTTCAGAGCCTTTGGTAGCAGCTGGTGCTAATTCTGGTGTGCAGCCCTGCTCTGCTCCGTGGAGCACATGCCTCTCACATGGCTGTTTTCCACACAACTGCCAAGTCGTCTTCAAGAGAGCTGGAAAGCCACCACAGGGTTGCCCCTTTATTATTATTATTATTATTATTATTGTTATTGTTATTATTATTGTTATTTAGTTTTTATCTTTCATTATTTTATTATTTTGTTATCTTTCTTCTTTCTTAATTTTTAAATTTTATTATTTTATTTTTTTCTTTCTCTTTCCAAGTGTGACACATGCCATCATAGCCAATGCTGAGGCTCCTACCTTTAAGGGAGCTGCAGAAGGAGCTAAAATATCCCAGAGATTTTTATGGGAATAACAGAGGCTGTTAAAGGATCACAGGGCTCAGCACAGAGAGGGCCTGGTCCTTCTGATGGCCCCACCTCACAAGGCTCTGGCCACGCTCTCAAAGTGGCTGGAAATTTGTGGGGCAAGGGGAATGTGAGTCCCTTTGAAGGTTTTTCCATGCCTTGGGAGCCCAGACCTTTGGAGAACAGCCTGAACTATTTCCAGCCCTGGGATTCATTAAACTGTGTCACCACGTCAAGGTTTGGGCTTCCATTGAACTTCCCAGCTTGGGAGAGCTCAGAGTGATTTTAATGATGGATCCACTTGGGGAGTGGAGGGAAAGCTGAAGGAACAGGAACAAATACTTGACTGGCATAAATCCATGGAATTGTTTGACATCCAGTGGAAATCTGACACAAAGCCAAGTCCCTTGTCACACAGATGTGTTACTGAAATTGAACCTAAGTGGCAAAAGATTCACACTGACACATTAATGGAGAAGAACATGCACAGCCCTTGTTTTCTTGCAGCCCACCACAGGATGGTTTCCCTCATTAGATTTTGCACTGCTGCAGCTTCCCCAGATCTACAATTCCCAGCTGATTTCACCCCTCTTCATAGTAAACTACACTGCTGCCTAATGCACCAGATGTAAGAATATTTTCTGATAACCACAGAGACTTCTCCTCTTATTAAGTCTTTCCCTTGAGTCACTGCACATTAATATTACCCATCTGTGGTATTTATCCTCTCTCAATATGCAGACACTTATCCTGTCCCTCGTAGTTGTTACTTTGCCAAGCAGTACATAATTAGATGTTTCGAATCTCTCCTTGTTAATCAGACCCTTTGAGCTCCCTGTAGCTCCAATAATGTTGTAAACTTCCCAAGTTTGTCAGTACCAGTGTCCCAGCTGTGTCCCAGAAGAAGGGAGCATGACCCTGTGCCTGCAGTGCCCTCAGCCTGTCTCTGCAGCCGCAGCACAGCTCAACTTTTCCCCTCTCTAATCCCCAGATCCCTTCTGATCATCTTCTGTCTTGTGAGTTCTCCAAGGCTCTGTTGAAGATGATGGAGATCTTTTCTGCCAGCTCGGTGCCCTGCTCCCTCCCTCCTACCACTCGTCTCACAGATCAAGTTATTAACTGGGAGCGCGATTGGCAGGCGGGGGGAGAGACACGGATAGGGAATGAAAGGCACGCACAGAATTTGTATGCAAGTTTAGCTCCTCTGTTCACTCTGGCGTTGGCATTGCCTCAGAAACTAGTTCAGTTTGCTCCCTGCTGAGGATTTGTTTCTGGAAACCTGTCCTGCCTAATTTCCTAGACTTCCCAAAGCTATATCCTTTGGAAAAAAAAAGGCTCCTCAGCTTTCTTCTCTAACTGCCCTCTACTAAAGAGCTTTTCCTTGATCCTTCCCAGCTGCTCAGAACCTGCTGCCTGGGTTAACCTCTTTCTTGCTGGCAGAGGCAAAATACACCCTCTGCTCTGCATGGGAGCAGACTTGGGCCAGGAGCCATCACACCTGATGTGAAACCTCTGCTTGGATTAGTGGGATTTCAGTTGGATAAGATCTGGATGTGAATTTTTATTAGGAGGCTCTTGGCATCTGCTGATAAAATTTTGTTACCCTCTCCCCAAACTGGTCTGATAAAAGCCAGCAGGACTGGAGATGTCTCTTTTACAGGGGTTGTAAAAGGATCAGGAGTGGTCTGGAAATATTGGTGTTAGAATAGTTTTGGAACCTGGAATTGGATAAAAAGCACTGCAGCTCAGGCTGACAGGGTTTCCCTGTTATTTCCATCCTTCTTATGCTGCTGTCTCTCATCCCTGCTGTGGATGCTCTGTGCTGAGACTTCTTAGAGGCTGAATCTCACTACCTGAGCTGCCAACACCTTATCTCAGCAGCTCAGCCAAGCACAGGGACTTGGCACAGGTGACAAAGGCTGAGATGTGGCTGCTAATTGCGTTCATGCTGCTTTTCCATAGGATGGCGGGGCATGAGAAGTGACAGACTAAAAAGAAGCTTACAACCTAAAAAACCCCTGACCCACAGATTACCTAACAAGTCTTCAGTGATTTGGAAAGGGAAAGGAAACCTATTTCTGAGTATTTTCCCAAAATCAAGGAAAAAGAGAAGTGCAAGAGCATGTCAGAAAGATGCTGAGAGGCGAGGGAGCAGCCATAATCCAGAGGCTGAGCTTCTCCTATGGGATATAAACATCTGGGTTCAAACCCTGCCTGCAGAACAGGCACAGCAGGACAAATCCCCCTCAGGGGCTGGCTTAGCAGAACCTGCCCTTCACCAACAGCAGGACTGGGAGGATTTTTCCCTCAGAGATCCCACATGGCTGAGCAGGGCTGGCTCTGAGGGAGAAAAAGAGGCCCCTCAGTGCCTGCCTGCCAAGGGGCTGGAGGTGCCCAGGTGAGGGATCAGTGCTGTGATGAGGATGAGGATGAGGATGAGGATGAGGAGCAGCCAGGGGCTGCTGTGAGGACAGGGTGATGGCAGCCCCTCGTGCTTGTCAGCGAGCACAGCGGCAGCTGCGGCCTGGCCCAGCTCAGGCCTGTCTTCTCCCAGCAGGCCAGCAAGGGATTTACATAATAACGGGCCTATTTTAACTTTGCTCCATTGGCTGCTGACAAGATACAATATTTTTGATTAAACAGCTTCCCAGGAAGGAGCCGCTGCCTTAAACCGCCCGCACTTTGTCTGACCCCATGTGATCTCATTAGCGGCCCCCTCAGACATGTCTGATGGTGTCTGAAATTCCTTTTTTCCTCCTTCCTCTAAACGAGCTCTTCAGGGCAGGGCAGGGCCCTCCTCACCCCCATGCTGTGTCCAGCTCTGCATTTTCCAGCCCTGAGCAGGGCATTCCATCAGCCCTTCAGTCCTGAGAGGCTTTTCTCCAGCTGCTTCCCTCCCTCTCTCCTCCTTTCCTCCCCTATCAATCCTCGAGCTGCCTTTTCAGTTTCTCTGGATCTCACACCATCTGTCTCTCTCCTTGCTGCTGTCTTTTCCCTCCTCTACTGACCAGCCCAACAGAGAGAGATAAATCTTCCAAGCCAAGGAGACCACGTCCTCCATATATATTTGTGTGACAGTCAGATGCTGTGGCGACAAAGATCAAAACCAGCAGCGAGCTCGACAGAGAGATTCAATAACAGCACGGAGTTAGACCGATAGGAACAAGGCAAATGAATAGTTCTGATTTTAGTAGATTATTGACTGCACAACAGAGGCAAAAAAAAAGATTTTCCAGCAGCATGGCTTAGAGAGCAGCTCTTCCCAGTGCAGCCCAGGAGAACAAAAGGAGTGAAATATGAGAGAGGGAGCACTCCGTGGCACGGCTGACAGTGCCTTCATCTGCGTGAGGAATGGGCCTCCCTGCTGGATGAACCACTTGGAATATGGATGGGAAAAGGTGAGATCTGCTTTCAGCTGAGCCTGAAGTGAGCTGGGATCTGCAGAGATTTGGATCACAATCCCACATACCTCCCCTGTTACGTTTGGGCACCAGAGGAAGATTCCTATCTCTCAGAAGAGTTCTGCTGGTGTGGGGACAGCACAGAGCTGTGAAGGATGCTGGGTGGTGTTTCCCTCCAGTCTGACTCTAACCACAGAGCATGGCTGATCCTCTGCAGTGGACATATCCTCACTGTTCCTTAGCTTGTTTAATGTTGGGAACTGAAAATCTATGGGGTGTGCACATGGTTCTCAGAGGACGCTGCATCAGGACAAGAAATCATCTTTGGTTCTGGTTCTTTCCTGCCCTCAGTAAAGATCCCTCAGTGCAGCTAATTCTACCTTCCCCCACATTCACATTTGGCACACAGATTATTTCCTAACAGCCCTTTTGGGGGAGAGGGAGAAATTGAAATGCAGAGCTCACCCAGCAAGAGTTCACCTGCAAAAACATCCTGGAGAGGCTCTCAGTGAAAGCTGGGGGGTTAAGGGCCACAAAGGGAGATCAGGTGTGAGCCAAAGGGGTGGCAACAAACCCCACAGTCCCCACCAGGTTTGGAGAATCAAGAACCAGGAAGATGTTTATTCTTGCGATGTTCCCCTTGAGCTTTTCCAGAGCAGCAGCTCAGCTCCAGCCACACCTCTGGATGCCTCTGAGGCACCTGCAGGACCTGCTAAGAACAGCCAGGAAATGACAGGTGAGGCTTCAAATTTGGATTGTGCTTTAGCCCAGGTTTCCTGACAGGGAATGTCCTGGAAACAGCAGGAGGATGGGGGTTGACCTTCAAAAGAAGTGACTAACCCAGCCCTGAACAGGAGCATCCACAACAGAGGAGCAAGCATCAAACCCCAAGACTTGCAAGAAGCGGCAACATTTAGCAAATATTAAACAAACAAAACCCACAGGGAGCTGCTGAAGCGTCTCTCCGAGAGCCTGGAAACCTGCAGAGTGGGTCAGGAGCGATGTGGAGCCGTTTAGAGCACTGAACTGGATTAATTGGAATACCAGCAGGTTGAGAAGTTGGGATGGGGCATGAATATGGGGTGTGAAGGATATCTCATCTCTCTGCGCTTAATTTCAGCCAATTAGCACCCATCCTGAAAAGGGGGGGAGCTGTTAAGTGCTAAATAACAAGAGTGTGAGCTCAAGTGTGAAGAGGTACAAGCAGGAACAGAAAGCCCCTTTCAGCAGCATCTCTGTCAATATTCAGAGACTGAAAAACACCGTGAAATTATTTCTCCTGCATTCTGGGAAGGGAAGGAAATCTTACAGTACAAACACACTAATGGGCTACGCAGGGATCTGAAGGAGGATTGGTGTGGTATTAGAGCAGGCTGCATTAGGGGGGAAAAAAAAAGCAAGGAAAGAGACAGGATTTTCAGGGAGATTTCATCCAAATCGATGAAGTGAGAACTGTAAAGGGGCAGCATTCCATGGGGATGGAGCTGGTAATTGGCCCACGCAAGCCCAAACAGAGAAAAGCACTCAAAATGCAGGCTGGAAGGGGAGCACGTGGCTGCCAGGCTCCCTTCGGGCAGGGGCCAGGAGAGACCATGGGGAGAAAAGTTTCTCCCGTGCTAATCCTGTGCACAGATCTGTGAAACCCCCTCCACATCCCTCCTTAAAAATCCCTGTGGCTGCAGCACCTGGAAAACACTGCCATTCCAAAGCAGGAGCAGGCTCATCCCAGGAAGGAGATCGTGGGATGGCTGTGTGCCATGCAGGGCCCTGTGTCCCTTGTGTCCCCTTGCCTGTCAGCCCAGAGGGATGGGAACAGTCTTTGTGCTCCAAATGTGCTCCAGACCCCGAGGGAGGTGAGGGAAGGCAGCACACACGAGGTCTCAGCAGTTTGAGAGGGGCACTGCCTCAACCAGGATGCAGAATGAAAAACAGGGATTGGGGTGAGAGAGGGTCCAGGGGGAACAGCCCCCACATGAGGGCTGTGACAGCGTCAGAGAGAGTTTGTCACTCAAATCCTGCCTGTTTCTGATGTCTCTCAGGGACAGCAAAGAACCACTCGTTTCTGAGTTTGTGTTTCCCTCTTTTTAGGAAAGAAATACAAACTCAGGCCAAGAGAAGAAAAAAAAGCATCTCAAATGACCAAATCCAGTTTAAAAAAAAACCCCAAACATGTGAGTTGGGGGGATTCATTAAAAGCAGGTCCTAACTGCTCTCAGATAACCCCAATGGACAAACTTGACACTAAGATGGGGCAGGGATGAGGAAACTGCTCCTGGAAAATGTTTCCTCTGTCTCTGAGGGTTCACAGGTAACACTGAGACTGAGCTCACAGCTCAAGAGCTGGACAAGATTAGAATCATAAGGGAAAAATGATTTTTCTACTTTCTCACTTGTTTTTTCTCAATACAAAAGCGCTCTGGAAAGTGCAAACCAGACTGGGAGTCACCTCCTGCTGTGGAACCAGCAGCAGCTCCATGGGGATCCTGATTCTGCCCTGGTGTAACTTCCTGCTCTCCTGGAAGGATCAGGGCTGAATTTTGGCACCTCTGGCTCTAAAATCTCCTAGGGCTGGTTGTGGAAAAAAGCACTGTTTTCACACGTACCATTTCTGGTTGCATTTTCTGTCAAGTGTTCACAAAAATAGGAGATAGAATGTTTAGAAGTTATTAATCGGTGTTTTAATGAATGACTAATCAATGCTTACAGATTACTGGAAAGCCCAAACAGTCAATAGGTTGCTCATAATATTCTGTAATACCTTCTCCTGACATGCTTATAATCACCTGCTAAATTATGCTCCTCGTGTCTTTAATGCCTATTAATCATTTATTAATCTTTTATAAGCCACTTGCAAATGAAAGCAGAATATAAACCATGAGATGCCTTCCGTGAGCACCGTGAGTTTTTGGGGGTTTAGGGAAGGATCCATCAAGCAGAGACATGATTTGAACCCAATCCTAAGTCTTTGTGGCTTTCTGGGCCATGGGTAATTCCCTACCTTGGGCAGGATTTGAGGGAGAGCAGGACTGGCAAGGGCAGCTGAGAGTTTTGTGGTTCAGGTGATGTCAAAGTGGTGCTCGGAAAAGATGAAATTGTCACGTCCACAAAAGCTTCATGGAGAAAATCCTCACAGGGAGAGAGAGGGAGGAATTAACTTCAAGGCTTAAAGCAAAGAAAGGGAAAAAATCTCCTCTGTGTAAGGACAGAGGATTGAAGCAAATGGACCACAGGTAGGGGAAAATAACTGAAAATTGGTTTGGGTAATCACAGGGAAATCGAAAGATGCTCCAACACAAAGTATGAGAAAAAGAACTGGTAACACAACACATCTATTCCTCCTCTCAGATAGGACCCATTTTTACAAAAATACCTCTGTATTTGTGAGATCAGACCAGGGTTGCTGGAGCCAGGAGAAGCTCCATCAGCAGTTCCCAGAGGCTGCCACAGAACTCTCTCCCCAATTCCTGACAACTGCAATTACTCACAACAACCCCTTTTAACCACTTCCAGGGAGGAGCTCTGCTACAGCAGCACCATCACAACCATCTCAGGCACTCAGGACCACTCTGTGCAATCCCTCTCCCATTCCATGCCCTCGGAGCACACGGAGCCAGGGGCTGCAAGGTCAATCAGGTGATTTCTCCCAACAGCCCAGTGCTGAGGATTTAAGCAGTGCCTGAGCTGTAAATCTGCCCAGCCCAGCCTCTTCTTCCCTGTCTGCCCAGACACAGCTTTGCCTTCTGGCTCTTCCTTGTTCTGTCAGCACCCAGCACTGCCAGCACACCGTGTGGGAGCACTCAAGGCAAACGGGAAGGGTGGAGGAGCCTCAGGAAAGGCAGGGACACAGAAAAATCACTTGAGGGGCAGGACAAGCAGTGACCCTCTGCAAATTTCCCAGGGTCTAACAATGGGTTTCACTCCAAACATTCCTTTTCCTCAACCTTTTCCTTTTTCTGCTGCCCCTTTTTCACCAAACCCATGGGAATTTTTCTTGAAAACAAATAGGTTCTAAAAATTTGTGCGCATGGGGTGTGCCAGGCAGAGCCATGTGCACACAAAGTGGATTGAAATCCCTCCTTTCCTTTGGGAAAAGCCTCCTGCCTGCTCCCAGCCTTGGGGAACTGTCTCACTTTTCACCAATACTCTCAAAAATGTGCAAGAAGCCACCAAATCCTCCTATTTCTCGCTGGGCACAAGAGGAGGTTCATGGGGAGGCCCTGGCACAGAGTGCCCAGAGAAGCTGTGGCTGCCCCATCCCTGGAATTGTCCAAGGCCAGATTGGAAGGGGTTTGGAACAACCTGGGATAGTGGAAAGTGTCCCTGTGATGCCTTAGGATTTAGAATTTATATTTTTCAGATCATATACTCCTTTAGTGTATAACTCTAAAACTCCATAACCTGTCAGCTGCTGTTCTCCCATTTTATTCAGACACAACAATTCCTCTCCAGGCCTGAAACTCAAGGACACCTTTCTGTCTCAGACTCCAAAAAATAGAAATAACAGTGAATTGAGGGGAGCAAACTTGGAGTAAATTATTTAATTACCTGAAGCTGTAATTGGAGGATTAACCCCTGTTATGTAAATGGACCAAAGGTATAATTGTGTGAAAAATTTGTCTTGAGTGTAGCCCCTCTCAGAGGCTTTTGACTGCCCAAGCTGCACCTATTGAAGGTCTTTAATAAATACCTACTTTTATTTTCTTAATCTTGTCCAGCCTCTGTTTCAGGTACCCATTCCAAGGCATGAGTTTCTGGTGACCACAAAGGGACAAGAGGCTACTGGAGAGGGGATCTCCCCCATGGAATAGGGATAGAATGAGATGAGCTTCAAATTCCCTTCCATCCCAGCCCATCCTGTGATTCCATGATTCTGAAATTAAGGAGGTGTCATCCCATGTCACTCCTCCTTGATCCAGCACATCCTTGTGCCCTAATTAATTTGCATTAATTTCACTCCCTCATTTCATGCCTTGCTCCCTTCTCTCCTCAGGGCTGCTTTTGGGTGTTGTGTTGTGTCACATCCTTAAGATGTGCGCTTGGAGGAACAAACACTGCGAGGAGGAGAAGGAATCAGAGCCTAAATTAAAAAGAAAACATAAAAATAATAAAATACAATCCCCTTGATCAGTATGCCTGTCATTTTAGCTGCACTAAATACATTAAAATGGGATCTGCACACCAACTTAATTAAATGAGCCAATTGGAAGTTGCTGCCAAGTATTAGTTTAAGGTAGAAAATACACTTATTTTGGAGCTTATGCAGATTGAAATTGTAGGGCCGTGTGGGAAATGCTATGGTTTTTTTTATTTTATTTTGGAAGACTCACAGTTTGGAAATTTATTGCAGTGATCTGAATTTTGTTTCATTATGAGTGTCAAGCACAATCACAGTTAGAAGAAGCCTCTTGGCTGCTTCCCAGCATACAACATCCCTTGGAAATTGTTCTTTTCTTCCAAAGTGCTGCGGAAACAGACCTGGCTCTGCGTGCCCAGGGGCAGGGGATGTGGTTTTGGCCACCAAATGTGGTTTTTGGCCACCAAGGAGGCGTTCCAGGCTCTGGAAACATGAAATGGGAGCTGCTATTTGGTGTCCAGTGTCACTGTGGGTGCTGCTGCCAGCTGCAATGTGATTACTGGAATTCATCACACATTCCTGAGCCCAGCCACGCCGCAATCAGGAATTAGCTGAGGAGCAGAACAATTGATTTGAAGCTATTTCCGTAAATCAAACCACCCATTTCAGCTCCCTGACAGCCTCACCCAGGGCTGTGTCACCTCACTGGCACTGCACTGGCCAAGGATGCTCCAAGCTGAGGAAAAGCAGGTGATTCCACAGGCAAACCTGTGGAGCTGGACTCAGATTTTTCCCCTGATAAAATAAAACTTCTTTGCCTCTGCGTTTTCTGAGACATTTCTTTGACCCAGAATTAAATTAATTCTTATTTTTCAGTGGTGTATTTCAAGATCTGAGTGTGTTTTTTAATGGGAATCTAGCAGGCTTTTAAATAAGTTGTTCCAAACTGATGAAAGGAAATGTTTCACTTCTCAAATATCATAGGCTTTGGGGTTTTTTTTCCCTGATGTTCTTTTCTACCCCACTTTGAAAAGAATAATTTGGGGAAATCGGTGTGGATTCAAAACGTCTTCATCTGATGTAATTTTTCTCAAATTTCAGTGTTTTGATAACATTACAAAACTGGGAGGCTGCTAGGTCAAAATCAAGGGGGAAAATCCCTGTGGTGCTTTTTTCCCTCGTGTTCTTCATTATGTGGCTTTTGTAATCTTCACTTGGGGGAAGTTTTAAATGAAAACCTCACTCTGAGCTGCCTGAGACGAACAAGCAGTGATGCTCCTTTTAGACAGAGAGGAATTAGGGATGGCTCAGCTCCTTGGAGCAGTGCCCAGCCCCATGGGCAGCACGGAGCTGAGCAGTTTCTGACACCGATTTTGGCAGATCTGTGCTGTCTGCAGCAGCAGGAACCAGGGAGGCATCTCGGGAACAGCCTTCCCCAGAGCTCCTGAGCACCTTGTCAGGCAGAGGAAATCACGCTGATGATTATTGGGGAGGAATAACTCTCACACTTGGGCCCTGCTGTGGCACTGTCGCTCCCAGCACAGCTCAGCTCTGCCCCGCTCACATCAGACACCCAGAGGTTCCAGAGCTCTGCTGCTCCTAAAGAATCCTGTCCTGAGCTTGTCCCTGCTGCCTTGAAGATGCTCTAATGAGCACAGCTGGCTCAGACCAGCAGGGTCCCTGTGCCAGGGGGTGACAGGGTGGGCTGAGGGTGCTGCAGACACCAGCCAGGGTAGCACTGGTCACACCGGTCACAGTGGTCATGCTGGTCACACTGGTAAGGATGGGCTGAGGGTGCTACAACCATCAGCCTGGGTAGCACTGGTCATGCTGGTGACACTGGTGAGGATGGGCTGAGGGTGCTGCAGATGCCAGCCAGGGTAGCACTGGTCACACTGGTCACACTGGTCACACTGGTCACACTGGTGAGTATGGGCTGAGGGTGTTACAACCATCAGCCTGGGTAGCACTGGTCACTCTGGTCACACTGGTCACACTGGTCACACTAGTGAGGATGGGCTGAGAGTGCTGCAGACACCAGCCAGGGTTGCACTGGTCACACCGGTCACAGTGGTCATGCTGGTCACACTGGTGAGGATGGGCTAAGGGTGCTGCAGATATCAGCCAGGGTAGCACTGGTCACACTGGTCACACTGGTGAGGATGGGCTAAGGGTGCTGCAGATATCAGCCAGGGTAGCACTGGTCACTCTGGTCACACTGGTGAAGATGACCTGAGGATGCTGCAGATGCCAGCCCGGCTTATAGTGGTCACACTGGTCACACTGGTCACACTGGTCACACTAGTGAGGATGGGCTGAGGGTGCTGCAGACACCAGCCAGGGTTGCACTGGTCACACTGGTCACACTGGTCACACTGGTGAGGATGGACTCTCAGGTCCCTGCTGGGGAGCTCAGGGGTGACCCTGCTGTTGGGGGCTCAGAGGGAGCTATTTGATGATGTTTCCAGCAGGTTCCAGGTGAATTTTAATGGTACTTGAAAGGTCAAAAGTGAGCTCCAGGCACTCCATAGCTGTACAGAACATGGCAGGTGCTGGAGTTAACTCATCTTCTTTCCATGAGTTATCCCACTGTGGCAAAGCCAGCTCTGAGATTTCTGTGATCTCTGGCTCTCGCTGAGCCTGTTGCTCACCTCGCTGACAGGAGCTCAACCCAGACTGACCCATCCTCCCCCTACCTGCCAAAAACCCCACAGAACAAGGAAGTCTGGCCTCACAGGGTTGTTAGGAAGGCCAGCAGCACGGCCAGGGAGAATGGTCAGCAGCCAGGCTGGGCTGTTGGGCTGGATGTGCACCACACACAGAGCTGGCTTTGCCAGGGACAAGCCATCCAGCACAGTGACACGGTGTCCAGCTGCCCTCCCACTGCTCACCACTGGCTGAGTGCTCTCCAGCTCTCTCCCTTTTTCTCTCACAGTGCTCTGTCACACTGCTGCAGGACCCAGTTATTAAAGAAATGGAAGGAATTTCCACCTGTGACATCTTGTCCTTTTGCTCCAATCCATCTCTCCTCCCAGGTGGATGGGAGTTATTAGGCTAAACACAGATTTCATGTTTACCCTACTCAAGTCACCTTGGGAGTCTCAAAAGCACTGCTGGCCCTGCTAGCAGAGACAGCAGAGTGATGTCTCTCCTCTAAAGTGGGCACCAGCAGCTGGGCACATGAATCAAAGTGCCCACTTCTCTCTCCAGAGCATCCAGGGAGTGTGAGCAGATGGATCTTTCCCCTCTCCTCTCCCAGGTCTCTGCCAGTCCTCTCTTCCCCTCTTTGCTCCTCTTTTCCCCGCCTGAGCCCCACTGGACACACACTCCCAGCACTCAGATGTTGTTATCTTTATTCCATCCCCTGCTGACCCCTCGAGGAAAAGCCAGCTTCAAACCAGAAGCAGCAGCTTTGAACCCACCTCTGCTGTCTGGGTTCAGTCCAAGCAGCTCAGAGTATTTGTTTTAACTGCTTCTGCTGATTAATGGTTTCTCTGCTTGCCACGGGTGAGTGAGCACCACTGCTCACTCCAGGCCCACAGAAAATGTGTGGAGAATCTGTGAGATTGTGTTCTGACCTTTCAGCAAACACGTGTGCCAGGAAATACCAGCCAGGCTGCGAATGTTAAACAAGCCACAGCCAGCCCTGCATTTCCTATTACCCCAAAGTCCTTCAGACTGAATCCTGAGTCCAGCCCTGCATCTGCAATCATTCCTGGCACTTCTCCTCCAGTGCAGAACAGCACAAACCCCCAGGAAAGCCCATCCACACTGTCCAGTGTCACTCACATCTAAGTGTAGCTGTCCATGACCTGCTACAGCCAAGGACTCTGCTCTTTTTCCTGGACAGCTTGCCCAAAATCTTCCTTGGATTTTCCCATCACCGTCTCAGAGAATTAGGTTGATGTGGACCCACATGGGGTGCAGAGCATCCCATAGAGAAGAACTGCCCATGAGACTTTTTCCCAACACTTGGAGAGCTGGAGACATTCCTCCCATATGTGAGTCATTATGGGATGTACCTCACTACAGAGTCCCAGTCCATTCCAAGTTGCGTGCAGGTCTCTCCCAGACCTCTCATATCATACCCATTCCATGCTACATTCCAGTGTCAGGGGTTCTATCCATATGGACTTAATGTGCCCAAGGAATGGCTTGACATGCACAGAAGAAACAAACCCACTCAGAGTACAGCTGGCAGTGAATTTTGATGCAGTTTTTTAAACCTCTAGTCAGTCTTGTTTCCCACATTTCTGCACTTTGGGTGATCAGGTTGGCTGGAAAAAAAAAATCAGGACCAAAGCTGAGGGTGAGATTTTGGAGATGGTTCCCTCATTCGACCTCTTTGTGGTGCCTGTTGTTGGTCCCTTGAATTTGTCACAGGGGATGTTTTATTGATGCCATGTCCCCCTTGCTGGCACTCATTGGGATTCCAGGCACTCCTTGGCCCGGCTGAGATCTCAGTCCCAGCCTCCCTCTCATGGCTAGGCCTGACCTTCTCCATAACCATCTCATGGCTGGAATAACTATCACACAGGGGACAGGAGCTGCTTTCCACTAAGGCTGAACTTGGGGAGTTCCCTGCCTCCTCTCTCTGCTCCATCCATCCATCCATCCATCCAT
The DNA here is from genome assembly GCF_028769735.1 of Zonotrichia leucophrys gambelii. Taxonomy (NCBI): domain Eukaryota; kingdom Metazoa; phylum Chordata; class Aves; order Passeriformes; family Passerellidae; genus Zonotrichia; species Zonotrichia leucophrys. Next base: position 5,770,355 of record NC_088188.1, on the reverse strand, counting down.
CCATCCATCCATCCATCCATCCATCCATGTGTGGCTCCCAGGACATTCCCAGCAAGGACCACAGAGCCAGGCCCAGCTCTGCTGACCACAGAATCTACAGACAGCCTCGTGTCTGGGACACCCAACAACCTCCTGGGAAAACAGAGGCAAACAGCAGCTCCCAGCACAGCTCCCAGCCCTGGATCTCCACTCACCAACTGGGAGATTTCCTCCCCAATTTGCAGAGAGAAAGGCAGAGAGGAAATGCCAGCTGCTGCTGGGCACACAGAACAGACTTGGTGCGTGTGTTTGAAGCACTAATAACTCCCTTCTTGCTGAAGGAGGGAAAAGACTTTCTCTTAATCCCTCCTTGCATCAATAATCAGAGAGAGGAGCAGATGGTGCCAGAAACGCAGAAATATGCCCATTAAAATAACTTCAGAGCCGAGGAGTTAGCACCAGGAAACAAACACCTTCAGGAGAGCCCTGCTCCAGCAGGGAACTGGGGCCTTCCCGGTTTGAGGACATGAGAACTGCCTTGGAATGACCCAGCCCCAAGGAATGATCCAGCCAAAGGGAATAATCCAGCTCCAGGGAATGACCCAGCCCCAAGGAATGGCCCAGCTACAGGGAATGACCCAGTTCCAAGGAGTGACCCAGACACAGGAAACTACCCAGCTCCAAGGAACAACCCAGCTCCAAGGAACAACCCAGATCCAAGGAACAACTCAGCCCCAGGGAATGATCCAGCTCCAAGGAATGACCGAGCTCCAAGGAAGGACCCAGCCACAAGGAATGACCCAGCCACAGAAACCAGCTCCAATGACCCAGCTCCAAGGAACCACCTAGCCCCAAGAAATGACCCCACTCCAAGGAATGACCCTGCTCCAAGGAACAAACCAGCCCAAGAATGTCCCAGCTCCATCTCCACAGTGAAGCTGAAGTTGTCACTCAGAAAATCCTTGGCCAGCAGATGTGCCCAGCAAGGTTTGCCCTCCTCTACCCAAGGTGCAAATCCTGTTCTGCCCCTCACTGTCACCAGAAGCGCTGGGTGTCTCCCAGGGGAGCATGCCCAGCTCCAGCACTGCTGCTGCCCCTCCCAGAGTCCATTCAGCCCTCAAGAGGAATAAGCAGAAGGACAAAAACCATTCCAATGATTGATCTCTCCTACAATTCCCATGGTGAGCACTGTACATCAGCAATTTCTCTCTCTTCCAATCAGACACAAGTCATACACTCATTTCTCAGTGGATTTACAAGTTTTTGTCCTACTTCATTTGTCCAGGAATTACATTCTTCTGCAGAGGCTGGCTGATCAGCTTCCTGCAGGTTTTCCATGGCATTCATAATGCAAAACAGGAGAGTCAGCAGTCACCATATTGCCGACCTTGCAACCTTGCATGGCCAACCCATCTGTTCCTGGACACAAAACAATGATGTTTAAATCACACCTCCCCTCCTGGCTGCAAAGGACAGAGGAACCAGCAGCTCCTGGGGTGAAAACATTTTTGCTATTCAAGGTCTTAATTTACAGTGGGAGTGCTGCCATCTCCTAGAGCAGTGTTTGAAAAGCTGCATCCTGCAGCCCAGGTAACAGCCTTGCGTTCTTCTTTCCCTTTCCCTGACCTCATAAATCTTCCAGGCAAAATTTCCATCCAAATAGCTGTGCTCCCACAAACATTTATGCCAAGTCACACTTGGTGCCAAGCCGTGTTTCTCCACAGAAAAGAACTGCATCCCAAATATTGCATCAACTCCAGCTCTGGGCCTCCAGAAGGGTGAACCTTTCTTTATTTTTAATTAACTCTTTATATGACATGGCATTTATTTCATTATCTCACTGAATGTCCAATTAATTCATCCCAAGGAACAGGAACCTAATTAACCAAGACAAGTAAAGTGAACTTCCACAACCTCCTTCTCCTGTAAATAAGTTGCTAAGATGTAATTACTCAGCAATAACTACCTCGTTAAATCTTAGATAAATATTCCTTCTCTCTTCTTTGGATTTATTTTTAAAGAAACCTCCAATTAATCTCTTTGGATTTTGCTAGTTCCAATGTCTCAGAAACATGTGGGGTCAGACCACGTTGTTTTCCAGCATCCACAGGTTGGAAGTGGTTGTACATAACAGCAGCTCTCTCTCCATGGGTAACAGGGACTCAAGGGGTGATGGAAGCTTTGCAGTGGCTGAGGAAAAGGAGTTCCAGCCCACATCTGTGGCTTTGACACCCTCTGGAGAGTCTCACCACTGCTTCCCTTCCCCAGGCAGCTGAACTTCCAGAGGCAGGAGTTGCACAGAAAGCAGGAGCTTTCTTTCCACTCCCTTCATGCCCCCTGAGGGCCTGATTTGGTGAAATTTGAGAACACTCCTTCTTCCTTCCATTATGATTTTCATGTTTTAGTTTTGTCAGCAGCAGAAGGATCCCCCTGGAAGCAGAGGAGGTGATGAGCAGAGCTGGATCTCTGCCAGCTGGGCCATCCCTGCTCTGGGGTGGAACTCCAGACCACCCTGGCCTGACCACCTAGACAGCTGCAGAGCACAGAGGGGGCTGAGTGCTGGGTGCTGTGCCTCTCCCTGGGCTGATGCTTGCAAACAGCTTCTTTTCCTTGACAGTTTTTCCACAGGCAGCGTGCTCGGAGCGATATTTTACGGCGCCTGATGTGAAACACAGAGATGAAGGGCCGTGAGATGAAATGGGAGCATTAATCTCGCCTGTTGACTCAGCATCACAATAAACTCCATCCCTTGATTGCTTTTGCTCGTGCCTGGAGGTCAGCATTTTCAGGGAGGAATTCTCCTAAAGCTGCTCCCTCATTGTGTGAGGGAGGAAGGGAGGGAGCAGCTGGGGGTGCCAGGATTTTTCAGAGACACCTGAGAGACATTCCACAAATATTCCTCACCCGTGTCACTCTGAGCTCCTGGGTAACGGGACTGAGAAGAGATCATCAAAGGTCTTAAAGATCACTTCTCTCTGTGTACATAGGTTTTAAGGAGGCCAAAACCACGAGATCTGTGATTCTCTGAGTGCTCAGGAAATGATTGGATGTGCACTCAATGCTGTAGTTTAATCCATGTGGTGATGTTTGGTCAAAGGATGGACTTGATGATCTTGGAGGGCATTTCCAAACTTAAGAATCCCATGATTTTATGATTCTTGGTGGATGTCAAGAAGAAACAAGAGGAAAATCTGTGTAAAGCCCTTTTGGGGTAATCTCACTCCTCAGGGATGTGTAGGTCCACTGAGCAGCCCCCAGGATCCAGCACTGCAGCCCCTCTGGGCACAGCTGGAGATGGAGATCCTTGTTTTCCTGGAGCACAGGAATGTGATCCCAGAGCAGGATCCATGGAAGACAGAGAGAAAATGCCATTTAGATCATGCCTTTACCTAGCAATGACTGATAACCAAAAGCTGGATGTGAACTCAGGCAGAGGCGTGATGGGAGGAGCCACCAGCTCCCCTCACAAATCCATTCCTTTAATATTATTTTGTTATCTATTTTCTCCTGGTGGGAAGCACAGCCACCCTTGGGGATGTAGAGCACGTGCCTGCCTGCTGCTGGCATCGCTGGGATGGCAGGGTCAGAGTGATCAGATCTCTACATATGTTATTTCCTTGTTCTTCAGCTTAATGGGGCGTTCCACTTTATTATTGTATTTTTTTTTTAATTTTATAAGACATGTTTCATTAAATCTGAATTATGGCAATTCAGGGAAAGAAATTAGCCCATTAAAATTATAATGAAAACATCTTATATAAAAAGGCTGTCAACTGCCATTTCTGCTCTGCTGGGTGAGGAAATAAGGAGGAGAGAGAAATGTGTTGTCTCCAAGCAGGGACAGCACCTGGGAAAGTGGGACCTGCTCTGGAGCAGAGTCAGTGTCAGGGAGAGCCAAAAGGCTCCAAGAGGTTTCTCCATCCAAAAGGTCCATTTCAGATCTCCAAGAAGGGCTGAGAGGAAAGAGGAGCATTGTCCCGCCTTCCTGGTTGGTCCCACTTCCTTCTGACCAGATGGACAGCAAAGCCAAGCAGGGAATTTCCACCAGGATTTCAGCCCTGTGAAGCCCCAGAGAGGTTTGGAGTGATGGTGATGGGCACGGGAACTGCAGCTTCCTGGGGTTTTCTGGAAGGGAGAAAGTTTTGTGCTGGAGAGCAAACCCAGGTCCTCCAGGCAAGGGAAGAAGGAATCTCCCCAAAGTCTCATTTAGGAAGGTTTTGCACTTTCCTTGGAAACAAATTTCTCTTGATGTTGTCAGAGACAGCTCACACCACCAGGACCAGGCTCAGGTGTTCCCATACAGGGCTTTGTTCCCTTTGTGGCAATGACATTCCCAGAGGAGGAAAGAGATTTTCTAAGAAATAAAATGGGAAGAAAAATGAACTCCCTTCAGCTGCTTCATTGATGGTTAGATGGGGGTAGCAAAAGAAAAGCCAGCTCTGTTCTCCATTGCTGTGATTCCTGCTGCTGTCCTAAACTCCCCAAACCCTTGAGCAAAATTCTGCTGCATTTTTGTTTTCAGCAAGGTTGTGAAGGTATTAGCTGGAGAAAAAAACCCCTCTGCCTGCAAGGGGATAAAGGTCAGCACTGCTGAAATGAAATAGAGTTTGAAACTGCATGTCAATTAGACACACACAAAAGAAACTAATAAAATTAATCCACTAAACTGCAAAGCTGAAGTGAAGCAACCCTGTAAGATATATAGAGAAGAGGGTGGGGAGGGGCTGGTAAACAGCAAGAGAAGTGAGGAGTGGGATAAAAGAAGGTTCAAAAAAAGAAATAATGAGTAAGAGAGGAGATGGAGATAAATGGGATATTCATTCCTGAAAAGGTAAAAGCGAATGAGATGAGATTGGGATGAAAGGCAGAACCCAAATAGTCCAAAATACGCAGCTCTTGCTGTGTCAAACATGAGAAGGGGGGAGATTTCCTCTTCCCAGACAAGGTAATTGTGTTAAGAGCCCAGGAGAGCAGACCTGAGTGTGTGGCAGAGCAGCAGGAGGGACACCTGCATGGGGACAGTGCAGAGTGCTTTGCTCTGCTGGAGTCACACCTGAGGGCAGCTCGGATGGATCTCAGCCCAGAATGAGCATGGATCCAGCACAGATCTGATTCCAGAGCTTGAAGGAATGACTGAACAGTGTAGGACAAGGTTTCAGATGCCGCAGAAAAGCTGTTGGGTGGCACGGCCCTGCACAGCCCTCAGTCTGTATCATCCCAGAGTGAAACCATGGGGCTGCCTCCAACCTGGAGTCAACCTGATGTGGACCAAAGACAGCAGCCTAACTAAATCCCTGGATCAACTTTAATTTATTCTGCCTTTTTTATCTTTCAAAAAAAAGCTGTCTGGCCCTGAGAAGCTCTCCATCATTTCCTTTGGAGGAGTGTGGAGCAGGATTTGAAGAGGCAAACATTTCACCTATGGGTTTTCTGCCATTTAAATCTTTCTTCATCCCAGATCCTCCTCTGTTTTGGCAGCACTTCTGGACACGGGCCAGGCTGTCTGGAGGCACCTTTGCCAATGCCTGGAGACCCCTCCTTGTGTCTCCACTTTAATTTTAGAGCTGGAATTGCTGCTGAGCTGCAGGGCATTCCCTGGGTTTAATGAACATCAGGGGCCTGATGCTTCATTAGTGCTTCCCACAGAGCCAGCCCCACACCCCAGTCATTATGGATTTGTTCCACGCCTCACTGAAGCATTTCCATATGGAGAGGCAGGCAGAGGAGCTGACCCTGAAAACCTGGGGCCTGACATCAAAAGCAGAACAGAAGATGGATGAGAGAGCAGCAGGGAATTCGCTGCCATCAGAGCCTGGTGGCTCTGCTGGGGCTGCAGGGATGGAGAGGAGGACATGGTCCACACTGCCCTGAGATTTCACATCCCTCACTGAGGCTGTTGCATGTTTCTCAAAGAGTTCCTACCTGCAACTCGAGTCAGTATACATTCCGCCAGATTATCTCAAGTGTGCAGTCCTCAGATCCTCCTTGCACATCCTCTGGTCAGTAAAATCCTTCCTGCCCCGAGATTTCAGATCTCTCAGAGGCTATTAAATGAATCCATTGTGTTTCTCAAAGTTCCTACCTCTGTGCTCAACAAAATCCTTCCTGCCCCAAGATTTCAGATCCCTCAGAAGCTGTTGCATGAATCCGTTGTGTTTCTCACAGAATTCCCACCTCTGGCACATCCTCTGTGCTCAGCAAAATCTTTCCTGGGAGCATCAGCCCAGCTGGGACTGAAGGATTCTCTCAGTGAACCTCAAATGTAGGATTCCACAAAGAGAGACAAACAGAACACAGCACCTCCCTGCAAGAGGCAAACACCTCACTGAGCAGCTCGTCAGGAGGAAAGGAGGTTGATTAAAGCTGGGATGAAAGCACAGCAATATTAATGCTGTAAATACATGTGCAGGGTGTCCCGTGGCCTCGCTCTCACAGTCTGGTGCCCTGGGTTCCTGCTCCCTCTTGGAGCAGCAGAGACAGGCACAGGCTGATTAATAAGGCTGCAGGAAAACAGAGAAGCATCTCCAGAGAAAGACACACATTCACTTTTAACTCATTTCCATATTTTTCTTTCCCCCCCAATGAATTTTGACACTGATATTTTTTCCTCTTTTCCTGTTTATCATTTTGGAATAGAAAGCTTCTGCTTTCAAAACAACTTCTCTCCAATTCCCCCCTTTCTTTCTTATTAATCTCCAAAGAAGGGAGCCAGCAGGTTCTCAGCTCCTCCAGTGAGGGACAGGTTCAGTTCACATTTTCTGATCAAAAGATGGGAGGTGTTTATCTGATTTCTGTCACACACAGCCCAGGACAAGGCATGTCTGGGGAGGTGTATTCATGATGTGTATCAATGTGTGTTTATTGCAAGGGCTTCTTCAACATTCTTTTAATTTTTTGTTTCTTTATGGAAGAATTTTGTTCAGTTTTACCCATGGATCAGCTCTAAATTCCATCAGAGGAGGATGGATTTGTAAAAAGAATTGGCTACAGCTGGGTGGGGTGTAGGGAAGCCCTGACACCCCTTTCCCAGGAAATCTGGCTGGTGGTGGATGCTCTGGCAAGGCAGCATCTCCCAGCATCACAAAATCTGCAGTTTAGCCTGAATCCATGAGATTTAACACCCCAAATGCTAAAGCATGACCCAATATTTACTAACTTGGGCCGTGTTAATAAAGATAATACATAATTATTCCTCAACTAGTTCAATGCAGAGGTTCCCTCAGCTATAAACATATCACATTTCTCCTCTGTTTGATGGCCTAATTACAAGTATCACCGTCCATCTGAGTTGGAACCAGATTAAGGCTCTGCTTGCATTTAAAGTAGCTGTTAGCATTGCTTAATAGTTAGAGATGACTAATTGGCCATCACACCTGGTGATGAATGAGGCTGAGACACGAGGCAGTGCATGGAAATGACCCGTGATCATTGCCAAAAATCACACTGAGGGATAAAACCCTGTGTGCACACCCACCCTGTCCTGTGTAAACCTCAAGGCTGAGCTGAAATCCTCCCCCAGCACTGGAAACCAGTGGAGATGGGTCCGTTCTGCAGGCCAGGCTTGGATTTGTACTCTTCCCCCTGTTGCCAGCTGCTGGGGTGGCACTGTGGGTGTGACAGGAGCTGTGGGCACTCTGCAGCTGGTCCCTTCCTCACTCAGGGACAATCTTGTCACATATCTCAGCTTAAATGTGGTTTATCCATCTCCATGTGGGGCCTGTTCCTCCTCCCTTCCAGCCCTGGGGAAGCAGCTGTGTGTGTTTCCAGGTGCTCCCAGGTGCTGCTTTTCTGTGAAAACAAGAAAAACAAGGCCCTGGCTGCATCAGCTCAGTGCTGGGGGAGTCCTGGTGTCACCCAGGGCAGAGTTAAATTCTCCCCAGCTGCTGTTGCTGTGCTTTGTATTGGGGATGAAAGTGGTGTTGATAACACACTGAGGCTTTGGGCTTCTCCTAAGCTGTGTTTACCCTAAATCATGGACTTTTTTCAGGTTTGGAGGAAGAAACCTGGAGGAGACACAGGAGGGACAGGTGACCCAAAGTGGCCAAAGGGATATTGCACACCATAGAGTGTCCTGCCCAGTATAAAAGCTGGGGAGAGTTACCCAGAAGGGCCAGTGTGGCATTGGTCAGTGGGTGCTGAGCAATTGCATTGATTTTTTTTTATTTATTATTATAATTTACTATTATTACTGCATTTTTACTTTATTTTTCATTGTTAAACAGTTCTTACCTCAACCTACACATTCCACTTTGATTCTCCACCCCATCCCACTAGGTTTCAGAGAGAGAGGGAGTGCTGTTTAATTTCTCCTGGGTTTAAACCCCAACAGGGCTCTAAGGGTACCAGTGAGGCAGGGACTGCTGAGAGAAGGAGTCTCTTCCTTAACCCAGGGAGGAAATTCATGGGATAACAAGGGAAAACCAGCCTGCTACTCCTCAAAGCTGTGGGAATCTCCTCTGGGGGAATCCAGGGTGCTGGAAGGGCTTCTGAGATGGTTTTGTGTAGAAGATCCTTCCCCTCAGTCACTCCTGGTGTTTCTGAGGGTCAGGGCTCATCCCACAAAGCCTTTTTGTGCTCAGCTCTTGAGGTTGAGGGCTGATCTCCCTCCTGGGCAGCTCTGAAGGCTTTTTTTACCATGACATGTTCACAAGTGCAAGGAGAGCTGAGCAAAGTGCTTCAACAAAGCTTCGTTTCTTTCCTGGAGCGCACGCCAGGAGTTGGGAACAATAAAACACTTTTCTGTCTGACCTACTTTCTCCCCCCCACCCCCAAACAACATTCTTCCCCATCTCTCTCCACTCCCTGATAGAAATCTTTCAGATTAAATTTAAAGAACGTGCTGGTGAGGCTAAGAAAAAGGCTTTGCTCTACCCTGGCCTCATTTTTAGGATGCTGATGATTGCAGAAATCCCCGATTAAGGAGGGAAATTGGGATTGGCCCACTCCATGTAAAATGTGAGATAAAGCTTGATATCTGTGCAGAACACGAAAAAAACCCCAAAATCTTCTCAGGAAGTTTGTGAGCTGACTCAGTCTGGATGTTTGTCCAGGCAAATCTGGGATGTGTGATAAGGATCCATAGTCTGAGTCTGAGTCTGAGTTTTGTCTGCACCAAAATGCATCACAGGAGGTAAAGTTTGCATGGCAGGGACTTAATTCAATATGACCAACCAGTGATGATCCCAAATAGGATTATGGAAACTTAGGGAATTTTTAAGTTAACTTTTGGGGGAAAAAAAGTCAGTTTTTGCTGAGGGACATCCTCACTGCTGGGTTTTGGTACCTCCTCACAGCAAAGTCCAAGCTCACAAAGGCATGATAGAAGAAGTCAGTTTATTCCTGTTAACACTTCCCAAGGAGAGCTGGCTTAAAGAGGATCCTGAGTCACATCCAAGCCCTCACATCTCTGTGGGGAGCCTTGTGCTGCAGTGTGCCAGTGGGAAAAGAAAATGGGCATCACCCCAGCATCCCTCAGGGCTGCCACAGCCCATGGCAGGTGCCAGCCCACAGGAGATGCTCCTGACAGCTCCCAATTGTCTGAAACTTCATCAATCTCAAAAATTACCCTAATGGCACATCTAAATTTTAAAAATCTTTTGCTTCTCACAGTTTTGCCATGCATTGCTTGGCAGTCAGCTTGTCCCCAGGATATGAGGAAGCATCTGTGTTTGTAGGGTGGATGTGGGAGGGAACTGGCTTACCCATGAAAATATTGCCCATTTCACCTTTTATTTCACACGTTTAGCCACTGAGATGAAACAAAACTGTGTAGAAAAACTAATTTCATCTGCTGCACAATACCATTATTACCATAATCTGGTATAAAAGGGGGAACTTCACAGCACTGGTAAATAGATTATGAGAGTCATTTAAGATCCCAGAACATGCCAAGAGCCTCACAATTTGCAAACAAGGGATTACAAAACTAATGCCTCCTACCAGCTAAACCAAGCCACTCCAGCTCCGAGTCACCTGAGGAATAATGAAACACCTGAGTGCTCTGATTTTTTTAATTCCCACTTCTATTTTTTAAATATTTCTGTCTCTCCACCCCACCTATAGCCTGGAACTGCTTCTTCAATTCATCAGCAGTGGCAACAGCAAGGGGGGCTATTTACAGACATGAACGGGATGGGGCTGCTGCTGAAAGCACCTCGAGCTGTTTTATTTTTCAGCATCACTGTCATTACTTGGTTATGACAATAGGAAGATGCTAGCAGCTCACATTCCAGGCAGCAGAGCAAAAAACTTTATGTTACAACTCACTTTATAAGTTTCTTGACCAATCACACAAAGCAAAATCACATTGACAGTAGTTCTATCCAATCACCATAAGCACACGTACCTTTGGTTAAAACAATGCTTGCTTATTTTGAATGCAATACTTACTTGTAAGCCTTAAAGCACAATGCACAGAGCTCCATTTTTAAGCTTCAAACTTCCTAATATCTTGCTAGATAAACTTTCTGTAGCTTTGAGAGCTATTCAGACAAGCGTTAATACACAGATCATTGTTCTATTTGCCCTTGCTTTTCTAGTTTAAATACTTTTTCTTCTGACCTATCTCATGGCTGCTGCTTTAGCTCTACTCACAGTTCTGCTGTCTCTGAGGCCTGCATCTTGCAGCTTTCCCAAAACCCTCTAATTTTGTGAATTCCCACACAGCAGAGCTGCAGGGAGGAACAGAGAAAACTTTCCTTGCTCTGCGTCTGCCACCAGTTGCCTTTGAGAAAAGCACTTTGCTGTCCCTGCCTGGCTGTGCAGCCCCTGGGGTTTGCTCTGTGTTTGTGCAGCCCCCAGAGCAGGCTGCAGCCCAAAGCTGGCTCTAATTAGCACCAGCTCCAGGATGCTCACTCACATCAGCTGTCAGCATCCACTGCCCTGGCCAGACAGCCCCTCCCAGGAGGAGAACCAGGGCTGCAGAACAGGGGGGGAAGAGTTGTGACAACCAGATGGAGATGTGTAAACACAGCACCACCACTTTTTCCAGGGGCTACACTTTTCCTCGTTCCCTCAAATGGAACAGCACATTTTTAGCAAAAGCCTTTCTGCAGACACATTTCTCATTGCCCTGCCAGTACCAGGCTTCATTTTCCCGATTCCCTGTGCTGTGGCCAGGGGATATTTTCCACATGTCCTTCACTCCACACCCCACAGGCTGTGCATGGCTGCCACCTTGGACCTCACACTGAGCTCGTGCTTTTCCGTACAGCTCTCTCCATCTTTTCCCCAGCTCCACAGGGAATTCCTATCAATCATATTTGGTGCAAGGGTCACTTCCTGACCCAGCTGCCCACAGCCACTCACTGTGTGATGAGGCATTAACGCTTCTGTTCAGGGCTGGTGCCCTGAAGGGCTCCTGAGATGAAAGAAAACTCCTGTGCACACCAGGGTAACTCTTGGATTAAAAGGAGAAAGCAAAATAACCAGATTTGGGCTTGTTTACAGGAGCTGCTGGCTCCTGCAGGGTGTAATGAAGGCATGGCTGCCTGCTGAAGTTAAAACCTTTTGCCTCCAACACTAAATCCTCCAGGAGGGGCCTGACCTCATGTGGAAAATCCCACCTGGAGGTTGCAGAGCAGCCTGGCTGAACTCCTGTTCTGAAGCACCTTTGATGCAGAGGGGCAGAGCCCTGCTGGAGACCTGAGCACAGGGAGCCACCAGGTCCCAGCCATTTGCCTTCCCCGAGTGCTGCTCCCAGTTCATCTTGTGCTGGAGATGAGCTCTGAAGTACCAATCATGCAAAAATCGACTTTATGTTTGAAGGACAAATGCAAAGTCTCTCTTAATGTCCTTTTATAAGCCACACTCCATCACACCTGACACAACCACTCCTGTCAAATATTGTAGTTTAAATAGTGCTGTTGGTAAATGATAAATACATTTGGATAACCTTGCACCCTGGAGAGAAGAGGGTGCCCTGGATTTATTGCTACGGTGCTTAATATTGCTTTATTTGGACCAAAAAGAAATGCTGGGGATGTTCATAAAGCTGAACCCTGTAAATCAATAAAGACATTCTTGGTGAATCTGATTTTTAGCTGGGAAGGATTTTAGCTGCATTGCTAAGAGGTGCAGGGGAGTGGAAATTGTTTTATCCAAAAAATGAAAAAAGCAGGGTGTGAAGTGCTTCCTGCTCTAGGAACCCAGAGGTGGGAATGGATGGAATGCTGTCCTGGAGTATCTCCCACAGGTTGTGAACCCCCCTGGTGTTCAGAGGCAGCAGGGGAAAGCGCCTGAAGCAGGGGGATCCTTCCAGAACACAGCTCTGAGCTGGCCTGAATTCCTGTGATTATCCCACCTCGCAGGGCAGGATGGCCTTGGCCGTGCAGTTCAAGGGGTGAAAACAAGATTGTAAATGTGATTGACCCAGAGCTGGGCATGTGATAACCCAGGGAGCAGAGGCTTTGGCAAATCTATCCCAGAAAGTAGCAGGAAAGTTCCTGACTGTGTTCCTACAGCTTGTTTATGTCAGACTCTGCTGCTTGCTTCTTTGAACTGCCTCGGTTGTGAAGGGTTTTGATGTTGTGGGTTTTTTTTATTGTTTCTCTAATAAGCTGTGTGCTGCAATTTATTCAGTATCACAGAAACATCTCTGAGAGAAAGACAACTCATGCACAGAATTACTCAGACGTACATCCCGTCCTGCAGAGAGGAACAATGACGGTGCCAGCACAGCAGAGCTGTAACCAGGCTGCTGGAAACAACAACAAGGAGCTTGGACAAGCTATAGAAACAAAAGCCAGAGCCTCTGATCAAAGAATTGAATTAGAGACAAGAAAGCAAGAGAGAGCTGGCTGACAATCAAGCAGCCACCCTGTGGGACTCACAGAACACAATTTAATCTGTCTTTGCTTCAGCTGTCCAGCCATAAAATGGTTGTTGGCCACCTTGCCTGTGTCCAGGGGGGGCTTGGGTCAGACAGCCTCTTGTGAGATGCCTGCACTCTTTCCAGCCAGCTGGATCCTGTATTGCTGTGAAGGTAAATAAAGATGAAATTCTTGAACACAGGCATGGTTAAATCAATTTTTTTAAACTGTTCTGTATTTCACTCTCCACTGCCTGGGAGCTCTTGCTGAAGCTTTTTCAACTCTGGCGAGTTCTGGACTTTTTCCTCCAGCTGAAGAGGTTGGAGCTGGGGCCTTTGAGCCTTAGAAGGTCCCTTTCCTCTTCCTTGCTGCTACTTCTGTGAGATTTGTCTGGACATCATCCTGTTTATGGCCATTACTCATCCACCAAACAGGGCTGGAATTGGCTGAGATGTCCAAAAGTTGGGGTGTCAAAGCACCTGCAGCTGCACAACCCATTTCCAGCGAAAACAAGCCCAAAATCAAGCTGGCTGGAGCAAAGCCAAACCAACTGTGTCATCTCAATCAGCAGATCAGTTTATGTCTGAGCAGTCCTGTCTCCTTTCCCTCACAGTTTAAGTCCAAGGGAAATTATATCAAATGAGAGACAATCTGATTTAGATTTTTCATTCTGTCTCTGTCACCTTTGCTGTCTTAATACCCCAAGGGCCCAGGGGCTGCAAGCTGAGACTGAAATATTCAAATGGCATCTGAAACTCAAATATTAACAGGGAGAGGAACTATTCCCTGCAAGAGCTGACCAAAGAGCAGGGCTAATTCTCCATCACTTAGATCCAAACCAGGAGAGCATGGCAGCAACCACAGCTTGTTAGACTCAGTGCAGAGGTCAGTCACTGCATTTTTCTGAGCATGAGAAGTGCAAGAGGGCAGAGCAGAGCGGCCCACAGGTTCTGTCTGACCAGAGAGCCCCCAGGACTGACTCTGGCTCACACAAAGTCTCTGCTGTACCTGGCAGCAGCCCTGCAGAGGAACCTGCACCACTCTTGGGGCTTATTTAAGAAATACACACCAGAAAAGCACAAGAGCCAAGATTAGAATTTCAAGCCAAACCTGCACCATTTACAGCAACAGCTCAACCACAGGGGTTTCTAGAGAAAAAAACAGAAGCCTTTATCATCCTGTGCTCTTAAAAAATTCACCTGGAAGTGAATCCCTTCCAGGGGTCCAGAACCTTCTTCCCTCATGATCTCATGGTGATGGCTGTGACTGGGGGACATTTGGCCAGGCACAGCTGCCACTCATACCCACTCACACATTGTCCAGCTTTCCATGGACACAGAACCTTGTTCGCCATGGTCTCAGGGTGATGGCTGTCCCTGTGACAGGGGACATTTGTCCAGACACAGCTGCCACTCACACCCAGCAGCCTGGCTCTCCAAGTGTTAATGCAGATCCTCTGGAGCCCGTTTATTGATGCTGATGGGAGCCCAGGAGCTCCTTAACCCCTGTGCAGAGCTGTCAGGCTGAATAGATGGTTTGGCCTCGTGTTTGCAGCTTTCAGTGCCTTGTCACAGAATATCTCTGGGGGCAGAGGCCACAGCACAGCTCCCATCAGTGCAGCTGCATTAGCCCTGAGTGTCCCTGGCAGGCTGGGGAGGCAGCCAGGGATGTTTGCTGATATCCCCCAGAGCCAGCGCGGCCCTCTGACCCCTCTCTGCACAAATCACATCGGTTGAAGGCTGTAATTACAGGTTATAATTAGAAGTGGAGTTTCATGTAATGGAGGCAGCAATGTGGCAGGTGCCCCCAGAGCCCCCCAAGCTGTGAGCTGTGGTTCCCCCTCACTCCCCTCAGCTGCTGCTGCTGGTCTGGAGCACATCAAGGGCCTGCTGGACTTGAGGGTGACCCAGAGGCTGATCTTGCTTCAGATGTTGTACTTCCAGCTCAGAAGCCAAACTCCAAACATGAATTTAGCCCATCATTGCACCTACCAGGCCTTGGAAGACAACAACAGATCTTACAGGATGATGGATTGGATCCACTGGCTCTCAGTGATTCACACATGAGGATCCCTCCCTTTCCCTAGCAAACCTGTCCAACTCCAAAGAACACCCAGTGCATGCACTTTTATTCCCTTCCCAGGTCACAAATTCGAGCAGGAATGAACATGTTACAGAGAAACGTCCCATCTATGTGAAGGGATGAAAGATGATCCCATATTTGTTATATTTATCATCCTGAGAGAGGTTTGTTCTACCTCTCAACAACCCTCCAGCAGCAAACAACTCTGGAGAAGATTCAGGAGACTTCTGGATCAACCTAAACCTTTTATGTCTTGGTAGATTCTAAAGCCAACCTGTTCTGGACTATCAGCACTACGAAAAGAAGTTATTGCCATGGAGCAGGTTTAAAATCCAAACAAAGGAGCACAAAAACACCTGTGAGAAAGAAGACAGTGCACAAACCCAGTCAGGAGATGTTCCTGCTGCTCTGCACCGTCCAAGTGGCCAGCTCTGTGTCACCAGGCTGCAGTGACAGGCCTTGGCAGCCTTTGGGTGCAGGAAATCCTTGGCCTTTCTTCAGCCCATGGAGAAAACCAGCGGGGTCTTTGTTGTGAGATGGCTGCAGGACACGAGGAGTCAGGATCATTTCTCGTCAAGACACAGAAGTGAGGAGCACATTCCAGATTCAATTGGTGTCAACAGGAATTCAGCTCCTATTCAGGCACTCCAGGCAGTGGAAACTGCACCAGAAATTGGCTCTGCAGCCTGGCCAAGGAGCTGACAAAGGTGACATATTCAATCTCGAGTGCAGCAACAAGGGGATGAGAATAGCACCTCCTATTTGGAAATCTTCGCCGTGTCTTTAGAGAAACACAATGAGAGAAATTCAAAAGAGCGCTAACTGCACCTTGGAGCTGCTTTTTGCTTTTTGTGCTTGAGAGAAGAAGTCACCAAGGGAAGAAATAGAGCAAAGACTGCCAGAGTGAGGTTGCCAAGGGCTCTCTCACAAGGCACTTGAGTGGTGCAACCTGAAAATGAGAAGAACACGCTGCGGAGAACCAAACCCAGCCAAGGTGTTTCACAAGAGACCTGTCCTGCTCTGATGAAATCATTCCAGCCTTTCTGGCCTGGTCTGGAGTTTTGGAGGCATTTTGTGTGATAATCTGGCTCTCTTTCCCTCACCCTGACAGAGCAGGGAGTGGAGAAAATGATGAGGGTTTTATAGCTCTCTGTGGTAAGCAGTTAATAACTCTCTGAGGCGATAGATCTGGGCTCCACTGCAGGGCTGGAATAATTCACAATAAAATATGACTTTTCATTTATCACTTTGACACTTAATAAATACTTCCTGGTGAAGCCCAGGGAAGAAAGGAGAGAAGGGAGAGGGGGGCCCAAACCTGTGGTCACCAGGTGCTTTCAGTGAACCTGGCACATGGGGAAGGATGGTGGGAGACCAACCAGCAAACACAGGCCTGGGAGCTGGTGAGCAATTCAGCTTAAAGGGATTTTTCTTGTTAATGAGCATTGTTGCCTTTTTCTCAACGTGGAAATGAAATTTGAGATAAGAAATTTGAGTAAGGAGGTAATATAAAAGTGGATTTTTATTTGAAGGATTTCAGGGGCGGTTATGGAAAGATGCCTTCAAAAGCCCACGCCCCAGGGGTGAGTACATTTTTATTTGGTTTAGGAAATTAGCATTATTGATAAAAAGTACTAATTAGGAGGACAGTATGTGGTGATGCAATTTCTCTTGAGGTCAAGCCTTTTTTCTGGAGTTCCTCCCTCTGCACCAGCTGTACTTTGCCCATGAAATTTATCTGGAAATTTATCTGTTCTTGGCTTTGGTTTCCTGAAGAACCAAGACAGCACTGGGGCCTTGTACCCTCCAAACTCTGGAACTTGTTTTGTCTTTTTGCCCAGGGAAAGGCCATGGAAAATTATTGGGGGAATTAGCCACTTATACAATAGGCTACAGAGTTGCAAATATATGTGTGAAGAATGCAGAGAACATAGAAAAAACCAAACCCCAAAATTGGCATCACCATCCTAAGAGGCCCCTTCTGGTTCTCTGTGGACACTGATGTTTCCTAGCACTGATAACAGTGGATGAAAGGTGCAAATCTGAGATAAAATGGTGTGTGGCCCTTTCTCCTCTCTTGTGCTGCCATCACCCCACTGTCCCCATATGGCTGGAGCATTCCAAAATCTCCCTGCAGCTGCCTTTGCTTGGGAATAGAGGTGCCTCACGGATCTACATCCTCCTGTCGCTGCAGAGAGGCAGCAAAACATTGTCTGTGTACTTTGGGAAAAGAAACAAACCCGAGGCAGAAACTTGTCAGGAGAGAACCAACATCAGTTTGCCTGGGGCAGTCGCGGAGCTCTGCAGCAGGAGGGGGAGCCTGGCCGAGAACAAAGAGCTCACCTCTGCTTCCCCTGCAAGCAGGAGGGATTCCCACTGAGGGAGCCACACCTGGGAGCTGGGATGGGGCCTCCCAATCCCACCTGGCCCCTCAGGAAGTGTAAAACCGGTGGTAGGAGCTGCTGTTTGCTCCCAGCCCCTCGGAAATCCCAGTGGCTCCCAGGTGAGCAGCAGTGCCCAGGGGAGAGGTGCTGCTCCCTGGGAGAATCCTGCACCCCTTGGAGTTTCCCTCTGCTGGATTCCTGTCACAGACATATTTTACCAAAAATCCTTTCCTTGGGATTTTTCCTTCTGAGAATCTGGAGGCCTCAGGAACAAAATGTAAACAATGATTATCTGCTGCTGTGGAATGCAACAGGTGGATCTTTGATTGGTCTCATGTGGTTGTTTCTAATTAATGGCCAATCACAGCCCAGCTGGCTCAAACAGAGAGTCTGAGCCACAAACCTTTGTTGTAATTTCTTTCCTATTCTATTCTTAGCCAGCCTTCTGATGAAATCCTTTCTTCTATTCTTTTAGTTTAATTTTAATATAACATATATCATAAAATAACAAATGAAGCCTTCTGAAACAGGGAGTCAGATCCTCATCTCTTCCCTCATCCTCAGACTCCTGTGAACACAGTCACAGATTCCCTGTGCTTGGGCTGTCAGTGGAGGATGCAGACTCCATCCTCAGTGAGGAAACCCAGCTCCCCAGGGCGTACAGAACCAGGGGATTGCTGGGAACCAGGTTGGCCCATGGCTCCTTTACAGTGTCATTCTACTGCCTCCCATATTCTTGAACACGTTTTTATCTCCACAGATGCCATCTCCTTCTCAGTCCTTTGCATCCACACACTCATCCACAAAACTGGAACTCAAATATTAACAGGGAGAGGAACTATTCCCTGCAAGAACTGACCAAAGAGCAGGGCAGCAACCCCACCCTGAAGAGCCTTCACACAAACCCCTGATGGACACAGAGCCCTGGAGGTGCCCAGATCCCTTTTCCCTCCTTGGCTGCTCCTCTCAGAGTGGGTTTGGCTGGAGAGCTCATCCCTCCAGCAGGGAGGTGATGATGTTGCTGTATTGCTCTGAACAGCCTGGAAGTGTTTTAGCAACACAGGCAAACAACAAACATCATCCCTGTGCACAATATCGACTCGCTTAATTGGCAAGTGAGGTGTTGGGCTGGCCTCCTGCTTGGCTTCAATTGTGGATGCACCAAGCTCTGCCTCTGCTCATCATGCTGTCAGTGGGAAAGGCTCCACACAGGGTAATCACAGCCTGCTGCACACTCCGTGCTCAGCAAAGCTCCAAATCAAAAGGAAATAGCAGCAAACACTGAGGGGAGAGGGAAGGAGGGGTGGAGGGGCCAAACTCGCAGCCTGCAATTGTGGCTGCTCCTCTTTGGGAGCTGGGGAGGTCCTGAGAAATTTCTTTGGGTTGGTTTAAAGCTTGTGTTTGGTGTTACAGGCACAGAAAAGGGTGAGCTGAGGGCTGCAGGAGGGAGTTTGCTTGCTCAGCTAACAACAGGAGAGGGGACAGCTGGTGCTGGAGAGCAGCAAACTGGAAAAAAAGGGGATGTTCTACCCCTGCCTTCTCACATAACCTCAGGCAAATCACAGGTACTCCCAGCCTGCAATTGTGGCTGCTCCTTCTGGGAGCTGAGAGGGTCCTGAGAAGCTTTTTTGGGTTGGTTTAAGGCTTGTGTTTGGTGGTTACAGGAACAGGAAAGGGAGAGCTGAGAGCTGCAGGAGGGAGTTTCCTTGCTCAGCTAACAGGAGAGGGGACAGCTGGTGCTGGAGAGCAGCAAACTGGAAGAAAGGAGATGTTTTACCCCTGCCTTCTCACATAACCTCAGGCAAGTCACAGGTACTCCCTTTGCCACAGCTCCCACATGGCAAATGAGCACTGTGGTCCCTCCTATGCCTCTCCTGCTGTTCCTGCTCAAGGACCAGGTTTTCTAAGGCAATTTGCACCCCTGAGGATGCATGTGTGTGCCCAGAAGTATTTAAAATTGTTCTAAGCAATTATGTGCCCGACTCACTTGGGTCTTGTCCCATTTCAGTGCAGCCTCAGGCATCCAAATGCCTCTGCAATTCTGGCCCTTGGACTCTTTGAAGCAGCAAATTGTCTCTTGCTATGAGTGTCTGTGTAATTGTGAGTGTCTGTGGATGCACGTACACACATCTCTGACTTATGCTGTGGCACAAGGAACCTGCAGCTACAGAGGTGCAAAAAGTAAAAGCTGTGCCCCAGGAGGCCTCACTTTGCAGGTTCCTATTGCAGGTGCAATATCAGCTCAGCTACAGAACTGTGCACCTGATTCTCTTCCCACTTTGCACCCAGGCCACGCGGGGCTGTGCCTGCTCCTGCCTCAGGAGCTGGGCACAGCTGATGGATGGCCCTGGTGCTTGTTGGGCCATCCATCTCATGGTTCTCAGAGTCACACACAAGTGTGAGGGGAGGCAAATAAACTGGTAACCTGTTTGTGAGGTTACCATGAACCTGGAGAAACCAAAAACTAAGAACTGTGGCTGCCAGAGGGGGCTAATGCAGCAGCAGGCATTGTGTGATGGTGTTCACAGGGGTCTTAGGATGAGGGAAGAGATGAGGATCTGACTCCATGTTTCAAAAGGCTTGATTTATTATTTTATCAATATAAAATTGGTAAAATTATATATATATATATATTTTATATATTTAATACAATTATATATATAATATAATTATATATAATTTTATATATAATATTTATATATATTATATTAAAACTATACTAAAAGAATAGAAAAAGGGATTTCATCAGAAGGCTAGCCAAGAATAGAAAAAGAAAGAATGATAACAAAAGCTTTTGTTTTGGACAGAGAGTCTGAGCCAGCTGACTGTGATTGGTTATTAATTAGAAACAACTTTATGAGACTAATTACAGATTTATTGGTTGCATTTTACAGTAGCAGATAACTATTGTTTACATTTTGGTTTTGAGGCTTCTCAGCTTCTCAGGAGAAAAAAATTTAAGGAAAGGATTTTTCATAAAAGAAGTCTGTGACAGCACTGAGCTTACAGCAGCCAGGAAATACCACACATTTGGAGATGACATCCTTGGTGGCAGTGGTGTCACAGCAGAGGAGCACAGGGCAGTCTGGCCACTGGGACAAGGCTGCTCTCCATCATATCAATTCCATTCAATAGCTCCAGGGAGTGTGGGGGGCTCAGGGCAGTGCAAACTCACCCCAAGCTCAGCTCTGGCAGCCTGGGCTGGGTCTGTCTGCTGGGCAGGCACTTGGACAGGAGTGCCAGCCCTTGTGTTAAAGCCTGGCTCAGAGAGGGTGACAAAGAGGAGGGAAACGTGAGTGAGAGCAATCCTTAATGCAGGAGCCAGGCCACGGGGCTGGCAGGTGTGTTTCATGTACACATCACTCCTGCAAACTGAATTTGTGAGCACAGGGCTCACTCTGCCTTGGTGCAGGCTGTGTGGAACCCCAGCTCACAGTTCCAAGCAGACATTTCCATTAGCAGTGCTTAAAGCCCAGCTCTGTCAGCACTTCCACTGCACTCTGGAGGAGTTAACTCCCCATAAAGCACCCGCTCCCAGCTGGAACACGGCACACAGGAGGGGGAGATGGATCTGCATTAGTCCCATTAGCACTTAGTTCTTATCTCTGGGGCCCCATAGTCGGAAAACACCTCCCCAGCTCAGTGCAGGAGCCAGCATCCTCCCCAGATTTATCCTGCAGACATTTGGCTGGGATTTAAATAAGGTTTAACTCGATTGGCAGACGTTGTTTTTCTGGGTGGCTTCTGTTCCACCTCTAGGTTTCTGTAAAGCAGCTCTGAGATGCATTGGCAGAGTGTGCTGAGTGTTAATTACCAGCTACAAGCACAGCCTCAAATGCAGAAGGAATTTTTCATTCACAATCTGGCACGGAATAACAAGAAGAGCAACAGGTTGTGGAGAAGAGAGTTATCTTCTTACCTGCCTCCAAATTGGATGGGAATTTGGGAGCCAGGTAGGAAGAGCAGAGTCTGCTTAGTGCCAGGGCAGCAAGGAGGGGTAGATTTAGGAGAACAATAAAGTTTAGTCAAACTAAACAGAGTTTCTTGTGTCTGCTAGAGGATGAGCTGCAGACTGCAACACCGTGAAAACCCATCCAGGGAATCGGGGGTGCCACAAATCCATGCAGATGTTCCAAGCTCCTGGATCCCTGACAGCCCTGCTGGTGCTCACAGCCCTGGATTTATAGGGCAGGCATTCCCTAGATCCACCTCCTGCAGGCCAGGAAATTTTGGGAAGGCAGTACCTCGGATGAACTTCAGGATCCATCCACACAGGAGCTCAGCCTGGTTCGCAGCAGAGAGGGAGCTGCTCCAATTCCAGGCACAGAGGGGAAAGCCAGCGACAACCACAGCACTTTATCTACCAAATATTTCTGTGTCTCACATGAAATTGGATTTTCTCAGAGCCTGCATGCCCCTCCCCAGGAGCCAAGGTTGGAAACATCCTTCTGAGAAACACAGATGAAGGCAAAGAGAAATGCAGAGATATTTCAGCAGCACCAAGGGAGGTTTCAAGGCTGCAGCAGAATTTCTCTCTCCTCTCACTCCCACCCTTATCTCTAAAGCTCTTCATGTTGTGCAGAACCCAGCACCTTGTGAATCCTGGAGCAGAAAATAAACAGGGAGCAGCGCCAGCAACAAGATTCTTATTAGAGATCCCTCATGTCCACGTCTTGGAGCAGGCAGAGACAAATCTGGGAGCCTGCCAGCACACGGCAATGGCTTTCCTTGAGAGTCCTGGCTGGATGTTGAACTTCCCCTCCCTTTTCCAGGCTGATTACTGCCTAGGAGCAGAGAACACACTATTCCTGCCTTGTTTTGGGGAGGTCTCTTCCCAAGGGCAGCAGGGGAGAGAGAGAGAGAGAGAGAAAGAAAGGGAGAATTAGGTTTTTATGTTGGTTCATGGGAAACCTCACAAAAGCTTTGTTCAGGCTGTGGGGAATGAGCTCTCCATGGTCCTGCTGAGCACTCAGAGCTGTTTGAAATCTTGCTTCTTAGGACTGAGGTGAATAAAACAAAGGGCAAAGAACAGGAAGCCCAGAAGGGAATATGGTTTGTGCCTTGGAGCATGCCTTAGGAATAACCAGGCTGGAGGGAGCTTGCAGTGGGTAAGGAGCTGGGACAAGGGACAGGCAGCTGAGACAGGGCAGGGGGACAGGCAAAAGGAAACCCCAGAAATCCAGCAATGCAAGGATTATGGAGAGCCCTGAACGATACACTCCAACCTGCACACTCCACCCCAAGCAGATTTCAAACCCACGCATTACCAGGAAGAGAAACCTTTAAGAAGAAACTTATCAATTATTATTAACTAATTACTTTATTTGAGACACAGGTGTTAGAAAATTCAAAGTATCATTTTTTGAGGAAAAAAATACACTCAGTCCCTGTCTTAGGTCTGTTTCTGTGCTGGATTTTTCTCCCTGAAGCTCCAGGTCTGCTGAACTTTGCTGGGGATGCTGCCTATTTATAACCTGCCTTGGCACTCGTGTTATCGTTCATGTCAGAATGAGGCCAGGTAATAAATATATCTTCCCACCAAAACTCCCCAGATTCTGTTAATTTAGACACTCCAGTGTGAAGCCTGGCACACTCAGGGAATGCTCCAGAAGGAATGTCTCAGTCCTGCTCCGAGAGCAGGCTCCTGGCCCCCAAACCAGGGGGAAGTTTCTGCAGGCACATGGCCACACCACGTGCCATGGCCAGGGAAGCTCCTGCTCCTGAGCAGAATTATTTTTGTCACCTGCACGGCTCTCACTCCACAACTGTGCTCCAGGAGCCTCAATATTTATGTGTCACCAATTTGTCATCTGCCTGGGAACATCTGCTACAGGTAGGGAATCAATCCATGGCGTCAGCACAGCCCAGCACTGCAGCTCTCCATGCTAAAATCTCTCTAGATTTTGGGGCTAAAGCTCCCAAAGAAATTCCTGGGGTCTTGTCTAACCCTTCCCAGCCTGACAAACTAATTGCCCTATAATTCAAACACAATTGCAATCTATACTGGAAGGGATTATATGCAGATGGCAGGGGTGACTCTGATTTCCTCTCTTACTTATTCCGAGCCTTTTTTTCTGGTATCAATTCCATTGAAAAAGGAAATTATTAACTCACAACCCTCCATTTTATTCAGCCTGATTTCAGGAGGTGTGTGTTAAACCCACAAAGGCTCCTGAGGAATCACTCCTCCTGTTGAAGCTCTCCTCACAAAAGCCTCCCTGGGAATCCCGCCAGCCCTGAGCCTGGGAGCTGGTGTAGCAATAAAGATCTAACATGATGTATTGTAAATTATAGACGGGATGGGACAGGGCAGGGAGCTGTCTGTCCCCCCTCCCAAGCAGCTCCAGCACTGCCTGAAGGTCTCTGGCTGCCCAGGAGTGTGGCAGGACTGTCCTACCCTCTACCACAGGTGGTTGGTGCAGATATGAAGAGATAACCCAGGGCTAAAAGGGCCAAAGGAGTCATAAAATAAAAGAGATAAAAGAAATATTCTTGACTGAGAGACAGTGTTTTACAGACTATAAAAGACACACAATTATCAGAGAGACAGAAGCCTTCTACACCACACATCCTGAAAGTTTTTGAACCTTTTCCCCAGAGTTTGGACACAAATCTGTGGTCACTTCCCTGAGGACTGAGGGAAAGGATCTCAATGTGTGCCCCACCAACAATTGGATGGTAAGATCCATTAAATCCTACGTTATATTATTTCTTCACTAGCTGTAACATTATCTTTAACTCCATGCTGTATATATCTACTAGCAGTTTCTCTTTTTGTCTTTATTCCTATATACCAACTAATAGTTTATCTTTTTGTGTTTATTACTATATATCTATTAGTAGTTTCTCTTTTTGTCTTTATTCTCATATATCTACTAGTAGTTTCTCTTTTTGTCTTTATTCCTATATATCTAGTAGTATTTTATCTTTTTGTCTTTATACTCCAAAGTATGCGGTTTATTTTAAGCCTTATGTCTGTTAGTTTGGTGTCTATTAAATGAATAAATAAATCATTCTGTAATAGACAGAATCAGCCACTATTAAAGAACTTGTGAATGAGAGTGGGTTTTGAGGTGCTGGCCACCTCAATAAAGCTGCAGAGCTCTGGGAAAAAGGCAGGGATTTATCCAAAAGCCCCCCCTCTTCTTGCAATCCAGATCTAATTTTCAAAGTTCCCTTTGCTTTTGCCAAGGCATCCTGTTATCAAATCTTATTTTAACCAGGTTCAAAGTCCATCATCTGTCTTGTGTCCCTCAACATTTCAATATCTCCCCCTTTCCTTTTGACTAAATGGCCTTATTAATTAATGGTCTTATTAATTAATGGCCTTATTAATTAATCTCTGCACACATTGAAAGGTATCCTGATTAATATGATTATCATCAAAATTACCAGATACATACCTATCCTAAAAAGAATCTTTTAGTTAAAATCTCCAGCCACTAAAAGGCTCAGGCTTGATCTTTACAAACTAAAAACATTCCTGATGGCAGCTGCATTACTGGATTTAGAAAGTGTGATTGTACCAAAAGTTTTGATTCTTATACACAGGGTGATAGGGAGAAACATTTTTTAGGCTGATTCCTTCCCATGTATTTAAAATTAACACAAAAATCCAGTTTCACAGAACCCAGGAATTCTAATTCTTGGGGTTCCACCGAGGATGTTTCAGGGATCCAATTTGATGTGATTTGATGTGCTTTCAAAAAAAACCCAAAAAAAAATTAGTGTAAAGTTCTGGACGAGCTTTCCCTCCTGCCTTCCATGGAAGAATTCCCTTGGGAAAAGGGTGGCAGGACCCCCTGAGCAGACAACCAGCAGTGCCCAGCACAAAGGATGGGCTCTGTGTTGTTATTATTTCCCAGAGCCAATCCCTCCCAGCTTAATTTGCCTCTTCCATTTGTTCTGCAGCTCCAGCACAGTCAGCAATCCTGGAATGGGGACATTTGCTGCTCCCAGACAGGCAGGAAAGAAGCTGAGGATGGATTTCAGTCCCTTCCCTCTCCTCCATGCCACAGCTTCTCTCCCCCAGGGCTGGCTGTCTCGCATTTTTACAAAAACTGTAACAATATCACACTTACAGCCATATGGAGAGCAAATTTTAAAAATTCTATAAAAATCTGTGCTTGTTTTGTGGGATAGAAAAGAGAATTTCCCTCCTCCAGCCTTCCAGACTGTCCCACAGCCCAGCTCTGTGTGCCAAACATCCTTTTTATTTTTCCCCTTCTGACTCCAAGGAGTTTTCCCTCAATTTCTATCCCAATTTCCTTGGAATCCCCTCCTGTGGGATATCTGGGAGCAGTTCATTGCCAGTTCTACCTCATGTGCCTGGGGCAGCTCATTCCAGCCTGGAATTGTGCATTTTAGTGACCTGGAGACAGCAGGATGCACAAATTTCACAAAGCTCTGCCTGGTGCTGAGGGAGAACCAGGTGTCCCTGAGGGATGGGAATGGCCTTTAAGCAGATCCCAGCAAGCAAAAGCCTAAACAAAGTATAATTTTGGGGAAAAAAAGACAGGGTTTGGGGGGGTACTTTTTCTCTCCCAAATGCATGAAAGTTCTTTTCTTTTTGTTTCAAAAATGCCAAACCTTTTCATTGCCCCAATTCCTAAGAAAAATTCAGCACTTCATTTCGAGGCTGCTATTTTCAGTTTTCCTGAACAGCCTATGGGAAGCCACAAGGAGTAAAATGTTCTTTTTATTTTCGATTTTGCCTCAAAGAATTTTTGTTTTGCATCTGAAAGACAAAAGGGAAGGGAAGGGAAGGGAAGGGAAGGGAAGGGAAGGGAAGGGAAGGGAAGGGAAGGGAAGGGAAGGGAAGGGAAGGGAAGGGAAGGGAAGGAAAGGGAAGGGAAGGGAAGGGAAGGGAAGGGAAGGGAAGGGAAGGGAAGGGAAGGGAAGGGAAGGGAAGGAAAGGAAAGGAAAGGAAAGGAAAGGAAAGGAAAGGAAAGGAAAGGAAAGGAAAGGAAAGGAAAGGAAAGGAAAGGAAAGGAAAGGAAAGGAAAGGAAAGGAAAGGAAAGGAAAGGAAAGGAAAGGAGCAAGAAATTAGAAGGAAGCCCAGCACATCCCAGGCCAGACATGAGGAGAGGAACCATCTCCTCCTGCTGCAGCAACACTAAAAATCCTTCACAACTGTTAAAGCCACAGGGAAATGAATGTTTTTTCTTTTTTTTTACAGCCTCTCATCCTCTCCCTTACTTCCCTGGCTGGTACAAGGCCGAGGAAAGCCAATTGCAATTAAACATTTCGCTCCTCTACGTGAACAACAATAGCCACACAAAAATCCTGCAGCTCTCAGCAAAAGCAGCCTGAACTCCCTGACAAAATATTCCAGCTCTCCAGCAGGAAATGGCTCCTGTGCACATCATCCCGAGCTCTCCTGCAGGCTCCCTGGCCCCTCTTTGCCCCAGATTTAGAGGCTGTCACAGCTGATCTGCAGCAGTGGATGCAGGCACGGTGACACCCTGGCCTGGCAGCCCTTCTGCTGGAAAAGCTCTGCAAAGCTGCTGCTTTAGATAAATAAACAGCACATCCCCCGTGAGACACGCTCTGCACAGCACCAGCGTGGGGAGCCTCTGCTGCCATAATTCCCCATGTCCTTAGTGCCCGACAGCCCCCATAAAGAGCTGGCAGCTTTATGTGCCACTTAAAGCCAGCCTGTCACCACGGCAAAGTTCCCTCTAAAGGGGCCAAAGCAAAAGGTTCAGGGTGTTATAGATACACATCCTAATGTTGGCTTTTTTGCAGATATTAAAATGGATTTTATATGTGTGATGTTAAAGGAACTTTGTTATATAATAATATATTATTATATTATTATAAATATAAATAATATATAACATATATTATATAAATATATATAATATATAATAATATATTATATATTATATAAATATATATGATATAAAATATATAATATATAATATTATATGTCATTATCATTATATATATATGATATATATCATTATATATCATTATATAAAATTTATTATATAAATGTTATATAATAAGATATCTTATATATATTATATAAAATATAATATATAATCAAATATATATCAAATATAATATATATAATATTATATAAAATATATAATTTTTATTTCTGTGGTTAATTAAGCTTAGTGAAATAGCTGATATCAGTGTGCTTGTGTTAAAATGCCTGCTGGGATGGGATAAAACATCCAATGAACACAAGATGAGGACACCTGTACAGATATCAGCACTCACCCTCTGAAGGCAGTGAGCTGGGGCCAAAACTGAAGATGATGATAAAAAAAGGACTAAACCCAAAAATTCACATGGTCTAAAATGGTGGACCTAAGAAAAAGATATGCTAAATAATTCTTGGAATATGTAAACTAGTTTGGGGAAAAGTTTACTATGCATAAGGGTCTATGAATATGCAAGAGGCTGATGGAATGAAAAGGTATTTAAGGGGTATCCCCGAAGGGAACAGGGTGCTCTTGGCTGAGTGCTGTAAATAACCTTTGCTCTGTGGTCCTTGTCTCCTTTTGTCCTTTATTAAACTTTTTACATTTTCACAGGAGAGTGAAGGTGTTTTTCACACCTTTGCTCTATGCTCCTTGTCTCCTATTGTCCTTTATTAAAATATTTCAATTTTCACAGGAGAGTGAATGTGTTTTTCACTGGGTGAGCACCCAGTGCCTCCTCACACCCTGCCCATGGTGCCAGAGCAGATCCTGCTCCTCACTGCTGGTTCTGGGATCCACGTTTATGGGAATAAATCACACAGAACTCCATTTCCTTCATGGTGGAAAAGCCCTTTCTTTATTCACACAACTCCTTTTTACACAGTTTTACACATCTCATGTGGGACTCCAGTTGGTTAGCAGTACTTCCCAATTTCTCTATTGGTTAGTAACAAGTTGTCATTTTATAGTTATTGGTCACTCAAACTCTCAGTGTCTACATGCAGTGAAGCTGTTTGTAAGAGATAGTTTACATTTTTCTATCTAGCAGTGCAAAAACAGTTTGTGCAGGTGCAAGTTGTTTTTTTTTACCCAAGAATATCTTGTTATGCTAACGAATTGCTCACACCAGGATTGCTTTCACATGGGAACTTGCAAAACGCTGCCTTTGACAAGGCCAGCCACTGATTCCAGGAGAGCAGGCTTGATTTTATGAAGCCTTTCTCAATGATTTTTCTACCTTAGTGCAGCACACGTGAACCCCAGCAGTGCTGGGAGAGTGCCAAAGCAGCACAATTTATAAACTCCAGACAGGAAGGATGCTCCCCGTGGGCTGAGTGCGAAGGGAAGATGATTTTCCACAGATACCAGAGCATTGAGTGAGTCTTGCCTCACCCCAGGGCCTGATTCAGCTCAGGCTACTGTGCCTGGGTGCAGCCCTAAAGATAAAGGGTTTGAGCTGCATTTGGGGTGAAACTGGATGAGCTGCCTGCATTTACAGCTTGCAAACACAGGCAGGACCTGCAGTGTGAAAAGCAGCAAGGAATAAAGGCACCTCGAACCTCCCAAACCTTTCCAGCCTCCCTGTACACAGATCTGAGCTTAAACACAATAATTTTTATTTTAGCATACTAAGAAGTGACTTTTTTCCCCCCCAAGATTAAAACACAGGGCCAAGAAATTGAGCCAAACTGAATTTCTGTGACAAAGGCCAGAGTGATTGTTTTATTTTCAAACAGCATTTGGTTTGATTTTTAGAAGCTCAGCCACTAAGGAGCAGCCTTGCAGAAAAGCCTGGAGCACAATAGCTCCTCTGGATCCACATGGAAGGTTCTGGAAGAGCCCAAGCATTTGAAGTCCCTGGGAAAGTTGCTCTTGTTTGGGAGAGAACAGCAGAAAAATCCATCTACCCCAAAAGGAAGGAGAGTTTTAAACCAGAGGAAAAAAAAAAAAGCTCAGAAATATAATAAAACAGAGAGGGAAAAGAAAGGCAGGAAAGGGTTGAATAAATTCCACTTTTGGTTTTAGACTTGTAACACCATAAATGCTACTGAATAAATCACCAGCAGACCAGAGAGCTGAAATAATACAGGGGAAAAACCTGAGTTGCCATCCATCACCCTCCCCCTGACACATAATAAATGCTTCTCCTCCAGCCAGCGTGCATTAGCATAGTGAGCACAGCACTCTGACACCCCCTGCCCACGGATCACCCTGCTCCTCCTGCCTCTCCAGAGCCCCTGCTCCTGCCACCTGGGGTCCCTGCTGCCACCCAGCACACCAGGCTCTCTCTGCTGTCACCACAGTGAGCGTGAGCTCCAAATCCTGCTGTGAAAATAAAGGCCATGGCAGCTGCTAATCCCCCACATCTCCCTGAGGGAGGTTGCTGGCAGGTGAGCAGAACAAGTGGAAATGGCATTTCTGGGTCCTTCTGCAGCCTTTCAGAGCCCAGACAGTGATGTCTCACTTTGCAAGGTCCAAGAATCCAAGGATGAGGCTCCTGTTTGGCACCCAGAGAGGAGAGAAGGTGCAGCCATGGAGCAAGGCCTTCACACAGCTCCACAGCAGCCCCAGACAGCTGCAGTGCTGATGAGAACATCTGTGTTAGGGTGGAAATGTGGGTGTGTATTCTATTCCCATCTATTAGAAGTGGGGCAGTTATCTTCTGTTCATTGGGCAGTTTTATGTCTCCCACAGCCAATCCTCCCTCCAGGCGATATTTTCTGTTAATGGGCCATTAATTATTAATTATCTGCTATTATTGGGCCAGTGAGTGTCCCTGAATGGCGTTCCAATTACATCATCCCATGGGGAGATGCTCCGCCCAGGGGAGGAGCCAAGAATTCCTACCTGGATACAATCTGAGGTTTCAATCATTCCTACTTGGATACAATCTGAGGTTTCAAACATTCCTACCTGGATACAATCTGAGGTTTCAATCATTCCACTTGATACAATCTGAGTTTCAAACATCCTTCCTGATACAATCTGAGGTTTGGACAGCACAGCAGCCTTTGCCCCCTGCATTGCCAGAGGGCAGCTTTCTGCTGCCCTGCATTGCCAGAGAGCCCAGGCCCACCTCCAGCAGCCCTGGAGCTGCAGAGGAAAACTCCCCCCTTGTGCAGGATCCCTGCTGCAGCAGAGCCACAGCTGGCACTGCAGGAGGGCTGAGCCCCCATGGATGGGGCTGGGACACCCCCTGACACACAGGGGGCAGGGACTGCTCTCACTCTGGCACTGTTGGTTTGTATTACTTCATTGTTTATTTTATTTTTATTTTCTTCCTAATAAAGAATTGTTATTCCTGCTCCCATATCTTTGCCTGAGAGCCCCTTCATTTCAAAATTATAATAATTTGGAGGGAGAGGGTTTGCATTTTCCATTTCAAGGGAGGCTCCTGCCTTCCTTAGCAGACACTTGGCTTTTCAAACCAAGACAACACCCAAGGACTTGGGACACAGCCAGGTTTATCCCAGGGAACCCAAGCCAGCAGCTGCTATGGGTGCTCTTATGCAAACTCTGGGATGGAAACTGGCTCCAACCAACACAAACCCACCTGTGGCTGCAGCGGGGACACGTGGGACACCTGGGCCAGGATGTAGCAGGACATCTCCATCAGCCAGGACATCTCCATCCATCCTGACAGCACCTTGTGCATGCACGGGTGGTGCAGTGCATTTTCAAGGGTTAGGCCATGGTGTGCACCAGCCAGCCTGTTATCAAAGCCTCAGGAATTCATCAAGGCTATTAAAACATAAATTGTGCCAAATTAAGAAAGAAGAGGCTGAGAATCCAAGTACCAGATCACAAGAACTAGATCACAGAGGACCATGAAACACCTAAACTGCAACCAATCATACACTCCAAGAAATGCAGGCAGAAAAGGAGGGAACAAGACAAAAACACCAATCAAGAAGTGCATACTTAGTAGTTTGGATAATCTATAAATAAATCTATAAATATGTGTGTCCTGTAAAGAATGAACAGCTTCTACTTAATCACATTGGTCAGTCATTCAGGATTTCCCAGATTTCCTGCAACACACAGGGGTGAGGATGTGCTGGGATGCATTTCCTGCAGGGCTGGAGCTGGGAATGAGCCCAGCCCACAAGGGACAGGGAGTGACAGCTTAAGGGACATCTTAAATCCAGCTGGAGACAACCTTTAGAGATGCTCTAAAGTGTTGCAACCATCATTGGTGGATTAAACCCATTTCAGGAGGAAATGCCTTGCCAGGCCTGAGTGATTGCCCGGAGTAAAGATGGAAAGATGTGAAAATGGGTGATAAATATGAAGAGAGGGAGATGAGAGACGTATAATGGAGTGTCTGACACAGCCCTAATTACAGCCTTGTATACACTCTGAGAAAATATATTTAGCTGATAGCAGCACTGGGGGTTTGAGGCTTTCTACAATGAGCTTAGGTTAAAATAAACATTTATTTTAAGCATAAGCAAGTCATTCAACTAGTTAGTTTAAAGCTGAGCTAGGCGAATAGCTTACAGTAAATAATCTGCTACATGCATTTATTCAAGTTTCTTTTTAGCCTAAATTTCCTAGGAGAACAAAATAAAAAGACCTGTTCTGCAGTAGCCATCTCCTCCTAAGAGCTCTCAAATTTCCTGCCCAATTTTTTTGAGATTTACTCATAAAGGACTTGGAAGTGCTATGATGATGATCCCCACTCCTGGAACAGCTTCCAGAAAACCCAGATTGGAGGGCTTGGAGTTTCTTAAAGTCATCTTTGCTTGTTTATAACTGTCCTGACTCCAAAGACAAATAACTGCTCCCTCAGATAGCCCAGCAACAATCTGAGGTGGATTTTGGACATTATTTTTGTGATAGTGTCTCATAGCTCCTTTGCCCTCTTGTCTGTTGAAAAGCAGGAATTTTTGAGAGTGATCCTTCCCAAATACCCAAATACTTCTCCCCTGCTGTTAATTATCCCTACAGCCAGCCCTGCCCATTACATCCCTGTGGAAAAAAAGGGATCTCTGGATCGGGCACTTGCAAACAGCTTCTGGAGCAGCTCCTCACCCTCCTCTGCCTTGGGAAGAACCCGTGGAGCAGCTCACATCCCCTCGGAGGATGTGGGATCACCCTCAGCAACAAAAATGGGCTCCATTCTCTGTGCAGACAAATTCCTGAATAATTCATGGGCAGGATAAGGAAGGGACTCGCTGTGTAAGTGCCCACTCCAGCAGTGTCCAGCACAGGGAAGGACTTTGTGGACATCCTGCCCATTCCCCTTGCTCCAGGACAGGGATCTGAGCCCTCAGCTGTTTGTCAGAGCTGTGGGATCTGCTCTGGAACACCTCAGTGGCAGAGCTGCCCTTCTGTGCCCTCCTCCTGTCCTTCCCCTTGTCATCTGCAGGACTGATGGTGTTTATCCTGGGAATGACTCAGTCCATGATGGGCTTTTCAATCCTCTGCTGTGGCAGCAAAGGTCATGCTCAATCCAGGTGCAAACGCTGCTCCCTCTGTGTTCTCCTCCAGGCTGGGAGCTCCCACAGCCCCATGCACACCAGGAGCTCAGATTGGGCCCCAAATACCCATTTTTGCCAGAATTTCAAGGCTTTTAGATGTCACAGACACATTTTCTGAAAAATCCTTTCCTTAGGGTTTTTTCTCCTGAGAAGCTGAGAGGCCTCAGGGACAAATTGTAAACGTTGATTATCTGCTGCTGTGGAATGCAACAGGTGCATCTGTGATTGGTATCAAGTGGTTGATCCTAATTAATGGCCAGTCACAGCTGGCTCTGACTCTCTGAGACAGATGCTTTTGTTATCATTCTTCCTTTTTCTATTCTTAGCTAGCTTTCTGATGAAATCCTTTCTTCTATTCTTTTAGTATAGTTTTAATATAATATATATCATTTATGAAATATTAAATGAAACTTTCTGAAACATGGAATCAGATCCTCGTCTCTTCCCTCATCCTCAGACCCCTGTGAACACATTTAGAGACCCTTTTACATCCTTTTCAGAGCATCACAGCATCAAAGGCAGAGAATTCCCTTCCTGAGGGCTCCCACCCATCCCCTTGATGCAGCAGGAATTGCAAGAGTTTCATGCTTCATTGCAGGCTCATTTTTACACCCATTTTTTGCAAGCCAAAGAGCACAAGAAGATGGGATCCCAGTGGCAGATCCAGCTTCCAAGAGGAGCACAGAGCCTGAGGAATCAGCCTTGGGCAGGGCCAGTGCCAGCCCAGGCAGCTCTGGAGCTCCCAGAGATGGATTGTGCTGTCACCTGTGCCTCCCACTGTGGTGGTGTTCACAGGGGTCTGAGGATGAGGGAAGAGATGAGGATCTGACTCCATGTTTCAGAAGGCTTGAGTTATTATTTTATGATATATATTACATTAAAACTATACTAAAAGAATAGAAGAAAGGATTTCATCAGAAGGCTGGGCAAGAATAGAATAAGAAGGAATGATAGCAAAGGTTTGTGGCTTGGCTCTCTGTCTGAGCCAGCTGACTGTGATTGGCCATTAATTAGAAACATCCATGGGCCAATCACAGATGCACCTGTTGCATTCCACAGCAAGATAATCAATGTTTACATTTTGTTCCTGAGGCCTCTCAGCTTCTCAGGAGGAAAAATCCTAAGGATTTTTCATAAAAGATGTCTGTAACATCCCACTGCTGGGTGCCACCCGGCAGAACCCATGTCCCTGCACTGTTTGTCCCTGCACTGTTTTCTGTGATTATCCCTGTCCTGCTTTCCATAATGCCTGGGCTGGGAATATTATTATTCACCTCCCAGATCAGTGGGAATGCACACAGCTCCCCTCCTTTCCTGTTCAATCTGCTTCTCTAAACAGAGCCAAGGGAATAAGCAGGAGGCAGCTGAGTGTCTCTGGAGGTCAGGGGTTTGTGTGGATGTTTTTCTCCTTGACGAGAGATAAATACATTCCATGTCATGCTATGGATTTTCATCTTGTCAACCTCTCATAAACTATGCAGGGTCAGGTCTTGGTCAGTGCTTGGGCTGGAGATCTCAAGGGAAACAAAACCCATAGTTAGAGGAGGAAGAGAAATATTTGTGACTTGGCTTGTTTAGGGAGTGATGCTCCTCTCTCTGAATCCCCATTGCAGGCAGGGTTAATCAGGAAATCACAGCTGCAGAACTTCCCTGCTCCCTGTGGAATGTGAAACCGGGGTGAGTTGATTCACAGGAATCAAAGGGAGTTGGGAACAAGAATTAAATGGCAGTCAAGCATTTGAGCTCCTTTAAGGAAATACCAGCCTTGATCATAAAATCTGATATCTGTCTCACTCCAACAGGTATTAGCCGAGGGGCAGCTGTTTAATGCTCCACATAAAAGGCATTCTAGCCTACTTCTTCCCCTAAATTTAGGCAGCAATTTTGTTGGAATCCAGTATGTTTGCTCCCCCTACTGAACCATCCCACGTGCTCAGTGTGTGTTTTCCAGCAGTTCCCCACACGGTGCTCCTGAGCTGCCTGAATTTCCCCAGCGAGCAAAATGATTTCTGTGCTCAGGAGCCTTGCAAAGCACCTCGGAATCTTTCAGATGAAAGGGCCCTCATCAAAAAGTGTATAATAAGATTCCATTCTCGTATCATTTATTCTCATTATGGCTAATGGCAGTGCTTGTGTAAAATGCTCAGAACGGACTCTCAGCCCGGCCTGTGGAAGCTGAGGACAAAGGAGGCATCAGGGAAAAGGTGCCCAGAGTTCACCCAGCTCTCCTCAGCTTCCTGCTTTGAAGATTTTAATTAGAACAGCATCCCTAGAGCAGCTCCAGAGGGATAAAGGACAGCAGAGCAGCTGGGACCCTCTTCCTGGTGGGCATGAGGTTTTTCAGAAGGGAAATGAAGAAGGAGCTCAAAAGAATCAGGAGAGGAGGCAGATTTGAGCTGTGGGCACAAACAGCACAGCCAGCAAGGAAAGGGGGTGCTTGGCATCCCTCAGGCTCTGGGTTTGGGGCTACCCATCAGTAAATAGGGCAGGAAACACCCAGGGTGAGCTGGGGAGTGAGGCAGCACTGCCATGAGAAATGGGGAGGGAAAAGAAGAGTCTGAATTCAGTAAAATAGGGCAGAGAAAATTGGGTAAA
This sequence comes from Zonotrichia leucophrys gambelii, assembly GCF_028769735.1. NCBI lineage: Eukaryota > Metazoa > Chordata > Aves > Passeriformes > Passerellidae > Zonotrichia > Zonotrichia leucophrys. Next base: position 5,735,087 of record NC_088188.1, on the reverse strand, counting down.
ATAGCGTGGAGAGGGAATGCCAGAAGAAAAGAAGGGGGAAAGAGGATGAAAAGCACTGCTAACTCCCTCTGACCTCTGGGCAGAGCTGCAGAACTAATTGCCCCAAACAAACGCAAGAATTAAAGTTGGGGAGATTTATAAGCAGGAGTGCTGGTGCAGTGGGGTTTGGATGGGTAATGGGGAGTATTTACAGCATTGGCAAAGCAGGCTGACAGGCAGGGGAGGCCTGGGTAGCATTTAGGGCCAGAAATAAAAGAAATGACAGCTGGAAGATCTCTCACCACTGAGAGATCCCCATAGTGAGGGATTTCTGTGCTGCTCCTGCTCTCCCCTGCGTGTCCCAGATGCTGTAACTCCAGTGATTTGTGCTCCATTCAGACTCTTGTGGCCCCACAAATGTCAAACAGTGCGGGGACAAAGAGGAGAACTTCACCCAGGAGTGGAGAAAACAGATGGGCAGGAAGGCATCTCTGACCTCTGTCATTGCAGGCTGATGAGGAGCAGGGAAAAGATTCACTCTGTGATTCTGGGAGAGCAATTAGAGCTGGATTTGATGCTGGGGCCTGGGGACTCTTCAGGCAGGTTTGGAGGTAGTCCAGGATGAACAGAAGTCATTTTTCAGATGGAAGGGGATGAAAGATAAGGCACAGCTGAGATTTGGCAGCAGATGCAAGGGAATAGAGAAGATACAGAGAACAGAGTGGTTCTGTGGTGCCGTGCACTCAGCCAGAACAAGAAAACCAACATCCAGTTTCACTGCTGGAAGTTCATTTTCCTTGAGCATTAAGTGATAATTGTGTTCTCATTCTAGATCATGGCTTGTCTCCAAATGAAAGGGGGAACCATCAGGCTTATCCTTGAGGGATGCAGGAATTCCTTTCCCATTCTTCTTCACCAGAATCACTCAAGGTGACCCAGAGTTTCCAAGGCTTTGCTCTAAAAAGCCCCAATTTTTGTGGCATCCCCCTGCCAGGCCAGGTGAGCTCAGGTCTCTGGGGACTGCCAGAGAGAGGAGGATGCTCTGCTCAGCTGACAGCTGTCCCCTTTCCAGGGTGACACATCTGAGCACCTCCATGGAAATTAAAATAATCCTTCCAGGATCTTGTCAGAGCTGCTCTGATTAACAAAGCAGCTCTTTGTCCATTTGATCACAGCCAGTCCTCAAGTGATGGATAAATTAAATATTTAACGGCCTGGGTGACAGCTCAGGACAGCTCAGCTGCTCTGTGAAAACACCCCTGGAAGGTCCCATCTACCCTGGAGCAATCACAGGCACAGGAGGGAGCAGAGGGAGGGTTGGAGCACCCCTGGCTGCTCTCCAGGACCCATGGCCTGCCAGCCAAAAGGATGGATCTGAGCAGGGTGGGAGGATTTGAACCAGGATTTATGCTTTTCTACAATATATGTTATTTCCTGGGCTGCCACCAAACTGACAAAGAATTTTTTATTTTGTTTTTTATTTTTTTTTTGCAATTTACCCAGCATTTATTCCAATCCAAATAATCCTGGTCCAGGAGAATTCAAAGGCCACAAGGCACAGAGACGAGCTGGGATGGTAATTCCCAACTCCCACATGCAGAAATTGAGGAAAACACCCTCTGGAATGTTCTTGCTGAACCCCACAGAATCCCAGCTCCTCATGTTGGTTATGTCTGGTGGTGACTTTTACACACTGAAATGAGAGAAAACTCAAGGCCTTGCAGAGGTGGAGCTGGGGAGGGTTGGTGGCGGTGCAGATTCCTGAAATCCTTGAAATCCCTGCTGCTGTTTGGCATCTGGGATCCTGGATGTGGTCTTCTGGCTCTCCCCCAGAAATCAAACCAGCCTCAGTGACTGTGGTTACAAACAGGAGCACTTTAATTGCAGCAAGGCCCCTGCTAATTTAGCAGAAGCCCTTTGAGCTCAGGTAACTGCTGTGCTAATGAAAGCAGAGCCATCCCCACTCCTGGCCCCCCATGGTAAAACCTCTGTCCTTTCCAGGGAGTGAATCTCACCAGAGCCTCACACAGAAGCTTTAATGGGCTTTAGCAGCCTGCAAGAGAAAGTGCTCAAAGGACAAAATAAATCACCTCTCTTGCTGTGCTGCCATGAAATCCCCCTGCCCCTTCATGTTCCTCTTGCATCACCTTCTAGTTCTGCCACTTCCCTCTTTCAGTGCTCAGATTTAAGCTTGAAAGAGCAGAAAAACCCAAGGGGAATAAAAAAAGGACCCTCAAAGTTCCCATTCCTCAGGCTTGGGATTTGGGAGAGCAGAACTGCAACACAACTGAAGAACAAACTCCCCTTTCCTAATGCAATGAGGAAACCACTGGGACACCTCTCCATAGGAAAACAACTTTTTCCTCCTTTTTCTGCTCTCTGCTGCCTTGGTGGGACACTGGCAGTTGTTTTTAATTGGCTTTGGCCAAGGTTTTAGTCTTGTAGGGCATCAGGGATGGCTCCATAACTCTGTTCTGCATGGGTCACCTCCAGGACAAATCCATGCAAGGGCCTGGCTGGGCTGTTCTCAGCCCTCAAGCACTTCCAGGCACAGGAAAAGCTGTAGATATCCAGAGCAGCCTGTGCCAGGCTGTAAAAAAGACAAAAATAAGGCAGCAAAGCCACGTCTGCATCCCAGCTTTTCTTAGAGCAATAACAACAGAGCTCAACTGGGTCCCAAGTGTTGGCTCATATTTCCAAACACTTACTAACTATTGCAAGGAACAAGTGCCTCAGGGCTTGGCTGTATTTATGCTTTTGCTTTTCTTTAATAAAAGCTGCATTTATAATGCATGATTAATTGTTTTGCACAAGCCTCCCTTTTATGGGAACCTGTGAAATGTAAGTGATTTTTAATACCACCTCACAGACATCACTCCTTCTTCCCACCCCCATTACCATTAATCCACGCTGGAGAGAGATGTAACATTTGTCACTGCTTTATTATGAAGCGTAATGTTGCAAGTTATTTATGAGCTTGCTATTTATTGAAGTATTTGCTGGGTAGTTTTAGCACTTCAACTCAGGGTGAGAATCAGCCACGTTTTCCCCACTGCCTGGCAGAACCTTCTGCTGTTTAACCACTTCACTGCCTGGCTCTGGCTCTGTCCCCACACCAAGGAGGTGTTTTAGGGCAAATCCTCCTCCCTGGCACATCCAAAGGACTGCACAAGGAAGTTCATTCCCCTCTTGTTCTCTGTTGGAGGAAGGTGATGTTTGGAAAGGACCCAGAGGCAACGGGCAGGAAAAATACTGCTGGTGAGAGGGATGGTGGATTTGTCTTTACAAACAAGCTGTGGGTCTGCTGGTAGATAAAACCAGCACTGGGAGATGAAAGAAACAAGTGGAAGGATTCCCATGATGGATGAATGGGAAAAGATATTTGCTTTTACAAATAAACTTTAGGTTTGTTTTAGGTTTAGACATCGAAAAATGAAAGAAACAATGGGGAAGAAAAAGCCCTAAATTCCATAAGAATTAAAACTTAAAAGGGAGGGTTATACATCAGAGGGAAATCTTTGGGATCAGGTGTTTTGGGAAGTCTGAACCTCTCAAGTACCTCAGTCAATGGGGAAAGAGAGAAGGTAAATGTGGCTGGGAAATTGGGATAAAAATTCAAGAGACCCCAGGGGAATGCCCCATGACCTCTCCCTTTATTGGAATAAAGTAAAAGGACTCCTCTGTCTCCTTTTTGGACATAAACCTCTGGTGTTTATGGATTCATTTTCCTGACATTGGGATAAGAGCAAAGAGAGAACAGGAGGCTTAGTGCTGCAGGTGTCCAGGGAGGAACAGAAATCACCTCCATTGTAGGTGTGGGATGATGGGATCCACTGAAGGTTCAGATGTGCAGGATGTGGAGCCTGAACAATCTGAACCCTGCTCCAGCCAAGCCACATAAACTACACATGGGCTGTGATAATCACGGGGTGAACTCACATTATTCCACAGTGAACAGAAGAAATCCATCAGACTTCAGGCTGCTGAGAGACCCCATCCTAGGACTGAGCTCAAAGAGACAAATAACTCAGAGACACAAATCCCAGCTTCTCCTGAGCTGCAGCCACCCCTCCCTCAGTGACCCCAGAGGGATCTGAGCCCAAAACCCCACAGAAAGCACAATCCTGCCTTGGCTGAGCTCAGCTGCTTTTCCATTTGCTTTTTTATCAGCTGCAGCCACCTAGGCAGTCAGTTTTCAGCTGCTGAAATGTCTTGCTGCAAAGTGTTTACAGCACTTAGCACTTTGTGCTGTGATCCCTTGCTGAAATGAAAGCACATATTTTATTGAGAGGAGCAGACACTTTGCAGGCACAGCTTTACTCCAGCCCAACACAGCTCCCTGGCACAGGGGTGATGCTCTCCCTCTCTGGTTTTGAAGGTGGTCAATTAGAAGGACACAAATGCTATTCAAAAGTTTTAACAGCCCTAGGCAGAAATATTTGAATGTGTTTCCTCTTTTTCTGTATATTTTTGTTCTAATCCTGCTGTGCCCATGAGTTCTCCTGTTGTATTTCCTGCAACACCTTTGCTGACAGAAAATACTATTCTTTCTAGACAGGGAAACTTGATTTTCATGAAAATTCCATGTTTTAAGAGCAGCCTGCTGATTGGAGGCATTTTGTAAAACAAAAATCAAAACAAATCTGGGAACTTTGAGGTTTGGCTTGAAACTACTTTTTGGTGTGAATAATTCAGGAGGGGAGGACCCACACTCCCACTGCATTTGTCAGAGCAAAGCAGAGTCACCTGTAATTTCTGAGCACTAAACACTCTGAAATGCTGCTGATAGAGCATTTGGAGATTTCCAGGGATTGTTCCAAAGAGAAAGCAAGACAGAAAACCACTCAAAGTCTTTTAACTCCCTTTTAGCAGACTGATCCAGCTGACTCCTGGACCCCCTCCAGAGGGTAAAATGATATAAATCCTCCACTCTGCAGCATTTTATCCCGCACCTCACGCTAGGCTGGTGGGAAGTTGAAATGATTTCAAAATTCATAGAACTGGGGCAGATCTACTGAGGGCTGAGTGAAGAAAGGGGGTGTTTGATTGAGCCTCAGTGGCTGCCTGGAGAGGGAGAACTCCACAATGAAAGCAGGAGCAGCCTCTGAGCATGGCAGTGGTGTCAGCCCTGCTCTGCTCTGCCAGCCCAGCACCTTTTCTTTCACTCCCTGCCTCAGTTTCTCTCTCTGCAAACCCTCCTGGTGCCAAATCCAGGTGTGGCTGAGCTCCTGAGCGGGAGCAGAAGCTGCAGGGGCTCTCTCCCCATCCCTCCTGAGAGCCCAGGAGCAGAGGCATTATCCCCATGTCCTTCTTGAGATGGTCACAACAAACAGAAGAACACCATGGATTTGAGTAGCCTACTCTTTTTAATTTTTTTTAATTTTAATTTTAGCAGCATGCTGTCTTTTTATACCCTCTCACAAAGTTTATGCCTATTCACTGGCCGCAATAAATCAAAATAATGTTCACTGGAGCAGGGTGGTCTCCAACACTGTTTTCTGCCAAAATTCAACTGCAGGCCCCCCATTAATCTTTTCTTCTCCTTGGTTTTCATGCCCACAGCCTTGGTAGAACTCCTTTCAGGGGCAAAGGCAAACCTCATCAGCTTTTCTTTCCCTTTCTGAGCAGCTGTGAGCCCCTTCCACATCTCCATGGCAGACCGTGGAGCAGCGATGGGATGAACAGCTTTGCTAAGAACAAACAGGATAATAAGCCCACCTTAATGACTGCAGAGGAACCCAACCTGACCTCATTTATATGCAAATTGTGGTGCCTTCCTCCTCCTCTTTGGGGGCAGGTGAGGATGACAGCAGAGCGTTTGCATTCCAGCAGAGCTGCCAGGAGCTTTGCTCAGAGATTTATGTCTCAGATTCTCTGCTGGCCAGAGTGACTCTGAGATACATCCAAGCCTCTTTTCCCAGCCCAGCCATCTAAGAAGGAGTCAGGATTTTTCCGTTCTCATTCTCAAGGTTGTTTATTGTTTCTTGTCTATAAAATTCTTTCTCCAGCCCACCGAGGTCTGTCTGGCAGGTCAGGTTGAGGCACACTGGTGCTATCTTTTATGCTAAAAACTACCTGTACATTATTTACCATAACTTCCCAATATCTATCACCTATGTTAGACAGTGAGCTTCTACTCTAAACCAACCCAAAAGTGCCACCATCACAGCAGAAGATGGAGGCCAAGAAGAAGAAGTAGAAAGGCTGGGCACAGCCAGATCCCTCCATCTTGCCTCCTGAACCCCCATTCTAAAAACCCCAAAAATCTATTTTTCACCCCGTGACAAACTAACTATCATTCTACTTAAACTCTCTTGACTTTTAATTCTTCATATAAAGGTTGGTAATTGTTTTTTCCAAGGACTGAATCAAAGGCACAGGGCTCTTGGGCTCTGAGCCCCTGGGCAGGGTCTCGAGTCTTCCAGGGCAGCCAGAGGAATTTCCTGGGTTCCAACACTTAGGCTGTGTTTAGAACACAAAATCCCTCCTTGTAAGAGCCGAAATGAGGGATGCAGGACTCCAGGCAGTTTCCAAAATGCAGTTTATTGTATCCAAGAGGTTACAGCAGTCCAGGGTCGTGGGTGACAGAGCTGTGCCTACAGCTCTCAGCTCCAGCTGCAGGCAGGCCTGGAGACCCAGAGTTTAGGTTATAAATGCATTTTATACTTTGGTTTTGGTTACAATGCATTTTATACTTTTCTTTGCTCAGCATCTTCATACAGTAGAACCAATCTACACCTTAACTATTATCTCTAGCCTATCACAACTACTGTAATTATCATATTCATGTTACTGTTCTCCAATCACTAAAAGTCAGTACATTACAGTTTAAGCTAGAAGTTGTTTCTCAGTTTTGTTGCAGGGGAAAATTCTGAGACCTTTTTTCTACTTGCAACATCTGCTGACTTGTTTATCTGTGCCATCTTCCTGCTTGGTAAAAACATCTTGTTTGGGGTAGGTTTTTTGCTCTAAGCCATAAAACCCCCTTCTAACTAACACACCCTTTGCCTCCTTGGTTATCCAGTGAGACTGGCTCAGCAATTCTTTTCTTCTATATCAAAACTTGCTTCCATCTCTATTCCTTCTTCATCATCTACATTCAAAAATCTTTCTGCTAAGCACACATATCTGTGAGACTTTCTTGTCAAACTTTCATCCTTCCCCAACGCCTCCTGAACAGAAAGCAGCTCCATTTGGCTGCCACCTGGAATCACCAGAGCCTCGGGAAATTTTCAGCCAGCAGCTCCCACATCCTTTGTCAGCAGAGTTTGACTCCTTGTTCTCTGTCAGCAGGCTGCATTGGCATGGAAACCAGGCTCTGGTGCTGAGGAATCCATCTGTTCCTGCTGTTCCCTCCTCACCTGAAGCCAGCCAGTCCTGCTTTCAGTGGTTTGGGTGCCTGGGAGTTGAAAGGACCATTAGAAGTTAAGAGATTGAGGAGAGAAAAAAAGATAAAATGAAAGCGAACAGCATATGTTCTTCCATCTCAGGATGGAAGAACATCAACCTCTTCTTTCCCTGCAGAAGCAGACCTCAAGTATCCCAAAAGTTGGGTGCCAGGCTATTTTTCTTTCCCAAATTAGAGGTGAAATAACTTTCAATTCAGCAGGAGCTTAGCTGGATCTGCCCACACAAATAACACTGTTCTCCAAGGGTTTGCAGATCTGTGTTCCCATAGGCATTTTCTTACCAGCCCTCCATAAATCTGCACAGCTCCCTTGTCCATCATCTTTTGGCAGCTATTCCAGCTCTTTCTGAGCACCAGTTACCTTGTCCCAAATTCCCCCAGCTTGCTCCTATCTCAGCCACTCTGCAGCTGGAATAAGTTTGGATGAACTTTCAAATTTGAGGCATTTTGCTGCTCCACAGTCTGGCATTAATCTTGCACAGTGACCCCCAGTTTTCAGCGGAAGAGAGTAAAGAGGAAGTGAGTTGTGTTTTTAAAGGGAAAAGAAATGAACATCATATTTTTATGCAAATGGCTTTCAACTCTGAGTAGGGGCAAGAGAGAAAATGGGGGAAGAAATCCATTTTAAAAAAATCTTTCTGCTTCTATTATTTTCTCCTTTATGTTTTCACTGTGGCTTTAGTGGCTCTTTAAAGATGTACTACAAAGCTTTTAATAAAAGCCAGAATGAAAGGCAGAATCCTCTTTAAGATCCTAAATCAGTCTTGCAATACGTGTCTAGACTCACACTTCCCTAATACATTAACTTTTTAAAAGTGAGATATTGTAACACCCCCTAATCCCTCCAGCTCTGCTAAAGTCCCTGTCAAGGAGGGCTCTGTGTTCTTGTTTAGATGGGAAGCAGCAACATTAACAATGACCCCTTCCAGAGAACATTTAATGGGCAAGTAGATCACTGTAAGCATTTTTTATTTGTGCCTCTCACTCATCCGGAGTCCTTTCCACCACTCCATGAAGGAAGGATTGCTTTCAACTCACTGAGCAAAACCTGCAGGAGTTTTGTCCAAGTGCTGATGTTGGGGTTGATGCCACCAAATTCAGGTTGCAGCCAGAGCCATTCCATCCTCAGCAAGCAGCAGCAATTTCCTCTGGTCACAGTTGCTCTTCCCCAGGAATTCAATTTGCAGTGCTGCTGGCTTTCCAAACCGAGAGTCCTTGGCAGCTTTTATCAGCCCCAGAAAGGTGTTCTGGTGTAATTTGCTGTTTTGGAGACTTAGCAAGGTTTCCAGTTTGCTTCCAGGCCTAAGTGTAGCATCCACAAATTGTCTCTTCAGAAAAAGCAACAAGCACTCTCTAAAGGAAGCGTGGATTTGATTTTTTTCTTAAAAAGACTCAGCACTCTCAATGCCAAGCAGGAGCTGTACTGATTTGTTTCCAGTGGAGATGCCAACCTGCTGATTCTTCTGCTGGGGAATGCCCAGGGCAAAACAACAGGTCACTGAGAAATCAGGGGTTTGTCTGGAGCTGCAGAGAGAAACCGGCTGTGAACTCGCATCCCCTGAGATGCCAGCTCCATTTCTGGCCTCCCCACTTGCCACACAACCACAGGCAAATCACTTCATCTCACAGAACTCAGTCACCCAGCTGTGAAGGGAGGATAAGAAGAGCTTTGTTCCTCCAGGCCCTTGTTTGACGTTGCTGTGCAGGCTGCAGCCCCTGTGAGGCACAAACCCTTGCTCTTCCCTTGTATCTACAACTCTTTTGTTGTTTTGTTTTTTTTAAAAACAACTACCAAATGAATCCATGATCCCAAAGACTCAGGAGAGGTACCTGGAAGTACAACAGAGTGTGTTGCTCTCCTGCATTGCCTGCAGCCTTTGGATGCAGGCTCAACTTTTGAGCAACTGCCCCCGGAGCCCCAGGCAGGCTGAGGCTAAATTTAGATCCTCTCTTCCATGTTTCAGCTGGGATTTCCACAGATTGATTTCTCTCAGAGGGATCCCTGGCTGGTTATTACCCTGCTGCAGGGAGAAAGGGCCCTGTTTGTACTGCCAACACCAGCCAAGCTGCTCTGAGCACAGCAGAGAGTGCCAAGACCTCCATCAAAGCATCGAGGCCAGAACCCCTCCTGTGTGTGCCAGGAACCACAGGAAAGCATCCCTGGTGCTGCTGAACCTCTGTGCAGAGCCAGGTGTCTTGGTTTGGAAAGACAGGAGTCTGCTAAGGAAGGCAGGAGCCTCCCCTGAAATGGAGAATGTAAACCCTCCCCACCCCTCTGAATTGCTATGAATTTTAAATTAAGGGGCTCTCAGGCAAAAAATGTGGGAGCCGGAAATAACAGTTCTTTAATAGGGAAAAGAAAAAAAAAAAGGATAAAATAAACAATGCAGTACACCAGAACAACACTGACAGAGTCAGAACCCAACCTGACACCCTGTGGGTCAGGGTGTTGGTGGCAGTCCCATTGGAATTGTGGCTCAGCCCTCCTGCAGTGTCAGGGGTGGTTCTGCTGGAGCAGGGATCCTGTAGAGAAGGATGGATTCTTCCTCTGAAGATCCAGTGGGAGAAGAGGCAGCTGCTGTTCCTCTGGGGAATCCAGTGGAGAAGCCGTGCTGGTGTTCCAGAACCTCCAGATTATATCCATGTAGGAATGCTTGGCTCCTCCCTCTGGGTGGAGCATCTCCCAATGGGATGTTATAGTTCTTATCAGCCATGCAGGGACATTCAATAGCTGTTATCAGCAGATGTCCCCTCCCAGGGAGGTGTGAATCAAAGAGAGAGATAAAGCAAACTGCCCACTTGACAAAGGCAATCTGCCATACAGATGGTAATTGAAAACATCTTGCATTGCAATCTTCAACACCAGGGCAAGGCCAGGAAGAGCAGAATTCCTCACCCAGCTCCTCTGGGGTGCTTGGTGCCAAGGCCAGCCTAGCACAAGGCCATGGGGATCTCTCTCAGGTGTGTAACCCCCTCTCCTCACCTTCTGGAGGACTCAAATTATCAAAACCCAAGCCCTGCCCCTTGCCAGATCCAAAAAAAAAAAAAAAAAAAAAAGAATAACTCAATGAATCTGAAACATCTTTGCCCTGGGGCCACTTGATGCTTGCTTAACTGCATCACTCCATTAAGGATGATGCAATTTAAGGCTGAATGTCTGGTTTGCATGAAGATTGATGGCAGCTGGTTAGCCATATTCCTTAGATATTAACAGCACAGCTTTATCCTGGTGATTTCTCATTGCTTCTAACAAGATGAAGGACTTCAGAGTCAGCCAGCAGGAAACCAGGTTTGGCTGTTCCCAGCAATTAAAGAGTCAAAAAGAAGCAAAGATAACTCTGCAGCAGGAGCCAGACACTCATTAGAGGCAGTGATTTCCAGGATCCCATGCACACTTTACCCAGGTTCCAACCTGAGCTGTGAAACAACAATTCAAAGACAATTAAAACATCATCAGCAGTCATGTGTGAATATTCCTGAATGCAGCTACCAAATAAGAAACAATAAAGATCAGCAAACAAAGGAATCATAGTTTAATCTAATATTTAATGGGTGTTTATTAATGATTATCCCAATTTAGAATGAGCCACTTGTTACAGACTGAGCTGCATCACAGCTTTTGCCACATTGGAGCCAATGCTCAGCATTCAACAGGTTCATGGGCAGTGAAAATGAGATTTGTGTACAGAGTGAGCATCCCTGATCCTGCTGGAACATCCTGTGTGGACTGAATTATCTGGGCAGAGGCCACTGGCACAGGCTGGGAAATGGGGCAGCAAACCAAGGAGTCACAGTTAAAAATGGGAAGTATAGAAGAGTAATAGAAGAGTAAACAGAAGTGGGAAAAAAAAAAATCATCCAGCCCCATGATTGCTGCAGAACAGACAAAAACATTTAGAAAAGCACTCCCTGGAAGGAGAGGAATGGTTGTGTCTCAGAGGAGACCAAAGGAACCAAGGACTGGTGGATTCCTAGTGAGAGGCTTGAGCCGCTCAGGCTAAGGCAGAGTGGGGCAGGAACCTGTGGGAGGAATTTGGGCATATTCACTGTGAGAAATGGTGGGAAATGTTCCCTGTCCAGCAGTGCTGCTGTTCCCTGCAGCCATTAAACCAAGGCTGAGCACCCTGGGGAAACAGAGACCAGCTCAGCATCCCCCAGGGAGACACAACACCAGGGCAGCCCCTCCTGCCCACCACATTCCCAGCTGGAAGAGCTGCAAACCCACATTAAACAGCAGCAATCAAGCACCTCTGACAGCCCATGAGACAACCAGGCTGGCCACTGTCCTCAGGTCTACAAGCCCAAGCTCCTGCTCGGTGATTCAGCTGCTCAGATTCAGATTATCAGCAAAAAGCCCCAGCAGAGGAGCCCAGGGGCTGGGGCAGGGCTGTGAGCTCTGGGTCCTGCTCTCAGATCCTGGCAGAGGATAGATGGCAGTGCTTAACTCTGCATTAGAGAGGGTAAGTGCTGAATAGAAAAAGGGTCTGATCTTACATCCAAAGCCTGCAGGGATAGGGCAGGAATTTAACTGAAGAGAAAGAGCAGTGCTCACCCACCTTTCATCCTCCTCTAATATGCTCTGTCTTTTCCAGACAACTAATTCTGTTCTCTCAGGGATAAGCCAACATCTTGCTGGGCTATTTTTAATCCTCCTCAGCTACCCAGGTGGACAACTGTATTTGTGGAGAGCTCCCCAGGCGGGCTCAAACACTCTCAATTACTGAATCCTCAGGTCCTGGGCTCCAGCCCCTGCTTCTCCCGAGGTAAATGTGTCACTGCCTCCTCAGGGCCTCTGCCCTGACACACATTCCTCCTCGCTGGAGCTCACTTCATTAACCACCAGTGCCTAGCTCTCACTTTATTGCTTCTTTGGCTTTAAGGGTGTCTGAGTTAAGGGTTTATCAAAGCAGAGCATCCACAGCTGGCTCAGTGCTCGCTAATGGCCCAGCTGGAATTCAGCTTTTGCTCTCACACCTGGCCAGGTGTGTGACGGTGTTCACAGGGGTCTGAGGATGAGGGAAGAGATGAGGATCTGACTCCATGTTTCAGAAGGCTTGATTTATTATTTTATGATATATATTACATTAAAACTATACTAAAAGAATAGAAGAAAAGGTTTCATCTCAGAAGGCTAGCTAAGAATAGAATGGAATGAATAACAAAAGTTTGTGGCTCAGACTCTCTGTCTGAGCCAGCTCACTGTGATTGGCTATTAATTACAAACAACCACATGAGACCAATCACAGATGCACCTGTTGCATTCCACAGCAGCAGATAATAGTTGTTTACATTTTGTTCCTGAGGCCTCTCAGCTTTTCAGGAGGAAAAAATTCCAAGGAAAGGATTTTTCAGGAGAAGATGTCTGCAGCACAGGTGTCTCTGCATTGAGTCAGTGCCTTTGTGTCATTGCACTGACATTGGCCCCAGGTCTGAACTGGGGGCTCAGCTCTGTCCTCTGTGGATGGAACAAAGGTGCTCATTTGCATGAGTAACCACCCACCATGCCAGGCCAAATATTGTCCTCGTTCCCATCAGAAGATTAAATAGCGCTTGGAAAGAAAAGATTAAAGCGAGTTGTCTTCACTGCCCAGATGGAGCAGGAAGAAAATTGCTTTTGCTGTGTCTTCAGCAGTGGGCTCGCTCCCTCCATGGCCAGTGCTGTACCAGTAACTCATGGAGCTTGGACACAAACAGGACACCCTGGGATAACAAACAGTCCCAGATGGTTTGTGGCTGCAATATAGCTCATGTCACACCTCGATGGATTGGCTTCCACTCAGATTTATCTCCCCAAAGCAAAATGGCTAAAAGGTAATATTCTGGGGCATTTTTTTTCATTAAAAAAAAAAAAAAGAAAAGGTGATTTATATTAGGGGAGGAAAGCCTGGAAGGGCACCAGTTTCTTTTTGCTGTTGTACATCCAAAGACCTGATCAAGAGCTGGTGTTGCTTAAGGCATTGTGGTGTCTCATCCAGCACTACAAAAATTGTTAAGCCTCTACATCTTTTCCTAGTAGGGAAAAAAAGCAGGTGATCTGTGCATTTATTTTAAATCAAAGATAATTTTTGGTAGGCATAACTGCTGACATCCAAGAGACACTCCCACCATCAGCCAAGGCAGACAGGTTTGCATTAATCTTTTGCTCATGGGGGAGTTCATCACAAATCCCAACTTCTGGCATGAGCTACAAGAAGTTTCACCCCAAGGCCATTTCTGTGTGTGATACTGTGACCCTTGGCTTTAATGTGCATATTAACACATCCCACATGTCTTTGGGAAAAGCTGCTGAGCAGCAGAGGACGTTTGGAGCTGCTGTACAGCAAGGCTCAGACATTTGCTGCTGTGACTTGCAGTGCATTCTAATAATCACACAATCAGAGCTGCCACCCGCCCACCCTGCCCAAGTGAGGAGGTGAAATTGTTGGAGAATTCTCTCTGATGAGCCTCACAGATCCCCTGAGGTGACTGCACAACAAAAGGCAGCCGAGGAGGGTGGGATGCTCAGGAATGGCTTTTTCTGTGTGCTGATAAACAAGGGAACACTGTCCCCAGCTCAGAGCATTGCAGGGGTAATTGTGGCCAAAATGCAGGACTGGGCACTTGGATTTATTATAAACTTCATTCTTATTGGCACATGTGCCATCCAATCCAACCCTTCCGTCTCCCTGCAGAGCCTCTATTACCTTCAGAGATGCACACAGCCCCACTGAGTGTCTGTGCCAATTCATTTCTCTGAGTGATTCCTTCACCCAGGTTTTACCTGAAAGCTGAAAAGCTCGAGGGAAAGGAAAACAAGGAAAGGCAAACAGCCACACAGTCCCCAGCCCAGAGCATTGCAGGGGTTATTGTGGCCAAAATGCAGGATTGGATTTATTAAACTTCATCCTATTGGACTGTGCCCATCCATCCAACCATTCCAGGTCTCCCTGCAGAGCTCTCCTACCTTCCAGCAGATGGACACAGCTCCCAGCTTCACTGTGGCTTTCACATTCTCTAGAAAAATCCCTCCACCCGGGGTTTTTCTCCTGGGAAGCTGAGAAACCTCAGAGAAAAGGGAAACAATTATTCTCTCATTTGCTTCTCCTGTGTTGTGCTCATGTGGAATGTGTTTGGAGATTGTTTACCCACAGGTGATTGTTCCATTGGATTCTGCTGGGAGTTGTTTTCATCTTTGGCCAATCAGGACCAAGTTGTGTCAGGACTCTGGAGAGAGTCACGAGTTTCCATTATTATTTTTTTAGCATTGTGTAAGTATCCTTTCTGTATTCTTTAGTATAATATAATATAATATAATATAATATAATATAATATAATATAATATAATATAATATAATATAATATAATAATAAATTAGCCATCTGAGAGCATGGAGTCAGATTCATCATTCCTGCCTTTATCAGGACACTCCCTGACAATAAATACAATAATCCATAGGGAACAAGGACTCTGGTGCCACCAGTCCTGTCCCTCTCCATGTCCCTCCCAACCACTGACACACAGGCAAAGGGAGCTCAGCAAACCCTGAGCCACAGGTGGCTGCAAAGTGCTCTGCAAATTCCCAGCTGCTGGGGCAGGGTGTTCCCTGTAAATGTCTCTTCAAAAATTGGTTTAATGAGGGAAAGCGCACTCAGCACTCACAAACCCTGGCATTTTTGCTGTTATTGGTTCCTATTTCATCTATTATTTACAGAAAAAAATCTATTTGGGGAAAAAAAATAGAAGAGTTCTCGTCTGAACTCTTTCCAGGACTGAGTCAGCAACTTAATTTTTATGCTGGCTACTTTCTTGCTTCTCTTCTCTTTCTTGGTAATAATTTTTTTTTTAATTTTCCACTTAAAATCCTTATTTGCATGATAGGTCTGTCCAGCCTTTAGGAGATTTTTCTTGTCTTTCACTTTTATCTCATTTTCTCTTCACTTTTTTTTTTTTTACTTTTTTAATTAAAAACCAGCTTTGAATTAGCTCACTGAAGCATTCCTTTCCCCATCTCCCTCTTGCCCCAGAGATCTCCTCCCACCCTGCTCCTGCTGGATCCTTGTGTGATCTCAGCACTTTGGCACCACAGGAGAAAACCTCCAGCTGGGAACAGTGAAAATTCACCCCTAGAAGTCAAGTGCTGATAAATTCCCAAGCACATCCCAGCACAGGAACCCTGGAAAAGCCCAATTTTGGCTCTGGATCTGACCCAGGGCTGGCACAGGGGAATTGTGCAGCTCAGTAAATCCCTCTAGGATGCAATAAACCATAAAATACTAACATTAAATCAACCTTAATGCAACCCTAAACATAACCCCAAGCCTAACCCTAATTCCAAATCTAACCCCAATCCTAACCCTAACAAAAACCTTGCAGTTCAGCACAAAAAAACCCCTAAAACCTAAACCTAAATAAACCCAACTCCAACCTAATACTAATAAAACCCAACCCTTACCCAATCCTAACTCTAAAACTAACCACAACCCCAAACTGAAGTACTAAAAACAGAAATATAAATTTATAGTTTAAAACAAAACCATGTTAAACTAAATTTAAAAAGTTTAAAGTTTTAAAGTTTAAAGTATAAAAAAATTAGGTAGTTACAAAAAAATTTAAATACTGCCTTCATACATCATAAGCCTTTATATAACCATAATATAGCCTTAATACAGCCTTTATATATCATAACATAATTAATTAAACTTACACTATAATATAAGGCCATAAAACAAAATATTTAAAAATTAAGTCAAAACCATAAATATCCTTATCAACAGTGCTTTACTAATCAATAACTCCTGGAAAAATCTTATAATTAAAGGTCTAATGACCTTCTAAATCATACTACAACAATGTAAACCAAACTCACCCTTCCTACCTATATAAAAATAATAAAAAATAATTCCTTCAAAATTCCTTCAAAAATCAGCTCAATAATCCCATCTCAAATTCCTTCCAAAACTCCCCACAAATAAATTACCACAGGCACTGATCTGGGTGATGCTGCTGATGTTGAGTGAGTGGCTCCCTGCTCACATTAGAGTGAGGCAGACCACAATATGACTTTAAATTTGCCAAGGAATCACCAAAAAATACAGAGATTGCTCTTTTTTTTGCTAATTGTTGAATGTTGGAGAGACCTGCCAGCCTTTGGGGAAGGAGGGGATGAAGGGTTACATGGCTCATGTGCCAGCTGAAGCATCAGTGGTGTTCCTTGCCTTGTTCCCACTCTGGAAATAGCTGCCGCTGAGCAGAAATACAGACATTTTTCAGCTCCATTTAATGCTAGCAGGATCATGCCTGCATTGAGGTCACCCAAATGACTGCAGTGTTTTGGAGAGGGAGATCTGTGCTGGCTTTCATTGTCTGTCAGGAGTGCCTGGATCATCCCAGCTGCCTCAGCAGGGAAAGCCTCACAGGCTAAAACTCAGCTGGTTTTTCCAAAAGGGCTCTGGAATCCCACTGCTGCCCCAGGGAGGCTGTTACCACCAGAACACAGCACCAGGAAAACACACAAGGATGAGGAGCAGCCCAAATATTTGGGTAGCTCCCTCTGACAGCAGCCAAAAAGAGATATCTGGGAACAGCACGAGAATTAATAGCAAATATACCATTTTCCCCCAAACAGCCTCTCAGATTCCAACTTGTGTGTCTCATTCAGAGTCAGGCAGTGCTTTCATGTCTTTAGTATCTCTAAGCAGATTTCTCTGCCATTAATCAGTGTGACATTGCCTGATATTGTATAAACCATCCTGCAGTGAGGAGTTCCTCAGCTGAACTATCAGTGCCAGCACCAACCTTCTTTCATTTCTTTTGATGCTGTCACCTACAAGGGGAAGCTTCCCCTGGTGCTTTCTAGTTCTTGAGCTGGAAATCCAAAGCCTGCCCACCCTCCAGAGCCCTTCCTCACACACCCCTGCCATCAGAACTGCTCACATGCAGCAGTCAGAGCATCCCCTTGCACAGGGGATGTCACAGAATTCTGAATTTCTCCCAGTTATCCTGGATCCTTTTTGGGCTGGGAAGCCCTGGGAAGCCCCTGGTATGGCAGAATGAACATGAACTGACCTGGCAGCAGCTCCCACATCCCTGCTCCTCACTGGGATCCCTCCTTTGCTAGGAAGAGAAGGGACCAAAGTGAGAGATGTAGCTGAGCTCTGCCAGATGCTGCCATTCAGAAAAAGGGGCTGGACAAGATCTAAACAAAAGCTTAAAAAATCAGTGTCCCAGACACAAAACAAGTCCCCACAATCCTGGGCCCAGCCCCAGCCTCCACTATTTTGGGTCAGGAGAGGAGGAGAGAGACAGAAAAGGATTAGCTACGCTCGGCTGAGTGCCTGGCGTGATCCAATTAGAGCCCTGTTCCAGGAACATGGACACAGCTGAGGGGAGCTGAAGCCAACTAAATCCTGTCCCTGCCCTCCTTGCACCACGGATGCCAAGCCTGGACTCCGCAGCACAGCTGCCCAGCACTCAGCTCCCCACCAGGCACAACCAGGCGTGGAATCCTGGCTGGCAGAGCAGGCAGCACAATCACCCAGCATGGACCACCAGCAGCAAGGAGCAGATGGAGAAGCCAAACCTTTCCCCAGCCCCTTTTCCTTTTCCATGGGAAGCAGTGATTGTGTTTGCAGGGAGGAATGATGAATCTGACTCCATGTTGTCAGAAAGCTAATTTATTATTTTATGATATGTGACCGTGTTCACAGGGGTTCTTGGATGAGGGAAGAGACGAGGATCTGACTCCATGTTTCAGAAGGCTTGATTTATTATTTTATCATATATATTACATTAAAACTATACTAAAAGAATAGAAGAAAGGATTTCATCAGAAGACTAGCTAAGAATAGCAAAAGAATGAATGAATTCCAAAGGCTTGTGGCTCGGACTCTCTGTCCGAGCCAGCTGACTGTGATTGGCCATTAATTAGAAACAATCACATGAGACCAATCCCAGATGCACCTCTTGCATTCCACAGCAGCAGATAATCAATGTTTACATTTTGTTCCTGAGGTGTCTCAGCTTCTCAGGAGGAAAAATCCTAAGGAAAGGATTTTTCAGAAAATATCATGGCTACAATGATACTATATTATATTAAAAATACTATACTAAAGTGTACTAAAGAATACAGAAAGGATACAGACAGAAGGCTAAAAGATAATAATGAAAACCCGTGAGTTTCTCCAGAGTCCAGACACAGCTTGGCCCTGATTGGCCAAAGATTGAAAACAACTCATATCAGAATCCAATGGGACAATCACCTGTGGGTAAACAATCTCCAAACACATTCCACATGAGCACAACACAGGAGAAGCAAATGAGAGAAGAATTGTTTCCCTTTTCTCTGAGGTTTCTCAGCTTCCCAGGAGAAAAACCCTGGGTGAAGGGATTTTTCCAGAGAATGTGAACATGACCAGCAGTGGCACACAGGCAGCCTGGCAGTGCCAGCACAGAGCTGGCACCTCATTCCCCATCTCCTGCCCAGCCCTGTGCTCCATTCCCTGCTCCTGCCGTGCCTCTCCCTGGAAGCTGCTCCTTGGCCAAGCACAAGAGGCTCTCTGCAGAGCATCAGCCACGTGCCATTATCAGCTGGCATCTCCAGCCTTATCTGGTGTCTTTGGGAAGCTCCTCAGCTCAGAGCAGCCTCCACCTTTTTAATTTCTAAAAGGCTGATGCTAAGTAATTGTTTAATATCTCCCCAGCATTTGCTCCCCTTTATCTCGGGATCCCTGCTGCAATTCATTGAAGGAGCTGTCTTTTCTCTTTCTCTATTCCACCGTGGATGTATTAGAAAAAGCTTTCATTGTAGGCAGAGATACTTGCTGCTAATTGATGCTTATTATTCCTTTTAAGCCTGTAATTGCTTTCTCTTGTCTAAATTTTCTCCTTTCTCCTCCCCACCCCCCCGACTCTTCCTCAAATTGCTTTGGTTTTCTCTTCTAATCAGCTCAAATCCTGGTGTTCCAAAGATTATCTGAAGGGGTGCCAAAGGTTTTCTGTTGCTTTGACATGCTGGCTTTTCACATCTGTGGAGTTTACCTCAGCGCCTTGAATATTTACAGGCAAATTGGGTGGCCTGCAACTGGTAATCTCTCAACTGCCTTAATGAGGGCAGATTTGAGGTGTCAGCTTCCATGCAGACTTTTGATTAAAAGGCTACAAAGGGTCCTCAGAATTATCTCTTACACAACACAGGATTTCTGAGTCAATTCTCTCAGCGGATAATGAAACAAATGGAACAAGTGGAAGGAAATGCAATTCGGTTTGGAACTCAGAGAGAACCTGTTTTTTTCTGATAAGCTCTGTTATTTTTTTTCCCAGACTTTTAGTGGACTGACCCAAAGGAGTTTCCAGCCCATCACTCCCTGGAAGACCAGACTGCCCCTCACTGCAGCCTTCCCAGCCATACTTATCCTGATTTACTTCTTTAAAGTTTTCCAAAGCCTGTGGAGGTCTCTAATTCTGCTCCTTATCTTCATTTTCATGCTGTATCCACCTGATCCTCAGGGCTGAGCTCAGCAGCTGCTTTGAGCCACACAAGTCCTTCCCAGGCTGTTCCATTCCAGCAGCCAGCCTGGCAGGACACAGAGCTGAGCTTTCCCTGCAGAGTGTCTGCTCTTCATCCAGGATTATCTCCAGGAACTGAAAGGAGGGGAGGGGATGCAGAAGGAACAGTGAGGATGATGGGCACAGGAAATCTTCCCACTGGGTGGACAGGAGTGTGTGATGGATGAGTAATGTGATGGTTGACTCTCAGAATTAAAAGGTAAATATCATGTATATATTGTTAAGAGAAGTTTAATAGATTTATAGTTATATTTTACCGCCTTGTGGTGCTATCAGGGCGTGCCCTGGGTTTGGGACATTTGGGAGGATTTTGTTACTATGGCAACACCTGAGTCAAATCAAGATTTAATAAAGTGATCTCCACCCCTGGATAGTGCAGAAGGAGTCAATGGACAGAACTTTGGGAGGGGCTGGAGGGTTAAAAGGTGAAACCTCCATGGTGGGGAAAATCCTCTGCTCCCAGCACCGTAATATTTTCTCTATTCAGTCTTGTGCAGTATTTTTTATAAGGTTTTAATAAACCCTTTAAATTCTTGGAAGGGAGCATCATTTCTCACAATTGAGCCCCAAACATCCCTCACTGGGAGGTGGGGACATGGCTGAGCTCAGACCCATCCAGCTGCACTAGGTTTGCTCCCAGAATGGCTTCAGTGAATGCTTTAAATCCTTTAAATCCTCACCCACCATCCATCCACGCTGCAGTCTGAGGGCCCACCCAGATCTCCATAGGGGGAAAACCCAGAGCCTCCTGAAGTGCCTGGTGAGCAGCTGAGCCTGAGCCAGGAGCAGACACCACATAAATATCCCCTGCATCCCAAAGCACCACGCTGGAACACGGAGCAACAAGAACAATTACTATCACGCACAGCAACATTTACTGTTGGGAGTTTGCTGCATTTCATTTTAAACAAGTTGCTTTTACAGCTCTAGTGACCTGAGGAGCCAGAAATATGAACATTAACAAAGGAAACAAATAAATAACGTATTCCAATTACAGCTTTAATAAGATGCAATGTGCTAGAAGTCCATGTGGATGCAACAGTAATTTCTAATTAAAAACATGCAATTAATTATTAACCTAAAAAAAGTTCTAGTATTATTCCAGCATGCTCAAATCAGAGTGTGCTCTCTGAGTGAATTCAGGATTATGATTGTTAATGCTGGGGGTGTTCTCCTGTTGGCTTGTTTCTCATCTTATCAAGGGAAAAGGTAACTTTCTGCCAGCAGAACTGCACAGCTGATTGGGGGCCATTAGGAGCTGCTCAGCTCCATCCCCCTCACCCTGCTTTAAAGCACAACACCTCTGTTTCCTTCTTTAATCCCACTCAGGCTTCTCCCCCATGGAGAACTGGGTGGGCTGTGTTGCCCTGGTTGTTGAAGATTGCAATGCAAGATGTTTTCCATTGCCATCTGTATGGCAGATTATCTTTTGTCAAGTGGGCAGTTTGCCTTATCTCTCTCTCTGAGTGACCACAATCACTCCTCCCTGGGAGGGGACATCTGCTGATAACAGCTATTGAATGTCCCTGCATGGCTGATAAGAACTATAACATCCCATTGGGAGATGCTCCGCCCAGAGGGAGGAGCCAAGCATTCCTACATGGATATAATCTGGAGGTTCTGGAACACCAGCACGGCTTCTCCACTGGATTCCCCAGAGGAACAGCAGCTGCCTCTTCTCCCACTGGATCTTCAGAGGAAGAATCCATCCTTCTCTACAGGATCCCTGCTCCAACAGAACCACCCCTGACACTGCAGGAGGGCTGAGCCACAATTCCAATGGGACTGCCACCAACACCCTGACCCACAGGGTGTCAGGTTGGGTTCTGACTCTGTCAGTGTTGTTCTGGTGTACTGCATTGTTTATTTTATCCTCTTTTTTTTCTTCCCCATTAAAGAACTGTTATTTCCTGCTCCCATTTTTTTGCCGGAGGGCCCCTTAATTTAAAATTTATAGCAATTGGGAGGGGTGGCGAGGGTTTACATTCTCCATTTCAGGAGAGGCTCCTGCCTTCCTTAGCAGACTCCTGTCTTTCCAAACCAAGACACCTGGCCCTCAGACTGCAGCATGGATGGATGGTGGGTGAGGATTTAAAGGATTTAAAACACTCCCTGAAGCCATTCTGGGAGCAAACCTGGTGCAGCTGCATGTGTCTGAGCTCAGCCATGTCCCTACCTCCCAGTGAGGGATGTCTGGGGCTCACTTGTGAGAAATGCTACTCACTTCCAAGAATTTAAAGGGTTTATTAAAACCTTATCTAAAATACAATAGAAGACTGAATAGAGAAAATATTATGGTGCTGGGAGCAGAGGATTTCTTCCCCACCATGGAGGTTTCACCTTTTTGGGAGCTGCTCCCCAGATCCAAATGCTGCTGCTGGCGGGAGCCCCTGAAGCATCCATGGAGCATTTCAGAACACAAGGTGCTGCTCGAGCCCTTCCATGCAGCAAAGTGTGAAACTAGAGATATTATCCCACCTGAAACTCCCCAAGACTGGGAGTCCACAAGAAGAGAGACTGCACAGGGCACCAGGGATCTGCTGTGCATCTCTAAGAGGTTCTTTTCTTCAGGAATCAGTAAGGAAATTTGTGGGCATTCACCACTGGGCCCATGCCAAGTGAGAAATTGCCTTTCCATGGAACAGAACAATGCCAACAAATTCAAACCAACCCCAATCCCATAAGATACAAACAGTTCAGATAAGGAAGATGATTTGGCATGTAACTGGCAAATAAATCAGTGATTGAGGCACTTCCATGGAGCCCGAAAGTAATTAGGATGTTTGCCCTTGAAGCATGAAGCTGATAGCAGAGTGGATTCCTCTAGCTGATAATAAATGTGTGGAAAAAACTTTACAAACCAGTGGCTCTGGGCTGCTGGAATAGAGGCACCCTCAGGAGAGGCCTGAGGCACTGAAAGTTTGGAGTCAGACATCAAATAGCCTCAGATTTTAGAGCACAGGAGCAAATTCAGCCCTGGTAGAAGTGAACAGTTTCAAACTACCAGGCAGCACAGCCTGATGGATCAAAGATTGGACTGAGGCTTAGGAAACCAAAGCTGAATTTCCAGCTCTCCCAAGTAATCTGGCTTCTCTGCGTGTGCCTTTGCTCCAAGCTCAGTGGAACAATGGAGTCCCTCCCTGAGCACAGAGCAGAGCACCTGGCAGCCTGGTCCTGCCACAGCACACAGATATCAACAGAGGAGCTGCACTTCTGGATTTAGTTCCCTGGTTTGGATGGAGATGAAAACGAGCTGAGCTGTGGATCCAGCTAACAATGGCCAAAAAGCTGCCTGGCTGGAACACAGAGTGATGACAAGCCTCAGAATGCCTGCAGAGATCTCCTGCCAGCTGAATGGCTTTTCTGCCAGACAAAGGACAGCTTTAGGGGGGGAAAGGGGAGCCTGAACAGGAAGAGGGGATGTAAAAAAGCTGGAGGAGCAGCTGGGGGGCTCTGGCCTCCCCTGTGGAACCTGCTAAAGGCAAGCACACAGCCACTCAACAGCCAAACCTGCTGGAACCCTGGCTGCTCAGAATTTTAGATTTTTTGTGCTGACAGGCACTGTCCCCCAAGAGAACACTGCATTTGACCTGGGGCTGTGGAGGAAGCTTCCAAAATTGAATGATAGAAATGAGATTATAAGTGTGTAGCTTGAATAAAAGTGTGTAATTCACATGGTAGAAAACTTAAATATAATAATATATCTATAAAATATATATTTATAAATATATATTTTAATATACATAAAATATATTTTATATATATGATATAAAATATATTTTTATATATAACATAGTTATATATTATATATAGTTATATATAATTTATATATTATTATATTTATATTATTATATATAAATATATATAATAATATATAAAATATATCATTAAATATATTTAATTATATGTAATTAAATATATAATTATATATAATATATAAAATATATTTTAAATATATATTATATATAATATACATTATATAATCATATATATTTTAAAATATAATAATATACATAAAACAAGATAAAAGTTTTTGCTTTGGGATGGAAACTTTTTATGGGTTTGGGATGAAAACTTCCTATAGTTTTGGGATAGAAAGTTGGTTTTGGATTTAGGAAGGTGAGTTAGAGTCCTGACACCGTCAATGGCTTTGGTACACCTGCCCACTTGGGAACTTCCCTGAGTCCCCCTGTGCAGGACACAAGAGATTCTTTCCACACTCAATGGAAACAGACACACTTCCAGAGCTAAAGTTACACAAGCCACATTTTTAGTATTTAAAAATGTGCAGAAACTTTCCACAACACAACACAATAACCAGCAGAGCAGCACAAAACTTTGCAGCCTCTCTAAAGCATCCTCCCAGTGCTTTCCATTATGACCCATTTTCTGCCCTTTTTTTTTTTTTATTTCCTCCCCCTTCTCTTATTTCAAGCCAAAGCATTTTGACACCCTGCCCTTTGTGAACATCGTGTGTCAGAGGATCTACAGGGATAGCAAATCTTGTTTGCTTCTGTCTAATCTGTGCAGGCAGCTGGGCCACTTCCATCTATAATTGGGTGCCTCTGGGGCAGTGTCACTGTCACAGCTGCAGTGCTGGGCACCCCCAAACTGCAGCAAAGCCAGCCCAAAAAAATGACAGGCTAAGGCAGAGGAGCTGAGCTGGACCTCACTGTTCTTGCACCTAAAAATTGGAAAAGTGTTGCCCTGATTTTTTAAGTTTTTATGTTTACATGTTGCAGACATCTTTTCATGAAAAACCCTTTCTTTAGGATTTTTCCTCCTGAGAAGCTGCGAGGCCTCAGGAACAAAATGTAAACATTGATTATCTGCTGCTGTGGAATGCAACAGGTGCATCTGTGATTGGCCCATGTTAGTTTGTTTGTAATTAATGGCAAATCACAGTCAGCTGGCTTGGACTCTCGGTCCAAGACACAAACCTTTGTTATCATTCTTTGCTATTCTATTCTTGGCTAGCTTTCTAATAAAACCTTTTCTTCTATTCTTTTAGTGTAGTTCTAATGTAATATATATCATAAAATAATAAATCAAGCCTTCTGAAACATGGAGCCAGATCCTCATCTCTTCCCTCATCCAAGAACCCCTGTGAACACGGTCACATTTACATTCTTGTAAGGAACTTTCTCACACGCTTTCTGTAAATAACTCATTGTTTTGTATTCTTTTATGGAGGAGGAGAAATTTGATGGACTGTTGGTTTGTCCAGTGTCATTGGAGAGGTGGCACTGTCACCCTCCAATCCACTGTCACTTTTGGAAATCTATAAATGTTGGGGTCCTTCTTCACCTTGAGAGCAGCGGTGTGTGCGCTCGTGCTGTTTTGTGACAGAAAAGATCAACCTGCAGTTGAATTTAGGAGCAGGAGAGTGAAAACAAGTCACTTTTTTTTTTTTTTTTTTTTTTTTGGAAGGCAGTGAGTAAAACTCAGCCTGTGTCACAAAGCCAGGCTTGCTCCAGGAGACAGCTGGTGACAGTGTCTGCACCACAGTAATCTGTGTTTACAGCAGGGCCACCTTTGGCTTGGAAATGGCACTTAAATAGCAACTGGTTTGTTCTCCTTGTTTGCTTTAAACCTGTGTGTAATCACCTCCACGGCTGCTGCCTGCCATTCTCAGCTGGTAAATGAGACAAATCCAGATGTCTCAGCTTGTAAAAAAAGGGAGCACATAAAGCAAACCACGCGCCAGCTTCAGTAAATACCTCCCTTAGATGTTTCAGATTTACTCATTTTTTGGGTTTTATGTTTTTCTTCTTCTTCAAAAAACAAACAAAGTTCCTCCTCCCTATTTTCTCAAAAACATGAGGGGAAAGAAGGCAGCTTTGTTTAACACAAAACAAACAGGCATTTGCATTTGGCAGCTCCCTTTGTGGGATCTCAGAGGGAAGGGGGGGATTTGTCAGGTAGGCAGGAGCTCCAAGCAGCACTAACGTGTTCTGACACCCTGGCTCCTGTTTCCCATGCAGCAGCCTTGTTGTACACTGATTTTTGAGTGCAGCAGGCCCTGCCTGCAAGAAAAGGACAGAAGGATCCAGGGCTGCACGGCTTTTCAGGGAAACCTGTGGGGAGGCAGCTCAGCACAACCAGGATATTTGGGATGGTTGTCCTTGGCCCAGGAACCCAGCCCATGTGGGAGAGGTGCTCCAAGGAGAAAAGAATGGGGAAAAAGGCAGAAAGAGCAGATTTCACATTGCTTTACCCCCACAATCTGCTTGTTCCCCTTGGATTTGTTCCTAATTTGACACATTTGGAGGAAGAAGAAAGTGACCAAACCCAGAGGCATCAGATTGAGCGGAGCTCCTAAGTCCAGGATAATTCTTTATAATAACCCATCTCATCTCACACACCAGAGTTCCTCATTGCAAGTGCTACAAGTTCTGACGCCCTGGCTCCTGTTTCCCATGCAGCAGCCTTGTTGTACACTGATTTTTGAGTGCAGCAGGCCCTGCCTGCATGAAAGGGACAGAAGGATCCAGGGTTTTTCAGGGAAACCTGGGCTCCTGTGGGGAGGCAGCTCAGCACAGCCAGGATATTTGGAATTGTCCTCCTCAACCCAGGAACACTGCCCACATTGGGGTGCAAACCAGGAGAGGTGCTCCAAGGAGAAAAGGATGGGAAGAAAGGCAGATTCCATATTGCTTTAGCCCCCAGAATCTGCTTGTTCCCCTTGGATTTGTTCCTAATTTGACACATTTGGAGGAAGAAGAAAGTGACCAAACCCAGAGGCATCAGAGTGAGAGGAGCTCCTAAGTCCAGGATAATTCTTTATAATAACCCATCTCACACACCAGAGTTCCTCATTGCAAGTGCTACAAGTTCTGACGCCCTGGCTCCTGTTTCCTATGCAGCAGCCTTGTTGTACACTGATTTTTGAATGCCTCCCTTTAGGGCTGCAGGTTTTTTTAGGCAAACTTGGGCTCCTGTGGGGAGGCAGCTCAGCACAACCAGGATATTTGGGATCATCCTTGTCAGCCCAGGAACACTGCCCACATTGGGGTGCAAACCAGGAGAGGTGCTCCAAGGAGAAAAGGATGGGAAGAAATGCAGAAAGAGCAGATTTCACATTGCTTTAGCCCCCAGAGTCTGCTGGTTCTCCTTGGATTTGTTCCTAATTTGACACCTTTGGAGGAAGAAGAAAGTGACCACAGCCCAAAGGCATTAGAGTGAGAGAACTCCTAAATCCAGAATAACTTCTTTATAATAACCCATCTCATCTCACACACCGGAGTTCCTCATTGCAAGTGCTACAAATACATGAAATAAAAACCTTTCCTTCATACCTGCAGGCTTCCCCCTGCCAACAATCCCTCTTTTTTCTGAGCACAGTGTTCTTAAGTCACTTTAAACCCTTGTTATTTGTTATGCACCATTATAATCCTCTCCTATCTCTGCATTATTGGCGGGGATTTGGAGTCTGAACACGCAGCACAGGCTTTGATGCCTTGCTGAGACATCTTGTTACTCACTGTGTAAAGAGAGAGGAGCAGCCCTGGCTGTGAGGAGAGGCAGGACAGGGCATGGGAGAGGCTGGGATCACACCTGGGTCACCAAGCAGCTCCAGGGAGATGGAGCCAGCTTGGAACTTAAAAAAAAAAATTTAAAATCCTGTTTATTTATATCTAAAGATGATAAATATTTTCTGAGGAAAGAGGGAAAAATCTCAGGAAGAAAGCTGTTATTCTTTACCAAAAAAAACCCAAATAAAATAACAACAGCTTGGCTAAACCCAAGAAAAATGTGGCAATAAAAAGAAAAAGAAGGGCAGCTTGTGAAATCCTAAAAATGCAGAGGCAGATGTGAAAGGACAGAAATTCTTCAACAAGGATATTTTTACAGAAATCTGTGAGGCTCCTAGACACGAGAGCCAGTTCCATTTCAGTCCAAAAACCACTAAAGGGCAAAAACCCCACTGAAGGGCCAAAGAGGGCGAATTTCTCAATGCACCACTGAGGAATGCAGGGAAAGAGAAGGAAAGGAGGGGTCTGGTCTGTGCTCAGCAGGCCACGGCCCTGATAATTTGAAATACGTGGGATGGCCACTAAACAAAAAAACCCAAAAAAAAAAAAAAAACCAAAAAAAAACCTCCAAACCAACAACCCCCACCCAAAACAAAGAAACAAAAAATCTGGGTTAAATCGGGGCAAGATCCTTCTTTGGCCATTGAATTACAGGTTCTGATTGCAGAGATGGTCAGAGAGTGATCAGAGGAGTGTGGGAGAAAGGGCTGCAGGTTCCCTGTCCCCTGTCACTGCCTGGGTCTTCAGGGGGGGTCTGAACTGTCAGAATGAAGCAGCAAAGGCTCAGTCAGCTCCCCTGAGCCAGCAGCTGCACCAGGACTTAGAAACACTCAGCTTTCTGACCCTGGTGGTGGATGGGCAGCACCCATCCCATCCCATCCCATCCCATCCCATCCCATCCCATCCCATCCCATCCCATCCCATCCCATCCCATCCCATCCCATCCCATCCCATCCCATCCCATAGAAATCCACCACAAAACCACAATCACACCCATCCAGTGGTTTGGAGCTCATCTTCAAGCTAAAACATCTTCAGTTTTACCCTGAAGATGGGCTCCAAACTACCAAGCTCAGGGCAAGGTGCAGATGCCAACAAGGAATTCGCGCCCTGAGCAAATGCAAAAAGCATCCCTGTGGGTTCCTGTCCATCCTGGTTTGATTTGGAAACTCATCAAAGCCATTAAGGGACAAAGAGCAGCCCTGAGCCCACCTGTGCAAGCAGATAGCACCTGCCAGAGTCAGGAAAACAACGTGTTGCTTCATTTAATTGCCTGCTTTTATTCTTTTAATGGAAGCAAATTGTCAGCACACAGGGGGCAGTTCCCTCTGCAAACAGCTGAGCCCTGAGAACTCCTGTGCACACTGAGACTCACATCCTGACAAAGATGCTGGAGAAGAAGTTTCCCCAAGAAGCTGGGTTTGATTTTGCATGCACGAGCTGTGCTCAGATTGCCTCCATGCTTTGTTAGGAAGGAGGAATTTGACCAACATGGCACTGATCTCTCCTCGTTATCCCAACGCTGTGATATGAACGGATCTGACTTTGTAATCTCAGCACTGTTAATACTGATTAAAAGCAAATTATTGCATATTTGTATCAAGCCTGGCAGCAGAGTCTCCCCTGTCCTTCAGCATTAGCAAGTGGAGCTGAGAAGCAGCTGAAGCCCAGGAGAGCAGATGATGTCCCTGCAGAAGGGGAAGGGAAGGGAAGCAGCCCCTGAGAAGGGAGGTGGCAGCAGCTCCTGCAGCCCGTGGTGCTCCAGGGTGGCAGTGCCAGCACTTGAGCAGAGCTCTTCTGTGCCTGTTGCTCACTTCTGTCTGGATGGTCTACCCTTTTGGATGCAGGATCCAGCACTCACAAACAAACAAACAAACAAACAAACCTGAAAAAAAAAAAAAAAAAAAAAAAAAAACCCCAAAACTCCACTTTTTTCCAGCAGGCAGCACTCAGAGCCAGTCACAGCCTGAGGAGCCATAAGAAAGTGGATTTTAAAGCAGGGGAAAGGACAAGGAAATGGAGTAGAAATGAAGAGGTCTGAGGAGGGGCACCACTATTAACTCCCCTTGCTCCTGTGCAGACAGAGCAGCCTTTGCCATCTGATCCTTGGGCACCTGGCTGGGCTCAGCTGACAAATGATTCTCTCTGATTCTTGGAAGGGAAGAGAAATAACAACACCCCCTCCATCCCCTGTGGGTCGTGCCACCCCATCCAACTTGGAGAAATCGTTTATCATCGATCTGATGGCTTAAGTGCATCTGCATAATCAGCGGCACACGCCCAGAGAGGCTCTGTGCGTTTCACAAATCCTTAGCAGTGCATTTTTTAATAGAAAACATCAATCCCGAGTAGCCTGAAGGAATGAACCCTCTTTAATCATCCACCACTGCTGAGGACTAATTTCAGACAAAGGCTCAATGCTCCCAGTCACCTAGAGCATGGAATAACTCAGATGGTTCCTAAATTCACAGGGAAAGGTTCAGGCGCCTTTTCAAAGCTGGATTGCAGATCCTGTGTTAATTACTACAGGAAATTACATCTCCAGTAATACTCAGCAAGGCTTTACAATAAATGCTGTCTGATCTATTCCTGCTCAGCCTTGAACTCTTTGTGGAATATTTGTAAATGTAATGGGTGCTTCATTTCCACTGCTGCTCCTGAATAATTCATGCAGTGGAAGATCCTTGCATGGTTCCTTGAATTGAGAGACTTGGGGTATTTTGTTCTCTATAGTTAATGGATTAAAACAGGTATTTTTCAGCTATGAAACCAGGTAATTTATCACCACAAACGTGAGTGTGGTTCATACATCATTGGCTCAACTGAGAAACACATCTGTGAGTCTGGATATCAGAACAGAACAACCAACAATTTTAAATCATCCAATGTTGTCCGAAAAGCCAACAGAGTTGCAAAATAAAATGCTGAGAAACTGCCTCGCATCAGTCAAAATATTTTATTTCCTTTTTTTTTCCAGGCCTTCAATTCAACCATTTTGCTCCCCCACAAAACAGCACATTTTGAAACATCACTTTGAAAAGAGGAAAAGAAATAAATCAAAACTCCTTTTCATTCAGAAAATGTCATAACTGGGAGCTCCAGCATTTTCAAGATATTCCTTCCCAGCTCCCTTCCAAGCAGAATTGTCAAAATTGGTAAGATTTCTTCAGCAATTTGTGTTTCATCAAAATGACATTTTTCCAGACAAAACTGTTGTGACAAAAAAAAAAAAAAAAAAAAAGAAAAAAAAGAAAAGTCAAACCCAAAACTCAACAAAATCGAACATCTCTGATCCAATTGTCTTTGACAAAAAGAGAATGTCTCAAAGATGCAAAACCTCTCCCTGGGTGAGTCCCAGAATATCGTTCTGACACATCCAGGTTGAACATGCAAGTTCCTCTTAGGTAACAACAAAAGAAAAATGAATCAACCTGAACCTCAGTGTGGGAATCTGCAAAATCAGAGGGTTTTGGGAAAGCTGCAAGATGCAGGCTTTAGAGGCAGCAGAACTGTGATTAGAGCTAAGAAACAGCCATGAGATTGGTCAGCAAAAAAATTATTTAAACTGTAGAAAAGCAAGGACAAATAGAACAATGATCTGTGCATTAATGCTTGTCTAGAATAACTCTCTAAGCTGCAGAAAGTTTATCTAGGGAGATATTAGGAAGGTTAAAGCTTAATAATGGAGCTCTGTGCATTGTGTTTTAAGGTTTACAAGCAGGTATTGTATTCAAAATAAGCAAGCATTGTTTAACCAAAGGTACGTGTGCTTATAGTGGTTGGATGGAACTACTGTTATTGTGCTTTTACTTTGTGTGATTAGTCAAAAAGCTTATAAAATAAGTTGTAACATTAAGTTCCTAGTCTAGTGCCTAGAATGTGAGCTGCTGGCATCTTCCCATTGTCATAATCATGTAATAAAACTGATGCTGAAAAATAAAACAGCTCAAAGCACGTTCCACAGCAGCCCCATCTCATTTGTAGTTTGCAAATAGCCCCCAACCAGCATCACTCAGGGGCCAGAGGTACCTTCAGATTTGTTCAGAGACAAGTGGAAACTTCCTGAACTGCAATTCTCACAGCATTTTAAAAGAGGAAATCCCACGTTCCAGCCTTAAAATGTGAGGACAAGGACACGGTTGCTTTGTCAGCCTCCATGTCTGGGGGTGAGCACTGACCTCTGGGCCCTGCAGCAGGGCAGGATTTGGTGTTGGAGCTCCTGCCACGGGTTTTGGTGCAGTTTTCACTTCAATCTGTGTCCTCCTGTCTGCCCCCAGCCCTCAGCTCCCACCTGATGCCTTCAGCTGCAGGTGAGATGTGCCCAGCCAGCAGCCCACAGCTGCCTTGCCTCTGCCAAAGTCACTCCATCACAGGGAAATCCCAGCTGTCACACAGTGCTGCAGCTCCCAAAAGCTGTTTACAAAGCTCTGCTGTGGGGCACCACCTCCATTTTCTCACTGTCAGCAACAAATCTGCTCCGTTCACCTGTCAAAGCGACTCCTGCAGCCCCTGTGCCAGGAGAAAATGCCCAGCAACGAGCTCGGGGAGAACAAAATCATTTTGGCTTTGGCTCAGTCATCATCAGCAGCTGTAATAAGATTCCCAGGGCCTCGTGCTGCTCATGTCAGACTCATCCACAACCCCTTTCCTGAGGAAGGATTGCACAGCTGGAGCTCCAGGCACAGACAAGGTGGGGAGTCCATCATCCCATTGCTTTTCCAGGCAGAGAAGGTGGAATTGTGTGACGGTGGTCACGGAGGTCTTGTGTTGAGGGAAGAGATGAGGATCTGACTCCATGTTTCAGAAGGCTGATTTATTATTTTATTATATATATTACATTAAAACTACACTAAAAGAATAGAAGAAAAGGTTTCATCAGAAGGCTGGCTAAGAATGGAATGCAAAGAATGACAACAAAAGCTTCTGTCTCAGACAGAGAGTCCAAGCCAGCTGACTGTGATTGGCCATTAATTAGAAACAACCAACATGAGACCAATCACAGATCCCCCTGTTGCATTCCACAGCAGCAGATAACCATTGTTTATATTTTGTTCCTGAGGCCTCTCAGCTTCTCAGAAGGAAAAATCCTAAAGAAACGATTTTTCATAAAAGATGTCGGTGACACCTAAGCAAAAACCCTCCCTGGAAGGATGCAGCACATCCTCAGGAAAAGGAAAATTTCCCTGCAAATCACCCAAGGAAAATTTCCCTGCAAATCACAAAAGCCAGAGGAAGAGTCACCAAATTTTGCCAGTGATTATTAAGATAATGCCTGCCCATCAGAAGGAAGGAACTTGCTGAGATGGATAGCTCGACAAAGTGGAGCGTTCTGCTCCAATTTAATTAAAAAGGTATTTGGGAAAATGACAAATGCACCGCGGAGCTCAGCTCTGTCTGGGATGGACCTGGAGGTTTAAAAAGCAATTAAAGCAAGACAAGAATCACCATTAGCCTTGGGGAAAGAACACCCACAAGGCATTTTTAGCTCAAGGCAAGGAAAACAGAGGGGAAATGCTCCCTCCAGCCCAGAGCAGCCCCTCTGAGCCCTCCAGAGCACAGGAACAAGGTTTGGCTCTGTCTGAACAAGCTCAGGGTGAGACAGGACCATGATTTATTTATTCACAGAGTTTTCAAATTCTGGGGCCTCAAATGACTGAATGCAGAGAACAGGTTGCAAAAATCAAATAAGCAAGAAGCCTCATTGGATGGCTCCAATTCCTGATTTTTCTACCTGAAGTTGTGTTCTGCCCTGGCCCTGTTGGTAGTTCTGGCTGAACATCCACATCTGCTTCCATAACCAAAAAGAAATTGAAAATCTCTGAAAAGGAATGCCAAGAATTTGCTTTGGAAGCATGTGGTTGGTTCCTCATTGCTGATAATTATCCAAAAAAAAAAGCAAAGATCTAAATAAAAATATGGGAAATGTGTTGTTTCCTTATTGCGAGATAAAGTAAAAATTATAAATGTCTCACTCAAATCAAAATGAAAGCATTTGTTTTGACACATTCCAGTTTAAAATGATGCTGGAAGAGACATGTTTCCATTCAATGTTTTGATTTTGAGAAAAAACGTTTCCAAAAAAAAAGAAAATTGAAAAAAATAAAAAAGTTTTGCCGCAGTTTTTTCTGCCAGCTCCCCGAGGGATCAGTCAAAGCTTGCTGAAGCTCAGAGTCATTAGCAAGCTGTCACAGAGCTGAGACCCTCAAATGCATTTGACACATCAGATCACAGTTCCATCAGACCTGGAGAGCGTGCCAGTGCTGGATTTCACATCTCACTCCTGCATCTGACTCTTTTAGGATTCACTTTCCTCTCTGATAGAGCAAGAGGAAAGAAATCAGCCTTGGGAATGAGCCCCCCCTTGTCAAAGCCCCAGAAAGGAGCTCATGGGTGACCTGCTGGCATTGCCACTGCCCAAAAGGACAAAAGAGCCACAGGCAAACATCCACTCCTTCCAAGGCAGGGGACAGCAGCAGCACCAGGGCTTCAGGAAAGTCTCAAGCTTGAAAAAAAGTCTGAATCTTTCTCAAGGGAAATACAGGTTGGATATGAGGAAGAAGTTTGCACAGAAAGAGTGATAAAGTTCAGGAATGGCTGCCCAGGGAGGTGGTGGAGTCCCCATCCCTGGGTGTGTTTAACAAAGCCTGGATGTGGCACTGGGTGCTGTAGTAAAGCACGGCATCCCCAAAGAAGGGGAGAAAGGATGCATCTGACTCCATGGATATCAGAAGGCTAATTAATTATTATATTATATTATATTATATTATATTATATTATATTATATATTGTTATATATTATAAATATATATTATGAAATATATTATATTATATATACTATAATATTATATAATATATACCATAATATATACAATAATATATTATAGTATATATAATATATAAAATACAATATAAATATATATTAATAATATAATATAATATAATATGATATAATATAATATAATATAATATAATTAATATACATTTACACTACATCTAAATTGAATCTGCCATTCAGAATCTCATGACTGTCAGCCAACAGCCCCCCACACACACCTGGATTCAATTGGTCAGTGAATCAAAACACTCACAGAACCCAATTACCAATTCCCTCCAGGTAAACAATCTTCCACGATGCATTCCACTTGTGAACAACATGGGAGCAGCAAATGAGATGAGAATTGTTGTTTGTTTTTCTCTGAGGTTCAGAGAATGTGAATCCCAGAAATACTCTTGTGAAAAGAGTATTAAATACTCTGTGAAGAGAAATGCAGCTACAGGGTGCCAGGGTTTAGCTGAGGTGCTGGGGCTGGGTTGGACTGGATGATCTTGAAGGTCTCTTCCAACCCAGAGATTCTGTGAAAAGAGCAGTAGAAAACAAATCCTGCTGTAACTCTGAGAAGGAGAGTCCTTGTTGAAGTGAAGGGAGCGACCCACCTTTGTTGGTTCAGCATCTGACTCCGATTTATTGATCAACCAGGCACTTTTTATAACAGTGTTAATTCACTTCATGCATATTGCAAAACCTGAGCTCCCGATAGGCTGTAGAGAAAACTTCAGCTCCTCCTTTTGTTTACAATACCTGAGGTTTGTTTATTGAAACCAAGATCAGTGTTCTCACCATGATATGAGAAGTTCTCAAAACCTTTATATCTGTTCTCAGAACGGCCATCTGTTCCTAGAGCAGCCAAGGACAGAATATTGCCTGTTTTTGAGGAAACGGTCTGAGAATCTTGTTGTTTATGTAAAAGGTGGCTGAGAACCTTAATTATTTACAGAATCAAGCCTGGGAAAGGCTGCTTTTTCCCTTAGCTGAATACCTTCATGGCCTCTTTCTTTAAGCCATGCTTGAACCAGGCTCTCCACAAGTCCTGAGGAGACATGGGGTGGGCACACACCTAAAGAGGCTCTGCCACAGCCTGCAGATCCCCTGGAAAAGCTGCAAAGTGCAAAACGCGCTGGCCTTGGCAGAGCAGGAGGCTGGAGCTGCCCCATCTGGCAGCCGAGCCGGCCTTTCCTGCAGAGCTGAGCTGCTCCGGCTGCTCAGACCACAGAGCCCTTCTCTCTCAGAGCATGGAGATAATGACTTGCTGGGAAAGGGATTGTTGCTGCTCCGCTGAGCACAGCCAGGCCTCCACAGCACGGCCCCACACTCGCGTTCCTTGTTGCATTGGAACAAACATATGTTCGGGCATCGCCGGCTCGAGTCCCTGCCCAGGTGGCCTCGCAGAGCTGTTGGTGCAGGCAGATGTCCCCACTCTGACACTGGCACTTCCAGGGCACAGCTCTTCCCCTTTTCCAGGCGGACAACCCCACTATTACAGTGACCTGAGGAGGTCTCTGGGGTGAGAGAAGGACGAAAATCTTGTTTCTTGATCAGAAGGCTGGATTTATTGATATATGATATATAATACATTATAACTATACTAAAAAGAATAATGAGAGAGGTTGCAGAGGCTGCTAAGCTAAGAATAGAATAGAAAGAATGAATAACAAAGTTCTGGGTCCAGGGAATCTCCCCTGAGCTGCTCCTGTGATTGGCCCTTAATTGGAAACATGGAAGATGAGCCAATCACAGGATCACCTGCCACATCTCACAACAGCCGATAACAATTGTTTACATTTTTCTTCTGGGGCTCTGCTTCCCAGAAGACGGACAAATGTGAAAGAAAGGATTTCTATGAAAAAATGTCTGCGACACCCCACCAGAGCTTTGTGGGGATTTCTGGCAGGCCAGTGGCACAACCCCTGATTTTTTAACATTTTCTAAGCCTTCTGATGTTTACATTCTTATAACAAACCTTCTCACACGCTTTATGTAAATAACTCATTGATTGCATTCTTTTATAAAGAGAAATTTGATGGACTGCTGGTTTGTCCAGTGTCGTTGGAGAGGTGGCACTGTCATTTTTTATGAACTGTCATTTTTCTGCATTGTGAAATTCAACACTCCTTGAGAATCACTATCTCCATTCTTCACGATTGAGATAAGAAGACTCAGAGTTAACTGAAAAGCAAGAACTGTGTTTTCAAAAGAGTTCCCCCTATCTTCCACTGAAATTTTCGATTTTAAAAGATTTCACACATATCAAAGGTGGGAACAGCTCTAATAACTTCTCCCCTACTCTGTTTTTTAAGTAGATAAATCTTCAGGCCAGTGACTCTTATAGTCTCTGCATGGACTTTAACTCAACAGAATCCCAAATCCACTGTCACTTTTGGAAATCTATAAATGTGAGAGTCAAAAAAATAAAGGTCCATTTTTTACCTTGAAAAAAACAGCAAGTTTGCATTGTGTTGTTTCATGTTCTGTAGTAACACAACTCCTGTGGAATATTTCCATGCTCAGGAATGCTGAATTGTTGAATTCAGTGAAATCTTCAGTGAAAACTGAATGAACAGTTGAATCCCAGGTGGAATCTTGTATTGTCACCACTGTGCTCCTCCCAGAAAAGAGATCAGGTTCTCCTTGGACAGGAGGGACGCAGTGTCCTGTACCTGGAACATCCCTGCCCTCAGGGAACTGCAGAAATCTTGGGGTTTGGGGTGTGGATTTCTGCATCTCCTTGGGAATGTCCCACCTTCTTGAATCCCACACTCAACTGAGATGTTACATTGATAAATGAAATTATCTCACCCCAGACCTGGCTAAAGCCCCAAACATAACACCTCAGCTGAGATGTTATATGGATAAATTAAATTATCTCACCCCAAATCTGGCTGAAGCTCTCTTTTTCCATGCAAGGACATTGACTGCTTCCTTTTCCCCTGCAGAAATTTGTTCTCTGAGGAAGGAGAAGATGGAGCAATGAGGAATTGACATTCACCAGCAATGCTACACCATCCCCTTGGATCACCCAGGCCCTCGGGATGATCATCAGCTCTCAGGGTGTTTCAGTCAGGTTTGCAAGATGCTCTATATCACTCAGGAGAGACTTTTCTAATCAACTGACACAGTTTAAAGCATTTTGGATGGGGAGGCACGTACGTAAGAACGTGAGCCTGAGCACAGATGTGTAAAATTGTAGGTGATCAAAGGTTCTGCATCCAAGGCAGGATTAAAAGACGTTTAATACAGCTTTTTCCAATAAGCCTGAGAGATGAAAGAACTGCCACAAGGCCTTGCTGGAGGCTTAGAAATTGCTCTGTGAAATCAGCTGCAATTGGTAATTAAATGGAAACCTTGGGGGTGTTCTGAAGACTTTTTTTTTTCATGGCCTGGCATAAGGGGACTCATCTTTAAATTACGTAGATTTTACCTTTCACGGAGGTGAAGGTAAAACACCATCCTGCTGCTCCTGCATGTCCTGCCTGAATATTCATCCAATTCTGAATATTCCTGTTTTCCCAGTGCCTGCCCTCAGCTGCAAGCCTGGGAATTCACCAGGGAATTGTGCCCCTGCCTCCTGCATATTATGTTATGTTATGTTGTATATTATATTATATTACATTACATTACATTACATTATATTATATTATATTAATTTATATATTATATTATATTATATTATTTTATATTATATTATATTATATTACATTACATTACATTATATTATATTATATTTTATATTTATTATTATCATGCAGCTGGTCCTGCATGTCCTGCCTCAAATCAGCTGAGATGCGGTTCCTCAGCCTCTGTGTGCCAGCATTAGGGCACACAATCCTGAATATTCCTGTTTTCCCAGTGCCTGCCTTCAGCTGCAAACCATGGAATTGTGCTCCTGCCTCGTGCAACACAAACCCAGCCATGCTCTGAAGGGTCCCAGCAGCTCCCAGAGCATCTTCTCCTTCTTGGAAGTGCACAAAGCTCCTCCAAACTGCTCCCAGGCTCAGCCTCTGATCTGCTCCAGACACAGCTCCAGGCAGGCAGGAGATTCTCTTGGTTGAATGGGATGTGGGGGGAAAAAATGGAAAATATAAAGACAGCAGAGTGAGAGTGGGGTTTTTAACTGATTGTGATGGACTGGAAATTCTGAGTGTGCGCTTTTGGGGGGGAAACCAGAGCAGAGCAGAAAGCTCAGCACCCAAAAAGGAGATTTTGGTTGGACTCTGAGCTCTGCTACCACTTTGCTCAGTGCAAAGTGTCTGAGCCCTTCTCATGGCCCATTTCCCTTCTCTTTGCAGTAAAAGGGGTCGGTCCTTTTTTATCTACTTGCAAGAATGGGTTGCTCATTGTTTGCTTGAAGAGTTCCTAGGGTAACAAGGGCTATAAACAAAGCAGACCTGCTCCCCTGGACTGCAGTTCAACAGCGTTTAGAATCCTGTTTGATGCAAAGTGCTTCGGTTCCTGTTGTAGCCTTTCATTTCTAGATGGCTCCACACTCTCACTCTGAGGCAAAGCACTCCTTCAGACAAAGCTGAATCTGCTGAAAGTAGCACTGGAAATTCGTTTTTTTCCAGCAGAACAACAGCAGGTGAGGACAGCTCAGCTGCAGACAGCTCACCAGCTGCTGAAAAACAAACCATGACAAAACAACGCTTGAAAAAGAATTAAAAGCAGGTTCAGTGAAAGAAATAAAAAATAAAAAGAAGGTGCTAAATCTCCCCTGAATACAATGCAGGTAGCCAGAAATAGCTGCCAGAGAGAGAGAGAGATCGACAGCTGATATAAATAGTAGTGACTCATGGTGTAATGGGGATCCAGTTCAGGGGAACAAATCCCTATCAGTGGCTCAGACAAAGCCTCCTACAGCAAACACCTCCAAGGAGCGGGCCTAAATACCTCCAGGGGTTTGGAAACACAGCTTGGAATAATACCTGTGAGGCAAAGGAAGGCCTTTGTGCCAGTGGCCTGCCCAGGAAGCATCCAGGGCTGTGCATGGCTCTGGTTCCTGGCCCAGGAGAGATGGATTTATGCAGAGCATAAGGAGACTCTCTCAGACAGATGTCAGAAAAAATCTCCATGCATCAACTGTGCTGCTGCTGCAACCTGTCTGCCAAGAGTTGCTCCTCGAGGGCCTGGGGAACCAAAAAAATGTGCTTGGATTTCCTGAGGACTCTGTGCTTTCCTAGCAGAGCCTTCCCACCCTTGGTTTGCAGCAGGAGCCTGCCCTACACCTGCTGGCAGTGGCACACAACCAGCTCACCTCTGGCACTCAGCCTCCACGGGATTTTTGCCAGTTCTGTTTGGCTCTGCAATCCCATTTAAAGTTCTCCAAACCCATTTAAAGTTCTCCAAACCCATGTAAAGTTCTCCAGCACGTCCTACAGAGCCATCAGTGCCCAAACCAACCCTTCCAGAGGACACAGCCCCTCAGACCCACAGGGCCCATGGGCAAAGCCATGAAACCAGAGTGTGTGACCGTGTTCACAGTGGTTCTTGGATGAGGGAAGAGATAAGGATCTGAATCCATGTTTCAGAAGGCTGATTTATTATTTTATTATATATATTATATTAAAACTATACTAGAAAAATAGAAGAAAAGGTTTCATCAAAAGGCTAGCTAAGAATAGAATAGAAAGGAATGATAACAAAGTTTTGTGGCTCAGACTCTCTGTCCAAGCAAGCTCACTGTGATTGGCCATTAATTAGAAACAACCACATGAGACCAATCACAGATGCACCTGTTGCATTCCACAGCAGCAGATAATCAATGTTTACATTTTGTCCCTGAGGCCTCTCAGCTTCTCAGGAGGAAAAATCCCAAGGAAAGGATTTTTCATAAAAGTTGTCTGCGACAAGAGTGGGATTTTGGAGAGGTGGAGCTGTTCCCCCTGAGCAGAACCCATTCACACCCCTGATATTCCAGGGGCAATGTGACTCTCCTTCTCCTTCCTTTTCCCCCCAGGGTCCCTGGAGCTGTCACTGGAGGAGATGCTCTCTGCATCCAGCATTTCCAGCCTCTGAAATTGCTTCCTGCCCCGTGCTGATGAGGAAGTCAATCCCAGAGGCAGAGCAAGCCTGAGAAATAAAGAAATCTGACCCAGAACAGGCAGGTCAGCAGCTGGATATTGCACAGAAATGGAAGTCTCTCCAACACAGGGATGTTGCTCTTTCAACTGCTTCTAATTTTTTTTTTTTTGCCCCTCCATATAATTCTCTAATAATCGCCCTATTAACAATGTTCCATTTGCCACACAACTTGGGATATTAATCCTATTAGTTGGTACTAATCCTCTGCAAAACAAAATGGAAATATTCACTCTGTCATTTTCTCAGGGTAAAAAAAAAAAGGGAGAGAAAGAGGTGGGGAGAAGAGAAGACAAAGATGCTTTCAGAGCTTTGCTGTTTTGTGAGTTAATTGAATGGAACTGGGTCTCCTGTGGTCTCCATACAGAATTCCATTATCATGGAATGGGGAGCCACATCCAGCCTGTTGATAAGAGACAGCCTGTCAGATTAAGCATTAACTATCATATTTGGAAATCATGCACTTTTCTACCCATTGGGGCATCCAAACACAATATCCCATTTCCCTTTCCTTCCCCCAACACCTTCTCCTTTACTGCACATAATTAAAGAACAAGGGGAGGGGAGACTGGTCCGTGCTGCTGAGCCCAAGATAAACTTTGCTGAGTAGGGAGGAAGAGATGAAGTGAGCATCCCAGAGAGCACAGCTCCTTCCTATAGGCTTTCATTTCTCCACCCACCCCCTCTCGTGCTGTATTTTTTCATATTTCTGTGAAGAATTACTGGCAGTTTCCATCCTGCCCTGCTCCACAAGGTGAGACTGGCACCTACTGGAATGATCCTGGAAAGGCTGAGACTGAGAAGAAAAGAAATTAAACCTTTTTCTCAGCTTAGTTTCATCTGCAGCTTCACATTATTTTTCCCCTTCATCAGGCAAACAAGCAGCTCTGCAGACACAGGCACGGCGCACACTGGATTTGACACAGCTCCATTTTTGAGCTGTTCTGTGGTAATTGGGGGAATTCATTTCATTACATTTCATTTCATTTCATTCCATTTCAGCCCATGTGGAAGGAAGCACAGGCACAGGTCCTGACAGAGCTGCCAAGGTGGGTCTGTGAGGCTGCTCCCCCTTCTCTCATGCTCAGTCCCCAAAGCAAGCAGGAGCAAACATCCCTGCAGGTGCAGCATCCAGCACCAGCAGTTTCATCCGCCCTTCCCTCAGGTGCTTTTTCCTAAGGAGGATTTCCTTACAGCATCTGGGATTTAGATTTAGACCCCCAAATGCTGTTCTCCCATGATTATCCCCTAGTCCTAAACTTATTTTTTTATGTCCTGTCGCAGACATCTTTTCATTAAAAATCCTTCCATAGGATTTTTTCCTTCTGAGAAGCTGAGACGCCTCAGGAACAAAATGTAAACGTTGATTATCTGCTGCTGTGGAATGCAACAGGTGCATCTGGGATTGGCCCATGTTGGTTGTTTCTAATTAATGGCTAATCACAGTCAGCTGGCTCAGAAAGAGAGCCAAGCCACAAACCTTTATCATTCCTTCCTATTCTATTCTTAGCCAGCCTTCTGATGAAACCATTTCTTCTATTCTTTTAGTATAGTTTTAATGTAATATATATCATAAAATAATAAATTAAGCCTTCTGAAATGTGGAGTCAGATCCTCATCTCTTCCCTCATCCTCAGACCCCTGTGAACACGGTCACACCAAACCTCTCCATCAGGGAGCTCTGGGCTCAAGAAGCAGCAGCTTTGAGCACCAAGAGCCAGGGCTGTGAGACCCCAGGATTCAAGCAGGGCTCTGTCCTGACCAACACAGAGTTCAGCACATCCTAATTACTGCAGGCTGCACAAACAAACAAACAAACAAACAGCCCTTTGTTTGCACAACAGCTCTCAGGAGAGGCCTCTCAGAGAGGTGGGCTGGGATGCTCCTCTCTCAGCCTGAAGGGCTCCCAGCTGGAGGAACAAGGGGAAGGTGGTGTGGGGATGCTCAGCAGGCTGCCCGTGGTGTGCGTGTCTGAAGAACATCCACATTGCTCCTTCCAGCAGAGCTCCAGGATGCCCTGCTGCTCTCAGGAATGTTCTGAATAATGGCCAGGAGTGGCAGAGGAAAAGGAGCTCCCAAGGCAAGCTTGGGAGGGTGGTGAGAGTGAAATTCTTCTGGATTTACATGGGGGTGAAACAGATTCCACACTCAGCTGGAGTGACTGACAGCCTCTGATGGGAACTGGGACAATGACAGGGATCAGGTCCAGGGAGGATGTAAGGGTTCAGCCACCAGCCAGCTCATTGCCTGGCAGCAATCCATAGCCTG
Organism: Zonotrichia leucophrys gambelii; assembly: GCF_028769735.1. Classification (NCBI taxonomy): domain Eukaryota; kingdom Metazoa; phylum Chordata; class Aves; order Passeriformes; family Passerellidae; genus Zonotrichia; species Zonotrichia leucophrys. Next base: position 5,692,444 of record NC_088188.1, on the reverse strand, counting down.
GTTCAGAAATCAATGCAGGCTGCGAGCACTCAGCAGCCAGGCTGAGCCAGGTCTGTCATTTACTGTAATTCTGAGCTGCTAGATTACTTTCTCAGGGTTTTCCAAGAGGAACAGTTAGTCACAGTGGTGAGTTACTCCCCTTTGTAGGCTCTGTTTTCTGTTTTTTCCATTCCTAATTGCCACCCCAACTTCCTTCCCACTGATGGAGAGCAGAGAGTGCTGTTCCAGCCTCCCCTCAGAGCCTCTGCTACCTCAGTGCTGTCAGTCTGTGACAAGAGAGAAGGTTTTGCTGGGTTTTAGGGTATAACTTCCTCTCCAGCTTCATGGATATCCTTTCTGAAGAGGAACCAGCTCTCCTGATGCTCCCAGGAACAGCTATATCCCAACCAGCACCAGGCTTTTTGCAAAATCCAGCCAAAGGGAATCAAGTGCTTTGAGCATTCCATGCCTTGGATTATCTCCTCCCTGTGTTGGGCAGCACACACAGGAGACACCTGTGGGCAGCTCATGCACAGAGCTGCTCTGGAGAGACCTGAGATAGACTGGATTGGACAGTGACATTCCTTTTTATGGGACAGTGACACTCCCTTCCATGGGACAGTGACGTTCCCTGTCATGGGACAGTGTCTTGGTTTGGAGAGACAGGAGTCTGCTAAGGAAGGCAGGAGCCTCCCTTGAAATGGAGAATGTAAACCCTCCCCACCCCTCTGAATTGCTGTACATTTTAAATTAAGGGGCTCTCAGGCATAAAATATGGGAGCAGGAAATAACAGTTCTTTAATAGGGAAGAAAAATAAAATGATGAAATAAACAATGCAGTACAGCAGAACAGCACTGACAGAGCCAGAACCCAACCTGACACCCTGTGGGTCAGGGTGTTGGTGGCAGTCCCATTGGAATTGTGGCTCAGCCCTCCTGCAGTGTCAGGGGTGGTTCTGCTGGAGCAGGGATCCTGTAGAGAAGGATGGATTCTTCCTCTGAAGATCCAGTGGAAGGAGAGGCAGCTGCTGTTCCTCTGGGGAATCCAGTGGAGAAGCCGTGCTGGTGTTCCAGAACCTCCAGATTATATCCATGTAGGAATGCTTGGCTCCTCCCTCTGGGCGGAGCATCTCCCAATGGGATGCTGTAGTTCTTATCAGTCATGCAGGGACATTCAATAGCTGTTATCAGCAGATGTCCCCTCCCAGGGAGGAGTGATTGTGGTCACTCAAAGAGAGAGATAAGGCAAACTCCCCACTTGACAAAGATAATCTGCCATACAGATGGCAATGGAAAACATCTTGCATTGCAATCTTCAACAGACAGTGACACTCCATGTCATGGGACAGTGACACCCCCTTTCATGGTCCACATTAGGGATTTATGGTCCCAAATGCCAGCACAAGGCAGGAGATGATGTTTTATTCTCCCCAGAAGAGAAGCCCTTTCAACCAGCTCCTGGTGCTGAGTTGTGGCTCTCATTGCTCTGCAGACACCACTTTGTGCAGCTGGTTCCTTCAGGAGGGAGGATCACTTTGCCAGACAGCTCTCACTGGGTTTCTCACTGCTGGAAGTGGCTTGGGAAAGAAAAATGTTGACCTCTTTCCTCCTGACTGGGTCAAGGGAGCCGTGGCTGTGCTGATGGATGGCTGACTGTAATTCCTGCCTGCTCATTTAATCAGTGAGAACTGGCACCAGCATGCTCAGAGAGACAGAGCAGGGCTGGAAATCCCTGCAGAGCCGGCAGCTGGGAAAGGGACAGGGCACTGAGAGTTCCATCCCAGCCAAGGAACCTTTTCCTTGGGTGAAAAGCTCCAATGCATCCTGCTGGCTGTGCCATTGCAGAGGCTGCAGCTCCACAGCAGCACTGCATGTGCTGCATCCTGCCTGCTGCAAATGGAGAGGGGCACTCAGGCATGCAGGGGAAAGGAGGGCTCCAGCCCTGCCCAAAGCTGCTTTGGCACTCTCACAGCATGAAAGGCAAATAAATCTGCTCTTAGGGGAGCCTCCCATCCATCAACAGCCACACACAGGCAGAGTTCAAGGCCAGAATGGAGCACAGGGTCTGATCTCCTGCCTAAATGAGGAAAATGTCCCTGTTTCCTCACCCCAACCGCAAACCCTAACTAAAAAGTCACCCTAAAAACTCAGCAAACCCTAAAAGCTCACCTAAAAACTCAGCAAACACTAAAAAGAGCACCAAAACTCTACCTCTCATCTCAGCACCACGTAGCCATGGGAACATTTCCAAATCGAAATATTGTGGTGTGTGGGGGTCTCCACACCAACCTCAGCTCTCCCAGTGGGCTCAAATGTCTCTATTTCCTCACCCCAAAAGCAAACCCTAAAAACAAGAGCACCCAAACTCTACCCCTCAGTTCAGCACCACAAAAATATCTCTGTTTCCTCACCCCAACTGTAAACCCTAAAAGCTCACCTAAAAACTCACCCTAAAAACTCAGCAAACCCTAAAAACAAGAGCACCAAAATTCTACTCCTCAGCTCAGCAGCACCTAGCCATGGGAGCATTTCCAAATCAAAACGTTGTGGTGTGTGGGGGTCTCCACACCAACCTCAGCTCCCCAGTGGGCTCAAATTCCCCAAAATTCACATTACAGAGGGTTGTGTAGCCATGGGGGTAAAAACAGGAGAGGCTCTCCAGGATTTTTGGGGTCCTGCACAGCCAAATCAAGGCAGATGTGAGGCTGCTGGAGCAGGGGAGCAGCAGGAGGGGAAGGACGCATTGAGAACCAGGTCCAGCCTGGCATGGGCATGGTTGGTGTAGCAGGAGTACCCTCTAGTGGGAGAACAGCCTGGAGAAATCCTCCCAAACCATCACACACACACACAAATGCAGGGGTTTTAGAGCTGGAGAAAAACTGCATCGAGAGGAACCATAAAAACGGGCTTGAAAACAGAGGGGAAACGGAATATCTCGGGGAAATAAAGCCATAAAGCCTGATTATCACTTGCAGTGCTATTTTTTACTTTTCCATTTAAGACCTGCTATTTCAACTATATCCACGCAGGGCTGGGGAGCAGACAGGAGCCTGCTCATATTCATGAAGCCAGGCCAAGAGTGTTTAAATACCCAAAGGTCACAGCAAAGCCTGGGGCTGCCTGCCTTAATCCTGCTCAGTGCCTGAAAGCTCCTGGCTGTGGAAAGGAGGCTCTGCACTCATGGCAGAGGCCCAGCACATTTCCCCAGGACATCAGAGCTGGTGAAGTCGTTTTGCTTTGGCTCATGGATGAAAGATTTTGCTGTTAGAGGAGAGAGGGGGAGGCTGGGCAAGCACTGCTGTGTTGGACATAAAGGATGCAGAGGATGCTGTGCTCTGTATCCAGATGGGATCAATATTCTCTCCCCAGTGCCCTGCTCTGAGATCACACCGACACTGCCTTGACAGGTGCAGCATTAGGACCTCAATAGAGTGGAATTATGTGGTTCCTTCGGGGCTCTTCCCATGCAGAAGCCTATCTAACCTGAATGTTTTATATATATATATATATTTATATATATCCCTTCATCCACTATTGAAATGCACCCACCCCTAGGGAGACCTTTGAGGTGTCTAAGTAAGGCTCCAACCCTTCTGATTTGGGCAGAGATAAATACAGTAGGAGAGCCTAAGCCCTTTCCTTTTTTCTTCTTTTTTCTTTTTTTTTTTTTCAGATTAAATATCTGAGCATTGTTTCCTGCAAAGCAGCAGTCATGAAGGAGTGAGTGGATTTAAAGAAACACAGCCCACTTTTACAGCCAGGGGTAGGAAGGGAAGTAAAAATCATCCATGCCAGACTCAAGGAAGTTGTTCCTGCAGAGATGATCCAAATTCAGCATCTCACTGGTGTTCACACAGTGAGGGTGAACCAGGAGGGAGAGCTGGCATGGGGATGTGTCACAGATCAGGCTGGGAATGGTGGGAGGGGTGCCAGGCACAGGGAAGGGGTGGGTTAAGCCCAGCACCCCTCCTGGGAGATGGCACAGCCATCCCTCTGCATGATGTGTCATGCACAACCCACAGGTTGCCTCCTTTCTTCAAGCTCCAGTTGCTGCCAGCAGATTTGGCTGGGGACTGAGTCCTGATTTCTTGCAGCATTGTGTGTTTTGTACAGGTTTTGATGTAAAGTTGGTTATTTTTTATAAGTTGAGATTATGGTTTGACCCTTGGTTCCCCCCATGTTCATCCCAAATTCCCCTTTGCTCCCACCCTCCTCCCATTCCCCAAAGAGAGAAAGCAGAGCTCAGCATCACCATCCTGACCAGGCTCAGCACCCACTGGGCTGCTCAGACTGCCCAGCAAGGCACTGCCCAAAAATCAGAGATATTCCAGGCACTGATCCCACCCTGGATCCTGCTCATCCCACCGGGAATCCTCCTGGAAAAGGCATTTACTCACCCTGGAGAAGGGAGGAGCCTGGCCCAAGGTGACTGGGCTGCAGGGCTGGAGCAGAGCCCAGAGCTGTCCCAGAGGTTTTTCCTGGGAGGCAGAGGGAGGAGGGAGGGTTTGGCTCTTTGGAGGGATGCTGTGCCTTGCAGAGCAGAAGGCTGTGAATTCCCATTGCCTCACTGCATGCTCAGTTAAAGTGACAGATGACTGGATGTGTGCACCAGCCTCCATCACTGGAGAAAGGGGAGTGCAGATGATTTCTTGGAAAGAAGGGATTTTTTTTAAAAAAGAGAGTAATTTGGAGTAAATGAGGGAAAAAAAGGGGAAGAGATTCTCTAGATACAGAACGTGCCACTGCAGAACCAGGAACATGCCTAGGGAAATTTTTTAAAAAGTTTTTAGAAAAAAAGCAAAGCTAAAAAAGAAAAAGTATCCTATTAAGATTAATGCTTTCTGGCTTTCCATCTCCCTCCAGCATGGCTCTTCCATTTCCATAAACCCATTATCCTCACTGCTGTTTCACTTAATTGGAAAATGTCTATTGCAACCTAGCATGTTCCAAGACAAACCTTGGATGTATATATAACAGGCACTTAAAAGCTTTCAAATATTTCAAATTTGCTCAACACAATTACGTGAACAAAAACCCTGTGGGATCTTTTTCTTTCTAGAAAACAAAAACCACCAAAAAAAAAAAGCCCTCAAACCCCACAATAGTCATAAAGCATGTGTTCACAGGGCTAGAAACACCATTACATTTATCCTGATTAGCATTCCCTAAGCTTTTATGTGCACACAGTTATTGCCAGAGCAGGGAAGAGGGAGAGTAGGAAATGCCAGTCAATGATTTGGCTGCTGAAGGTCAGGGAACCAAAACAAGGAGATTTGTTTCACTGCAGTGACAGCCATCAAACAGGGACAGAGTGTGCCAGGAGCTGCATCCTCCTGGGAAAAACCTGGGAGGAACAGTGAGCAGTGATCCCAGATGGGGCTGACTGGGAGGAATTGGGATTTCCTGGTGATTTCTGGCAGTTCACAGAATTCACAAAATTCACAGAATCACCAGGTTGGAAGAGACCTTCAAGATCATGGAGTCCAACCCAGCCCCAACACCTCAACCCAACCCTGGCACCCAGTGCCACATCCAGGCTTTGTTAAACACACCCAGAGATGGGAACTCCACCACTGTCGTATTTGTGGGGACCCTCGTGGCAGGGAGGAATGATGAAAAGTGCCAAACACAGCCTATTGTACTTGGGTTCTCCCCAGACAAAGGAAGGAATGATGAATCTGACTCCATGTTCTCAGAAGGCTCATTTATTATTTTATTACACCATATTATATTAAAGAATACTCTACTATACTAAAGAATACAGAAAGGATACTTACAGAAGGCTAAAAAGATAACAATGAAAACTCATCACTTTCTCCAGAGTCCCAACACAGCTTGGCCCTGGTTGGCCAAAGAGTGAAAACAACTCCCAGCAGAATCCAATGGAACAATCACCTGTGGGTAAACAATCTCCAAACACATTCCACATGTGAGCACAACACAGGAGAAGCAAATGAGATAAGAATTGTTTCCCTTTTTCCTGAGGCTTCTCAGCTTCCCAGGAGAAAAACCCTGGGTGAAGGGATTTTTCAGAAAATGTGAATTACACACATCACCTCCCCAGACAGGACATTCCAGAACTTCATCACTCTTTCCATTCTACAACTCTTAAGGAGCAAGTGAGCTCCTTCCTTCCACTCCTCCTGCTGTCCTTTCCCTGTCCCCACTGACATCTCCCAGAGCATGATGTGGATTCAGATATGGGAGCTGGCACACCAGGACCTGGAATTTATCAAATTTATCACCAGCTGGCCACAGGACAGCAGCTGTGGAAAGCCGGGCAGGAATAAAAAAAAGTTTTCTCCCCTGATGAGTGGTGGTTCTACTGATTTTTAGCTGGAAAGGATCTGAGCCTTTTTGTACACCTAAGCATGTAACAAGTTTGCAGGCTCCTGTAGAAAAGAATGGGCGATTTTTTAATTTTCACATATCACAGTCCTTCTCCTCTTGGCTGGATTAGCTTGACAATGAATAAACTTGAACTCTGCAGCACTCAAGGTAAGTGCCAGCCCTGGCCCTGAGAGGCTGTGTTAGAGAACAACTCTCTCAAATATTTGCTCTGCTCTCCTTTCCAGCACATCCCAGCTGCTGTCCACACACACTCTTGTCCCTCTGACCTGCCCATCTTGTAATGACATCATAGCACTCCAGAAGAGGAGATTTCCTCTGGCTGGCTCTGCAGCTGGCTCTGCCCAGCCAGAAACATGGCCCATCTGCAAGAAATGCAGGAAAGCCCTTGATGGAGGTTCTAAATGCATCAAGAGACCTGCCAGGGGTACTCCTGGTCCTTCATCCAGCCTGTTATGAAAAAAGCTGAACATGCCAGGATTTTATCAAGCCAAACTTTCTCCTTCCTCATCCTCATCACCAACAGCTTTCCTTGGAGCTGTCTTTGCCCTTCTGGGGCAATCCTGAGAGCCCCGGATCCCCAGCATGGGCTGAAGGCAGAGCTGAACCTTCACCACAGCAGGAACTGGGCTCTGTGTCCTCACAGGGACATTCCCTGGGTGAGGCTGCTCCTCTCCCAGCACTAATCCTACCTGGAGAAAGTGCCCAGAATGGGCTTTGAAATCCATGAGGAAGTTGCACTGGGGGGAGTGGAGTTGGTGATGGATTGCAGAGAAGCCTCCAAAGAAGCTCCTGGCCTTGGGAAGGAGCTGGTGATGGGTTTGGGAATGGAACAGCCCCACCTCAGGCTGGTGCCATTGCAGTTGTGTGGCACCCACACCAGGCCGGCCTGAGGATCATCCTGCTGCAAGGGAACAAGAATGGCAGGGCTCTCCCTTGTGCACAGCAGCAGCTGAAATCCAGCTTTGTGTGGCACATCTGGCTGCTAGAGCTGTCTTGATTTGGAGAGACAGGAGTCTGCTAAGGAATGCAGGAGCAGGAGCCTCCCCTGAAATGGAGAATGTAAACCCTCCCCACCCCTCTGAATTGCTGTACATTTTAAATTAAGGGGCTCTCCGGCAAAAATATGGGAGCAGGAAATAACAGTTCTTGAAAAGGAAAAGGAAAAAAAATTAGAAGGATAAAACAAACAATGCGGTACACTAGAACAACAGTGACAGAGCCAGAACCCAACCTGACACCCTGTGGGTCAGGGTGTTGGTGGCAGTCCCATTGGAATTGTGGCTCAGCCCTCCTGCAGTGTCAGGGGTGGTTCTGTTGGAGCAGGGATCCTGTAGAAGGGTGGAGTCTTCCTCCAAAGATCCAGTGGGAGAAGAGGCAGCTGCTGTTCCTCTGGGGAATCCAGTGGAGAAGCCGTGCTGGTGTTCCAGAACCTCCAGATTATATCCATGTAGGAATGCTTGGCTCCTCCCTCTGGGCTCACATCTCCCAATGGGATGTTATAGTTCTGATCAGTCATGCAGGGACATTCAATAGCTGTTATCAGCAATGTCCCCTCCCGAGGAAGGAGTGATTGTGGTCACTCAAAGAGAGAGATAAGGCAAACTGCCCACTTGACAAAGATAATCTGTCATACAGATGGTAATTGAAAACATCTTGCATTGCAATCTTCAACAGAGCTTTAAAAAGTGCTGAGGTCCAGGTGGGAGGGGATGTGCAGCCCTAAAGCAGCTGTGGAGCATTAGCAAGGGCTGAGCAGCAAAGGGGAGAGCCAGGGAGAAAGCGAAATAAAGATTCCTGCCAGCCAGGCAAGGGAGAGCCAGCTCAGAGAGCTCCTCATAAACCAAGGAATGATGACACAGTGGGAGAGAAATTCAGCTTGTTTTCCTGACAAGCACAATTTGACTCCAATGGCTCCTCACCAGTTCTGTCTCTGTTGCCTCCTCCACAAAGACATTAAATCAACTGGAGAAGCTGCTTTTGGAACTACCAACGAGTCTATTGTCCATGCTGCTGAGTGCCTGAGATGCAAGTGGTACTGATAACTTATCTGTAAAGGGAACAAGGCTCCTGAAAGACACTCACTTCTGCTGTGGAATAAGAACAAAGACATTAAGGACGCAGGAAAAGTCCCTTTTATTCTATTGGTAATTCACGCAGGAAAGAAGAGGCCAAGCTGTCTCAATGACTATCCAAAAGAGCAGCAAATTAGGATAAAACAAACTGAAATATCTCCCCACAATTTGCTATTTCCTTCCCTCTACAGTGAAGCTCTCCTTGACCAAGAGACAGATTTATTGTTCAGACAGTGCAATTTATGTTTCAAGACAGAGGCCAGGGATAAAAGGTCACAGTGCCAAACAAAAGGGCATGGTCTGGTCATGCTGAGAGCATGAGGAATGAGCAGGAAGAAACTGCAATTTTGGAACACAAGCAAAGAAAGCAGCAATTTAACTGACAGCTGATTTTGCAACGCGTTTTGCAGGGCAACTATTTTTCTCATTTAGCTCTCTCTTAGTCATACCTTTACTTCTGCTAGTTTCAAAATCACTGCTGGCCCATCTAAGTGGCTTTCAAATATCTGCTATAAGGGGTTTTTATCAAGGCCAGCAATACATTTATTTGAGGAAGAGGTCATGTCATGTCCCCAGAACAGCTGGGAGTTCTGTCCAGGCAGAGGACACTGATCTGGGACATGTGTGTGACCAAAGGCAGTGGTTTTATCTCAGTGGTTTTGCTCTGAACCTGCTGGCCCATCACCCTGACAGAATGTCACAGACATCTTTTATAAAAAATCCTTTCCTTAGGATTTTTTCTCCTGAGAAACTGTGAGGCTTCAGGAACAAAATGTAAACATTGATTATCTGCTGCTGTGGAATGCAACAGGTGCATCTGTGATTGGTCTCATGTTGGTTGTTTTTAATTAATGGCCAATCACAGTCCAGCTGGCTCAGACTATCTCAGTCACAGGATTTTGTTATCATTCCTTTTCTATTCTTAGCTAGCCTTCTGATGAAATCCTTTCTTCTATTCTTTTGGTATAGTTTTAATATAATAAATATCATAAAATAATAAATCAGCCTTCTGAATAGGGAGTCAGATCCTCATCTCTTCCCTCTTCCTGGGACCCCTGCGAACACCACCACAACAGAACAACACTCCTCCCTTCCCAAACCCTCCTCTGAACCCAAACACCATTTCCCACCATAATTTCCTCCTTCTCCATCTTCACAGGAAGGTTAAAAAAAGCCTCTTTGCTTTCTCCTGAGGTGGAGGCTGCCCCTGATGAAGCAGCAGCATTATTATGGGAATGGACTGTGAACAGCAGCTGGGCATTTCCAGTAATGAGGGCAGGGACAGGGGAGAGGGAACTAATCAAAACCCAGCACCAGATGGGCTATTCCAGAGGCATTTTTCTCCCCAAGCACCTGTGAAGGACATTGGCTTTCAGCAGGAACACTTTCTGTAATGAAGTTAAACCCACAGAGCACGGTGGGGTAATTTGTTCCTGCTCCCAGGCAGGGGGAGAGAAGGAAAGGCACTTTCCTCACAGGAGTTTCCTGGCACTGAAGGAATTCTGGAGGGGAGACCCATTTCTTTCTCTACCTGTTCCCATCACAGGCAGAGGTTGATCCAGTCTCCCCAAGCTTGTCCACCCTTTCTCAGCTACAGACTAACAACGACGGGAACACGGAACAGGTAGAGAAATGGGAACAGATGGAAAAGCTCGAAGCTGTCCCCAGCCCTCACATTGTGACATTCACTGCTGCTCTTACTCAAATCTCACTGTGCCCTGAGGCTCTGCTGTGCTGGAACACAACTTTGGGTGGGACACAACTCTCCTGCACTTCACAGAGCCCAAAAATGCCAGACACAGCCTATTTTACTTGGGTTCCTCCCAGGCAAAGAAAGGAAGGAATGAATCTGACTCCATGTTCTTAGAAGGCAAATTTATTATTATTCTATATTATATTAAAGAATACTATACTAAACTATACTAAATAATACAGAAAGGATACAGACAGAAGGCTGAAAAGATAATAATGAAAACTCGTGACTCTCTACAAAATCCCAACACAGCTTGGCCCTGATTGGCCAAAGAGTGAAAACAACTCACAGCAGAATCCAATGGAACAATCACCTGTGGGTAAAACAATCTCCAAACACATTCCACATGAGCACAACACAGGAGAAGCAAATCAGATAATTATTGTTTTCCTTTTTCTCTGAGGCTTCTCAGCTTCCCAGGACAAAAATCCAATATTGGTGCTGCAAACTCTCCCCTCACTCCAAGCTGTTTGAAAACCACCTTGCAGGAAATAGGTGCTCTAAAAAAAACCCAGCAAATCCCAGCTATGCCTATATTAATATACATTCAAACATAATATTTTAAATAATAAAATTATAATTATAAATTATAATAATAAATAATAAAAACATATTTAAAATACAGCTATCCCTGTATGAATTAGGCAGCAGAAAATAATGGGGAAAACCTGAGGCATTTGGCTTTGCAGGACAGCAAAAATCCCACCCAGCTGTGCTTGTGCTGAGAGGAAGAGGAGGAGGAGGAGGACCGGTGACAATAGGGGTGTTAGAAACACACCAGAGCACCTGAGGATTGTTTTTGAGGATGTCAGCAACACACCAGAGCTCAGCTTGTTTTGCATCTCCACAGTGATAAAGTAGCAGGAGTTCCTCAAGCAGGAAATGCTGGAATCAGCTTTACCTTTATTTAAAAGGGAATTTAAGGTGAGGCTTGGGAAAAGGTTGGTGCTTGCTCTGTTTATTTGTATCCCCTTTCTGGTCCTGTTTGCTTTCTAGTCAAGAGCTCTGCTTCTTCAGTGTGCATTCAATATTAAATTGCCTCTTAATGTACTAGCAGCCAGGCTTCTCTTGAAGAATATCCTCCAGCATACAGAATCTGCAGCATTTGTCAAGGAGAAAAGGATTAAGTGAATAGGGACTCCAGCCAAGTTTCCTTGAATATTTTTTTTTCTTCCAGGTACTGGTAGAGCAAAAACAAAATTACAAAATTTCCTGGATCGCTTATTTATTTATTTTTTTCCCTATGCCTATGTAATCACTTTTTGTTGACAAAAAACATTTCAAACTCACATCTCAGCCACCTCCATTATGATCAGGACTTAGCCAAGGTTACAGAGCCACTGGCAAGGCAGGGAATCAGCCTCCACCTCCCAGATTTTATTTTATACATCTGGCACCAGGAATTTCCCAAATTACCTCCCTCAGAGCTGATTTGGAAAAAGACTGAAGCACCACCTTGATGTTCAGAAAGGGCTTTGACCCTGGAATTTGGTTACCAGAACATTCTCCAAGGAAAGCATCTGGAAGGTGATGCTGATTGCAAAGACATTTCTCAGCATGGAGGAAAAGAAGATCCTCCCCAGGATTTGGGAAGAGAAGTATCCTCTCCATCCATGGGGAAGTGATAAAAGTTACCTGCAGGGCTGGAGCCCTCCAAGAAGATGCAGAAATCTGCAGAGGGAGGAGGACTGGTTCATGAAGACAAAATTCCTGTTTAAAGCCTCTCTGAACTTGGTACCTCTTTTTTTATCCAGGGACTGACTGCCCTCTCTGAGGGGAGAGGAGTCAGTTTGGAAATCCTAAAGCTGCCAACAGAGAAAAAATATCCCTGGAAAAGTCCAGATCTGTTTATCCTCCCACACGTCATGAGGCTGGCTGGCCCTGAGCGGGATAACAGCTAATCCTGGGCATGGAAACCCCTTCCCACTGATCAAACAGCGTGGCAAAAGCCCTCCCATTCCTATTCTCGAGTTTGAAAAGCTCTAATCCTGTTTAAAAAAGCCTTCAAGGCAGCCTGGCTTCCCACCCAGCTTTTCCAGCAGCGAGGCAAATCCCCAGTGCCTTTAACTCCATTGCACTGTAAACATGTGAGCACTGAGCAGTGCTCAGAAGCACATTTCTGAGTGAGCCTCAGGGAGCCCGGGCAAAGTAAATAATGTGGCAGAAAGCCTTTCCAGAGGTTTCATAGCCTCTAATTTCCTCACCCAAGGGTCACAAGTACAGCAGCTGTCACTTAAGGCTCTCAGCAATTCACACATTCCAGCCCAGCTCTTGCTGTTTCGGTGTTTGAGAAACACTCAAAGCCATCTCCTCCAATTGTCCCCTGAGTAAATAAAGTTCAAGGCGGTAGGACAAGAAAATTAGAGGCTGTGAAGTCGTGAGAAGCAGCTGTAAGGTAAGCTGCCTTGCCCAGAGCAAGGTGCATTAACTTGCAGCTCCCTGCCTGGAGTTTTTGCTCAGGAGGGAATCTGGGATAGCACAGAAATCACCCAGCTGCACATGGATGTGGATTCTGTGACCCTGACAGGTGGGGACACAAAGGGCACAGCACTCAAGTGCCCTTTAGTGGGATTTCTGCAGCCCAGAGAGAAGGGAAGCAGAGGTGGCTCAAAGGGGAATGCTGGGATGAAGGCCTGGAGCTGTGGGAGCTGCAGGAAGGAGCTGGAATGAAGGCCTGGAGCTCTTCTGGAAGGAGCTGAATGAAGGCCTGGAGCTGTGGGAGCTCCAGGAAGGAGCTGGAATGAAGGTGTGGAGCTCCTCTGGAAGGAGCTGGAATGAAGCTGTGGAGCTCCAGGAAGGAGCTGGAATGAAGGTCTGGAGCTCCTCTGGAAGGAGCTGGAATGAAGGTGTGGAGCTCCTCTGGAAGGAGCTGGAATGAAGGCCTGGAGCTGTGGGAGCTCCAGGAAGGAGCTGGAATGAAGGTCTGGAGCTCCTCGGGAAGGAGCTGGAATGAAGGTGTGGAGCTCCTCTGGAAGGAGCTGGAATGAAGCTGTGGAGCTCCCCTGGAAGGAGGATTGTTCCTCCAGGAGGGACTCAGGGGAGTGGAGGGACAATGCAAGAGCAGAAATGGCAGTGGAGCATCAGCACAGAGACCACTTCTTGTTATGCAGAGGGAGTGGAATGGGAAGAGGACTAGAAAACCTAAAAGGTTCTAGGAAGGGATAAAGGAAAAACTTAGCAGGGGGCAAATAGAGTGAAACTGTGAATGAAAAGAGCAGCAGAGCCAGAGAAAGGCCTGTGGTGTCCTTAGGTAGGATCTTAGGCCTACCACATGCTCTCATGAAAACAGAGAAAGGGCTGGCACAAAACCATGAACAATCCTAGGACAGATGTGACCTCAGTGTGAGAAAAGTTCTGTTGATCCATCAGATTTGGTGATAGAAAAGAAATGCAGAAGGTTGGGGACCAAAAGGAGGCAAAGGTGGAGGATAAGAGGGTGGCAGGTAAAGAGGAGAGACAGAGTGGGAGATGAAGACAGGAGGCTTTGTGTCACAGACATCTTTTATGGAAAATCCTTTCCTTAGGATTTTTCCTTCTGAGAAGCTGGGAGGCCTCAGGAACAAAATGTAAACATTGATTATCTGCTGCTGTGGAATGCAACAGGTGCATCTGTGATTGGCCCATGCTGGTTGTTTCTAATTAATGGCCAATCACAGTCAGCTGGCTCAGACAGAGAACCCGAGCCACAAACCTTTGTTATCATTCCTTCTTTTTCTATTCTTAGCCAGCCTTCTGATGAAATCCTTTCTTCTATTCTTTTAGTATAGTTTTAATGTAATATATATCATAAAATAATAAATCACGCCTTCTGAAACATGGAGTCAGATCCTCATCTCTTCCGTCATCCTCAGACCCCTGTGAACACCGTGCAGCTTTGTTTGGCTCAGTCATCTTGGGGAGAGAGTTAAGAAAATTCTCTGCGTGCTAGGAGGCTGCTGGTCAATTTGAGTCCCAGTGGAGAAATTAAAAGATATTCCTGGGTAAGAGCACCAGATTTCTATGACCATGGGCTTGGGGCAGGGAGTGCAGTTTGCTTTTCAGGAGATCTAAGCACCTGTTCAGTGATTTGCAGATTTGCAGTTGTCCCCCCAGCTCCTCTGCTCTCCTCCCAGCCAGTCTGGCTGAACAAACCTCCCCAGCTAATGGCCAAGGGGTCCAGCTTGTTGTGACCTTTGCTAAAGAGATCTGCCTTTAATCATGACAGTGGATGAGCTCCTGGGCTCCTTCCCTAATGCGGAGACAAAGCAGGAAAAAAAAATTGCAGCCTAAAAGTTGTGCTTTTAGAGAAAAAGCTCTCTGTGCTACATACATCATTACCCAACAATACAGAGTAGCTACTTAGAGTATCTCTACGTTCATTTAAAGACCTGATTTTAAAAGCCAGCAGCTTTATCCATGGTATAATGTGTCAAGTGCAAGCTGAATTGACACTTATGCAAGTCAAAGCAAATGTTTTTAAGATGTGACAGCAGAGCCATTACCAGCTTCATATATTTCATTCTACTTTTGTGCACACAACCAAGCATATTATTGGCTTTTTATTTCCCTCCTTGTTTGCTTCAGGATTCTGATTAAAGCAGGGAAATATTTCATGAGCTGCCAGGTTATGCTTAGACCATTAGGCCCATCTATGAGAAATATTTATTGGTTTAGGAAATGGGAGAAAGGGAAAGCTGGAGCACTGGTGATGCATCTCATCCGCTCTGAAAACAGAGCAAAAGCCTCTCAGATTCCTGTTAGCCAAAGAGATAGGATGAAATTGGCTCAGGATCAAAAGCTGTAATGGCCAAATGATCCAGAGCCCTGATCTGGTCTAAAGCTCCTGGGTCTGATCAGCTTTGGGCTGAGAACGTTAATGATGATAAAAGAATTTCTGCTTGGTTTAATGTCTTGTAATAAACCCCCCCATGTCTCTGACAGGTCCTTTCTTCACCCTTCCCTCTCCTGCTGCTGCCTGAGTGTCGGGATCTCTAGCTGGTCAGAGTGACCCCGAGAAATGTTAAAAGTCTCTTTTCTCAGCCCGGTGCTTGAAGAATGAGTCAGAGCTCTTAATTTCTCAGTGTCAAGGTTGTTTATTTTATCTTATCTGTAAAAATCTTTTCCTGCCCTGCTGAGGTCCATCCAGCAGGACAGTTCCAGGCACTCCGTCCTCTGATGTGGGACCCCGAAAATACCACAGACATTTTCTTCCCTTTCCATGCTGCAGGAGCTGCTCTGCAGAGGAGTTGGGAGACAGCATCTCCTGCAGGTTCTGCTGCTGGAGCTCACCCAGAGGTGAGGGCAGGGTCACAGCAGAGGTCCCAGCACTCTGAGCCCCATCTGCACCTCCAGGGCAGGGACACAGCTCAGTGAGGGATGGGCAGGGGTGAAAAGGAGAGGTGATTTATTTGAGAGGCTTCTAAATCAGCTCCCCGAGATGGCTGACCTGCTGACAGTGACTTAATCAGCACAAAACATTTCCTTGATTTGTCACCAGGGAACGGCAAAATATTCTCGGAAGAGCTTCATCTTTTATCCTAAGAACTATTTACATCAAGGAGGTTAAGACACAGCTTTAACCACACAGACAGCACAAAGCTTTGGATTTGCTGATCTTAAAAACCACCAGGGAACAGGGTCCTTCTTGTCTTGGCTTGCATCTGCCTACCCACAGAAGAAAAAGCTCTGTGCTGCATCACTTTTATTCATGAAGATAAAGCCGTTGTGTATTTTTCTAATGATCTCTTAAGTTTGCAATTTGTCCCATTTTATAGCAGCGAAAGTTAGAGATGCAGTAAGCCATGTATTTAAGGCTGGTAACTTAATGGGAAAGGCATTAACTACCATTTCAGATTTTTAGTTCTGTTCCCCTCCCCATCCTTGGTAATTATCTTGTTACTCACCAGCAGCATCAGCAATTTCATTGATGTGCTTTTAGCACAGGCCACTACCAGAGGACAAGAGTGCTGGAGCATGTTACAGACTCCAGAGTAAACTTTATATCTCCTGCTCTTTTTTAAAAAGGATCAGAACATTACCCACCTCTCCTCAACCCTTCAAAAGCTGCAAGCATCAGCAAGGCCTGCTTCCTGGGCAGTCGCAGGCTTTTAACAGATAAAAAATCACTTCAGTGACAAGTCATGTTATCCTAAGAGATTATGTCTTGTGATAAGCTTGGCGTTTTTTATTTCTCTTGTAGCCTTTTGTGGTAATGGGGTGGGGGGATCTCTGCAGCCCCGTTATGATCAAGTGTAATTAATGATGGAAATGAAGAAAGGGCAACCAGAAATCTCATTGTGATCCTGCAGTTGTTTCTGATGAGGGATGTACTGCTCCTGCTCCCCTGGCTCTGTGGGATCCCTCCATGGCCAAACTTCTTCCCAAGGAGCCCCCATGCCCACAAGAGCCAGCTGGCATTGCCCTCTGCCAGCACTCCTGCCTTGCTAATCCACCTTCTCACCCTGCTGAGGCCACCTATAAACCAAATAACTCCACTTTTGGCAGTGTTCAGCAAGCATCTGAACGGCTGAATGTTCTGTACATGCCCACAGCTCCTGGGGAGGGAGAACAAGCACTGTCCTGGATCAGCTTTTTTATGGCTGGCAGTGGGTTTGGGGAGTTGTATCTACCTCATTGTGCACACTGGCCTGCACACATGCAGCAGGAGAAGACAAAAGGTCTAGCACAGGGCTTATCAGCACATGGCAGGCATTTTAAGCCATCTTGCAAAGGAAAAAAAAAACAAAAACCATGTTGTGCATGTAAGAGAAGGAAATCCCTAATTGGAAACACAATTGTCTCGTAAGAAGGGCTCCAAAATCAACAGCCACTCCAATTTATGTGGTGTTTTATCAAGCCAAATAGCCCCCCAGGGCTTTGAGAGATGAGCCTCTAATAAGGTTTATAAAGCCAGCCCTCCATAACAGAGGCTGGGCAGGGAGGGGGTGTAAAAGGCCTTTTAGCATGTGAATTGTGACAGCAATGTCAGCCTGTCACAGCTCCAGATAACACAGCTCCAGGAGTTCCCAGGGCACCTGCAGGAGTTTCCAGGGCAGAGATTCATGGAGAGCAGGTGGGACAGATAGGATCCAGCCCCCAGGGTGGGCAGCCAGCACCCTGGCATCCCATTCTCTGGGGCTCACCACACTCTCAGTCCACAGCTCTGCTGGATCAGCTCAGAAGATGCCTGTGGTTATTAAGTATTGTGCTGTTGTGGGTCCCAAGGGAAGAGATGAGAATCTTGACTCCATGTTTCAGAAGGCTGATATTATTATATTATATTATATTATATTACATTATTACACTACATCAAGTCATATCACAATATATCACTATATTATATCCCTATATTATATCCCAATATTATATTATATCACATCACATCATATCACAATACTATATCACTACATTATATCACTACATTATATGACTTTATTATATCATTCTATTCTATTCTATTCTATTCTATTCTATTCTAATTATATGAAAATTATATACTAAAACTACACTAAAGAAGGAGAAAGGAGACATCATAAAGCTAGAATGGAATGATAATAAAAAACCCGTGACAGACTCAGAGAGCCCAACACAGCTGGCTGTGATTGCTCATCAAGTAAAAACAGTCCACATGAGACCAATCAAAGATGCACCTGTTGGTAAACCATCTCCAGACCACATTCCACAGCCAGCAGATAATTACTGTTTATATTTCGTTTCTGAGACCTCTCAACTTCTCAGGAGTAAAATCCTGGCAAAGGTATTTTTCAGGAAAAATGTCAGTGACAGATGCCCCCCAAGTGAAGTGGGAAAGCTCTCCTGTCACACCAACCCCACCCTTCCCCATGGTTTCTAAAAAGAAGCTGTGCCTTGATGAGACACTGCGCAGAAAAATGCAATTTTTAAATTATTTTATTTCATCTTTTCCCCCTTCACCAACAGGAGAGGAGAGAGCCTGAAGGAAGAACAGAGGGGACATTTTTATTCCAGCCTTTATGGAGTGCCTGGAAGGCAATACTGCAGCAATGAGTGTGTGACAAGAAACATGAACAGGGAGGGGAGTGTGGCTGTAAAACGTGCTTTAACATCCCCTGCAGGAGCACATCCTCTGAGCACCACCCCTCCATCATCACTGTCCTGATACACGAGGCAGGGAGAGCAAAACCAGCCAGCACAGGTCACACTTCACTGAACAGTTTTGCAAACCACGCTGAGAAACCCTCAGAGGAGAGAACCAACTCAGTTTCAAGTCTATTTTGAGTTGCACAGTGGGGTTGTAAATACCTTGTTTCTGGCAGTTCTACAGTGGTTAAAGAATATATCAAGTAGTCACGGAAAACCCAAGACATAAATTTGTTGCAGAAAGAAAGGTCTCTTTTCTTCTGCAAACAAAGACAACAAGTGCTTTGATTTGGTTTCCATTTTCTGGCTGATGCTGTTTTGTGAGCAGGTCTGTAATGGCAGAGATGGTTCCAGAAAGATGTGCCCTGCTGGAAAGGTGACAGGCTGCACATAGCCTGGCTTTAACCAGCACATGCATATACCAGTCAGCTGGCAGATTAAGGCTCTCACTAGTCTCAATGCCTTTATGATCATTTTGCTGAAATCTGGGGGAAAAAGATCTATTTTCCCATTTTCTTAGACTTATAAATAACTGACATGTGAAAATCACAGCCATTGAATGATTTTCATTCCCATGGAAATCACATTTTCCATAGGGAAAATGTGTCATTTAGGAGTCACACGCCATAGACATATTTTATGAAAAATCCTTTAGGATCTTTTCTCCTGAGAAGCTGAGAGGCCTCAAAACTGAAATGTAAACATTGATTATCTGCTGCTGTGGAATGCAACAGGTGCATCTGTGATTGGTCTCATGTGGTTGTTTTTAATTAATGGCCAATCACAGTCAGCTGGCTCAGACTCTCTGGTCGGTCACAAGATTTTCTTATCATTCTTTTCTGTTCCATGCTAGCCTTCTGATGAAATCCTTTCTTCTATTCTTTTAGTATAGTTTTAATATATAATAATTAATATATTTAATATAATATTTTAATATATTTTCTTTTACTATAATATATTTCATAAAATAATAAATCAGACTTCTGAACATGGAGTCAAGATTCTCGTCTCTTCCCTCGTCCTGGGACCCCTGTGAACACCATCACAGTCACAGCTCTGCTTGTCCTGTTGTCACTGTCACCTCCCTGCTGTGATCCTTAAGTTCTGCTGGAGTCAGGAACTCCAGAGGAACAGGAGAACCAGGCAGGCCTGAATAGGAGAGCAGAAATCCCTCTGAAAAACACAGCCCCAGGTGTGACTAATGTGCCAGAGAGCTCATGGCTCAAGTAATCCCCCTGCTCAAGACTTTATCAATAATGCACAATTGGATTGTGGAATACAAAACCCCTGGAACTTAATAAAAGGACTGGCTTAAGCACTGAGCTAACATCATTGGGATTGATGAGTGAGGACAGTTTCAAACAAATTACACCTTGCAGCCAGATAAGACCTCTCTTCAGGAGGCTGGATGAAAGACAAGCAGCTCAGCATAGCTGTTCACCTGCCCAAAGTGAAGAGGTTCTGAGTGGAAAAAATGGCTTTAGGAATTAAACACATTTCCCAGGCAGACTCTTCAGGGATGAACACTCATAAATTGAAGGGGAGGTTTGTTTAATGCTATTTTAAACATTCCAGTACTTGGTAAAAATTTGTCCAAACATGGAATTGGGGCCAACAAATGTGACTTATACCCAACCCAGTTTTCCCTGACATGTGAGGATGCCTGTGCTAAAGCCTTTGTGCCCAAATGTCCCAGGACTGTCCCAGCACAAGGATGTGCTCAGTGTTGTCCTGAAGCAGCTGAAGGGTCAGCTCCAGCCCCAGCCCAGCACTCTGAGATTTAGCTTGGCCCTGGAACAGGAGAAATCTCTACAGGAAAACAGATTCTGAGGGAAATGGGACAAAATCAGCACAGAAAAGAAACCTCAGAGGCAGCAGACACATGGGCTGAGAGAACAGGGAACACACACTGGGTATGGGACAAAGTGGAGCCTGGGCCTCTGGAGGGAACTGCAGAATGTGCAGAAAGAAGGGAAGAAAAGAGACAAACCTATGGAAAGGGGAGGCTCTTCAAAGAACACACACAATTAATTTGTGGCCTGCAGAGGTAAAACATGCACACTGCTCCTCAAGACCAGCCAACCAAAATCCCAGCTCCTCAGGTTTATAGGTAGAGCCTGATCCATCATATCCCAGACCTTGACTGGATTAAGGCTGTTCTGAATTCATCATGTCTGTGAGATATCTCCAGTGAATACCCCCTCCCTGGCTGGCTGATGACCAGGGCTGGGCTTTGGGTTGCACGTCCCTTTAGGATCCACCCTTTCAACTCACAGAGGCTCTTTTGGGGTTGTACAAACTCCCTGTGGTGTCCTCAGAAGCCAGAGCAGGACCAGCACTTCACTGACACCAGCCTGGTGCCCTCAGCCCCCACAGCACATCCAGCAGAGCCCCCAGGAGCCTGTCAGGAGGGATTAATCCCACATCCCTCCCTCAGCATCAGCACAAACTACAGAACAGCATGGGAAGCCCAGCAATTCTCAGGAACACTTCATTTATTGCAATCCAGGCTAAGAACAGCTCATCTGGAGCCAGGCTCCAGCCCAACTCTGATTGCCAGCTATGGGGAGATAGCTGAAATTACAGTAATGCAATTTCAATATCCTCATGGAGGTAAATGCACTCAGTTGCCTCAAGGCCTCTGTAAACATTAATTATTAACTTAATGTCTGGCTTCCCTGAGGTATCCATTATCCTGTGTATTAATGGCCCTTCCAAGAAGGCAGGGAGCAAACAGCTTGCAGATTACCTGATAGTATTAGGGAAAGTTTGCAAATTGATTTGGTTGGATTGGAAAGTGCTTGGCAGTTAACTGATCACAGAATGTGGAGAAAGAGCAGAGCACAATAAAAGATGTTTTCTTTCCTCACAGCTTTATCTGCTCAGAAAAGAAGAGGAGCCAAGCATGGCAGTGCTGGCTGTTCTTTTGGATGCTCCTTTCCTGTCTCCCATCCAAAGTGTAATGAAGGAAAGCCTCAGGCAGGGAATTCAGTGGTAGCAAGAGGCAACATTAATGCTGTTCTAAATGCCTCTTAACTAAAGTTAAGTCAATCTTATCCCTAACACCCAGCTCTTCACTGTCAGGGGATTTTCATATCCTTATGGGATAGCCCTGAGGGGTCAGAACCTCCAGTGCAGTCCAGTCCATCACTGGGATCCTCAGGGTTTCCTAATCCTTTAAATACCCCCAGATCCACACACACAGCAGGTAAGGGTGACAGGCTGAGCATGCAGACATGTGCCATTTGCACTTCCTTCTCGCACAAAGCACTGCTCAGCTCATTTTCTCCTCCCAGAAAGCTGCTTTTACAAGCCTCTGAAACACCTCATTTAACTGCAGAAGTATTTGTTCATTAGCACTCCTTGCAGCAGGAAGCACATGTCAGCGTGGGAGTTCAATCCCCCAGGATGTGACAGGAGAATTCATTCCACAGCCCAGGGACTCTGCAGGCACTCCTGAGGCTGCAGATCAGCTCTCATCCCAGTTCCACCCTGCTCAGAGAATCACAGGCAGGACAAACATCACAGGCAGGACAAACACCCTGCTCACATCACAAGAAGGACAAACACCCTGCTCAAAGCATCACAGACAATCCACAAGCAGGACAAACACCCTGCTCACAGCATCACAAGAAGGACAAACACCTTGCTCAGAGCATCACAAGAAGGACAAACACCCTGCTCAGAGCATCACAAGCAGGACAAACACCCTGCTCACATCACAAGAAGGACAAACACCCTGTTCAAAGCATCACAACAGGACAAACACTCTGCTCCGAGCATCACAAGAAGGACAAACACCCTGTTCAAAGCATCACAGACAGGACAAACACCCTGCTCATAGCAACACAGACAGGACAAACACCCTGCTCAGAGCATCACAGGCAGGACAAACACCCTGCTCACATCACAAGCAGGACAAACATCCTGCTCACATCACAAGCAGGACAAACACCCTGCTCACATCACAGACAGGACAAACACCCTGCTCAAAGCAACACAGGCAGGACAAACACCCTGCTCACATCACAAGCCGGACAAACATCCTGCTCAAAGCATCACAACCAGGACAAACACCCTGTTCAAAGCATCACAGGCAGGACAAACACCCTGCTCACATCACAAGCAGGACAAACATCCTGCTCCACATCACAGGCAGGACAAACACCCTGCTCAGAGCATCACAGACAGGACAAACACCCTGCTCAGAGCATCACAAGAAGGACAAACACCCTGCAAGCAGGACAAACACCCTGAGGCTGCAGCTCTGCTCTCATCCCAGTTCCAGCCTGCTCAGAGCATCACAACCAGGACGAACACCCTGCTCACATCACAACCAGGACAAACACCCTGCAAGCAGGACAAACACCCTGCTCACATCATAGTCAGGACAAACACCCTGCTCAGAGCATCACAACCAGGACAAACACCCTCCTCACATCACACCAGGACAAACACCCTGCTCAAAGCGTCACAGGCAATCCACAAGCAGGACAACCACATCCACAGGCTGCTTGAGATAAGACCAACCAATATTAAAAGCCAGCATCTTCCCCTTGGAAAGATAAGGCAAACCTGGCAGATTCTCATCTCGATTTTTCATCCAGAATGCCACATTCTTCGAGCAGCCACACACAAAACAAGCAGCAGTCACGTTTCCAATCTGTCGTGTGCTTTGCTGGGCCCCTTGTGCTTGGAGAAAAATCTGTATTCTCTGATTCTATCTGGATGTCAGGGAGTGATTTAAATGGAGGCCAAGTAACAGTCCTTGATAGATTTTTGGTTATGTTGCAGTTTGTTGTGTAGTCAGGTAACTTGTGTTCTTCAAGCAGAAACAAGATATTGCTCTTTTATGTAAATTTATGGAAGAAGTTATGATTTTATCCTATATCCTAATAAGGATTCAGACTTAGCTTTTAAAAGGAGAACCTTGTTTGTGCTGGGGTTTTGTGCCTGTTATTTTATCATAATTTAAAATCAAACTAGTCAGACACTAAATTATTTCCTGCTGAGAAATGTGCAAAAGCTCCCTTTATTCCTATATCCTCTTTACCGCTGGCATCTTGTATTTATAGAGTGCAGATGGAGAACTTAACATCCATGTTTTCTCCTTTAAAGTCTCTCCTTTGATCTAGTTATCCATCCAGGAGATTGCTTTGATCCTTGCAGTTTTGCTAATTCCAAATACTCAATTATGCTTATCTAGTCCTGGAGGATCCAAATGTTTCAAAAGCTGTCCCTCATCCACTGCTGGTTTACCAACACAGCCCAGCTTTAATCAAAAGGAACTTCTTCTTGCCCAGAGCACGGCAGGCTCATCTGCGAGCCTCACAAACCCAGGAGAGCCTGGTTTTCCTTCCTGGCCACATTCAGGGAAGCAGGAGAGAGAACAGGATGTGGGAAAAGGGCATCTCATGTGCTGAGCAGTGAGGTCAGGGAACAAGTGTCCAGGGGCACAGGAGATAGTGCCCAGGACCTGGAGCACAAAATCCAGGAAGGAATCTCGCAGAGAGGAACAGAGCTCAGGGTTCTCACACTCCACACTCACACAGGGCTCTCTCCCATCTCCTGGGGTTGGGAGCCTGTCAGGTCACCCAGTCATGTCACAGACACCTTTTATGGAAAATCCTTTCCTTAGGATTTTTCCTCCTGAGAAGCTGGGAGGCCTCAGGAACAAAATGTAAACATTGATTATCTGCTGCTGTGGAATGCAACAGGTGCATCTGTGATTGCTCTCATGTGGTTGTTTCTAATTAATGGCCAATCACAGCCCAGCTGGCTTGGACAAAGAGCCAAGCCACAAACCTTTGTTATCATTCCTTATTATTCTATTCTTAGCTAGCCTTCTGATGAAATCCTTTCTTCTACTCTTTTAGTATAGTTTTAATGTAATATATATCATAAAATAATAAATCAAGCCTTCTGAAACATGGAGTCAGATCCTCATCTCTTCCCTCATCCTCAGACCCCTGTGAACACGCTCACAGACTCATGCAGCTCTTCTCTCTCCCTCCTCATTTCAGAAGCCAGGAACCAAGGGGATGGGAGAAACTGGACATCACAGGCCCTGAGGGAGCTGAACTGAGTAGGGAAAGCAGCAGAAATAAGGAACAGTTCTCCAAAACCAGAACCATCCATCAACACAAGGAGAGCGAGCTGAGCCTGATCCCAGGCCTGCCTGCTGCTTGTTTTAAAAATCTTCTCCCTTACAATATCATTATGCCACGTGAATGGAGGTTATCTAAATCCTGCATGATCTCTCCCCCAGGGAGCAGGGAGGGAGGCAGAAGAGGAAAATGCCATTATTTCATGATGGGATCTGAAGGAGTAGGGGATTTCCTTTCAGCTTCCAGAGGATTGAAACAAATTGAGATACATCCTCCTAATGCTCCACTGCTCGGTATTTTGACACCACATTACTGCTCAGCACCTGAAACTCATCTGATGAAAGATGTGACCAGAGCCCTGCTTTCCTCTCTGCTACCAACTCCTTCTGTGCCATTCCTCATTCTCAGACTAACAAAGAAATTAAAATCTTCTCTAAAACGTTAAAGAGCGATAGGGGGAAAAAATACAAAAGGAAGAAGATAAAATCTGAAGAGGCAGCAAGTGGCCACAACTGAAGTACAGCACTCAGATAATTATCTTGTTATAAGAGCCCAGGCAAGGCTGCTGGAAGGGCAAATTCCTCCCATCAGAAGGTGAGAGTGGGCTCCCTTCCCTCCTCATATAAAGGTTTTTATATATCTTATATAAAAGTATTTCTGTTCTTGCAAATTGAAAGCTCAAGTGGCAAATTCTTGCAAAAACTTCTCCTACCACCAGCACAAGGAAGAAATAATGGCTGGGAATAATGGTTTAACACCACTCTGGCACTTCCAGCAGCTTTCCAAAAGGCAGGTTACACGTGGAAGGCAGGAGACAAGCTGCTGAATTGTCCTTTTCTATCCTGCAGCCCCCTCAGCAGCAAGGCAAAGAACAATTTTTCATATTTTGCTTCAAACAAGATTGACAACACCAGGGCAGCCCCAACAACACAATGTCTATAAGGTAGCTGAGAGATGAGAGAGGATTTTATTTTGCCAATTTGCCCTAAGAAGAGCTTTGCAGGAGTAGTTCAGACAAGTGGGTGACTGAAATTCAGTGTCTGCCCTCGCAGGGTGAGCCAGAATGCCAAAATGGGGTGCAGAATAAAATCCTGCAGTGGGACAAGAGCCCTGTTAGTGCTGCTGTGTGCACAACCCTGTCACACTGCTCCCCTGGAAACCCTGCCAGGAAAGCTGCAGGAAAGGAGTGGAAAGGAGAGTAGGTGGCAAGTGGAGGAGCTTTTCTGAAGTTGGTTTTCTCTGCCACACTGCAAAGCTCTTGTGCAGGCAGAGTTTACTCCCTGCAGAACTTCAGTGGCCACCAGGAGCTGAAGTTTCAGGCAGGGTCACTGAAATCTGCCAGCAGAGCTGTGTTTGGCACACTGACTCTGCTTTAAAGCTTCAGCCTTCTGAACCAGCTTTTCCAAGCTGAATCACTCACCTGACATTTGATAAATCTCCGTGAACTCCTTTTTGTTGTAAAGGAGAACGTGTAAAATTCATTCTTTGTATTACAGAAATGCCCACTGAGCCCTCCTCTGGAAAAGCTGAGCACTGTGTTTATACTGCACAAACAGGGCACCTTCCTGCCCTGACAGATTTTAGACCATCAGTCCTAAATCTGAGATCTGCCCGTTGCATGTTTCTCAGCTTTAGCTATCGGTGCTTTGCCTGAAAGAGATTAATCAAAAGATTGTTGGTAAACTCAGCATGGTGTGAGCTTAAGCTCCCAAAATCATTAAGCACTTAGAAAAGGGGGTTTTATAACATTTTATATAACAAAGTTACGCTTTTTGTGACCGAATCACAGTGAACAACTCCCACTATTGTCTCAGCACTTACTTTCCAAAATCTCAGTGTTACTGTAACACCTGGCCCCACTAGGTGAGCCAGATTGTTCACTAAAAATTCACCTTAATCTGAAGAAAGACACCTCAGTATGTGATTCTCCAGACATGGCACTGAATTCCATTTAAAATTGTGAATTACAGCACCTCACTTTTCTGTCCTTGAAACATTTCTCTGCACAGGTGGTCCACCTTTGGTGAAAGGGAGTGAAAACAGAGGGAAAATGGAATTGTATAGAAGTCATGCATCTTGGGAGGAAAAGAAGGAATTGGGAAAAGGTACCATGGAAATACAAATGGAGTTCAAATCTCATTTCTTTGCATAGAATATAAGCATCAGACAAGTAACATATGTGGTCTGAACCAAATGCAAACACCCAACACGCTCCATCTGCACAAGCAAACAATCCAAACATATTTGGGATGATAGATGCAGGACTGGCAGGTATTTATCACAGAACTGTCTGGAGATTTGACTAGCAGCTAAACAGGAGCACTGCTAAAAATGCACCTGCCTCAGAGCATGGAAATTTAGCTCAGGAAGCTGCCCAGATTCAAAAGCTGCTGCATTTGATTTTCACACCTGTTTTACTATTACTTAAAAGACAGCCAGTTCCAAAGCACTTGACATTTGCTCTGAGAAGCCTGAGCAAACAGCCAGGGCTGGATCAGGGTGTCTCTGCAGGGTGAGCTAACAAAGAAATGGACAAACATGTCAAGCCAAAAGCCAGAAGCTCTGGGAAGTGCACTGGGAGAGGCTGTAGTTAATAGATGGAGGGAGAGAGGCTGTGAGAGTTTTCATGGAGCACAGCCCTGGCAGAGGGCTCCTTATCATGGCAAGCAGCTTGGGATGTTGTTTAAGGCACCTCCCATATGGGAGGGATGGCTCTGCAGGAACAAAAAAAAATGCAGAAAATTGGAAATTTTGCTGTCCAAAGCATCTATCTCTCCTATGAAGACGTGATGCACATCTTCCCGCCCAGCTGGATCAGGCTGTGGAGATGGAGAGTGTGGGGTTTATATTACAGAGCAGAAACTCCTCACAGTTCTGTTAGAAATGCAGCCTGACCCCTGTTCTAAAGCACTTCAGGGAATCTTTGTCCCAGAGCTTGAGGAAAAGGTAGAGCTATAAATTAAAATTGCATTAGTAGTTTCTTTGGTGGTCTGCAGAGCAGGCAGGAGAGGGAGCTGGGAAATTTTCTTTGCATTTATGGGAGTTGTATCTCCAAATTATATACAAGGCTTTAGCATGGAAACACAGATCCACTAAGAAAATTTAAAATAATGTTTAAACACTGTGTTGCTCAACAGAGAAGAAATGGCATTACTGAAAGACCTGGTGCATTAATTGCTCTTTCTAGCACTCTTGGAATTCTCTGTATCTTTGATATCTACATAAAAGCATAAACCCCTCCTTCTTTCTGAAATAATTCTTTCAATGCCATTTCAGATACATGAAATGTACAAAATTTGGGCACTTTTCCTTGTAGTTGCACTATTTCCAGGTGATTTCTTGTTCATGCTCAGAGAGCTTTGATCTACTTTGAGTTTAAAATCAAGTTATATTCCAGACATTGGTTTTATACTGAGAGAGTAGTCAGAAATTAATCCACAGACACACCATTTTACTGCTTTTGCACTGTATTTCCAGTTTTAATGCTAGATTGTTTTGATGGAAGGTAGCAATCATTTAAACATTAAGAACAGTCATCTTGGGGACACAGTTGTCAGATTTAAGGATCAGAAATTATATAGGCAGCTGTAAAAGGATAGGAAGTGAATAGATCAATATTACGAGGCCCAGTAATTCTTTGAAGTATTAAAGTGAAATGGGGGAACAGTTTGCAAGAACAACTTGATGATTTCAGTTATGCAGCAGCTGCAGGGACAGGTGAGAAGCAGGTAACAACCTCTGAAGGGTCCTGAAAGGGTAAAGGACACCTTGATCAAACAGGTTTTGCCCTGAAGCAAGGACAGGCTGAGGAGGATTTGCAGCAGGATCCCATTGGGGATGGAAAACAGAACAGCCCTGGCAGCCACTCCATCTGCATGCAGGAGAGTCCCAGGATTTGTAGGGAAAGATCCCTGACATTACAGAACCCTTTGGAGGGTCCTGGCAGCACCCTCCACGTCTCTATTTACATGCAGGCAGTGAGCAATCCATCAGAGAATGAATCCTCCATTTCCAGCACACAGCTCAGCATGTTTATGAGCAGAGCCCTGAGCACACAGTGACATTCTGCTCCACACCAGTCCTGAGAGAGCCTGGCACTGCCTGGAAGCATTTGGTCAATGGCTTTTCAGGGCTCACCCTGCATGCAGAGCAGGAGGGAGCAGCCCAACACAGGAACTACAGCACGGGAGAGACAGAAATGGAACTAGAAACAAGTTTCAAAGGATGGCCTTGCAAATCAGACTGGATACTTTGGTGAAATAGAACTATGAAAAATACATTGTTGTAGGACCCACCAGGGGTAATTTTACATTATTGGCTTTAAGGCATTTACAGCATGGTGTGGCTAAAGCTGATAGGCCAAGAAATGCTTATAATGGATTGTAATTAAAAAATAGTTGCCTTCTGATTGTGATGGTGTGAATTATAACACCTGTATTGTCTCACCCTTCTCATGAGACTGAAAATAGAATAAAAGTTTTTAAAACACCTCTCAGTTGCCCCATCTGTGGGTCAGAAAAGGGCTTAATCCAACACATGGATATCTGGAAGCAAGCCCAGGATGCCACAACTCCACCATCTTGGAAATCTACTGGGAATTCAAATTAATTCAGAAGGAAGACAGCTCACAGAGAAATGCAGAGAGTTCAGAGCAGACCAAAGCTCAGCTAAAAAAGTTTCCTTTTTTCCTTTTCCAAAGTTTCCTATTCCACTCTGAATTCCAAGCACAGAGATGAGAGTGTCACTTGTTGTGTGGGAAGAGTGATCCAATCATTTCATTATTCATCCCAGCCAACTCTAAGCTCACAGTACAGGTGAGTTAAATTCTTAATCTAAGCTGACTTTATGCATTTCACTGAGATTTCAAAATCCAGCCTGTAGACCTCAGCATTCCAAATGGGTCCAAAAAGAAGTTACTTGGCTTAGTGATTTTTCTAGGACACAGACATTCAAGTATGCAGCCTTAAAGTTTAGAATCTTTAATCATTTTGTGGTTCTTTGAACGTGACAAAGCAGCTCCCCCTTACTGTGGAAGTCCAAACCAACAATCCAGATTTCTCTCCCAGTCCCACATGAGGATAAACTTGGCTAGGCACTCTTTTTATCTGCCTTTGGAAAGCAACTTCTTACCTAAAAGGAACTTATTTTTTTTTTAGGAAAAAAAAAATCTGATAAGATTATTTAATGAATTAATAGAACAACTGCTTTTGGTAGATTTTCTTGGTTCTGTTATTTTCCGACCAAATCTTTGTTGACAGCCCATAGCAGGGTCTGCTAAAGCCCTGGATCCTGAATCCAAATAAATGTTCAGTTCAGAACACTCCTAAAACAGATGGGAGTTTCCAAAGCTGGTTCAGTGATACCAGGTAATGGAGAGTACACTGGGAACACACTCCTAGGGAAACAGCCATGCTGGTTATCCCAGAGAAGCACAAAGGCAGGATCATTCACCTCACGTGTTTAGGCACTGCCTTCTGGTGCTCCAGAGCCTTGGGCACATCTGAAATTCAAATGGGAAGCCTCTGATTTGAAAGGTTTGTCAAAGCCTTGGTGTGGCTCTCAGCAGTGCCTTATTCCTGACCAGATTTAAGGCAGCATTTGTAATTCAAAGCATCTCAAGGCAACGACATAATCCTTACAGGGAGTGGAAACCTTCCTTTCCTACATTTCCTAGCAGAAAATGGCATCCTAAATTAGCAAAACCGAGGCAAAGTGTGGAAGGTCCCCGTGGGAGAGAGGTTACCCCACTTGTTTCAGGTTTCAGCTGAGAGGTTCCAGCAGCAGGTAACCTCAGCTCTTGTACTTTCTGTGGAGTGAGCACAGCAGCTCCACAGCTGCTTCCAGAGATGATAACTCTCCTCACTTTGCATAATGAGGTCCCATCTATAGCCCCAGAAGTTGTTTAACCCCCAACAGTGACTTATTCCAGGCTATCAGCCAAGTGAATGCTTAAGTGGAATATATGTACAATGATCATCACAGGCTGGCATTCATCTTGTCTCAGAAATTGTTTAGGGCACAGAGGTTAAGAAGAATAAAGTGCAGGCTTAGAAAAGATTTGTTTCCCAGAGACATTTCACTGGATTCATCCAATTTAGTGAAGAAACTAAGGTTAGGGGAGTGCCTTTTAGGAACTATTGTCTCTCTGTAATTTAACACACAGGTTTTCAAAAGAGGACAGCAGTTAAGCAAAGTTGCAGTTCAGTCAGATAAGAAACTCTCATTAGTGTGGAATAGATCCAAGCACCTCCAAAGAGCTGTCAGCCCTTCACAAGGCAGATCCCATCCCCCTTCCTTCCCTCCAAGCCAAGAGCTTTTTCTGGGGTCCTGGCATAGCACTGGCTTACCAACCAGTCTAAAAATACCCCTGGAAGTGAGGAGGGAAAGATCCTGCTCTAGATAAGACAATTAGAGCTGGCTTAGAGAAAACACTGATCAGACAGGTGTGGTTCCACACAACAGCACCACTCAGCATTCCCATCCTGAGGGGTAAATGTAAATATCTTCAGGAACAGAATTCCCTGAGCACAACCACACCCCTCTCTCCAGGCAAAGAACCAGGTGTTTAGAACAGCATGAGAACCTTAATTGGGTTAATTGGGTTTCACCTGCAGCAGGTGGGGCAGACAGGAAATGTGACCCTGTGTGTGGAGGGGATGGTGCACACAGAGTGGTTCCCCCAAAACACCAACAGCAGATGCCAACCAAGGCACAAAAGTTCTTTAAAAAGGTGTTTTAAATGTATTTGTTTCAATGTGCTGCTGTTTTCACTTCTGTGCAATTGCAATGAGAATCCAGATTTGGGGGAAGGGAAGGGAAGGGAAGGGAAGGGAAGGGAAGGGAAGGGAAGGGAAGGGAAGGGAAGGGAAGGGAAGGGAAGGGAAGGGAAGCCTGGGCTTTGCCAAGGGGCCTCAATTCTCTGGAGAAAGGGGCCAGCAGGAACCTCCTAAGTTCAGCAAAGCCCCTCTACTTGGAACAGCAGCACCCCACAGACAGGGACAGGCTGGGCCCTGATTTTTCACCCTGCAGGGAAGGACCTGGTGGTCCTGACAGGAACAGAGTGGATGTGCAGTTATTTGGCTGGGGACACACAGAAGCTGAGTGGCAGCTCATCAGTTCATCCCCAAAACCCTTCAGAAATAAAGAGGAGCTCCATTTCACTGAAAGGACAGGGAAAAGATAACCCAGGCAGCAATAAATCGGCCTCCCCCAACGCACTCTGAGGAATTACAGAAACAAACAGCCCCAGAAGAAACATTTGCAGATAGGTCAGAGGTTCTGCATTCACTTTGGCTTTGTGTACATCCCATTTTCCCATGCCCCGGGGTGACACGAGCGAGACAGAGGCCATGTGACAACCCCTGCACCCTCCAGAGAGGGAAGGGCAGCACTTGGCCATCATTAGGAGTGGCTCCTGCAGGAACCCCAAGCCCTGGTTCCAGCACTGGCATCTCTTTGAGCAGAAGCAACAGCAAATAGCCCATCCCAGGGGAGCTATTCCCTGCATAAATAGCTGCATAAACAGCTCTGCAGTGGCACTCACAGGCTGGCTCTGGAGACTTTTATGTCTCCAGTTTCTAATGAGGACCGGTTTAATTTTTTTTTAACATCCAGTCTCCCCAATAAAAGTCATCTCCAATGTGGAATTGGCTCAGAGAACTGCAGTTCCTTCATCAGAAGTGCTTTCAAGTGATGTGGCAGGGTGATCAACGTGAAGGTTGCATTAAGGTTTAGTCTGCAGCTTTTGGGAGTCACACAAGTCACTAATTACACATCCAGCCCTCAGCACAGCAAAGGGGAACATCACAGAACTACTTCAGGGAAGAGTCAAAGAGAAATAACACAGTTTAGCACTAAAGCAAGAAAGGTCCTGTGACATTAAAAAGCAGAATTTCCCTCCAAGCAGAGGTTTGTCTGTGCCTCCTGAGCTCTGTTAAAACCCAGAGATGACAATTCCAGAATGTGCTGAAGAGCCCAGGCCAGGAGCTGGGGTCTGCAGAAGTCACCTTATAACTGAATTTCCATTTGCCTTCCAAAACATGGTCTTGGGCTGTGGAAAGCCCAAGAACTGCTAATATTTAATTTAGCTAATATTTCATTTAGCTAAAAAGATCCCTCAGCTTCCCTGGGCAGGACCAAAAGGAGCAGTGTCATTATTGCTCCTCAGGTATCGGGGTGAGATTAGATCTGCAATCAGGCACAGCTCAGCCCCACACTGCAGGCAGCAGGGCACAACCAATATTGGATTTGTGCAGGAGTTCCTTTCATTTCACTTTGGATGTGTGACACCAGGCCAGAGCACAGCTGTGGAGTGCAGATATGACAGATGTGGCTTGAAAGGACCTGGGGAAAGTGCACAGTGCTTTGTACTGAGGAACAGAGATTCTCTGGGACACAAAAAGAAGTTAAAGCTGCTCGGCCCTGTGTGTTCTCCAGTCATACCCAGCTGCCACTTAGAACAAGGAACAAACAGAGAGGAGAAATTGGGAATTTGAAGCCTGCAAGGTTCCTGGCTGTTAAGAGAATAAACAGGGATTTGGACACCACAGCTAAGCCCAGATCCAAGGGGACAATGCAAGGTAGGCACTGGTTAATTGAATAATTTTCTTCCCAGTCACAAGTGTTCCTTTGCAGGACTGAAAGTGTTTTAATAAAATGCTGTTTGCATTTAAAAATATCCTTTTAATAGCCTTGAAGGCTTTCCAAAATAAAAACAAAAAATCTTTTATAGTCTGTCCTGAAAACATCAATGATTTTCTGAAATTATTTCGGATGTGTCAAAGAATGGTATCAGAATGATCTCTGGTTTTAGCAACAGTCATTGCCTGACAAGGTCACTTAAAAATAATCAACTGTGGTTTCAATTTAATTCTAAAGTATTCACAGCTAAAATTTTCAATTAAAATTTTGAAAAAAATCCTCTCCTGGCAAACAGAAATGACAAATTAATTTGGGAAATGCTCTGAAACAAACTCCCCCCAAAAAATATCTGCCAAGCTTTTATTTTAAATTTCCTTTGTTTTCCAAAATTAGGTGTCATCTTTCAATCAGCACCACCCCAGAGGATAAGATTTGTGTTCACTACCCTGGCATGTGTAATGATGCCAGGATAATTCGCAGCAGATGTACATTTGGGGAGAAATTATTTTCCTGAGGATCTATTTGTGTGGGAGGATGAAGTATGGTTATAATGAAGGTGCTGTGGGAGCTGAATGACTTTGCATCTCAAGTACAGGTGCACTTGGGTGTAACTTAAACATAGTTTGCAATCTCTCTAAATGGAGCATTTATAGCCAATTACACTTGTCATTCACCTTGCAAATACCTCTATCTAATTTAACAGCATATGCAGCAAGCAGAAAAATAAAGGATATTCTATTAGGTGCCAGCAGAATAGAGGTGCAGGTACCAGCTCTGTGTCTAACACACGTTTGGCAGATTCCTGAACTGAAATAGAAAGAATTCAGAGCGTGGCCTCCAATGCCCTTCTTCTCCCTGCATCAGAAGCCTCCTGTCAAATGTAATTTCCTCCAGGAAGACATGCATCTAGCTGAGATTTTCCAAAACCTGTCCAAGTGATTTGGACACTCACTTCTCATTAGTATTAATAGCAAATGAGCATGAGCATCTCCTCAGTGCCTTTGGAAATATCTGACACATTTTTATTTTGGTGGCTGTTAAATGACTCTTTGGGCAATCTGCACTAGAAATGACAAATTCCCCATTTGTTTTTCTGCACTCTGATATTCCTAATGTCCATGCAGCAAATGTCAAAATTTTCCCTCAAAAAGACAGCTGAGATGTAGTGAGAGGGAGGGCAGAGACAGACTTATGCCATGTTTGGATGAAAGGACAAAGTTCACATTCCAAAACTGTCTCCTCCACAGAGGGCTGCAGAGACCAATTTTAGGATAACACCACATTCATTGTCATCTTTTTGTCACTGCCCTAGGCAGGGATGTCACTGCAATGGGAGCAGGGATGCAGAGGAGCTCCGTGGCTCTGTGTCACAGGCGCTGAATCACGGCAGGCCCTGGAGAGCAGAACAGGAGGGAAGGAAAGGTGAATTTCTTTGGGAACACCTGGTCCATGCCCTGCAGCAGGGAACAGCTGTTCCTCTGAGATTTCCTCAAATTCTCACTGTTACACCTTAGATCACATCCAGTCCCTCTCACTGTTCCCAGAGCTGGGACATGAAGAACAGCAAATTATTTTTTAAACTGACAACAGGTTATATTCTCCCCTTTCCCCATCAAACTGAGGGAGCAGAAAGAGGCTTGTAAGAGATTTAATTCCTGCTATACCCAGCTCCAACTTTTCACCCCACACAAGGCAGAAGAAAGCCTTGCAAGTCACATCTCCAACCAAAACAATGCAAATCCCTTCAGACTGGACCATGGAGCTTCTCCTTTCCAAGCCCTTCCTAAAGTCAGACTCACCCACGAACATAAATGCAAATAAGTGACTAATACTGAGCTCCACAAATCCATTTTACATGACTTCTTGATCTGTTATTTAACTGACATGCCTTCCCTTTTTGCCAAATGTATTTTGTGTATATATGTCTGTTTCCTATAATCTTTTCCATTTCTCTTATCGCTTGTATTTTAATAAAACCGCATGTACAGATTCAGTATCTTCTTTAGCAGCCAGAGAGGGAGATATATTTGTTCATTGGGGTTATTAAAATTCTAAATATCTCCCTCCTTTTATTTGATTTTAGTGAGATTCCAGACATTTTCTCAATACCAAGAAGATTGGATTCATTGGAATATAACTCTGACAGAAGTCTTGCAAGGAAATTTTAATTTTAGCTCAAATTCCATTAATTTAAGATATCCCTAGAAGATGTGGACAAGGTGAACCTTTTTTTATGAACTATTTCCAACCCTAGTTTAAGATGAAGCTACATTTGGAATTTTTTGCCTCTTAACACTGAGGAAAAACCCCAAAAGCAAAACTTGAGACCATTATTTTGATTTCATATATATCTTAATTCCTGACAGAACTCCTGATGGCCTCTTTACTTAAGCAAGGACAGACTTAAACATTTAAATCTGACTTTTTGGGGCATTATCTTCTTGGTATTAGTGGAATAAACTACTTAAAACAGAGTTCTGCTTTCCTGGGGGCTCTCTGCTGCTCTGTCACTGCTGCCTTTTACATAGAGAGCACATTATGTAAAGAAGCTCAGCTCAGCAATTCCAGTATTTGCTACCAAGGGAGACTCCAGCAGTGATTTCTCCCTGATTTGTCTCCTGGTTTTCCCTCAGTGAACTCAGTGTCCTGTGGTTTTGTGGATACATTCACTGGATATATTGTTCTGCTCACAGCTGTTGGAAGGTACATCTGGCCAAAGGGGGAGCTGGAGGAGTTTATTTCAACAAGACACTAAAACCCAAAGTAATTTTAATTATTCCCCTCACAAACTTTCCCACCCACAATAAGAACAGTGGATTCACATTGCAATTTTAGGGGAACAACGTGCTTGCAGGGAACATTTAGGAGCAATGACCAAAAAATCAGGCCATTTGAAATTTCTTATCACTTCTTAATGGCATCTCAGAGCTGTTAGCCACAAAAAAGATGATAAAATCAAACTGAAAGAGGGTAGATTTACAGCAACTATTGGGAAAAAATTGTTCCCTGTGAGGGTGGGGAGGTCCTGGCACAGGGTGCACAGAGAAGCTGTGGCTGCCCCATCCTTGGAAGCATTCCAGGCTGGGTTGGACAGGTCTTGGAGTAACCTGGGATGAGTTTTCAGGTCCTTTCCAACCCAAACCATTCTGGGATTCTATGAAGAAGCATGATTCAATTTTCCACCAATTCCTTTGGAGCCACATTAGAAAATCAGCAGAATTAACGCTCCAGGCTGCAGAGTCTTCATCTCCTGCTCTAGAGGAGGAGAGCTGGCATTAACAGCGCACCAGCTTTGCTGCTGTTATTCCCAGGCCTCTCCAAAACAACCAAACAGCAGTTGTGTGTGTGTTTCTCAGAGAGGAAATTTATCTAAAACTCCCAGTTTCTCGTGGCAGCCTTCTGCCACCTGCCTGTGCTCGCTGCATCTCTCAGTGCCGGGCCATCCATCTCCAGTCCCTGCAGCACTCTGCAGAGGGGCAGCCTCTACTCCCCTCCTGTCCCTGCTGCCATCCAAACCTCCTGCAGGCTGAAAAGAACCAGGAGCAATCCATCTCACCCTCACTGGGGCCTCTGAAATGTTTCTCTGCTGACTGAAGGCTCTGCCTTTAGTCATCTGCTGAAATGAGTTTAGCTCATTTTACAGAGAGTTAGGGCAGCAGATCCCACCACTGCCAGGTTGCTCAGCTGCCTTATTAATTATTATTTATTATAATTATTATATATTATTATTTATTACATATTATTGATTACATATTATTATTTATTATAATTATTATTTATTATATATTATTATTATTTATTACATATTATTATTTATTACATATTATTATTTATTATATATTATTTTAACCTGATCATGATGTGCTGCCCCGTCAGCCCTTGCCTTTCCATCTCTTTCACCAAGGAATGGGAGATCTCACCATGAATTCTGTGCTCCCAGCAGGCTCTGTCTGAACACTGCACATCACAGCATCTTACACCTCATCTTTACTTGAGTTTTGTTTTCTTCCCCTCTAAAAGCTCAGTGTTCATACAAACCCTTGCACCCAGTCACTGCTGGTTCTGTAAATCATTTCTCAAAGCAATCTGAAATAGTAAAAATTAAATCACATGAAAATTTTAATCTAAGTCAGCCAAATGCATGGTCTTGGAGCTGAATGCACTCAGCCAAAAATCTGCAGTGTGGTGGTGGTCTGGTGCCTGCCACATAAAGTCCATAGCAGGAAGACCCCTCTGAATCTTTCTGCAATTTCTCTTCTGAGACCCAAAGCTCCCAGTTGGATTTGGTTGGGGGAGCTTGTTTGTCTCTTTGGTTTTGGGGTTTCCTCCACTTCTGGGCTGTGATTTTTCATCTTGAAGGTGCATTTCCATCTTGAGATCATGGATTGAATGAATGCATTGTCTGTGAGTAAATACTGCAATGTGAAATATTGCAAATGAATGCAGACTGTCTGTTCACAGCCAGGTCCCAGTGATCAGGAATGCCTGTGTCAGATTTCATCCCAGTTCTGTGACCAGGCACAATTGTTACACTCACTCCCAGCTCCAAACAATGTGGTTTGTTTGATGTGCTGGGAAGAAGAGAAGACTGCCTGTGGCTTGCTTTGCAGCCAGCTGGAGGCCAACAAAAAGACAGATATGTGGCTGGGGAAGCAAATCCTGTACCTTATTTCTCATACTCTGCCTTTGAGGTACAGCAAAGCAGGTCAGAGACTTGGCCATGTCAACCCACACAGCATCCTCTCCATGGATGAAGGCAGGAATCCAGTGGAGCTGTGTGCTGCATCCATCCCAGCCTCCCCAGCAGCCTCCTGGCACAGCACAACAGCAATTCCATCAGAGGAACAGGGGTGGGTGGCACCAGCAGAGAGCCACCTGCAGGTGTGTGTTACCTGGACTGGGATGAAGGGCTGTGTTCAGGAGCCTGGAGTGGTGCAGCAGCACCTCAAACCCACACAAACACAGTGCAAAGGACAATTTCAGGAGGTTACAGGGTAGCACTGCAGGCCTGTGCAGGTATTGAGGGCCCAGGTGACATGGCAGTATTGAATTTTCAGGGATAAGGAGAGAATGATGCATCTGACTCCATTGATATCGGAAGGCTAATTAATTACTTTATTATTCTGTACATCTAAAACTGAATCTACTCTGCACATAACTGCTCTGAATCTCATGACTGTCACCCAACAGTCCTGACTCAGACACACACTTGGCCCTGATAAGCCAAGGAAACAAAACACCATGGCTTTGGGTAAACAATCTCCATATTGCATTCAACTTTTGCACAAACACAGGCACAGCAAATGATAAGAATTGTGTTTTCTTTCTCTGAGGTTCAGAGAATGCGAATCCCAGAAATATTCTTGGGAAGAATTGTGCCTTGCTTTTCTCTGTGAAGAGAAATGTGGGGTTACATGGCAGCATCTCAAACCTGCACCAACGTGGCACAGCACTCCTGAAGGGGCAGCTTCATGAGGCTGGGGATAAGGCAGTGGCTCAGTGCACAAACACAGTGTTAGAACTCTTGGAGGGACCATTTCTGTGGCCAGGTGATCCAACAGCACTTCAAACCTGTTGGTGAGTGCTCTTGGTGAGCCAGTGTGGTGCAGCCAGAAACAGAGCTTAGGCTTGGTGCAGTGCTCTGGAAAAGCCCTCTTTGGGAGGTTGGGAATACATCATCACCTCATGGCAAGGCACACTGCTGCAGTGCAGTCACCCCTGTGGTGGGGACCAACCATCACCTCACGGAACGGAGCTGGGACCACCTGAGGGCAGAGACCCCGCATTGCCTCGGGGTGCAGAACCCCCACTGCCCCATGGCACAGACTGGAGCTACCGCAGGGCACAGTTCCTCCATCACCCCAGACACTGTCCTGTTGCCAGCTCAGGGCACAATCCCTCCATCATCTCACGGAGGGGGAACTCTCCATTGTCCCAGGGCGAGGACCCGGCGCCAGCTTTGATCCTGGTCCCAGTCCCGCCTCAAGGCACAGACCCTCCCTGGCCCCTATTGCTGTCCCGGCGCCGCCTCAGGGCACGGATCCAGTGCCAACCTTCCCTGGCCCCAGGCACTGATCCAGAGCCGCCCCGAGACACGGAGTCGCCCCGGCCGCGAGCACGCTCCCGGTGCTGCCTCAGGGCACGGACCCTCCCTGGCCCCGGGCGCGCTCCCGGCGCCGCCTCGGCCGCGCCCGAGGCGGGAAAACGCTCCCGGCGCGTGCTGGGGGCGGGGCTAGGCGGCACGATGGGCGTGGCCTGCGCGCGCCCGCCCCTCAGCCGCTGTTCGGGCGGAAGGGGCGGGGCCCGGTGCGCCGCGCGCCCGCGCGTGGCCCTACGGAAGCCGGGCTGGCGCGCTCGTGTCCCGGCGGCGGCTGAGGCGGCGGCCCCGGCCTGAGGGGCTGGGGGGGGGGTCCCGGGGTCCGGACGGGACAGGGGACGGGATGGCGGCACCGTGAGGAGCTCGGTGAGCGGCGGAGGGGCGCCCTGGGGCCTGCTGCGGCGGGAGGAGCCGGTGGTCGGGCCAGGGCGGGCAGGGCGGGAAAGCGGCCTCGGGGGGAGGCTGGAGCGGGAGCGGGCCTGGGAGCGATGAGGGGGCCGTGAGGGCGCGGGGTGTGGGGCGGCGGAGCGAGGGCCATGGAGGCCGCTGCGGAGCGGGTGCCGTGGGGGAGGCAGAGGGCTGGGGCCGGCAGAGGGTGCTCAGTGTCCCGTGTGTCGCTCGCAGCACCCTCCGCACGGACTGGATGCCCACGGGCGGCAGGACGCTGTCACACGCTGCCCGCGCTCTCGGCAGGGGCACAGCGCTGTTCTGCCCTCGCCCACAGCTCCCCGCGTCCAGGCCGCTGTCCCGCCGTGCCGGAGCCAGCCGCGGGTGCTGGTGCCAGCTGCTGTCCCAGCCTGTCCCGGTGCCATCCCCGCAGCCCGCGGTTCCCCTGTCGCTGCTGTTGGGCAGCTGGCTGCGCTCAGCCTGCGCGGCTGCCGGGGACATGGCGGAGCAGCGCTACTGCGTGGACTATGCCAAGCGAGGCACCGCGGGCTGCAAGAAGTGCAAGGAGAAGATCGTGAAGGGGATGGTGCGCATTGGGAAGATTGTTCCAAATCCTTTCACCGAATCTGGAGGGGACATGAAGGAGTGGTACCACGTCAAGTGCATCTTTGAGAAGCTGGATAAGGCCCGGGCCACCACTAAGAAAATTGAAGACATCACAGATTTGGAGGGGTGGGAAGAACTGCAGGATGAGGAGAAAGAAACAATCAACAAGTACATCTCAGGTGAGGCTTGAGGTAGTGCCAGGGTAACTTTTCTTCCTATTTTCAAGTTATGCCAGAGGGTGTCACCCAGCTTTGCCTTTGCCATGAAATCCTCATGGATTTATTTGTGTGGCTTAGGGACAAAGTGTGTGGTGCTGCTCCAATCCCTGTCTCAGCCATGTAGGAAAGGGAAAAAATGGTCACTTCTACAGTGACACTCCTTGTTTCATTTGTCACACCTGATTGTGGACAAGGCCCAGGTGATTTAATTAATGTGCAGTTAAAACCCATGAGGAAGCATCAGTTATTTTCCATTTCCCCCATTTTCCATGCTCTTTAATATATTACGTACTGTTCTAACTTCTGTTATCTGATAAACATCTGGGGTTTTTTTTCCTCCAACTCCTATTTCTTTTAAGGCTGTTTGCTTTGTAAGCTACATAATATGGTGAGGGATGTATGAGATTATTCCTGACTGCCTCTTTGAACCTTTCTGCTTTCCAGAAGCCAATTCCAAGACTGGAGGCACTCCAAAGAAAAAGGTGATAGTGCAGGCAAAACTCACTGCCACAGGACAGCTGACCACAAAAGATCCACCAAAGAAATTCTCTGGATTCTCTGGTAAGAATTAAGAAACTGGTTCTGGGAAATCAGTTTGTTTTAATCTCAACATCAAGAGGTGTTTTAGCTTGGCTCAGATTGGTAGGTTTTTATCTATAGGTTATCTATAGGTTTTTACTCAGATTTAGTGGTTTTTAATTCTGGTTTGTCAAAAGCTGTCAGGGCTTGAAAGAACATCTTGAAAGATGTTTAGATTTCCAGTTTTCCCTAGGAGACAAAAGTTCTGCCATGACCCACATTGTCAGGCTGACTCCAACTCCCTGTATCCATTGGCTCATTCCAGCCAAACTGAAGGTGTAGGATAAAGTTATCCCATGTGGAGCTCAAAATCTGGAAAAAAACTGCTGAGGGATTCTCAGTTGTGTTCATGGAAAGGAAAACTTGTCCTGAGGAGCAGCTGCCAGCAGGACAATCCATCTGTGAGCTCTGACTGACCTGACACACACCTGGAGCTCCAGACTGCCCAGAGCCAAAGACATCAGATTGGTGTTTGGAGACAAAAGGGATGGGGATGTATTCCCGTAAAAATTGATAAAACAGAGGAATCTGCAAGGAGACATTAATTTTCACCATGGTTTAGTCATATTTTTCTAGTAGAATTAAGATCTAGGAAATTCTAGTGTAAAGTTGGAAGGTTTTTAGAAAAGTCATAAATTTCAGCTCTGAAGCTTTGCCAGCACACTGGGATTGTTCCCACCTTGCCAGGCAGAGCTAACATCAACATTTCCTCCGTGTTGTTACAAAAACAACTTGTGATGTGTCTGATACAGCCAAGCCAAAGAATTCAGAAGATTCTCCTGCCAAGCCTTCCTCGCAGAAGCCGAGCCTGTCTGCAGCCAGGTGTGACCCCCAGCACAAGGACTGCCTGCTGCGCGAGTTCCGCAAGCTCTGCGCCATGGTGGCTGAGAAACCCAGCTACAACGTCAAAACCCAGATCATCCAGGACTTCCTCAGGAAGGGATCTGCAGGAGGTATGGATCCACCTGGGAATTCTCAGCTCTCTCACAATCAGCTTTGCAAAGTCTCAAAAGGAAAGGGGAGATTCAAAGCTGGTTGTTGTGTGTGCTCCCAGCCTTGTGCTGTGGTGATTTCTGAGCTGTGGAGGTAATCTTTGAAAAGTGAGCTCTGCAAATATCAAATTCAGACAAAAATGTCTCACTCAGGTGTAGATGCCCAGTTTAGAGGCAAATTGTGGCTATTTCCCCTAAGAATTCCAAGCCCCACCTGTGGGTTGTATCCCCAGGATTACGCAAATGGACACAACCAACCAGAACCTGGACATGAAAATAAATCCTCACTGTTATAATCTGCTTTTTTTCTTTTTTTTTCTTTTTTTTTTTCCAGATGGTTTTCATGGTGATGTATACCTGACCATTAAGATGCTGTTACCAGGTGTCATTAAAATAGTTTACAACTTGAATGATAAGCAGATTGTAAAGCTGTTCAGCAGGATTTTTAACTGCAACCAGGAAGAAATGGTCCGGGACCTGGAGCAGGTGAGTGCAGACAGCTGCTCTCCTAATTTCTGCTCTTCAGCTCTTTGCTTATGGAAATTCTGTAATGCTTTAGGTTTTTTACTCCTTAGCTTGACTGTTAGAATGGGAGATGGTGATTTATTTTGGTTTTCCTTGACTTTAGCAGTTTTCATAGCATTTTCTGCCATCTGGAACCTGTAGAAAATCATGTTTAAATGGAAAGCAGGATAAGAATTCACCTGGCAAAGCTTTAGAAAGCAAGACTAAAATTACCTAGGCGAGGTGGGGTGCATCTGTTTGTCTAAACTCCTTTGTCTGGCACATTGCTACAGAACTGAGTTATATTCCTCTTTTTGTACCATCACACATCAAAACCTGGGATTCAATTAACAGACCTGTCACTGGCAGCTGCAGTTGGTTATTACAATTAAGCTGCTGCAATTGCAGGTGCTCAGTTGTGCAGTGAGTCCCTGTGATTGACTGTGCACCCTGTGATTCACTGCAAGGTGCAGAAAAGGGGTGAATTAGATAATAATGGTAATTTTTTCATCTCTGTTCATTGCCTTGCTGTGTACTGCCTTCTAGTGACATCACTAGCCTGTCCCGTGTCCTTGGATTTACAAGTGGATTTATCCTGAGGAAATAAATGGTCTGTGCTGCTGCAGCAGTGAAAAATAGAGCCATGAGATGATGCTGGTACTCTTAATTACCTTTCTTGGCAAATTAAACAGCTGAGCAGCTTTACGTGTCGTGGCAGCTTCTTTAAGTGTTTGATTCCAATGTCTTGGTGCAATCCTCACTGGAACCATGCAGAATCCCCAGTGGCACCCCATTCTCTGGCCATGCCTCTCATCCACACCCTGGTTTTGTTTTTGGAGACAGGGAGATGTTTCTGAGACCATCAGAATCTTCTTTGAGCAGAGCAAGACCTGTCCTCCAGCAGCCAAGAGCCTCCTGACCATCCAGGAGGTGGATGAGTTCCTCATGCAGCTGTCCAAGCTCACCAAGGAGGATGACCAGCAGAGTGTCCTGCAGCAGATCAGTCGCAGGTGAGGGAAGGAATCAACCTCTGAAGGTTTGCCCAGACACTGGAGTGGTTCTCTACAAGCTGGAGAGGGTGAAAAATGAATCATGAGCCACTGAAACTGAACTTAATTAGCATCTGTAAGCTGCTGTTAGTGGTGTGATTGAGACACCTTGACAGCAGTGGAGAGCTTTTATGGCTGCTTGTTCGTGCTAGAGAACTTTGTCCCTGCCTGTCAGGACACTTCAATCAAACAAATGATTTTCAACAACACCCTAATGGTGCTTAGCTGTTAATTAAGTTGCTGTTCTTAAGCATGTTGGGAAAAGCCTTCAAGTAATTTAGACAAAGATTTTTGGTCTGGCTCAGTTTGTGTTGATGTGAGGCTGAGGATTTTCCGATAAGTTACTC
The DNA here is from genome assembly GCF_028769735.1 of Zonotrichia leucophrys gambelii. Taxonomy (NCBI): domain Eukaryota; kingdom Metazoa; phylum Chordata; class Aves; order Passeriformes; family Passerellidae; genus Zonotrichia; species Zonotrichia leucophrys. The sequence goes on along the minus strand of NC_088188.1, from coordinate 5,648,666 downwards.
TTGATGCATTAATTAAGTACATTTTGGAAGGTACATCAACACTGAGGCAGAGTTAATGTTGGCATCAAGATGCTGGAAAGCTTTTTGGATATTCCCTTGTGTCTCTGAGGTGTCACTATTAACATGATTAGTTTGACCCTCTGCAAAGAGGGGACCTTTTTTTAAAGAGACCTGGATAATTTTCTTTTCAGCTGGAAAGTTCACTTCACACCTTGACTGAATCTTTTCCTCTTCAGGTGTACAGGCAACGACCTGAAGTGCATCATCAGGCTAATTAAGCATGACTTGAAAATGAATGCTGGAGCAAAGCACGTGTAAGTGACAGGAATCCAGAAAAGCTCATTTCCTGAGGCAGCAGCAGCCCTGGGGCTGATCCATGCTCCCCCTCTCTCTGTGCTTTGCAGGTTGGATGCTCTGGATCCCAATGCCTACGAGGCATTCAAGGCCTCGAGGAACCTGCAGGACGTGGTGGAGAGGGTGCTGCAGAACCAGCAGGAGGCAGAGAAGGTGCCAGGGCTGAAGAAGACCCTGAGTGTGCAGGCCTCACTCATGACCCCAGTGCAGCCCATGCTGGTAGGTTGGGCCTCTCCTGGCAGCCAGGCAGGGACAGAGACCCCACCTGGGAGGGTCAGGAGCCAGGACAGTGTGGGCTGGCTCTGTGCAGAGCTCAGGGTTGTTTAATCCCCATCTGGGAGGTTCAGGAGCCAGGCAGTGCTGCAGTGGCTGTTGTCAGGCTCAGGGTTGTTTAATCCCCATCTGGGAGAGTCAGGAGCCAGGGCAGTGGCTGTGCAGTGTTCAGGGTTGTTTAATTCTAGTTTAGAAGGCATCTCCTACCACCAGGCCAAGTATTCAATATACTCAGTAACTGCCAAACTAAAACCTTCCCTTGCTCTCAGTCTTTTGTATTTGTTTGCTCTCATTGCAGAAGTTGATCCTTTCTCTGGAAAGAGTGTAAGCTTTCCAGTGGATTAGAGAGTCAAATAAGTCAGGCTTTTTGTGTGAACAAAGCAGAGTTAAATATTTACTTGTGGGCTGAGCACACTCCTACAGAAGGCACAGTGCACATTTTAAAGCTTTTGGAAGGGATAAGCACTGAAAAGCTGTAATTATCTGGGCATATGCGGATATTAGTACGTGAATAATTAAGGAGAACTTGGACTCGCTAACAGAGATTCTGGACAAAAACCTCTACAGGGGGATTCATTGTAGCTCATTCATGAACTTGGGTAAGAGCAGCTTTATTTTCCATGTGTCAGTGGGGTTTGTCCCCTGTGTCCCCAGGCTGAGGCCTGCAAGTCCATCGAGTATGCCATGAAGAAGTGTCCCAACGGGATGTACGCCGAGATCAAGTACGACGGCGAGCGCGTGCAGGTGCACAAGAACGGGGATCACTTCAGCTACTTCAGCAGGAGCCTCAAGCCTGTGCTCCCCCACAAAGTAAGCACTGGGCACTGCCTCACCCCTCCTGCCAGCTCCTCCTCTGCATTCCCAATATTTCCTTCTATAGGCAAGGAGAATTCCTTCTCATTCCTGATTTATTTATGTGTAGAATGTGGAAAAGCAACACCTAAAACTGTAATAATTTAATTCTGGTACACATTAAGAGCTTGGAATTAAATTTCATCTGTCTGCTGTAGAATCCTCTCTATGCACTGCATTTTGGGAACCTTGTTGCCAGTTGGGTGACTTGGTTCTGTTTATTAAAGCCTCACTTTTCTATTTGTGGGTACCATAGAAGTGCAGATGTGCCTCATATACTTATGGAGAAAACACCTGCATTGGAGTGAATCCCTCTCTTCAGCCAGTTATTTTCTTTTTTTTTTTTTCTTTTCTTCTTTTCCCAAGGTAGCCCATTTCAAGGATTTCATCCCCCAGGCTTTCCCTGGTGGGCAGAGTATGATTCTAGATTCAGAAGTTCTCCTGATTGACAATAAAACTGGCAAGCCACTTCCTTTTGGGACTCTTGGTGTGCACAAGGTAAAAACAAAAATAAATAAAAAGGCTTTTTGTGTTTGGAGGCTGTTACACTGCTGACTTAAACACAATCTGTTATCACAGGATAATTTCAGAGCTCTGGTGCTTGTTAGAGCATCTGGGGGAAAAAAAATAAGATTATTGAGAAGGCTGACATTGAAAAGCTACTACTCTAATACAGTAGATTTGATATTAACCTGATCCCTGGCAGGACATTAACAGAAATTAATTTCAATAATACTACAAAAATCTTTGGACAATGTTACAATTCTGTCATTGTTTCTCATGGCTTGAGCAATGTATGGCAGCCTGGGGGACCACAGGGATGCAGTGATTATTCCATGCAAATGTTATGGAGTGCTTGTGTCTAGGCTGAATGGGGGTGAGGAAAAGGACAGGAAAATGAAAATTAAACTATGAGTGCTTAAGTTAAAAGTAGCCATTAATCTGCTGTCTGTAGAAATGTGGTGGGTTTTTTGCAGCAGTAGTGACAGATGTTACATTGCCCAAAACCATTAATATTTTTAGCATTATTTTCCATTCCTATGAAATGAACATTTTTTATGTTCTCAGCTTGTGCTTGGACTCATTCAGTGTAAATCTGAATTCTCAGAATGCTTCTTTTAGAAGAGGCATAAGCTTATAATACCTAAAATATTACAGAGATTAAAATCCATCATTTTATTACTTTGCTAAAACTGTTTGCTGTGACTGCAGAATTGTTTTAATTGTATTTCAGAAAGCTGCTTTCCAGGATGCCAACGTTTGCCTGTTTGTGTTTGACTGCATCTACTTCAATGACATCAGCCTGATGGACAGGTATGGCTGCCAGGGGAGAGTGGCTGGGCTGGTTTCCTGGCATGAACTGGAAATCCTGGGCTGGAAAACCCCACTCATGCAGACAGACCAGTTCACCTGGGCTGTCAGACTGGGCATTCACTGGGAAATCAGGGCAGCATGGGAGGGCCCTTGCTGTGCCAAGAGTTCTTTTGTGGAGCTCCTCTTGCTCTCCAAAATATTGGGATCAGCTGCATCTCAGCTGCTCATCCCACATCCTCTAAACACACTGTTAGCACTGGAATTTCCTCCAGGAAGTGATAGGATACAAAGTAAGAGCTAGTTGTCCTCTCAGGAGCTCTCTAGGATGATTTAATGGCTTCAGCAGCTTTTTTCAATGTTCCTGTTGGGATTGCTGCCTGTCCCTCACTGTCCCTGCCCTGCTCCAGGCCCCTCTGTGAACGGCGCAAGTTCCTCCACGACAACATGGTGGAGATCCCCAACAGGATCCTGTTCTCAGAGATGAAACATGTCACAGTGAGTCCAGAGTGCCCCTGCAGCCCTGACCCTGCTCCTCCAGCACTTGGCTTTTTTTTATGATTAACTCTGAAAATTCACCCTGGCAAAATGGTTCTGCTTCTGCTCTGTGTGCAAGGCTTCCTGAGCCAACACTGTATTCTCATCTTTTCCTGGCTCCAACCCCTTCAGTATAATCTTAACTTGCATGCCTCAGGTTTCCTGGCTTGTTAATGATTTTGTAGCCATTGTCACTCTGACCCTGTTAGGAGGAGTTCAGTCCTGCTGTCACTCAGTGTGTGCTGTGCAGTGCAGAGCTGTGACTGCAGCCTGGTTGAAGGGAGCCAGACTTCCCAAACTGGCAGCTTCCAGTGCCCACACAGCCCTGAGACATTCTGGCTGCTAGAATCTGCATTTAGGCAGCAGCATGCTGGGATTTTCCTTTGACTATGCACAAGCCTGATGTCCCATTATTTTTCCCCATTGCTGCTGATTTCTGTGGCACCTTGACTTTGGTGGAGGATGCTTGGACATTTTGGGCAGAAGAAGGTTCATAGGTCCCAAGGCAGTTGGATGGAGAAGGAAGCAGGCACTGCTGGCTGAGCAAATCTGACTTGGGACATCCTGGGACACAGCCAGTGGGGCAGCCACGTCTCTGAGGGGTATTTTTTTATCAGACAAAGCTTCTCTTTTTGGGACATATTCCCAACTTAGTCACTGGGTGTGCAGCAAAGAGAAGATTTATCCATTTACAGGATCTGTGTACAGGATCCTCTTTGGAAAACTGTTGTGGAAGTGCCTCTTCCTCTCCCTGCAGCTGCTTTGGGTTTAGTGCACCACTGCTCCAAACACAAAGCCTGAAGAGCTGAGCCCTTTTTAGAGTCCTGAGCTAACCATGGTCCCTCTCCTTTGCAGAAAGCTTCAGATCTGGCAGACATGATCACCCGGGTCATCCGGGAGGGGCTGGAAGGGCTGGTGCTGAAGGATTTAAAGGCAAGTTCCCCTTCACTCTGTCCTGGTGTCAGCTGGGAATTTGGGAATGACAGCAGTCAGCTCTGAGACAGCAGAATCACACCCTGAGCATTCCAGAAACATCTCTGGGTTCCTCTCACCGCTGACACCCAATCCACTGCTCCTCCTGCTGTGCTCAGGACCTGCTGAGCTGGGTAAAGGGCTCAGGGCTGTCTGAGGAGGTGCTGCCCACCAGGGGATCTCTCTGAGGGGGCTCTGCCTTCCTTTGCACAGGGTAATTATGAGCCAGGGAAGCGCCACTGGCTGAAGGTGAAGAAGGATTATCTCAACGAGGGGGCAATGGCTGACACTGCTGACCTGGTGGTGCTGGGGGCTTTCTATGGACAAGGCAGCAAAGGTAGGTCTGGAGGTGGCTGAAGTCAGAGCTCTGTCTGCTCAAGGAGCTCCCAAAGTTTTCCTGTTCAGGCCTCCAGAATGAGGGTGGCTGGAGCAGTGGTTACCTGCTGCAGCCCATCATGTCCTTGCTGTGGCTCCAGAGCTGGAGGTGTTGGGCTGGGCTGTTGCCCAGTGCAGAGGCTCTGCTCAGCTTTGTCAGTGGCCCTGCAGCCATCACAAGCCCAAACCCCAAAGCCACAGAAGGATTTTGGCTCAGAAAAGCTGTCTTGTCCTGTGCAAGGTGTGAGCCCTGCTGTCCTGTGCAGGTGGGATGATGTCCATCTTCCTCATGGGCTGCTACGACCCCAAGAGTGAGAAGTGGTGCACGGTGACCAAGTGCTCTGGTGGCCACGATGACGCCACCCTGGCACGTCTGCAGACAGAGCTGGACATGGTGAAGATCAGCAAGGTGAGAGGGGAGCCAGGGGATGTTCAGGCAAGGGCTCAGCTGCACTGCAGGCTGGGAGTGCCCTGCCAGGAATGAATCAGAGTTAAAGCTCATCAGCCACAAGTGAGGAGTCAGAGCAGCCAGCTCCTGGAGGAGGCACTGCTGGGATCTGTACCCACACACTGAGTGGGAAGCCAGGCACCGTCTGTTTCCTGCTAGGACAAGGTTTTGTTGGGAAGATCCCAATTTTTTATCTGGATTTTTGGGCATGATGTGATTGGCAAAGGCAGTCACTAGATGGGGCTGTGGGAGGGAAGTGCTCAGTCAGACTCTGATCTGGTGGCTCCATAACCTGGGGTTGGAGTTAAGATTTCTGTCAGTGATTTATCTTGCTTTTCAAGACTTGAAAAATCAACAGAGAGCTGAATTTTAATATTACCTTGACATCCTGAAGGCTATTTGCATCAAGGTTGTAGAATCTTGAAAAAAAAAAAAAAGGGTAGTTTTACATGAATCACAATTGGAGTAACTGTTCTTGTTTCACACACAAAATGACAGGAATTGAGGGCTGTGTTTCAGGCAATATTTGTGATTTCCTAGATGAGAGAAGTGGCTGCAGATCAGTGCAAGTTCCATCCATGCAAAGGCAATGTAATACCTCTGTGCTGATCTATTGCTAGGTTGTGTTTCATCAGCTTCTGTTGTAGAATTAGGTTTATATATGATAATAAGTGTCAATAATGTGAATTTTGTGCTTTTAATTAATAGGATCCTAGTAAAATTCCAAGGTGGCTAAAAATCAACAAAATTTACTATCCAGACTTCATTGTCCCAGATCCAAAGGTAAGTGCTCTCATAATCATTTCACATTTAACATTTCCCAGCCCTTATTCTGCAGTCTCCTATAAACCCTTTAGAAGGACAACTTAGAAGTTGTCTGTGTTACAAAATAAATCTTCATAGTTGGAATGGGAGATTAAGCACAAGTTTTTATCTCTCAATCTTGCAGGTGCATTTGAGGCTAAGAGCTTCATGAAGAAATCACACCTGCAGCAGTTTTGGGAAATATTCTTGTGCATTAAATCCCTTCCAGAAGTGAGCTTGATTTAAATTTGAGATATGAGAAACCTGACTTTAAAGGGTTGAAACACAACTGCAACCCAAAAGTTGCTGTTGCTGTAGGGAATGTGTCAGTATGGCTGAAGGAGAAGGTGTGCTTAGAAATTGGCATTTTGTGTTAGTGAAGGCTTAGAGAAAAAGTGATTTTAACAATGAAGGTGACCAGGAAGGTCACTTTGTGTAGATGGAGAGTGAGTGGGGGTGAGGCACTCAGAGCTGGCTCTGAGGGAGCACAGGGGTGTGACACAGCTCCTGAGGGAGCACAGGGGTGTGACACAGCCCCTGAGGGAGCACAGGGGTGTGACACGGCCCCTCAGGGAGCACAGGGGTGATACTCAGGGCTCACTGAAGGGTGTAAGCTCGAGGGCACAGGGGTTGACACGCCCTGAGGGGCACAGGTGTATAGCCCTGAGGAGCACAGGGTGTGATATGGCTCCTGAGGAGCACAGGGTGTGACACGCCCCTGAGGGAGCACAGGGGTGTGACACAGCTCCTGAGGGAGCACAGGGTGTGACATGGCTCCTGAGGGAGCACAGGGTGTGACACAGCTCCTGAGGGAGCACAGGGTGTGACACAGCTCCTGAGGGAGCACAGGGTGTGATATGGCTCCTGAGGGAGCACAGGGTGTGATATGGCTCCTGAGGGAGCACAGGGTGTGACACAGCCCCTGAGGGAGCACAGGGTGTGATATGGCTCCTGAGGGAGCACAGGGTGTGACACAGCTCCTGAGGGGCACAGGGTGTGATAGGCCCCTGAGGGAGCACAGGGTGTGACACAGGTCCTGAGGCACAGGGTGTGACAGTGAAGGGCCCAGGTGGGTGAATCACGGGGGCCGGGTTGCATAGGCCGAGGGAGCACACGGGTGTGGCACGGTCCCATGACGGGTCCAGCGCTGTGACACGGCATCCTCGAGGGACACAGGATGGCAACAGCCCCGAACCTGCACAGCTCCAGGTGGGCAGCAGGGGTGACAGCTCCTGGACCAGGGGTGGATGCTCTAGGGAGCACAGGGGTGTGACACAGCCCCTGAGGGAGCACAGGGGTGTGACACGGCCCCTGAGGGAGCACAGGGGTGTGACACAGCTCCTGAGGGAGCACAGGGTGTGACACGGCCCCTGAGGGAGCACAGGGTGTGACACAGCTCCTGAGGGAGCACAGGGTGTGACCTGGTTCCCTCCCTGTGTGCAGAAGGCCCCGGTGTGGGAGATCACGGGGGCCGAGTTCTCCAAGGCCGAGGCGCACACGGCTGACGGGATCTCCATCCGCTTCCCGCGCTGCACGCGCATCCGCGATGACAAGGACTGGCAGACAGCCACCAACCTGCAGCAGCTCAAGGTGGGTCAGCAGGAGCCCTGCAGCTCCTGGCACCAGGCTGAGCTTCAGCAGATCACAGCATCCACTGAAGGCACCTCCTGCCTGTCGTGGCACCTTCCCTTTTCCCTTCGTGCCAGGCTCGGGCTGGGTTGTTCTGCTGGAGGCTCTCAGGTCCCTTGAGCTGTTGTGTTGCTGTGCCCTGTCAGAGAAGTCTCTGCAGGCATTGGTTCTGTCAGCTCCTGTGGCAGGGTGAGGAATTGCCTTCCTCAGAGGTGACCACAGAATCACAGAATGAACTGTGTTGGAAAAGATATTTTGAGATCATCAAGCCCAAACTATGACCTAACACCTCCTCAGCAGCTAAACCATGGCACTGAGTGCCAGGTCCAGGCTTATTGGACAGTGACTCCAGCACCTCCTTGGGCAGCCCTTTTTTCTCTCCATGCTCACTCAGTTTCCCATCACTTGCTGAGGCTGGGAGAGGCATTTGGGAAGTGCCTGTGGGTACCCTGGGGCACAGGGGCCAAGTGGCACTGGCCAGAACCCCTGGGCTGCAGCCACCTCAATGGCAGCCTTGGAGGAGCTCTGTGCTGCAGTCTGGGGCTGGCAGCAGCTGCCAGGGCTGCTGTGCCATGGAAAGCAGGAGTGATGCAGCCCCAGGGCCTGCCAGGATCCCGTGGGGAGGAGAGAGGAACAAACCCCTCTGCAGATGGGCCCTTCCCACAGTCAGACTGGGCACTGCTCATCCTTCAGGCTCTTGCTCTGTTGCAGATGATGTGGATGTGGCTTTAGCTCCACCTTAATGCCAGGAGAGGGGTGGAATGCAGGGAGCTGGGACAGGAAAATGACTGCAGAGGGGTGCAGGAAGAAAATGCTTTTGAGCAAACACTGCAGGGGGAGAACACCAGAGCTCTCTGTGCATACAGCTCATCTCCAGTGTCAGACATGATCTGTGCTGTTTCTCTGGGCAGGAGCTGTACCAGCTCTCCAAGGAGAAGGCTGATTTCAGTGTTACAGCTGGGGAGGAAGATGAGTCCACAGCTGGCAGCAGTGGAGAGAATGATGGCAATTCCAGGTCTTCCACACCTCACAGCAGTATTAAGAGTCCCCCAAGCAAGTCACCTGCAAAAGCCCAGAAGGCAGAAGGTAAGGTGATGGTGCTTTCAGGAGGGAGCCTGGGGCTGTGTCCTCTGAGTCCTTGCCTTCTGTGAGAGGCTTGATGATCCCACCTTTCCCATGGATCTCAGGGCTAATGGGAAAATCTGTTCAGATCCTTGGTTTGGCCCTGTAGGAATGGAGTGGCCACAGCTCTGAGATGTCCTGGGTTGGGAAAAGAGGGATGGAAACAGCTCTGGTGATGCTGTGCAGGTTTGTGCAGGTCACAGCCCTCTGGTGTGAGAGTGTTGGCCATGAGCCAGTGTTTGATTTGATTTGGATGGAGCTCGTGTGTGTAAAGGGACACGTGGCTGCAGGTGATTTCCTGGTGAATTGAGCTGGAACATGAAGCAGATTGCTGAGCAGTGTCACAGAGCACAGAGAGGTGGCAGCAGCAGCCTGGGAATGGGGCAGGAGGCTGCCCCACAGCATTTCCAGTAGAAAAATGGGTCTCACTAGTGAGAGTAGTTAATGGATTTTCCAGAAAGAGGAGAGAAAACTTTCCCCTTCTGCTCTTTACTCTTTCCCCCAACATTAATACACAACCACTATCTGCACAGAGCACGTGCATGAACTAAATTTTTGTTTTTAGACAGCAAAGGAGTCATTGAATCCCCTCAAAAATCCGAGGAGAGACGAGGGGAGAAGAGAAAAGCATCTGAGATGGAGGACAATGGAAAAAAGGTACAGACAGCAGCCATGGTGGGATGGGAGGAGGCTGGGGCAGCTGGGGTCTGTTCACTTCCATTCCAAGGAAAGCCTGTCTGCAGCAGTGTTCACAGAGGTCCCAGGATGAGGGAAGAGATGAGAATCTTGACTCCATGTTCAGAAGGCTGATTTATTATTTTATGATATATATATTAAAAGAAAACTTTATATTAAAACTATACTAAAAGAAGAAAGGATTTCATCAGAAGGCTGTCAAGGAATAGAAAAGAAATGATAACAAAATCTTGTGACTGACAAGAGAGTCTGAGCCAGCTGGACTGTGATTGGCCATTAATTAGCAACAACCACCTGAGACCAATCACAGATGCACCTGTTGCATTCCACAGCAGCAGATAATTTTTGTTTACATTTCGTTTCTGAGGCCTCTCAGCTTCTCAGGAGAAAAGATCCTAACAAAAGGATTTTTCATAAAATATGTCCGTGACACCTGTCCATTCCCATTCCAAGGAATGCCTGTGTCCATTCCCATTCCAATGTCTGTGTGCATTCCCATTCCAAGGAATGTTTCCCCAAGCTGTGTTTCTCCCCCAGCAGCCCCTGCTGGACATTTTCACGGGGGTGAAGCTGTACCTGGCGCCCTCGGTGCCGGACTTTGCGCGGATCCGCCGCTACTTCATCGCCTTCGACGGGGACCTGGTGGAGGAGTTCGACACGGCCTCGGCCACCCACGTGCTCGGTGGGGACATTGATGACAACCCCGGGGCGCAGCGGGTGACGCCCAGGTGGATCTGGGAGTGCATCAGGAAGCGCAGGCTGGTGGCGCCGTGCTAGCACACCCAGCTGGGAATGGGGAGGGGAGGGAACGGGAGATCCCTCCCTCCGTGGAGGGGTGGATAGACAGGAAGTGCCCTCGGTAGCTACAGAGATCCAGAGCAGCCCTATGGAATGAATTTAAAAAGTTCTCTGAAGAAATGTCACTGCTGAATCCCATCTTCCTGCCCGTACTTGTAGACCACCACCCTCATCCAGGTGCTGGTTTAGTCTCCTTGGGTTTTTAAAGATTGGGTATTTTTATAGATAAATAAAACTGAAGCAGCTTCTCCTTTGCTGTCAGGATTTATTTTCCAAAGGTTCTTCTCTTCCTGCTCAGGAGAACAGAGCAGCAGCTCCATGGGACTCTTGGCTGTGCTGCCAAGGTCATTTGTGCTGTCAGGTAATTTTTTTTCCCCTGTATCCCCCACTAACAGCATTTCAGCACCTGGGATCCCAATTTCTGGCTGAGGTTCAGCAGTAGCTGTAGGATCTCTGCTTGTAACAGATTCAGAAACAAAGATAACAACTAAATCACAATTCAACTTTATTACAAAATTATAAACCAAACTTCTGTACCAAAACTAGTAAGTTGAACTGTCATAGTACCAGAGGATTTAATAGTGAATAACATGCCCTTTCAAGTAGAATATTAAGTTTTAAAATCTTTAAACAATGTACAGTGTACATAAAGCACATAAATATTTCCATTTACTTTATTAGTTCAGAACATTATATTCCTTTGGATCATTAATCAGTTTCCTCCAGGTTTTGATTTTCCTTTAAAAACAACTCACTCATATCCATAAGTAGAGAATCCATTTTTACAAGGGAAACAAGAAGAGTCCTCCCTTCACAAAGCACATTTTGGAGTCACAGGGTGGGTGGATCTTCTCATCCCTAAAATCTCAGGCATTGATCTGCAGCTTGATTTGACTGCTGTACACAATAAGCCTACCCTGTACAAGGAAAAGTACATCTATCCATAGGGGAATCATCATCTTCCTGCTAAATTCCCCCAGCCCTGAGTTTACTGAAAAATATGACAACATGAATTTTCACAGTGGATTTCCTAAATGAGGCTGTTCAGCACATTGTGTATTCCTGCAGCTCTTGGAGCTCCCCGTGCTCTCTGCAGAGCAAACAGAGTCACTCCTTAGCTGCCCTTTTCTCTGCACTGACTTGTTCACTGTGTTCTCCTGCTGGATCTGTTACACCTTAAAGATTAAAGAACAGCCTGACCTGGGACAGAGGTAGGGCTCAGAATGCTGAGTGCAGTCAAGCTGCAGTTCTGTGGAGTTCTGAGGCCCCCTCAGTGAGACATCCCTGGCTCTCCTGCTGCCCCCTGAGCCATGGATGTCTCACTGAGGGGCTGCTGAAGTGTCCCTGTGCAGGGCACACGGGTGCCTGTGCTGCTGCCATCCCTGCCCAGGAGCTCTGGGGAATCCCTGCAGTGCCCCAGGAGCCCCCTGGCTCTGTGCTGCTCTCTGCTGGCAGCCAGGCTGGGCACAGTGCCATCCATGCTGAGGGACACTGAGGGCAGCACTGGAGCCCTGGCTGCCTGCAGGCCACTGAGGGGAAATGACACCAGTTAAAATCACCTCCAGGAGGAGCTGCCAGACTCCTCTTCCAGCTGAACACACTGCCCAGGAGCTGTCAGGGATCAGGCCACAGCTTCTCCCCATCCTCCCCAGCAGAAAGGACAAAACTGCTTTGGTAAGCAGTGGAAGGTAACAGACCTGTAAAACTGAGCCCTGGGGAGGATGGGGAAGCTGATCTGCAGTGGAGATTGCTCATGGAGCCAAGGGGGACAAAGGCTTTCTTCCATGATTCCCTTCTAAAAAAAGAAAAAGTCACCTGTACTTAAATATGATTGTGTAGCAGTGGAGTCCTCACTGCTCTGCAGCTCTGTGCTTTCCTCACCAAACCCTGGGGAAGGCTCAAGCCTTGGATTTGTAGCTCCCTCAGCAGGTGGGGACAGTTCACTTTGAGCCCCACCTCTGGCACGTGCTGTGAAATCAAAGTCACAAAATCAAACCAGAAACCTCCCTCTGGCACAGAAACAGAAACCCAGGACACAGGGCAAGGCTGAGCCTTCCCAGCCTCCCTCCCCAGCAGTTTTCAATAATACAAAGACAACCTTGATAAAAAATTACACATTTTCCACAATTGCACTAGGAATTAGGGAAAGCAGGGATGGTCTGCCTGTCCTGCAAGCATAACAATTTAACATTAAATTAAAAATAAAATTAACAAGCACAGTGACATTTCAACCTTCGCAAATCAAGTTGTTGCTGGGCAGAGCCTGAGCAACAAAACAAAGGACACTTTTTCAGACCCCAGTTCACTTTTATTATTCAGAGGAAACTACAAAGCCTCTGGAGCTGATCTTCCTGGTGGAAAGCTGGGCATCCATCTGTCCTCAAATTATCCTAGGATGGAGGTGGTTAATGATTGCTGGCAATGAGCTCCGAGGAGTCCAGGCACTGTGGTGTAAAGCACGATGGTGGGATGAGCAGAGCCGGGCACGGCTTGAGCAGAGCACTTTCCCCAGGCTTCCTCCTTGGCTCTCCGGCAGCAGGGTCGCGCTGATCTCCAGGGTAGCTGTTGGCAGGGATGTTGGCCCTTTCCCTAAGAGCACGGAGGCTTTAAGGCACGGCAGCGCCGAGCCCAGAGCCGCGCTAAGTCCTGAAGACGTGCACGGCGCGGATCACGTACTGCCGGCAGATGGGGCACTCGCTCATGCGCTTCCCGCACTTGGTGCACGTCACCATGTGCCCGCACTCCAGCAGCACGCAGTCGATGGCAGCGTCCATGCAGATCCTGCACAGGTTGTCCTCGGTGCTGGGGGGCCCAGCACCACCTGAGGGGACAGCACAGCACCCACGGGTCAGACACAGGGAGGGGGGGTGGGTTTGTGCAATCCCACTTGGCTCTGCTGGAGGGATTCCCTAAGGGACAAAGGGATTGCCCTTGTGGCTGCTCCATCAGCTGGCAAGGAGCAAAGCTTTAGGTTTCATACAGTAATTTCTGTGAGATGGACACAAAAAACTCTGAGATTTTCAGTTTGTGCAATCCCACTTGGCTCTGCTGGAGGGATTCCCTAAGGGACGAGGTGTGCAAAGGAATTGCTGCTCCATCAGCTGGCAAGGAGCAGAAGTTTTAGCTTTTACACAGTAATGTTTGTTTCCAATGTTTTACACAGTAAAATGTTTGTTGTTAATGTTTTACACAGTAATTTTTGTTCCCGTCTGTGAGATGGAAACAAAAACCACTGAGATTCTCAGTGATGAGGCAAATGAAGCAACAGGGGTCTCTCTTCCAAGTAACAGCACAAGAGGAAATGACCTCAAGTTGTGCCAGGGAGGTTTAGATAGAAATTTCTCCTGATACTAATTTTCAAAAAAGTTGTCAAGCTCTGGACAAGAGAGCACCCAGGGATCAGACAAAGGGAGGTGGGGTGGGTTTGTGCAATCCCACTTGGCTGTGCTGACAGGATTCCTAAGGGAGGAGATGTGCAAAGGAATTGCCCTTGTGGCTGCTCCATCAGCTGGCAAGGAGAAGTTTTAGCTTTTACACAGTAATTTCTGTGAGATGGAAACAAAAACCACTGAGATTCTCAGTGATGAGGCAAATGAAGCAACAGGGGTCTCTCTTCCAAGTAACAGCACAAGAGGAAATGACCTCAAGTTGTGCCAGGGAGGTTTAGATAGAAATTTCTCCTGATACTAATTTTCAAAAAGGTTGTCAAGCTCTGGAACAGCCTGCTCAGGGCATAAACAGCCCTGGGGGGAGTTAAATGCCATGTAGATGTGACATTTGGGGACCTGGTTTAGGGGTGGCTTTGGCAGTGCTGGTTGGACTGATCTTGGAGGGGTTTTCCCAATGAACAACTCCATGATTAAGGATCTCACTCACCAGGTTGATCGTCGGTGTCCAAAACTGCAACAGAAGAAGAGAGAGATTTGGTGAGAGAAGTGTTACCAGGCAGGGGCTGAAAACCCTGAGGGAGTTGCTAAACCAAAACTGCTTTTTGCTGATCACCATGGGAGGCTCAGCCTGGGCTCTGATCAGGACAGGTTCAACAGCTGACAAGAACCTTCTCTGATACTGAGCTTACAGAACTGCTAAAGCTTTCCAGAGATAAGGGATCCAAAGGATGTCTCAATTTTTAAGACAGCCTTGGAATGTGTGCAGAGTTTGGCTTTCCAGTGCTGCAGCAGCCCCTCGTGCCAGCTCCTCTGCTGTTACACAATCACCAAGGGATTGAACACAGATACAGAGTGAAAGAAGAGGATACCTTGCATCAAAAGCACAAGGAAATGAAAGAATGTAACCCCAAAACTGCTGTCTTAAATCCTGGATCATCCATAGAAGACAAAGCCTAGAGAGACGTGTTTAAGAAAACAACACTACTTTGGACAGCACTGAGAAACAAAGTATTAAAGTTTCTCTTGTAAGTAATTTACAAATATGTTTCTTTTTAAAGAAATCCCCTCCAAGTGCAAACTGGCACCTGGAAAATCAAGCCAGATATATTCTCTACACCTCTGTGTCCCCTCACAGCCACCTGTGCAGGCCCAGGAGCACTCTGGTGGTAAGAGAGTGAAACCCCAGCTATCCCCAGCAGTGCAGCCCTGGGAGCCACTGCTCTGAGCACAGGCCCTGCATCTCCCAGCTGCTCCTTGGTGGCAGTTTCCTGCCTGGGCAGGGCATTTCCCTGCTGGCTCTGCCAGGTACCACGAGCCAAGAGATAAGAGCTCAGCATATCCAGTCATGTACAGCCACACAGCTGTTGTGAGGTAGGAGTGCCCAGCTGGATCTGCTGGGGACATGCCCAACACCAAAGGTGAAGGATGCACAACACCAAAGGTGAAGGATGCACAACACCAAGGGTGAAGGATGCACAACACCAAAGGTGAAGGATGCACAACACCAAGGGTGAAGGATGCACAACACCAAAGGTGAAGGATGCACAACACCAAAGGTGAAGGATGCACAACACCAAGGGTGAAGGATGCACAACACCAAGGGTGAAGGATGCTCAACACCAAGGGGGAAGGATGCACAACACCAAGGGTGAAGGATGCACAACACCAAAGGTGAAGGATGCACAACACCAAGGGGGAAGGATGCACAACACCAAGGGGGAAGGATGCACAACACCAAAGGTGAAGGATGCACAACACCAAAGGTGAAGGATGCACAACACCATGGGTGAAGGATGCACAGCCCCTGTGCTGCTGCTGCAGGGCTTCCAGAACTCACTCCAAGGAGAGAGAGGAGTGGTGAGCAGAGCTCAGCTCCTTTCACTCTGTACAAAACATTCCCTCCTTCCTCCTCGCTCTGCTGCACCAGAAATGTCAGCTAAGCTCTATTTCCTTCCACAGCTGTCCATGAAAAGGCAAAGCCTGGACAACAGGCCCATGTTTGCTGTCTCTCACCTAGATGCTGAAGGTCCTTCTCTCTGTAGAGGCGAGTGACCCTCTCCAGCAGCTCCCATTTCTCACAGCAGCCTTTGTAGTTGACGAAGTTGCGGGCGAGGATTTCCTTCAGCTGCCGCACCGAGAGCGCGTTGATGTCCCCGACGCTGCTCAGGTCAGACAGGGAGGCCTTCCTGCCCAGCACCAGGTTATCCTCGGAGTCACTGGACTGGGGGAGCACACAGGGAATCAGTCATGCCCTCAGCACCATGAACTGGGATTAAAATCAACTGCCAGCATGTGTGCTAGCAGGGATTTGGGTTTGGATGTACAGAGAAATGGCTACTCTGAATTCATCTACCAGAAACACAAATCTTGAGATAGAAGTTAATAATTCCTGCCATGGTGTCCAAGTGACACCAGTTCTTTCTGTGTGTGGAGGACAAGGTGATGTCACAGAAGGGGTTGGTCATTCTCAGTGTTCATGTCTGCTAGCAAATCCAGCCCAGGTAAGCTGGTATTCCCTGCCATCAATCCCAGGACACACCAACCTGTATCTCATCCTCTGCTGCTGCTTCTTCTGCTGCATTCTCAGCTGGGCTTGGAGGCACGTGACCATTGGCCTGCAAGAGGAAACGAAGCTTTCACCAGCTGTGGGGCTCTGGAGGGAAATCAACTCCAGGACAGGGTCCCTGCAGCCCCTGAGCTCTGGAAGGACACAGGCAGGACAAGGCACAAGCCAGGACACTCACAGAGGGTTTTCCCTGGCAGCACTCACACAAAGTAACTTTAAAGCCCCAGTACAGAACTCCAGGCTGGATCAGGAGGAGATTTATACACAAATTTGTAATTGTGTACGTGCAGTCCTTCCCTGAGGGTCACACTGTGCTCTGGTGGGATGTCAGAGCTCTCAGTGCCAATTCTGCAGAACCCTCCTCTGACAGCTCAGATCTCACAGGAACCAGGCAAAATCTCCTCAGCTGGGGTCTGGAGTGGGCAGAGCCAGTGAGGGAGCAGCAGTGACAGGGCTGGAGGAGAAAGGCTGGGCAGTTCTTTGAACTCTTGATCAAATGAGCAGTGTAATTTCAGCTGACTCACCCCCAGCAGCCACTGCTCCCTCTGCTTTCCTACTGACAAAGAGGCTGTAATGTTACCGTCCCACTTATCCAAGTGGGGACTTGTTAATATTTACAGAGCCCAGGAATAACAATCAGGATCAAAGAGCCTGAACTGCAGCACCATGTCATGCAAGTCAGGACAAGAAGCTGAAATGGATCATGAGGCAGTGAGGGAAGGGAGCAGGGCTGGTAAAAACTGGAATGGCAATATCCAGAAAAACAGGGAATGAAAATGCCTTTTAATGATTTGTAAAAAACGTTCTCCCAGGAGAACTCTTCTTTTGAACTAGATTAATCTGCTGAGGAAGCAGAAGGTACACACATTTTCACAGCTCTGGCCCACAGGAAACTGAATACACCCATTAACTTTGTAACAGGACAAGGAGCAGATGTCAAACACTGAGTAAACTTTCCTTTAGCAGAGAGCAGAAAAACAAACAAAGCAAGGTCAATAAAAAATAATTAAACTCAAATGCCCCTGCCGAGGTTCATCAGAACTGCAGGTTCATCATAAACCAAGACTTGGCAACAGACTCAGGGTTTGTCTTCCATTGATCTGAGTGCAGGAGACACCAAAATCCTCACCCAGCCCCCATCAGCTCTGATCAGCTCCTGCTTTAGCCTGTCCTTGTTATCTGGCACAGGAATTAAAGAACAGAATCACCAATTTAATTACACCTACAAACACGTGCCAGAAACCACCAAGTACCAAAGGAAGCAGTCACAGGAGCATCCTGTGGCAAAGGAAGTGTGGATCACAGCACCAGAGAAAACACATCCCAGAGCAGTGGTGATGTTCTGAGAGTGAATGCTTGAGATATTCAGCACTGCCCACTAAATTTAATTCCATAATGAACAGCACATCAAAGTCAGTGACAGCAAATCACAGCTTTACACAGCAAAACCACATGCAACATCCTAGTAGCTAATCCAAAAATGGAGATGAATGAGTTTGCAAAAGATGGTTCTGGCCAGAGATTGTACCTGTTGGTGTTCCTGAGCTTCTGAACTTGAGATGGGATCTGCAGACACTGAGGACTCATCGTGTGAGGTAGGAGAGGCCAGGCTGGCTGGGGGGTGACTCACAAAGTCTTGCTGTTCACGGGCACTGGTATTAAATGTGTTTGTTCTTATCTGATCTTCCTGGGTAATTGCAGGCTGCTGGCCAAGGATCAGGAATACCAGGTCCTCCTTTTCACGACAGAACTCTGTGGAAATCTCATGGAGGGCCAAATAATCTCTCAGATCCTTCACCTTCATCTTGATCAGCTCCTCCCGCTGAAAAGCCGTGGCTCGGAAGCGCTGGCACAGGTGGCAGAGCAGGGGCCCACCCTCGGCCTGGTTTGAGCAGGACGTGCAAAAATTCTTCTTACAGTCCAAGCAGATGTGCTGGGAGAGAGAGGGGAAGAGTCAGAGCCAGCCCTGCCCTGTGCCAGCAGCACACGGTGCCACAGGCAGCAAGGAAGCAGCAGCTGCTCCTCAAGAACAATCAAACCTCCAATCCATGGAAACTGCCCAGTGGTCACCCATGTTCAAAGCACAATCAAAACCTCAATCCATGAAAAGTGCCCAGTGGTCACCCAAGTTCCTGGAGGAGAAAAAGGGTTGATCCCTGAGCAATCACTGAGTCTTAGAGAAGCCCCTTTCCCACTCCATTTACCCAGAATGAAATGTGATATCCTGACAAGATTCCCTCACAGGACAGGAATTTTCTGCACCTGCTCATGCAGTTTAAGGCAGAGGAAATTGAGATTGAGGCAGCAGACTTGAGTGAATTCCAGCTAGTTGTGCACATTGTGAATTCCAGCTAGTTGTGCACATTGCTCTCTGCATTAAGAAGCTCCAACATTGAAGGAACTACTTAAAAACATTTATCTTTCATAAATATCTGCTATAAATGATGTTCATCCCTCCTTTTTTTCCCCCTCCAATTTGCTGCAATCACTGAATTAATCTTGGTTGCACCATAAGAGGAACAGGGAACAGCAAGGTCTCACAGATATCAAAGAATCTGACATTTGTTTATACAAAAATAGCTTATTTTGAAAACAATATGCACACTTTATATCAGTTAGTGCTGGACAGAAAGTGTTGGAAGTTTTGGAAATGTTATGCCCCAGACAGTCAAAAACTTTATAGACTGAATTCTGTTGTTAAATGTTTATATTTGATACTGGTTCTGATCTTGTCACTCAGGGCTTGATTTTCAGAGTTCCAAGCACTCACAGTCCATGCTGACTTCTGCAGAACTTGACTGCTCAACCCTTTGGAAAGGCAAATTCTACATTTTCCAATAGGAATAGCAGCAGAGCAGCCACATTATGTGCCTGTCAAAAAGTCCTGAGGGAAGAGAGAAGTGGTTTCAGTGCTGTTAAAATGCCAATTCACAGTCTCAGAGGAGCCAAGCACCTCTGTGGAATTCTGACATCCCCATCCTTCAGAGCTGTGCAAGGGAAAACACACAGGTGGAGTTGAAGTAATAAATACAAACTCAAGGACAAAAATCTGGTTTGTGAACTGCTCTAGTGATTGAAGAACATCTCTAACTTCCCAGCTGAAAGAAAGCTGATGTTTTACAGGTATAAATACACTGCTTGCTCACAAAAGCTCTTTCTGATGCCCTTTTCAGGCTGAAACCCTCCCTGCTCCCCAGTTAACACTCCCAGGCCTCTCATTTAGAGCCTGTACTACACTCACAGTGACACTAACTGGAAAGAATCCCAATTTCCTGCTCAAGCATTTAAAGACTTTAACATTTCTACCACAGAGAGAAACTCTTGAAACTTTATCTCCAAACTGCTGTCTGGGGGCCTGCCAAGGAAAAGCAACTTTCCCCAATCACAAAGCGAGGCAGGAAGTGCAATTTCCACAGAACATCCAGCTTGGAGGAGTTTTCCTTAACTTCATCACTATAAAAAAATTAATATGTAATTGACTTCTTGTGACCCTGTGATTGCAGGAGCAATCCTGCTCCTTGGGGAGTTTTTAGGGCAGAGACAGGAACTGATGGCTGTGTGTGCCTAGAGCAGGGGAACAAAACAAATCCACAAAGGCACACAAGTGGAAAATAACCCTGTGGTTACACTGCCCTGTGAATCCCCCATCTCTGACATGGCAGCCATCAGATGAAGTGAGATTTTAAAACCCCAACAACACAAAAACTGCACAAAACAACCCAAAACCCTGAAGCAGCCCCGTTTTCTGTGGCAGGGGAAGCCTCCCCATGGCCTGCAGGCTCCAAAGGGAGCTCCTGGATTGCCAAGGACTTTCCACCAGCCAGGAAACCCCTTGAGCACTCCCACCTTGAGGTACCACCCAGCAAACACAGCACAAGGGCTCTCTATCAAACATGTTCTTGCAATTAACAGTAATCCTGCCTCAGTTATCAAAGGATGCATTTGGGAAGTGAAAATAAACCCAGGCATGTCTCTGACTTAGCAGCTCAGCACTAGGATTTATCTTCAGAGACAGAAAAAACCTCCCCAGCCTGTATCTGAGCAGCAAGTGTTTAAACATGGATATTTTGGCTACATCTCAGCATCAAGCAGCTCTTACACTTCACTGAAAGAGCATTAATTCAGGGCACTGTGTTCTTCAGAAGGATTAGTTTCAAATGTTGTTGCACATTAAAACTTTCCTAAAAGGTCAGGCCACATCTGCCTGCTGCTCACTGACAGCATGGTCAGACAGCCCTCAAATGCTTTATGTGGGGGAGTTTTGATGGTTTGTTGGTTTGGGGTTTTTGAAGCAATCTAGGCTATCCTTATGGCCACCAGTGCAGAAGGAATTAATTTTTATCCCCTGTATTTTAGAATAAACATGAACTGGTCACTGCAGTTCAAAGGTGCTGCTCTCCCAGGAGAGAATGCAATTTTCCATGCTGTCCTAGCAGCACTGTGAGATTTCACACACTGCTCCCTCCATAGCAACAGCACCGAGGAGTTCCCATGGCTCACAAACACACCAGGCTGTTCCAAGGGATGTTTTTATTCCCCCAGAGAGCTCAGGGGTGAGTCTGGCAGCCCCTCCTCAGCTGTTCCAGCACTCCCACCTGCAGCACAGGGCTCCAGTCACCCCCAGAGATCCCTGCTCAGGAGCTGGGCAGCAGGAAGGTGGGAGGAGGTTGGGGAGCTCCCTTTGGAATACAGAATATAAACCTCAATTTCCCTGACAGCCTGGAGCAGGAGCAGCTGGACATGAGCACAGGTACAGACAGCAAATCCCACAGGAAAAGGGGGAAGCTGCTGAGGGCAGGAATGTTTTCAACATCTTTAGCAGATCCTCCCCAATTTGTGCATCAGAGCATTCCCTCCCCTGTCAGGGAGCTCAGCTGGAGCCACTGATGGCTCTGAACAAGACCCTGCTCTGAGGGCAGCTCACACAGAACAGGATTTTAGGGGATCCTGGGGCAAACAGGGCTGTGCTTGTGCTGCTGAGCTCACAGCTGCCTGAAATGGTTTCATTTCACAATTACCTTCATCCACTATTGGCAACCCAACAGCAAGTGCTGAGTCCAGGGTAACTCTCCACAAGGACATGTGGCTGAGTGAGGACAATGTCAGAGACAAAATGACAGAGCCATGAGCAGGGAGGGCCCCACTGGAGCTGACCCAGCACCAGGAGCAGCCTCAGCTCACTCACACACCCAACAATTTATCACCAGGGCTTGATTCCTGAAGTAACTGCACTCCTCAGTGCAAAAATGCATCAACACCCTGCTGCCCTGGGAGCAGAAAGCAGCAGCTCTGCCAAGCCCCACCATTCCTCAGATGTGTGTCCTCATGCAGAAATAAAAATCAATTTATAAACTTTCCCATATAATCTAAAAGGGCTGTGGCCAGAATTCACCATTATTTTTAAATTCTCATATCCTTAAGTTCAGTAACTACAGATCAGACACTTCTTAAGCCACAGAGTGTGGACACAGAACAATTTTCCTCACTGGAGCATTTTCAAGCAGCATTAAAGGACCCACCATGACCAAATAATGCCCCAGGCAGGGTTTGCTGTCAAATTAAGTCTTGTGGTACCAATTATTTTGGCATTTATACACCCACAAATCAAGTTTACAAGAAAGATAAAATTGATCTGGGTTTGGTCTGGGGCTATTTTTGCTCAGCAGTTCTACACACACCCTCAAAAACTTCACTGGCTTTTAGTTTGAGCAACAATTGTTTGGAAAACAGATCTTCCTTTACTGAAAGCACAAACATTATTACACTTCTTCCCACAATATTTATTTTTAAAGGATATTAGTGCTTTTAAATAAGAAATTTCATAACTTATGCTCAAGTTAATGCTTCTTTAAGTGATTATCAGCAGTTTGGCTTTTTCATTGAGGAAATCTGCTGAAGGATTTCCAGTCACATTTGTCACTCTAGGACATGAAATAAAACAAAGTGGACACTGGACTGTCCAAGGTCAAAAAAGAGGGAAAGTTTTATTCTGACTCCAACATTTATAGATTTCCAGAAGTGACAATGGATTGGAGGGTGACAGTGCCACCTCTCCAATGACACTGGACAAACCAACAGCCCAATAAATTTCTCCTCCTCCATAAAAGAATGCAAAACAAGGAGTTATTTACATAAAGTGTGTGAGAAAGTTCCTTACAAGAATGTAAACATCAGAAGGCTTAGAAAATCTTAAACACATTAATTGTGAGAGAATGACTGAAGACCCAGCGCCAGGGTGAGCTGTCTCCTCCCATATGGGATGTGCAGAGGATTTGTGTGTAAGCTGTGTGTCTGTAGGTGAATGAAGGCAGGCTGAGCACTCACCTTGCTGGAGGAGCTGTCAAAGTGCAGCCCACAGGCTTTGCAGCTCTGCTCAGAGGCCGTGGGAGAGGGGAAGGAGCTGTAGCCAGGGTTGGAGTAGGCCTGGGCCCGGGCTGCCGGCGCCGGCTGCATCTCCTCAGGGGAGCCATCCACACAGAACCAGTTACAGCAGCTTGCCCACATAGTACCTGCCAGGAAAACACTGTCAGGGCTGGCACACAGCCTGGCAGCTCAGGGGACAGCAAAGCAGCAAGTGCAGGTCAGTGCCCAGCCCTGGGTCATTGTTAACAGCGTGTTTGTCAGTGTGGATCCTTCCTCTGACAAGAGCACACAAAGCCCACACGCTCGGTCCAGCATG
Source organism: Zonotrichia leucophrys gambelii (assembly GCF_028769735.1). Classification (NCBI taxonomy): domain Eukaryota; kingdom Metazoa; phylum Chordata; class Aves; order Passeriformes; family Passerellidae; genus Zonotrichia; species Zonotrichia leucophrys. The sequence continues at coordinate 5,625,861 of NC_088188.1, read as the reverse complement.
ATGCAGCCTTGGTGAAAAGGGACAAATAAAGATCAAAAGAATTTTATTGCTGGAACTTTATAGAGTTAAGAGACTACAAAGAAGATAAGATAAATTTTATGTTCCACTTGGCTATATCAGATTCTGAGTTTGCTCTAACAGGCTGTTTCTGTTTCACATAAGCTGCAATACAGGATGTAAAAATACATCAGGAAAAAAACACAAAAGCTCAAATTATATAGCACAGAACAGTTAAATAAAATCAGCAGCAGGATGGCTATTCCTCAGCTTTATCCTAAATCCCTCTACAGATTTACAGCTACAAACCCAAAAAGATAAAATAAAAGCAAGGACAAACAAGCCACTGATTTCACACAGTGCAGTTCTAGGCTGAATTTACAGCATTACAAATCTGAACCATCACACAGCAGCTCAATGCCAGTAATGCAAGAAAATCAAATACTGGCTTTGGTAACTTGCTTGGGAAAACAACTGCAGCTGAAACACAAAATTATTTGGGTTTTTTTCCAAGTCAAATTTTATATGTAAAATATACACACATACACACACACACTTACCAAAAATCCTAACACAGTCCAGTGCAAAATGCTCAGTTCCAAAGTCTTCTCAGACCACCTCTGCTGCAATATTCCAGAAATACACTGCTACAAACTTGCTTTTGGGAGTTTACAAAGAAATCTGAATTCATCTGGGCATTCAGTTTCTGGAGCACACACCATGTGTCATCACTTAGGGCTAAACTGAATACAAATTGCCTCCTCTGCATTTCTGCTCTCACATGGGAGTTCCTGAACTGTTTCTTTTATGTCTTAAAAATCAGCTCCCTCACTGATAGTGCTCAGCAACTGCTTGATTTTATAAACTTCTGGAAATAAAACATCTCTCAGCTGCACAGCCAATTCACTGCTTGTTACTCAGTAAGTATTGTCACTGTGAAACTCCAGATTCCCAGGGGAATGGGGCTGGGAAGGGAATCCTAAAGGTTATTGGGTATAATAATTCTTTTTTTAAGCTGTGCTGAAACTTTGGGGCTGATGTACTTGAATTGGGAAGCTTTTGCACTCTGTTCCAGTAGGTGTTGCTTTAGTGGCATCTTGGATCCTTTCAGAACCTGGCTGAATGTGGCTGCTCAGAGTCCCTGCTGTCCTGCAGAGCTGCTTTTCAAAGCCCACAGTGTGAGCTGAGCCAGGAGCCCTCCCTGCAGGCTCAGCACATTGCAGAGTTTAAATCCAAATCTCCACATTCACACCATGGATTCGTGGTGGGGCTGATTGCTCATGGCTGCACTGGAAATGACACCAGGTCTCAATAAATAGTGTGGATTGCACTTAGGCTGGCAAGGAGATCCCAATAAATACACAGAGGAAAGCACTGCACCAACAGAAATCATCTATCATTCATCTCCATTAGCTTTGCCCTGCAATCAAACACACACTTCAGATGGCACAGATAAAAGAAACAATTTCCCTTTTTCTCTCTGAATGTTCATTTCCAGCTCTCTGTCCCACTCAGAAGTTAACAGAGCCTTTCTTCTGCAAAAATACAGAATTTCTACTTGAAATCACGTTCTTTGGGAGGTTTAATTTGTTCTGAGGAATCACAAATCTAAACAACATGAAAGCTGCACAGTCCAACAAGCATTCAGAGCCTCCAGAGCAGGGGAAAACTGCATCCAGAGTTCAGCTCCCTTCCTGTTTCAAGGACCCCTGCAAGCTGAAGGCCACCCACGATAACAGAATACACAAATGCTACTGCCTGCCCCCAAAAACTTTGTTTTCCTAGAAAAAGACAGCCTACTAATTCACTCTGGAACATTGCAACATGTCAAACATTGGGAAGAAAAACACAAGGCAGTGCACAAACTGGGATAAAATAAGACAGAGCTCAGCATTCAGCTGGGGTTGTAGCTCTGGGATTGCCAGGAATGAAAAGGCCAACAAAAAGCTCAGATGTTGCTTTAGAAGAACCTTAATCCTGTTCAACTGCAAAAGCATAAAGGGAAATGCCCATAAACAAACAACTGAACAACCAGGACTGTCCTCTGATCCATAACATTTTTCCAAAGGTATAAAAAGGAGCACAGATGTAAAACACCTCTGTAGCTGCCTACAGCAGCAAGAAATACAGGTAAGATTCAGCAGATTTTCCATTGTTCTGGACAGGATCAGCTTTAGAGCCAAGGAAATGAGCAGTGCCACTGATAGAGAACTCCAAGTTACAAACAGAATGCCTCAGTGGAATTTCAGGCTGATAATTTCCTTAATAACTCTACAATGTTTGCTACAGAAAAATTATTCCCTTATTTATTCTCTTACCCATCTGGAGGTACGTGGTCAGCACAGCCCAGGAACTGCTCATTTCCTGGATGGATGGAATGATGGATGGATGGATGGATGGATGGATGGATGGATGGATCAGATCTGGCAGTCTGAAGGTCAGAATCAGAGAGTCCTGCCCTGCCTAAATCCTGTGAATTCCCTGCAAAGGAGCTGCTGTTCTGCACCCAAGGAGCTCCACAGCTACACCAAAGTGACAAATTAATGCCCAGACAAAAGAACACCCAGTGCAAAGAGCTACTTGTGTGTGTTGTGCTTCAGGGTTGGGAAAATACTTCCAGCAACTTGGCTAATAACAGTGTGACAGCTTGGAAAACTTAATGACAGCATGGATTTCAGGAACATCTTGAATAAAAGATGTGGGTTTACTGGCACAGCTGACATTACAGGCACTACTGATAGCAGCATTACCCTTGGACAAGGTGCCTGCACTGCCTCATGGAGCCACAGAAACAACTACTAGAGCTGGCTTTGGCAAACTGGAAGCTCCATGGCAGGCACCCAACAGTGACTGCTGGCAGCCAAAAACCACCTGCCCTAAATGCTGAGTGCACCTTGTGCTTGGAGCATCTGCCAGGGCAAAGGCAGAGGGAGTTTCACCAAGGGTGGAGACACCAGATCAAACAGTCTGTGCTGGACCTGCAAACACATCCACCCACGTGGCAGTCAGCACCCTGGGAAGGGGCTGTTTCATCTTCTTTCCTCAGTTGCTTCAAGGAAAGCCAGAAGAAATCCAGTAAATGACAGGGAGGCGCTTCCCATGGACAAAGTGGTGCCAGCACTCCACCATGATCTGCTGGACTGCTTTTATTGATTTGATTATTTTTTATATATGCCATGAGTCTCTTGACTGGATTTAAACAAGAGAGTGAAATTCATTTCATCACAAGTTCATTAACATGTTCTACACAATGCCAAGAGTTCTGTATTAATTTAATTCTGAAGGAAATACCAGTGATGTCAAAGTTTTCCTCCCATACATAGTTGAAGACTATGTTGAATTCATGAAGACATAGTTGAATTCATAATGCAGGTCTGGATTCTAATACTTTCCATCTTCATTTTAAGAAGTGTTTGAACTCAGGCTCTCACTCCATATGCAAAATCACTGCCCTAACCTTGCTAGCTGGAGTATCAGGGATCACAGCCTCCACACAGGAGTTACTACACAATTATTACATGCATGTGTAAGAAATGGATTTCATCAAAGGCTGGGCTGTGGCTGCAGAGGGAAACTGTGGTTTATGTTTGAATATAAAATCTGCCTTTATTTTCCTAAGGGTACAAACAACAAGGGACTAGAGCAAGCCAAGGAACATCTCAGAATCAATGAGCTTCCAGCTCTGTATAATAAAGCTCTCAAGGACTGGGCCTGGCTCCTTGTCGTGACTGCTCAGGAATTCAGCAGCTGGAATGCAGCAGCACCAAGGAGACACTTCCATCAAGGGATCAAAAGCAACTGAGCTCCCAGGAGCAGCTGATTCCACTCCCACACAAGAAGAAACCACAGCAGCAAGTAGTTCTGCTCCTGAGAGGCCTTTAACCACTGGAACAGCAGGGCTGATGACCCCTGAGGCTGCTGCAGATGGAGCTGGGTGCCAAAAAGGGAGGGAGATGCAAGAGAGCAGCTCTGCCAGGGCCAGCTTCCCTGCAGGGCTGTTTGCTCAGCAGCCCCACAGCTCCTCTGCTCACCCCAATGAGCTCCCTGAACCACCCATGTTGTAGACCCTGGTTGGGCATTTCAACCGAAGATTTAGCCCCTCTTTTCGATTTGTTGAAAGGGGGAGAGGAGCTTAGTTCTCCTAGGACTCTTACCCCAGAGGCACAGGTAGCTCTGGAGAAAATACAAAAGGATATTTCGGCCAGGCAGGCCCACCGATACCATCCGGGCCTGCCTTTCAAATTTATTATACTGGGAAAATTGCCACACCTTCATGGCATAATACATCAATGGGATGTTAGTCTGAAGGACCAAGGATCAGGAGACAAGCTCTTAATTATAGAGTGGGTCTTTCTGAGCCACCATAGGTCCAAAAGAATGACACGGCCACAGGAGTTGATAGCAGAACTGATTCTCAAAGCAAGATCGAGGATCAGAGAGCTTGCAGGCTGTGATTTCTCATGCATACAGATCCCAATTAAATTGGAATCGGGCCAATTTAAACTAAAAAACTTTGAAGAACTGCTGCAAACTAATGAATACCTTCAGTTTGCACTCGACAGCTACACTGGGCACATCACAGTAAATCGGCCGTCCCACAAATTATTCAATTCGGGGTTTAAATTCTCGTTGAAAAAGGTTCAGAGCAAGAAGTCCTGAGAAAGGGAGAAACCATTTAATACAGAAAATGGGGGGAGCAAACTAACAAACTTAAGAACACACCACAGCATACCCAGCTCCTCTCTGCCCTCACCCATGGACAGACATCCTCCTTTCCTTCCCATCCAGAACCTTCTGCAGCCTTCAGGACCTGCAGGAGCAGCTGCAGATGCTCCACACCAACACAGACTCTGTGTCCTTGTCATGCCTGTGGCCCCATGACAATATATTCTCCCTGGTGTCTGCTGTGAGATGTGACCAGGAGTAGAGCAAAGCAGGCTCCAACTTAGGAGTAAAGGCAAAAAAAACTTCATTAACCTACAACTATAGAAAAGAAATACACAGAACTCAGAATGAAAACCTCCCAAAAAATTCACTTCCTTTTCAAACCAGAACATTCCTCCACAACACCAGTGAGACAATTTCAACACCACACACCAACCTGGGATAATGCTGAGCACAAATTCATTTGTTCCTGCTACTTCTAGTAGCTTGCAGATCAAGGAAATTGTTCAGGAGGCCAGAAATGGCAGTGTGGCTTTAAAACACTAATGTATTGATAGGTCTCTTTTAAAATTACTATTTTTGTTATTAATCCCTGCAAAATGGATCAGATCTCACTTTGATGAACGCTGTTTTAAGTATTTAATGAGTTAACCACCTTGGCCCCATTAATAGTGTTGCACAATTGCTCATTGTTACAATTTACTACTTTTTTTTTATTTCAACAAACCTGCACTGATAAGAAATGCCTTGCTAAAATTAGTTTCACTAATGACCTCCCACTTCCAAACTGAATTCATAGTAAGGTCAAAAAAACAGTATTTGCTTGATAACAGAGCTATAGAATAATCTGCTCAAATGCCACTTATGCACAAAGCATTATTTTTATCAGCCTTTGTTCCAGGCACAGACCTGAATTATGATAAATGGGAGCAGCCATATGTTGGGACAGCTGGAAAAGTCAGCAAATGAGGCACTTGCAGAGGGGACAAGGGAAGGAAGCAGGCTGCCAGTCTGAGCATGACATTTGCAGACGTGGTGTCTCAATCAGAGCAGGAGAAAAGGAAGAGATTGGACACAAATCTGTCATAAGGAATGTACATCTAATTTACTGTATGAAATAACTGGACTGAGACTGTCAGATTTTTATGTAGGGACGGGAAAATATGTTTATGAGTAAAGGTACTACTTTACATGCCCAAGGTGACAGCATGCACACCTTGAAAAAATGAGTAAATAAATACCAGCACTGGATCACAGCTGAGGTGGGGGAGACACAAGAAATTGTGTCATGGAAGGAAGAAACACTTTTCCATTTTGTGCTGTGCCTTCCAAAAGCCTGGAGACATTTCCCATCTATAATCATCTAAATATGCAACAAAGACAAATATTTAATTGCTCACCAGTCTGATCAGCAACTGTGATGTCAGTTTAGAACTCTTCAGGTGGGACCTTGGTCAGGTACAATGGCAGAGAGCTCAGGTCAGTCCACACAGAACAGGGAGTCCAGGATTTCTGTGTCCCTTTGGCTGGGATCCTGTGCATCCAGGAGTGCACATCAGGGGGTGCCCTTGAACAGCACCCACACCCTCATGTCCAGAGGCTGCCCAGAGCAGGCTGGCACTGGCACCCCATTCCAGACGCTGCTACACCTTCCCCACGCAGTCCCTGGCTGGAATTGGAGGCACAGCCCGTGCCCAGCAGCAACAATCCATCTTCAGCCCCTCCTCAGCACAGCTGCACCTGTGCTCTGCACCCTGGAGATGCTCCCAAAGCCTCCTGTGAGTGTGGGCTCAGCAGATCCCGAGCGTGGCACAGCCCAGGGGAAGGGACCTGGCCACGCACCAGCATTTCAATGAAGGAAGTGACATCCATTGAGCAGAGAGTAAACAGGGCAGCCTGCTGGGGCAGGGTGCAAGGCAGAGCAGGAAAAAGCTGGAATGGGGCCACACAGCTCTGCTGAAACGCCTTCAGCTGCTGCTGAGCCCAGAGAAGCACCAAAAATCACCTCCCACTTGTGTGGCACAGAGGAAACCATGGTGCAGACAAAGCCCCTTCTATGCTGCTCTAACCTGGTTTACATTTGCCAGGTAAGCCCTTGGAAAATTGGCTTAGCTGAGAGGAAAATTATGAGTTCTTATTACAAAAATCCAGCAGGTATTCCAAGAGCATTTTGCAGCTGTAGCAGAGCTTATCAGCACTACCAGCAACAGCTGATGGTGTTCAGGAGGTTTGCACACAGATCTCCACCTGGAATCCCACCAGCACTGTTACAAGCACAAAGATCTCAGTTTCAAGCAGCTCTTTGAAACCAGAGAGCTGCAATTGCCATTTGAAATGGAGAAAATGGTTTTAGAAAGCTGTGGGATTCATAGAGCATTGAGAGAAAGCTAATTCCAAAACAGACACTTTCTCACTTGACTCCCAGCTTTGCACCTGGAATTGCAAACTCAACTCTCACCCACTTTCCCTCTCCTCTGTGGCACAACACCAAATTTCCCCCATTTTACCATGATAAGCTTGGAAATCCTGTTTTGTAAGGAACTAGATACCTGGGTGAGTATTATTTTAATATAAACTGTTTATTTTGACCCAAAGTTTCATTTTATATATTGAAAAATATTTAGATAAAAATTTCTTTTTGCTATTAACTGTAATTATGTCCCGAGACATCTGCCAAGATGGAAAGTCAACTGCCTTTTTCTTGTGCAAGTCAGTGACATTCTCCCAGCAAGTTAACAGAAACCAAAACAAAGTCATTAATGAAATCATTATGGATTTCTAAAAATAATAATTTAGAAATTTTTTTTTTTTTTTGCCCAGTCTATCTCAATTCCATAGTCCCATACCTGTTCTCAAGGGACATACTGTGACCTTGGGCTTATCTCCTTCCACTCTCCTCTTATGCTGAACAACAATTCCAAAAGTTGCTGTGCTCCTTCCCACTGGTTTGATATTCATCAGCAAGGCTGAATTAAGTCAGTTGTAATTACAGCATGACCCAAGTGAGGAGGAGAAGCAAGGACACTCTGGAGAAGCAAGATTCCAGAGTGCTGCTCTGTTACCATTCCCAGCATCCTGCATGGCTGGATGTGGCTCTATCCTTGTTCTCACACCCAAAAGTGTCACTGAAAGTGGAAGCTTTCCACCAAAATGTCAACAAGGAGCAGTCCAGGAATCCTGGACTATCCCCTCTCAACTCAACCAGTGCTTTTCATCTGGAGAAAAAGCTCCATGCTGGATTTTTCTCTCTCTGTTCATTCCTATCCTCACAGGTTTTCCTGGATTCAGCTGCATGGGTCACTGCTAAAACTGTAATTCCAATAGACAGCAATAAGTTCTCAATGAAAACCTGAACATTTCAATAACTGTGCAGCTTCCCTGACCAGCCCTACTCCAGAAAGGGTCCATCCCATCCAGATTTCATCTCAAAACCCACCTCAACCACTCTTCCATGACAGCTGGGGAGGTTTCCTGGATCTGTGCCCACCTGGAAGTCACAAAGAGGCTCCAAAGGCACAGCAGGAGCTTTTCAGGGACTCTTCCTCCTCCTCCTCCTCCTCCTCTCACACCACAAATACCTCCCTCTCTCAGCACATTTTACAATGCCCAGAATAGAAACTTGCTGAAAATAAGTTTCTGCTGTGCTGCAAAAACACTGCTGTGGATCCAGTGACTTCAGTGCAAACAAACAGGAGCAGCTCCACAGCTGAAGCAGGGAGCAGCCTGGAATCCCCTCTGCTGGAAGGTGATTTCACATGGGACAAGGTAACCACTGGCAGATGGTTTAATGATATCCTTCTCCTAAATGGGGGAATTCAGGGAGCTGGAGAAAAAAGGGGAGGGGAAAGGATATAAATTTGTATTTTCATCACATCTCAAGTTCCTTACTTCAGGTAAAAAGAGATCAAGCTATTCCCATTGGAATCCCTGGCACAATTACATTTTGTTTCATTATGACAACTGCATAAATGACATATTCACCAACAGTTCAGCTTTGGAATGAAGCACAAGGATATGGGGGAGTTTGAAAGGAGAAGAGAGAGATGCATTATCCCAGATACAGCTCCTCAAATTTGGGGTAATTACAGTAAATTTCCCTGAAACTGGGATTACAACTGGCCCTAAAGCTCCACAGAGCTGTCACTGTGTCTCAGGCACCCAAAATTCAGAGTGTTTGCTGATAAATTACAACATCAGTTGGAAATCCTGGAAATTACTTGTCATGCCAAGCTATGGGTTTATTTTTAACCAGTAAACTTCAGTAAATTTCACCCCTCCAAAATCAAAATATAGTGTCCAAACTCCTCACATGCCAAACCTACTCTTCTCCCCACCTTATTCCAGATTCCTAATTCAAATCTTTTGTACATTCTGGTAGAAAATAAACCAATACCCCATGGAATTTATACAAGTGGAAAAGTGTACGTGCAGTAGGAGTGGATGCACCACAGATCTGTGCAGACTGGCAGGCAACCTCTAACCTATTTAACTGGAGCCTGAAAAAAGAGAATTTTTATTTGGCTGGACTGAAACAGATCTGGATGTATATAACTGAGGCACATCATAACAAGTACAAACACTGCAGACTCATTTCATAGCTATGCCTATTCCAAATTCATCTGAATTCAAATCCAAACTAGGTGCTGAAATAGAAGAAAATGCAGCTGCAGATCTCCTTCAGCACACACGTACACAGAGCAGCTCACACGTCACATCTGACACACACTGTGGGAAGTTCTGCCCTCCCAGGCTGCAGAAATACTTAGAAATTAGTCAGCAGTTAAAAAAAGGTCCAGGATGTTGAGTACAAACCTGAGGACTGGTTTTGTTCCCGAGATAACAAAAGACAGCACAATAAAAAAGTGAGTTTGTTTATGGTTTAGTCACCTTATCTGTGGACAAGGGAAAACACCTCACTCTCATGTGAAGGAAGTTAATACAGGTGGAACTTTGAGAGGGACTTTGAAGTTGTACTCTTAAAGCATTTCCATAAATATTATTCCTGTGCCAATCTCCATTTAGCAGGGAAGCATTTGAAATTCAGCATTGCTTTACATGCAGCCCAGGAAAAAAGCCTGAAAACTGAGGGGAAGTTCAAACCTCAGCACCCAGTGGGTGCCAGCAGGACAAACATGAATTCTCCACAGCATTCATGGGACAGATGTTGTGGAAAAGTCCATTTCCAGCCATCTGCAGGGTTTGTTTCTAGGGCTGGAAGGTTCTACATGGGCTCCTTCACCACCATCCTTGTTTGACTGCTGTGCCTCTCCCTCCAGCCTCAATCTCTGCACAACATTAAGGACTGAGAAATGCAAAACAAAGCAGCCTGAAACCTGGCCTTTATTCAAACAGAAACATGAACAAACCCAACAGCCATCTGGTCCCATGGTTTTGGTTGCTGAGTTGAGGGGCACATCCTGAGGAGATTCTGCAAGAGCTCACAAACCATTCAAGTAAATATTTGTCTCTGGGGACTGAAGCCATGATCCAAAAAAAGGCAGTTCTGCTTTACTGCCACATCTCTATGCATCAGTTATGGCAGAACATTTGTTGGAGATTTTTTCAGGGATGGCCTAGAAGGCAGCTGTGAGGAGCAGGTTCTCACAGCCTGCTTCTGTAAACAGCAGAGGTTCTCAGGTTATTTTTAATTACAGGTAAAAGTGACAAACATGAAGGCCTTGAGAGCCTTGCACATCAGAGTTCTCAGGCAGCTTTCTCATAACAAGTGGATGTTCTATCTTTGGCTGTTTTGGGAAAGCAAAAATAATTTTGAGAACCCAAATCTTGGTATTGGAAACATAAGGTGGAGTTGGTGTGTTATCTCTGGCCTATTGTGAGCTCAGATTTTGCAATATGCATGAAGTGAATCAACACTGATATAAAACGTGCCTGATTGATGAATAAAGTGGAGTCGATGCTGACCAACGCAAGGTGGGTCGTCTCCCTCCAACTTCAATATATGGTGAACTTCAATAAACATTTAAGTTATTTGATCCTTTTTTAAGCCTTTTAATCAGCTGTGTGCAGCACCAAGAGAGGCAGGAGGGGCACTCTGGGATGGCAGAGCTCACCCAAACCCACCCAATTCATGGGGGCAAACACAAAGTGCTGAACGTGGAAGCCCAGTGGGACCCAACCCAGAGAATGGAATTTCACAGAAAGCTGAGAGCAGAGCAGGAAAGGAAAGCTTCAGCCTGGAAGCTCCTGGATTCCCCACCTGTGGCACACAGGGCACATTTCCCATACATGGCCCAAGGCAGCAGGGTCACATTTCAGAGCAGGCTCTGCCAAGGCCAGACATTCAGACATCGTGAGTCAGTGCTCCAGAAATCACTGGAGTTTAGAAACCAATAAATCTACTCAGTTTTGGTTGGGTTTTTAAATTCACCTTCCCTTGGGGTTTTTTTCTTCAACCTTTGCAGCACACAGGCACCATCACATTTTCATTTTGCTCCTCTGTAACAGCAGGAGCATTTCTTTCCATTCTGGGGTTTTTTTGCTTTGTAAAATGACAGACAAGATTTTCATATTAGATTAAATCCTGGGGGCATGGAGAATAAAACCAGACCAACTATCATGGAGGCTGGGAACATATTAAGTCCTTTCACACAGCCCTCTAACAACACAGAATACTTGTTTTTTAAATAAAACCTCAAAATATCTTCACTTCTGTCCTCAGATCCCAAACAAACAACAATTTATCTGACATTTCAGCACAGCCAGACAGGATTGCTGCCAGTAAGAAGTTCCCTATGACACAATCTTTTCCACCACTGACCTGATAACATCAGCATGACCTTTCTTCTCTTTTAAACTCTGCTTTCCTCAGTTCAATAGTTCAGCAGAAACTGACCCATTTTTGATTGCACAAACAAAATCAGATACCACACATTCCTATTTAAAAAAAAAAAATTAAACTCCAGACTCCAAAAAATATCATTGGGTAGTTATTGGTAGATTAGCAATGAAATAAATGATGTGGGACAATTCAGGGTGAGGATTTTTAGTTTCAGTTTGCAGCTCTGAATCTGGGCCACTTCAGTTCTCTGTGCTTGAGTTTTCCATAAGCAAAATACAGATAATAAATTCCCATCAGGGAATGGAATCAATATTTCATTTCTTTAAAGCAGTACTGTGTTCATAATGGGATTAAATACTTTCAGAGAACTGCAGAGCTCATAAAAGTGAGGCACTTCAGGGAAGAAATGTGAGTGAAAAACCTCCTTGCAATTCTGCAGAGCATCCTAACAATTTTACAACACAGAATATTAAAAAAAAACCAAACAAACAGGATAAAACAAGATGATTTTGAGCCAAATTCATGTTTGACATAAGTGCAAAAGACAATGCAAGTCTTGTTCATTTTTTGGTGGCTTTTTTTTTGTTTGCTTGTTTGAACTCTTTCCCAGTTCACAATGAAAATTATGGCCAACATGCAAATAAAGAAGCTTGGTTTTACTTAAAGGGGCATTTCAACTTAAAAATAAAAGTGTAGCTGACAAATGTGGCCTTTTAAAAAAACACTACAAAACAAAAAAGACAAATATTCTTCAGAATTAAGATAAGGTGTGAAGAAGGCAGCATGCTGTCAAACTGCTGGCCAGGAAAACATCAAGGATTTTAAATCTCAAATCTTTTGTGCATGTTGTAAAACAAGCCTTTTCTTTAGAAGGTTTTGTCAATCCATTTAGATTATTTTGTCCAATATCAAGGATTAAGGCTGATTAAGTGGACAGTAACAGTTTATACCCTTTTCTTCACTTTTTTTTTTCATTAGGGGAATTTTTGGGAAATACCACCATGAGTTAGATTTAATGTCAAGCCTGCATCTCTTATTCCTGCCAGAGCACTGAAAGCTTTAGGTGATGTTATTAAGAGCCACATGCAGAAGTAAAAAAGCAAGCTCAGGCCTCCAGAACAATGTTTTAGCAAGGGAGTGTGGCTTTGGGCAGAGCAGCACTGAGGGAGACAGGACTCATTCCAAGAATGATCATCTTACTTCCCTCAGACAAAGTGAAGCCTTTCATGGCCCAGCCTGGGCTCTGGCCTACATTCTGCTGCATGAAAAGGCTTCATTATTTGCAGTTGAACACATTGTTTGAAAACCTGATAGAAATGGCCTTTACCACAGCAAGAGCTGAACAAACTGAAATCATGCAATGCTAAGGGTTCCAAGGGATAAAAATGGCAAAACTGCATTAAATGTGTTGTGTGTTCTCTCTAAAACACACACAGCTGAAAGCCTGAAATAGGTTTTCACCCATGGCAGGGCTCAGAGATGGTATCAGGGTGATCAGATAAGGTTGTTTGCAGATTTAAGGTGCCTCTGAAGGCAGATAAAAAGAAATGCTGCAAGTGTTTTGTTTCTAAGTGTGTTATTTTGCCAGACACAGGCAGTCATTTATAGGTGCTTTGAATTCCAGCTGCACACCTTGTAGGCATCCCAAGTTACCCCTGAAGCCTGGCAGGGAGCTGAACAACATATTTCAGTTCTTTCCAGGAATTCCTTCACTCAGAATGAACAAAGAATTCCTCAGGTATTTCCATTGCAAAAATCTGTCTGTGATCTGTATTCAGGTCAAAGGAGCAAGTAAAAAATAGTATAAATAACAGCAGGAATAGAAAAGCAGTTTGCCAAATAGGACACTGATGGTTTGGGATTTATTTTTATTAAATTCATGTTTCTCTTCTGCATTAGAGACAAAATCTTGCTCCTCCCACCCCAGAGCCCCCTGCACAAGGAGATGCACAGTGAGAGATCAGGTCTGGCTGAGTTGATAAGGAATTCCATGATCCCCTGCCACAACTGATCAGCTTTTCCATCTCTGAGACACCAGGCATGGATTGTGCAATCTCAGCCTCTGTCAGACTGGCAGGAACCTGGCCCTGAGCTCCAAGAGCCTGAAACATCCTCTACATAAAAACCAGCTGAGATTTCTGCTCTTTGCATTACACAGTCACAGGGGACTTGGAAATCTACATTTGACTTGGAATCTGAAAAATAAACAGTTTCCAAACTCTCCTGCAGTGCTTGTGCAAGGGCCTCAGGACAGGCAGGGGTCTGGCCAGCTGTGCCAGCAGCCACAGAAGCTGCATTTTAGAACTCTCCCTTCTCTGGAACAATTGGAACTTTCTCCAGGCTGCAGTCTGCACACAGAGCTCAGTGTTTCCCTGCAAGCACACAACAGCTCCATTATTGTTTAACTACCAAAAACCAGCTCCAACAATCTATCAAGCTTGACATTCTATCCATCTCTGCTGCTAGACCAGACTGCTGGGCATATATATAGGAAGAGGTTCATGGATTCAGGAAGAAAAAAGTTATTTTGTTAATCTAAACAGAGATTTCCCTTCTTTTAACCATTTATTTGTCATTTAAAAACCATTCAGGAACAGAGGCCTGTTTTTCCTCAGATTATCAAATTCAAGTGTCTATAAAGAAATCTATTCCAGCAGATGAATAAAAGCTCCTTTTTAAGATAGATATAAAACAAATCCAAAGGCAATCCCACAGAGGAGGAGTTGCTCACTGCCTCAGAGCTGCAGCACCAGTTGTGGTCCCAGCCTGGCCATGATTATTTTATATTATAAATATATTATTCATTATATGTGTGTATATATATATAAATATATATGTGTGTGTGTGTGTATATATGTGTATATATGTGTATATATGTGTATATATGTTTTATATTATATATATATGATATATAATACATATTATATATATTATATAGTTTATATATTATATATTATGACATCAACAAAAAGTCTGGAATTCTGTGGGATGCAGTTCCTGACTCATTTGGGCAAAAGCCAAAGCAATAAAAACTCAGGTGGTGTGGATTTAGTGATGCCACTTTTGAAGTCACCCGTGTATATATAGAATATAACATGCCCAAAGGAACCATCCTTCTTGCAGCAGAGGTTACCACGCAACAAGCTGCTCCCAAAAGAGAGGATTTTAAATTTAAATTACATTTAATGAGTTTCAAATCTCACTTAACATCAGGCTAAACTAAAAGATTCAAAGCATATGCTCCTTAAGTATATCCTTATAAGCACATCCCACAACCTTCTGAATATACATAAAAAAGTGGCAGCATTAAAAAAAGCTGATGTTTAATTAATATTTCAATCTCCACTGAAATAAAATGTGGAAATTCCTATTCTAAGACTATTTGGCAGAGGAGCCCAAGGGCATTAGGGAAAGAAGCCTGGTTAATATTTTTGAGTAAACTGAAAACCTCAAGAGCAATTAAAGTGAAGAAGTTGTAGATTTTACAGGCACTGAGAAGAATTAACAGCATCTCAGAACAACAATTCTTTCTAAAGAAAGTCCCTTATGGGAGCAGAAATGGAACAAGCCAAAAAGGCCTTTCAGAGGTTAGAATGAGCCATCTCACTTCTGAGGAAACCAGCTGAGAAAGAAGGAAAAACCTAATACAAAACCTGAATTCTTGATTTGACTGTCATACTCTTGGTTTCTTAAAGAAGAGGGTAATTTTTCAACCTTGAACACTAAATAATCAACTTTAGAGGCACCTACCAGCAGGGGCTTAGAAACCTTTGCATGCAGGTGAGTCCTGGTCCTGACATCAGCCCAGCAGTGACACGATTGGATTGTCCCCACCTGTGAAACAGAGACTGCACTCACTCACTCAGCCCTGCTCAGGGGAGTTCACATTTGGCAAGGACAAGGTTTGGCAAGGACAGTTCCTGGGAAGGGGAGGGGAGCAGGATGGGAAAGCACAGAGGGATTGTCAGGGACAATGACTGGAATCACTCTGGGGAGCAGGAGCCAGGCTGGGGGCTCACAGTGGGCATCAGGGCAGGGCTGGGGGAAATCTGCACCAGGTAAATCCATGGCAGTGCAGAGCACAAGGCACAGGCAGGGAGCAGCAGCAGCACAGACCTCAGCAGGGCTCTGGCTGCATCACAGCTCAGCCTGCACAACACCCAGGGCCAGCTGGGTATGGCTGCAGCCAGAGCTGGGACTAGAGGGAACCAATTCCTCTGGAGTGCCCAAAGCCCCCTCTACCTGCCCTACCCTGGCAGCCCCATTGCCCCACACCCCAAACCCTCACACACATACCCAACCCAGCAGTGTCCTCACTGCCCCACACCCCAAAACCTTCAAACACTGCCCCCAAAACCCTCAAACACCGTGCCCAAAAAAGAGCCACAGGCACACACTTCTCTGCAGCTCTCATTATCCTGCTGCCCACAGCGTGTTTCATTAAGCACAAGCACTTGATTCAATGCATTTTGATTTCTTATCTTCAGATCAGGGCTGGTCTTAGAAGGTTTAGAGAAGAGATGGAGCCAGAGGATCTTTAATTAGGTGATACTTAAGGTCCTCCCACTCTGTGAGGAGGTGTGGGATCTCAGCACCTCAGGACTGAGGTGTCACCGAGACCACCCTTGGGGGGCTCGGGAGTCCTGGAATGTTCCAGAAGTGTCTGGTGGCTGGACTTTGATCCTACACAGGAGACGACACCTGTATGAGGACAGGAGGGTTTCACCGGGGTGAATGGTGAAGGGATGAGTTAGTTAGAGAGTGAAACACAGGGTTTAGGATTTCTGTAAGAGAAGTAAGATGGAGGAATTGGGGCGTGTCCTGTCCTTCTTCTTCTTCTTCTTCTCCTCCATCTTCTGTGGTGATGGTGGCACTTTGGGATTGGTCATTACTAAAAGTGCACCGGGCAATAAGGGTAAAAGGTATTGGGGAAAAATGATAAATATTGTACACGTAACTTTGGGTATAAAGATAGGTGACCGCCCGGAGGGAGGGGAGTGTGCTCATGGCTGGCTGCTGAGCAGAGCTCTGTCGGGCCGAGAGAAAATCTTTTAGATAAACAATTAATAAACACCGAGACCGAGAAAAGAACTGAAGCCTCTTCTCGTCCTTTGATACGCGGCTGCCCCAAGGCCACCCCGGGCCTTTCCAGGCCATCCAAACAGCCGAAAACCGGACAAGGAGGAATAGAATAGTGGATTCTATGGAATCCACTCTGTGATTCCATATCCTCTGAAAACCCACTGGAAGGGACAGCAAAGCAGCCTAACCCTAATTAAACACCATTTTTCTTACAGTGGCACCAGCACAGCCTAAGTGAGGAGAGCATCCCCAGGCAGAGCTGAGGACACAAACTGCAGGGCTGGCTCACACACAGCCTGCCCAGCTCCCCTGCCCCTCTGAGCAGACACACCATGGAAATCTGCTCCCACCCCTCCAGGCAAAAACTGGTTCAAAGTCCAAGCTGCAGGTTTAATAACAGCACTGGCAGCTCAGCTCAGCTCTGCTCCAGCCTAATTGAGGAGTTTACAATCTCTGCTGTTACTAACAACAAACTGTGGTGCAAAGTTGCACAAGAAATGAAAATTACAGCATTTAACAAACAAACAAAACAACACAAACCCGCACTAAAGTAAACAGCAGTAAACAGAAAACTGAAGATGTAAAGAAGACAGATTCAGTCATAAACTCAACCAGTGACCACTAACCTCCCAAAAACTCACATCTGTGATTCCTTTGTGCTCTCAGTGCAGAGCAGGGCATTCAGCTCTCATTTCAGGAGCCAAATCACATGGTACCTGCCAGTGAGAAAGGCTGAGCCTCACTGCAAACCATCCTCCTTTTTCTACCCTACAATTAAACACAGCACTGATGTGATGACTCCAAAACTCTCCCAAATTCAGCAAAAACCTGTGCAATTAAGCATTAACCCATGAGCACCACTGTCAGGGCAATCAGCCTTTAATTAAAAGCTCAGTGGCTGCAGCTGAGTGGATGTGCAGGCACAGAGTGCTGAGCTGGGTAAGCCTGCTCCAGGATTCCCAGCCAAAGATGATTGTGTTGGTTCATTAGACCCAATTGTGCCACCAAAAACAAGTGTGATTACAGAGAAGGATTGTAAGATCCCCCTCTCCATCACTGTGGGCACAAAGGAGTTAAGGAAATTCAGTATTTTATGGGTGGAGGTAGGTTAATCAAGAATCTGGAATTGTAGGAAACATCTAAAGCTCATCACAGCTTTCTGCTCCATTTTTCAATTCTGGAAAAATGAGGGAACAGTGGGAAAACAAAGGATTAAAACTCTTTTTGTTTATGCAATCATGTGCATGCCTTAATGATCATCTATCTTAAAATCTGAGCTTGGAAGTGTTGAAATACAACCCACCAAAGTGTAACACAATCAAATACCAACTTAAAATGCACCCATCACCTCCCATCCTAATAATATTAAAAAAAAAAAGCTCCTTGAAGATCCACCAAACTCTTCACCAGAAAGGACAGGAAAGTGCCCCAGGTCCCTGCACTGCTGTGGAGCACAAAGGAGTTAAGGAGATTCAGCATTTGGTGGGTAGGGGTAGGTTAACCAAGGATCTGGAATTGTAGGAAACCTCTAAAGCTCATCACAGCTTTCTGCTCCATTTTTCAATTCTGGAAAAATGAGGGAACAGTGGGAAAACAAAGGATTAAAACTCTTTTTGTTTATGCAATCATGTGCATGCCTTAATGATCATCTATCTTAAAATCTGAGTTTCCAACAGAGTATAAACACAATAAAATATCCAACAAAATACCAACTGAAAATGCACCCATCATCTCCCATCCTAATCATATGGAGAGCTAAAAAAGCTCCTTGAAGATCCACCAAACTCTTCACCAGCTCCACAGTGAGGTCAGAAAGGACAGGAAAGTGCCCCAGGTCCCTGCACTGCTGTGCAGCAGCTCCCCAAACCAAGATCTGAGCCTGCATCCTGTGCTCCCCACAGCAGACAGGCTGTGTGTCAGAGAGGAGGAAGTGAGCTCAACTGAAACACACAAATAAACCCCTTCTGCCTCAGCCAATTAAACATTACCCTGAGCACAGCTTAATGCAAGGAGCAGAAAATTAAACCCTTCCTATCTACCTGCAATGCTGTGCCTGGCTGAGCACGCCCAGCTGTCCTTGCAGGGCTGGAAAACACCTGAGCTTTTTCTGCTTCTTTATCACAGGGTCAAACACTGAGCCTTGTCCATCCTCAGCCTTTTCACCTGAGGAGACCCAGGCTCTGCTCTCACTGCAGAGCTGACATTTATTAACCTGCAGACACCAAAATACTGCTGAGAAACCCGAGGATGAGTCAATATTTCCCCCACAGGAAACACCTTGACCTGCTTACAGGAACAAACTGCTCAGAAGGACACTCGAGGACTTTTATTTTCTCAACAACTTTTGCTTTCTGCAGCAAAGGAAGGACTTGCTCAGCTTTCACTTTGCAGCACGCCCCCAGTTTTGAGCAGAGAAGGAAATTATTTGGGTCGTTAACACCAAATTACACTTTGGGCATGCTAAAATGCAGAGAGACAATAATTTAAGCAGAGAGCTCTAGAGAAGGCTGCTGCTTATCCAGAATTCCTCAGCTCACATAGCAATTTGAGCAGAATAACCTTCTAAACCCCAGAGAGGCCCTTTGGGAGCAGAACTCAGGAAGGGAAGAGTTACTCATCACCACTCTTAAACATGAAAAAAGAGGCTGCACCAGAGTCCCCGTCGTTAGGGAAACCCTGTGAGGGAGCCCATCACCCCAAAACACAACCCAGGTGCTGCAGCAGCCCCATTCCCCTGTTCCCTACACTCACCAAAAACCCAGAGCCATTACAGCTCCTAAATAACCCTCAGTGACATCTCATGGACCCCACATTTACCTACCCCCCTTCCCCTACCCCATCCAGTCTCCCCTAACCTGGCAGCCCCGTTGCCCCACACCCCAAACCCTCACACACATACCCAACCCAGCAGCGTCCTCACTGCCCCACACCCCAAAACCCTCAAACACCGTCCCCAAACCTGCCAGCCCCCTCTGCACCCCAGAGCTCCACACACACACCCCGAACCTGCGCGCTGCCCCCCCCACACGCTGTCAGCCCCGCCGAGCCCTCACAGCCCCGCACTCCCCTCACACCTGCAGCTCCCCGAGCCCAGCAACGCCGCAGCCGCCTCACCTCGCCCCTGAGGCGCCGCGTCCCGGGTGGCGGCGGGGCCGGCGGGCCTGGAGCGGGCGGTCCCGTCCCGGTGCCTGCGCTCGGCGGCGGCGGCGCTATGGCAACTGCCCGCGGGGCACGGAGCGGCCCCAGGGCAGCCGGGCGGGGCAGCGGCGCCCCCTGGCGGCCGGGAGGACTCCGCGGTGAGGGAACCGCGGGTTCGAGACCCGCCGCGGGCAGGTGGGAGGGGGAAGGGGAAGAAGAAGAAGAAAGAAGACGAACAAAGAAGAAGAAAGAAGAAGGAGGAAGAAAGAATGAAGAAGAAGGAAAGTAGGAGAAGAAAGAAAAAGAAGAAGAAAAAGAAGAAGAAGAAAGAAGAAGAAAGAAGAAGAAGAAGAAAGAAGAAGAAGAAGAAGAAAGAAGGGACACTGCGGGGTTACTGTGTATTTAATATGTGTATTTTATAGACAAATATATACATAAATACGTTTTTATATCTATAAAAATACATACAAAAGGCCCTTAGTGCCAAAAGGCCTCCCTGCTACTCAGTGAGAGGTGCCCTGCCTGCCCTGGGATGGGATGGGATTCCCTGCCCTGCTCCAAGCCTTTCCAGAGGTTTTCCAGCTGTTTTGGGCATTGGGAAGAGGCAGGGAAAAAGAACATCCTGAGTTCTGCATTACAGAGCTGCAGGAGAGCCTGTCTGAGCATGGAGGGGAAAGGCTGAACGAGGATATTTAGGTCAGAAACTCCTTCAAACCTGATTTTACTATGCAAATTTAGGGCAAATCAGCTTGAGCAGGAAGTCAGGTTTTTCCAGATGGGGAAAGAGATTCTCTGAATTCTCCTGCTGTCCCCACACTGTGAAACAGCCACAGTGACAGAAATTCAGCACACCCCTGTGAGCTCAAAGCACAGGGAGCAGAAAAGCTCCCACGCAAAACCCAGCCAGGCCCCAAATGTTTCCCAAAAGGGAAAAGAAACTCTCACAGCTGCAATTAGCTGGATGCCAAGGAGAGAAAATCAGGATTATGGCAATGGAAGCTGGCTTGGGCAGCTCTGAGGGAGCCCAGAGCTCACCCCATCACCTTTCCTGGCACTGTCCCTGTTGAGTCACCTCCCTGTGGCTCCCTGGTGACTGAGGGCAAGGCTGGAATTCCTCCTGGATCTCTCAGGGATCACAGGGAAGATGCACACGTGGTTGGTCTCATGCTGACTCCAATGAGGGTTCAGAGCATTTTGTTCCTCTTCTCATCCTGCTGGTGAGGGGAAGGAAACATCTGGAAAGCCCTCTTGGTTCAAATATAACCCCAGAGGTTTCTATTTGGCTTTTCCCTGCCCCACAAGAGCTTTGCTTCCCCTGCAGAACCTGAGGCAGAGAGATAAATTAGGAATTAAAATGTGTGTGCACCACCCCTTCATCCACAGCTCCAAAACAGGAGCTGGCAAGGAATTAACCAACGAGAAATTAGCTAATAAGGTAAATTTCTGCTTTTAAATTCCAGCCACATCAGCACAGTCTCCAGCAGACAGGAAAACCATCCTCTTCCTCCTCACCCCAACAACCAGGCTGCAATCCCCACAGCCAAACCTCCCCCTCCTGAGCCTGGAGAGCCCAGAAATGCAAATAAATACACAATTTAAAAAGTTTTCAGTAAGAAATATGTATTTAATGTGCCAAGCACAGCCTTAGAGGGCTCCAGCAGCTGTGCTGCTGTGTGATTAGTTTAATGAGCATGCCCTAATTAACCCCAGCCCCCAAATTCTCCATCAGCTGCCTTGAAGTGCAAACCATGGCTCAGCTCACCTGCCAAGGAGTCTCTTAAACTGAGGGCATTTGAGACATCTGGGATCAAGAGGAAACCACATCCAGCCTCCCCTCTCCTCAGGACAGGTTGCCAAGAGCACACAAGAGCAGCTGGGAAGCACTGGAGCAGGGCAAGATTATTTTAAACATCACCACATGCAATTGAGTGGGTCCTTGAGCATCCAGCTGGTGCCAGCCAGGACCCATCTGCCTGAGCTGAGCCAGATCAGAACCTCCATCAGTTATCAGCGAGCCTTTGCACAGCCCAGCTGTGCCCCACAAACACCAGCAGGTCCCCACAGGGTTCCTCTAGGGAGAAGGGAAGATCAAGCATCTCATTAAGTCCCTGCTCATCAGCAGCCCAGGCCTGCTCAACATTTTAATTAAGCTCAGAGCAGCTGTCATTAACTGAATTCCAGCTCTCAACAACCACAGCAATGTGCAACAGCTTTTTTTTTTTGTCTTTTATTTCTGAACCAAGCCCACTGTGGGCCCAAGGATGATCAGAACTCAGGAGGGCAGGGAGCCAGGGGGGAATTAAACCAGGACAGGGAGTTGTGGGGTTGTGCAGGGACAAGCAGATCCCAAACACCACCTGAGCACTCTGGGGGTGAAGACAAGCCTGCAGCAGAGCACAGGACCTGCCCTGACTGTCCAGGTCTCCAGGAACCCCACATTTCGTTTTTCCACAGGGCAGAAGAACAAGAGATTTTTCTTGTTGGTCCTTCCCAGGGCTGCAGGACTCTCTGTCAGTTTGTAAAACCTTCAGTGCTTGCCTGCTTTGGTGCAGCTCTCTTGAACCTTGTGGCATTTGCTGCTCCAGCCCATCAGAGCCCCTCTGTGGGTGTCACCAGGCTCGGGTCCAACACGTCCCCATTCCCAATGTCCAGCTCCACCTGGATCCCTGTTGGCTGCAAGGAGGAGCAGAGCAAAGCTTAATCCTCACACTGCTGTACTCTACATCACCCCATCTCCTGTCTCAGAGCCAAAAGTCCCAGTTAACCCCCACTGAGGATTTCCTGCAGCTGGTGTCCCTGTTTTAACTGGGTCTGCTGAATGCAGAGATGCAAATAGACAATGCAATTTAGCAAAGAAAGGACATTTTGCTCTGAGACATCCCCAGACACGCCAGCATTCAGCACACCCTGGATGCATCTCACTGCCTAGCACACCACCAAACCCAAATCTGTTTGGATCAAGCAGCAGAGCAGGCTCAGAGCCAGGAGGCTCAGGCAGTGCTGAGGTAGGAATGTGCCCTCTGTTGATGGAGTGACCAAATTATCCTTTGTCTCCTTAAAAAGGGAAAAAGCCCAGAAGTTTCTCTCCTCAATTAGGTAAAAAGGCACCTCATAGGACCTTGGGGATTTCACCTCAAACTAAAGGATAGCCAATTGGACAAGAGCCAAAAAATCCCACCTAAACAATTTACTAGAAAAAGAAGAGAACAAAAGGAAATAATCACCTTTGTGGGTGTTTTACCAGGAGCAAAGGGCCTCTTGCCCCTGTCTTGTGTTTTCTCTGTAAAGAGCTTTGTTATTTTGCCTTTTATTAAAACTTTTCTGTTTCCAGCACTGCCACAGAAGCCATCCTGCTGATTTTATGCCATCTGAGGTGGCTGAGCTGTCTCAGGTGTGATACAGATCTCCAAGAGCTGATAAGACCTGGCTCAAGGAGACCCCTGTATCATGCTCCCAGGCCTCAAGCTGAAGTCACCTCTGAAGGTGTCAGAGCCATTTCCACAGGACCCTCACTGCCCACACACCATCAGGAGAGTGAAACCAACACCAGCAACACAGAGACCTGGATTGGAAGTGGTGCCATGTGCCATTGACATTCTCTGAAAAAATCCCTTCACCCAGGGTTTTTCTCCTGGGAAGCTGAGAAGCCTCAGAGAAAAGGAAACAAATTCTTATCTCATTTGCCTCTCCTGTGTTGTGTTCATGTGGAATGTGTTTGGAGATTGTTTACCCACAGGTGATTGTTCCATTGGATTCTGCTGGGAGTTGTTTTCACTAATTGGCCAATCAGGGCCAAGCTGTGTTGGGGATGGATGGATGGATGGATGGATGGATGGATGGATGGATGGATGGATGGATGGATGGATGGATGGATGGATGGATGGATGGATGGATGGAGGCATGTAGGCATGGATGGATGGAGGCATGGATGGAGGATGGAGGAGGCATGGATGTGGATGGATGGATGGATGGATGGATGGATGGATGGATGGATGGATGGATGGAGGCATGGATGGATGCAGGCATGGATGGATTCATGGATGGAGGCATGGATGGATTCATGGATTCATGGATGGATTCTTGGATTCACAAATGGATGGATGGATGGATGGATGGATGGATGGATGGATGGATGGATGGATGGATGGATGGATGGATGGATGGATGGATGGATTCATGGATTCATGGACAGGTTCATGGAGGCAGCCTCACCTGCCGGGGTGACTTTGCCAGGGAAGCTGCCCGTTGTGTGCTGGATCTCTCCCAGGGCCCCTCTTTGCTCTCCAGCAGCACCCGGGTGCTGGGCACAAAACTCCAGGAGCGGCCAAGGGCTGGCTTCAGTGAGCCACTGCTGCTGTCCCTTGTCACCTGGTTGGTCACCTGCAGCACAAACATGAAGAAAAGACATTTTTGTGCAGTTCTTGTGAGCCAGTGAAGGCTTCCTGAGGATAAGGAAAGCCTGGTATCTCTCTCAAGGAAGGTACCAAGGCTATCACCATGACAAGAAGAAAGAGTGCCAGGCTCAGCTGACCACCCACCATCCTCTGGTGTGTCCTTCCCTGCTCAGACACATCAATTGTGGTCCCAGCCACCTGTCTGGTGCATTGGCCAAGAGCTGGGCAAGGCTAGAGCAGGGCCCTTGGCAGCTCCTGTGGGATGATGCAATGCCCTGCAGCTCCTGCAAGGTGACCAAGAGGTTACCCAGGAAGCTGGCCAGCCTCTTAAATGAATGGTGTTGTATCAAAAATAAACACAACCAGCCTTTCAACCTGCCTGGACTTAACTCTGCCTGGCTCAACCCAGTGAATGGCTGAGGACAGCAAGAGCAGGAGGCAGCAGGTCAGCCCAGGTCCTGCCCCATGTTTGGAACAAGAGATCTGCAGGTTGCAGAGATGTCAGGGAGCAGGGCACTGGGGGGTTCAGGCCTTTGGTTCCCTCTCCCACAGGCTCCAGAGCCTCCCCGTGGCTCCTTGCAACACTCCAGCACAGGAGGGACAAAGCACAGCAACACTCACCACCACAGCAAGGCTGAACTCCCTGGCCAGGGTCTTCAGCTCCCTGGAGAGCTGCATCATGAGGGCCAGACCTGGAGCAGGACAAAGCATTTGGCTGTCAGGGATCAGGCCCCAAAATCCACCCTGAAGCAGGATTTGCATCAGCACTGGATTCAGGGCCAGCACTTGTGTTCATGGACACCTTCACTGGACCATTCCCAATCCTTTCCTATCTTAGAAGAAGGTCAAAAATCTTACAAAAGCTTTGTCAGGAGCTCCAGACAAAGAAGGCCAGGTTGATTTAGCAGGCACAGGACCCATCTCCCCAACTCACAGCTGCATTTTCCTACAGCCCACAGCTGTTGAGGGGACCTCCTGTGACAGCACTGCTGCCACCCAGCTGTGCAAGACCCTCTGGAAGGTGTTTGAGAGGGCTCCTTGGCATTTATGGTCCTTTCTGGCACAAAGAGCCTCAGAGGAGCTGTGCAAACTGTGCCATGATGTATTTCTGACACTGTAAGAGAAGTTTTCATTTATGGCCAGAGTCCAGTGCCTCCCCTGGACAGGTTTCGGACCACTGCCATGAGTGTTCACACCAGCTGGAGTGTTTGCTGCTAACACTGCTAACACTCCCCTTTTATCCAATCCCAAGGGAAAAACTGGGAGCAGTCACATCCAGATCTGTCCTGCCCCAGCCCCATTCCAAGCACAGCTCACCCTCTGACTGCCTGCCACCCAGCAGAGGGTAAATCACAGCCGACACCGAGTCCAGCACCACCACCTTGAGAGGTCCCACGGAGCTCAGCACCTGCAAGGAGGCCCCAGGTGCAAGGTGGAGTCACAAATCCAGCAGCCCTGGAGGCTGTGAGCTGCACAGAGACTCCAACATGCCCAGGATGAGGCAATCTGGAGTCTCCTGTCAGGCACACAAGCCCTGCTGCCCTCCCTGCAGCTCTGGGGAGGGGAGAGGGGCCCCAGGGCTCGCTCCTACCTGCTGGGAGAGGCGATCCCTCAGCTCCTGCAAGGCTCTCAGCACCTCGTAGATGTTGAACACACGTTGTACCTGCACCCGCTGCAGAGCCTCCAGCTGCAGCACAAAAACAGCCTCAGTTTGCCAGGATTTATCCTGTTCCTCCTGCCCCAAGATTTATCCTATTCCTCCTGCTCCAAGATTTATCCTATTCCTCCTGCCCCACGATTTATCCTATTCCTCCTGCCCCAAGATTTGTCCTATTCCTCCTGCCCCAGGATTTATACTATTCCTCCTGCCCCACGATTTGTCCTATTCCTCCTGCCCCAGGATTTATCCTGTTCCTCCTGCCCCAGGATTTATCCCATTCCTCCTGCCCCAGGATTTATCCTATTCCTCCTGCCCCAGGATTTATCCTATTCCTCCTGCCCCAAGATTTATCCTATTCCTCCTGCCCCAGGATTTGTCCTATTCCTCCTGCCCCAGGATTTGTCCTATTCCTCCTGCCCCAGGATCTGTCCTATTCCTCCTGCCCCAGGATTTATCCTATTCCTCCTGCCCCAAGATTTATCCTATTCCTCCTGCCCCACGATTTGTCCTATTCCTCCTGCCCCAGGATTTGTCCTATTCCTCCTGCCCCAGGATTTATCCTATTCCTTCTGCCCCAGGATTTGTCCTATTCCTCCTGACCCAGCTGTCTGCACTCACACTATCCCACAGACCCTTATTCTTCCACATTTTCCTCCACCCCATTAACACCACTGCCCCTATTGCACTGATGGAAAAGCAACATGGATTGAGCTCAGGGAGCAAAGTCCTGCAAGTCCTGTAAGTCCCTCCCTTCTCCCAAAAAAAATAACAAAGAGCAGAGTCTGTTCTGAGCATGGCACCCACCAGACCATGGAAGGAAAGATTTGGACTCAAAAAAGCCCACGAGGGCAAAGACAGAGAGCTGGAGAGACAAACCATCTCTGGGGTTTCTGGCAGGCAAATGAGCAAAATGAGTTTCACAGCAAGCTCCAGGGGAACTTGCCTGCTCTTCCTCATCCTCTGTGTGGGCTTGGAGCATCTGGTAGAGGCGGGAGGCAGTGAAACCTCCCGTGGAGTCGAGAAACAGAACGTGCTGCTTGAGCCCCAGGGACACACTGGCTGCAATGCCCAGGCACACCTAGGGGACAGGGACAGGGTGTCAGCCAGCCCTCACATGTCCCTCTGTGGGACATCTTCATCCCATGTCCTCTCCCCTGTGACGGTGTTCACAGGGGTCTGAGGATGAGGGAAGAGATGAGGATCTGACTCCATGTTTCAGAAGGCTTGATTTATTATTTTATGATATACATTATATTAAAACTATACTAAAAGAATAGAAGAAAGGTTTCATCAGAAGGCTAGCTAAGAATAGAATAGCAAAGAATGATAACAA
Organism: Zonotrichia leucophrys gambelii; assembly: GCF_028769735.1. Taxonomy (NCBI): domain Eukaryota; kingdom Metazoa; phylum Chordata; class Aves; order Passeriformes; family Passerellidae; genus Zonotrichia; species Zonotrichia leucophrys. The sequence continues at coordinate 5,598,793 of NC_088188.1, read as the reverse complement.
AGGTTTGTGGCTTGGCACTCTGTCTGAGCCAGCTGTGCTGTGATTGGCATTAATTAGAAACAACCAACATGGGCCAATCACAGATGCACCTGTTGCATTCCACAGCAGCAGATAATCATTGTTTACATTTTGTTCCTGAGGCCTCTCAGCTTCTCAAGAGGAAAAATCCCAAAGAAAGGATTTTCCATAAAAGATGTCTGTGACACTCCCCTGTCCCCCACCCACTCACCTGTGTCTTCCCAGTGCCCGGTGCTCCCATGAGCTCCATCACTTCCCCCGTGTACAGCCCTGAGTCCAGCAGCTGGTCCAGGCTGTGGGATGGACACAAGGTGGGATTATCCACACCCCTTCAGCCAGAATGGCAGGGGCACCAGCAGGCAGCAGCCCCCAGATATTTGTCCTCCAAGTCCCCCTCCCAAATGCACACAAGCACATGGGGATGGTTTGGAGAATGAAATTCACAGCTTGTGCTGGCAACCACAGCCTTGTGCAGCAAAGCCAGCCCCAGGCAGAGCTGGTGAGGTGCCCACCTTGGGCTGCCAGTGGGCAGGATGGCAGTGGAGCTCTTGAGCTCCTCGTAGAGGTCAGCTCCATTGGCAGGGAAGGCAGAGAACTGGGCCAGGAGCACACGTCTGACTGCGACCAGCGCCTGGGGGCAGAGGCAGGTCTGGAAACGGGATCAACAGCCCAGCTGCTGCAGAAAAGCCCCCAGACCTTCCCATGACCAAGCCCATCCTTGTCCAAACAGCTCTGAGCTCCCTGGTTAATGCACCAGGAGTTAGGAGTAGAACCTTCTACCTTGTAAGACAGGGAACACTTTTGGGCAACATCCTCCAGGTCTGACGACACAAAGTCCACCACTGCAAATAACACAAGGGACAAGAGGTTGGAAGTCAAACATGGTCAGACTGCAAACACCAGAAGACAACCAGCTTGGACAAAACCTGCACCAACAAGCAAAGTGGCTGTGCCCTCTGGGGAGCTGTGGGATTGTGCAGGGACAAGGCAGCTGATCCCAAAAAGCTGATCCTATGTCAACATTGTGAGTGGAGGAGTTTGTCCTCTGAGATTCCCCATCACTCATCACAAATTGTTTCTTGCAAAACAGAGCAGAGAGATAAGCTGATAAAAATTTTCCCTGTTTTGCTCAAGAGGTGCCCAGCACATTTTCCTTGCCCTCTAAGGGCAGGAGGTGCCCAGGGTGCAGCATTCCAAGAAGCTGGGCATTTTTCAGAGGGAAAACTGCACAAACCCTCCTGAAATACCATAAAAAAGCCAGAACTGATCAATCCTCAATGAGCCTCTGCAGGGATCTCCTACCATGTCCTTACAACCTGCTGCTCTTTGGAGAAGCCCTTACTCACAGTATCCACCCCAGAAGAACCCAGAAGAGATCCAGCAAGGAGGACACAGAAGGATATTCCACCACCACCACCCTCCCAGGATGTGGGATGGCACAGCTCAAACACACAGGGGATGATGTTCCCCAAGCCGAGCCCACGATGCCACCCTGTTACCCGTCCTGATGCCATTGTCCCTGAGAAGCTGGATCATGTCCTCAGTGAGGCCAGGGCAGAGCCCAGCCCGCAGCACCACCATCTCCACGGGGAGGGAGGGACAAGAGCAGAGACCTGCGGAGGAGATGGAGAGTGGGATTCATAGCATCATTAAGGCTGGAAAAGACATCCAAGATCATCAACTCCAACCCTCAACCCTGCACTGCCAGCTTCAACACTGAGCCACGGATGGCGCCTGCCCCCCAAGCCGGGGAGAAGCCACCCAAGCTGTGTTTGGGATGGGTGGGTAATTATTTCTTTGGGGACAAACAGCCCAAAATCCTGCACGGAGGCATCGCTGCGCTGGGGATGGGGGAGCACAGAGAGGGGGGACTCCCTCCGGGGACAAGGGGACCCTGCATGCCGAGCCACCTCCATCAGAGCCGCACTACGGTCACCCACCGCCCGGGCTCCCGCTGCCCGGCCCGCTCCCTTCCTGCTTCCTGCCGCCGGCGGAAGGGCCGGGGCCGCTGCTCTTCCCCGGCACGGCTGTCCTGACCCGCTTCGGTTCCCCTGCCCCGTCCCCACTGTCCCATCCCGCTCCGGTTCTCCATCCCCGTCCCGGCTGTCCCATCCCATTCTGGTTCCCCATCCCTGGTCCGGCTGGGCCATCCCGCTCCAGTTCCCCGTCCCCGTCCCGGCTGTCCCACCCCGCTGGGATTTCCTTTCCCCATCCCGCTCCGGTTGCCTTCCCCGGCCCGGCTGTCCCATTCCATTCCGGTTCCCTTCCCCGGTCCGGCAGTCCTGACCCACTCCAGTTCCCCATCCCCACTCCGGCTGTCCCATCCCGCTCCGGTTCCCCTTCCCCGGTCCGGCTGTTCCATCCCGCTCCGGTTCCCTATACCTGTCCCGGCTGTCTCATCCCTCTGGTGTTCCCCATCCCCGCTCCGGCTGTCCCATCCCGCTCCGGTTCCCCTTCCCCGGTCCGGCTGTTCCATCCCGCTCCGGTTCCCCATCCCCGCTCCGGCTGTCCCATCCCGCTCCTGTTCCCCATCCCGGGGATCAGCAGACCGCTAAAGTCCCTTCTCACCCAAACCATGCCGGATCTGTGACATTCCCAGGACTGGCTTTGTCCAGGCTCATCAACCCACTGGGAAATGAAGGCACACGAAGGGCTGGGGGGTTTTGCTGCCCTACAGGTGTTGGGAGCTGGGTGTCCCTCCCCGGCTGCCTTGGAGGCTTGAATTTCTCCTGGGAAAGCTACTTTTGGGGTATTTGTTGTTATTATGTTTTTCTTTCCAGCCTGAAGAGGGCTCTCGGCACTCGCTGCTGAGCCTGCCCTGCGCTCTCAGCTCTCAGCAGCAGCACCCACCGCCCTTTGATTTTGTGACTCAGTTTACCTGCAGTGCTGCCACTTGTGACAGTGCCGCTTGTAACCCTGTACTCTGGCTGACGTGAGAAGCCCACGAGTACTGATACTCCAGCCAGCTGAGCCTTGCCCAGCACCTAAAGCCATGTTGGAAGGAGTTTCTGGTGTGTTAATCCAAATGAATGCTGGAAAAGCCACTGCACTGAGCCTGTCCAAGGCAGGGATGGCATCTTGCACTTTCCACAGCTGTTGTCCTTGTACCTTGGAACTATTCTCTACAGGTATAGATTGGGAGCTGCTCTGGATGGAGCTGCCTGCAGCTGTGGTGATGATTTGCTGTGAAGGGATTTACTAATTTGGAATCACCTCTTGCCCAGAGGACCAGGCAGTGCTGCTGGTGGTGGGTGAATAAAACAGGAGCCCTGGACAGGGAAATTCTGTGCTCATTCTTGCTGTGTAAAAGCCACAAGCCACAACACAGATCACACAATTAAAGACAATTATATTTTTGCTCCTGGCAGTGTTTTGGTCAGCTCATGCTCTCCTCAGTCATTTCCCCCAGTTCTCCTCTTTGCTTTATAGCTGGGATGCTGGTAGCTACACTGGGGAAGGCAAGGCCCGTATTTGAGGGGAGATAAATCAAAAAGCAGAATTCCTGATTGTGACTGCTGGGTTGAAAGGCTCAATTCTCTTGGAGCTCAGTGCTGCTCTGTCTCCTGGTGCCACTCATCTCACCACTTCCAGTATGTTCCAGTTAGCCCCTGTCAGTGTGTTGCTGAATGACCACGTGTGGGGTGGGTGGCAGCTCCAGACTGGGGTGGGATTTCAGTGGGATGGGCTCCCAAAGGCCCTGCCAGGAGGAGGAGGCAGCGCTGGGTGTCAGTCAGCTTCTTATCCCAGGGAGTTCTGGAAGGTGCTGGGCACTGCTGCAGCTGCTGGCCTGGGGCCACTTGTCCCCGAGGCTCAGCTGTCTCATGCTTCCCTAAATAGAAAGGGAAAAGGGTCTGAGCACTGTGACAGGGGTCAGCCATCCCAGCCGTGGGCTTTTTTGGCATGAACCTCCCCCTTGCTGCTCCCCACAGCCTCTGCAGCCCTGCAGGCAGAGGGGAGCTGGGATTTGCCCTGCCAGGTGGGAGAGGATTCCCCCTTGCTGCAGAGGGTGCTGCCTGCCTGCAGCCAGGTGCCCCCCGAGCTGGCCCTGGCTCCCAGCCCTCCCCAGGCGTATAAAGCACGAGGGGACTAGGAGGGGACAGGCTGTGGTGACAGGTGACACTGACAGGCAGCAGGAGCTGCCAGGTCCTGCCCAAACTTGGAGTGGGAAGTGAGCTCTTTCCTGAGCCACACGGGCTCTCCGTAGTGCTGGCAGATTTCTTTCTTTTTTGTTTTAGTTTTTCTTTTCTTTTTCTTTTTTTTTTTTTTTTACTCCTAAGGATCTACATTGGTGGGAAAATCTCCTAAGAAGTCACAGCCTTGAAGAGCAATTTACATCATCATTTTCAAAACTCTTCGTCCTGGTAAGCTGCTTTTATTAATGTGTGTTAATTACATGTCAGTCTCATGGTGGAACTCAGCTTGGGGGAGTAAGCAGGCGACACAGGCAGTTGAAAATGGGCCACAAATTGACGTTTTTCCTTCAAGCTCTCCAGATGGAGGATCCCATTCAGCTGAAAGAGGAGGGGAATAAATATTTTCAGGCCAGTGACTACGAGAAAGCCCTTCAAAGCTACACTCAAGCCATAAAGCTCAACAAGGACAAGGCGCTGCAGGCGGTGCTGTACAGGAACAGGGCAGCCTGTTTCCTCAAAAAGGTGAGAGCAGCTCCCCTCACCTGGGCAGTGCTCAAGGGGAGAGGAGCAGGAGGGCAGCCAAGGGCACTCACTCGCTGTGGACTGGGTGGTTTGTCCATTTATTGAATAGGGTGAAATGAAATGTTCTTGTGCTGGAGCTTCACTGGGGCATCCCCCTGGGAAATGGGAGCAGAGAGGTCCCAATGTCCATCAACAATGGGGATTTGCCCTGCTATTCCATGGCTAAGAAATCTCTGCTTTCTGGTTTAACAGGAGGAATATGCCAAGGCAGCCTCGGATGCATCTAGAGGTAAGCAGGGGGCTGTTATGAGGAGAGCTGGATACACTTGCTCAGCCTGCTCTCACATCTGTGGCCTTATTCCTTGATGTCCACTAACACCCAAGTGCTGAGGCCACAAGGGAATTCCTGAAAGTTCAAGTGATGTTCTAATTTGATGTGCTGGTCCAATCAGTGTTAATCAAGCACTGCTTGATGCTCATAACAAAGCAAATCACAGTTTGCACAGACCAATTCCAACAGCAAGCTCTGATGCCTGGTGTTTTGGATCCCTTTCCCAGCCATTGACATCAATGCTTCAGATATCAAAGCCTTGTACCGGCGCAGCCAAGCCCTGGAGAAACTGGGCAAGTTAGACCAAGCATTCAAAGATGCTCAGAAATGTGCAACCCTCGAACCCCGCAACAAAAACTTCCAGGAGACCCTGAGGAGACTGGGGGCCAACATCCAGGAGAAGGTAAATGCCAGGGGAACAGTGCTGGATTCACAGACCAGGGGTGGGAAATCCTTGGTCTGGGTTGCATCAATGGTTTGTTGGTCATACTGGAAATTTGTGGCAATATAGGGGGATAAGTAGGCTCCATTGACTGGAAGTTCATACTTGAGGTGTGTAAATCTGAGGGTTGGGTTGAATGGTTTAATTAAAAAGTGTGGCAGCTCCCTCCTGAGGCTGGCCTGGTCCTGAGTGTCTTGGAAAGGTCTTGGCAAGGGTCTGGATAAGCTTTGGGCTGGGTCTGGCACCTGCCACATTGCTACAGTTACCTTTGCAGGGGTTCTATGAGGAAATCCTTGCACCACTACACTACTGTGAAGTCTCAGAAATCAAGGTTTAGGGCTGGCTCTGCCTGTGCCCATGAGATTGGTAATGGATGCTGAGTGCTGAGAAATTCTATCTCCTGTTATTCAGCTTAAATTGCGCATTAAATTAAGCACTAAATCTTTGCCTGTGGTTTGAGGGGAGGGAGCATTCTTGAAGTGAAAAAGGAAAGCTGCTCCTCGATTTTCTCCTCCTGATGCTCTGTGCTCTCCCTCTTGGCACAGCTGCGCATTCAGTTCTCCACGGACTCGAGGGTGCAGAAGATGTTTGAGATCCTGCTGGATGAGAACAGCGACAAAGAGAAGCGAGAAAAGGTGAGAACTGCCCTGGACTTGGCAAAATGGCTGTTTGATGTCAGAGGCTGCTGCAGGGAGCAGAGCCCTGCGTCCCCTTCCCCACCTCCCCTGGATGGAGGATGAGGGAAGGAGCTGGAAGGTGAACTGCACTCAGAGAGAAGGAAGGTAGCCCAGCCTCCCAAAATACCAAAGGTGGGGTCATTCTGGACTTCTGCTGAGGTCCTGCCACCCTCCAGATGTTCCTTCCAAGCAGTGACCCACTCTTCTTGGGCAGGGCAGAGCTGATCCCTAAATGCACCTGGATCAAGTCTCTGGTGGGGTCTGAGCTGATCTGCTGCATCTGTCAGGAGCTGGTTCCCACCAGGATCTCCCAGAGATGTTCTGGAGGCTGGGCTGTGCCACTGACCCCTGGTTCTTCTGCCTCCCACCTAGGCTGCAAACAACCTCATAGTCCTGGGGCGGGAGGAAGCAGGTGCTGAGAGGATTTTCCAGAATAATGGAGTCAACTTGCTGCTGCAGCTGATAGAAACCAAAAACCCTGAGCTGATCCTGGCAGCCGTGAGGACACTTTCAGGAATGTGCACAGGACATAAGGCTCGGGTAAGCACAGGGTGCTTGGACCTTCACTGCTTTTGCATCTGGGGAGGGGAAAATTGAAATAGTTTGTGTTGTTTGTGAGCAGTAGGAAAAGATTAAAACTCTGACTTGTAGTGAGTCAGGATTCACTGAGGAAAATAATTTCTTTGTCCTAGCTGAGCCTAGAGGACACAGGGAGGAAAGGCCTTTGCTAACACTGTCCTGCTCTCTCCTTCCTGGGGCCAGGCCACTGCCATTCTCCATTACCTGGGCATCGACAGCATCTGCATGTGGATGTCGGTGGACAATGAAGAAATCTCCCTGGCTGTCTGCAACCTCCTGCAGACCATCACCGACTGCCTGATGGGCCAGGGGAAGGAAGAGCACCACGGCAAGGAGGAGGCTCTAGTGCTAGGTAAACACATCACCTGCTCTTCATTCCCTCTGGGCCCAGCAGGGAGGGCCCTGCTCCTGGGATTCCACCTTATTCCTTGCTGAAGTGGGGACTTTACCCTTCAGCTGTACAGGGGGACAACTTGCACACAGCTCTGATCCTCATGGGCAGCTTAAATACTTCTGTTCCGGCCACACAATGGCTTTGAATGGTTTTGACTGAGCTCACCTGCCTGCAGAGGTAACTTCTTGTAACTGGCTGCTACTGTTTTGCTTCATTGTAGACACTAAGAAGGATTTAAGGATGATCACAATGCGTTTGCTGGATATGCTGGTCAGTAAAAAAGTGTCTGGGCAAGGGCGAGACCGAGCCCTCAACCTCCTCAACAAGAACATACCAAGGAAGGACCTGAAAGACCATGACAACAGCAGGAGCATCTTTGTCATCGACAATGGTGAGTCCTTGCCCTCCATCCTGTTCTGATTTCGGAGATGTGGAGCTGTGTGTTCTTGCCTGAATACCTGGAGAACTTCCTATAAAATAAATCCTCTCTGGCTTTTTTTGGTGCATGCAAGCCTGGAGCAAAGTTAGACTTATTAGCAGGGAACAGTACTAAGAGAAAATCAACTGTGTATGAGAACAAGAATTTTTGAGTTTCTGAAGGACTGCCTAATATCTCTGGTTAGTGTCTCCAATGTATTTGCTAATGTTAGGAGGATTTGGCTTGGATAAATTGTCTGCTTTAGACAGGATGAGATAAGCATCTGCTGAGCTTGGTGGGCCCATAAACTGATAATTCTATAACTGGATGAGGGTGAGGAAAATGTGTGCTGTGTGTTTTTATAGTAATTCCCATGCATGTGTGTGTTACCATTTTGATGGAAGTTATTTAATAATAATTCAGCAAAAGGAGAGTTAAGCCATGCAAAATCACTTGAAAGTGGCTGGGTTTTCCTCAGTCAGAGCCTCCAGCCTTGGAGGTCAGTAGGTTTAATGTCTCCTGACAAAAATAACAGATCCAGTCAGGGGCCTAATGCAGTTCTGCTTATCTCACTCTGAGAACTGGAAAAAAGCCTGATGCTGCAAACCTGTAATCTCACCAGCAGAAGCTCCTCCCCATTAAATATGAGTGTCTTTTTTGCTTAGAACTTATGTGATTAGGCTGGAAAATAATTGAAAACCATCCAAACTCGCTATTCCACAGCAAGAAAGTAACAAATGGTATCTTGAATTTTACACAGAGCCTCTCCTCTCTGACAGCCATATCATTCTATCGTTTCCAGGCTTAAAAAAGATACTGAAAGTGGTGGGCCAGATTCCTGAGATGCCTGACTGCCTGCCACTGACAGAGAACACCCAGCTGACTGCCTCTGTCCTCCTAAATAAGCTCTACGATGACCTGCGCTGCGACCCGGAGCGGGACAACTACCGGCTCATCTGCGAGGAGTACATCAAGTGAGTCGGGCTGAGCTGGCCCAGAGGGCAGGAGCAGGGCTTCCTGAGGGTGAGATCAGGCACTTGAAGTCTGCTTGTGTTCAAAATTGGGGTTTTGGGAGATTATGACTTGCTTGGGATCCTGCTGCATCACAGCTTTGCAGGAATTTGCACGCCCAAATATCCAACATGATTCAGCAGCATGGCTGAGGGAGAACATCCACTCCCCGCTACTGTTCTACTCCCTACTCCCTCTATCCCATGCAGGAGCAAAATCGACCCACAAGACATGGATAAGACACTCCACGCTGTCCAGATTGTGTCAGGTGTTCTGCAAGGCCCCTTTGACTTGGGCAACAAGCTGCTTGGCATGAAGGGAGTGATGGAGATGATGGTTGCCCTGTGTGGCTCCGAGAGGGAGATTGACCAGCTGGTGGCTGTGGAAGCTCTCATCCACGCTTCCACCAAGCTGAGCCGAGCCACCTTCATCATCACCAATGGGGTGACACTCCTGAAGGAGATCTACAAGAAGACCAAGAATGAGAAGATCAAAATCCGAGCTCTGGTGGTGAGGATGCAGCCCTGCCTCTATTGCCTGCCACACTCAGCAGCTTAGTCCCAGATTTGGGAGAGGAGGGAGGTTTTGGGGATGAGAGATGGGCTTAGGCTGTTTTAGGGCAGTAACACAAGAGGATAAATGAGCCTTTCTCACTGGTACATCCTTTTTGTCCTCCTCAGGGTCTCTGCAAGCTGGGCTCAGCAGGCGGCACGGACTATGGCCTGCGGCAGTTTGCTGAGGGCTCCACTGAGAAGTTAGCCAAGCAGTGCCGAAAGTGAGTGACTTCCCTTCTTCCTTCAGTTATTCCAATCTTTGCAAAGCACAATATGTTCCTCTCCCACGAGATCCTGCCCACACATTGCCTTCATTTCCTGTGCTGCCTGCTGACAGTGCCCCCAGAGCCATTGGGCTCCTCTGTGCCTGAAGCAGCCATGTGCCCCTCCTGCCTCAATACCCAGAGGAGCCTTCTCCTTCCCTCCCTCACTGCCCATGGGACACACCAGACCTGGTGCCTCCCTCTTTGCCAGAGTGGCACAGCCTGATTAATGCTTACTTTGAACATGCACAAGTCCCCTCTGAAGGTGAATTTGCCAGGTGGAGTAAGCAAGGAGGTGGGATCAAGTCAGGAAATGACTGAATGGGTGGTCATTCCTGCAGGCATCTCGTGTTTCATGGGATGGAAAAGGCAAAGCAGAGCTGAGTAGCTATCCTGGTCTGTCATTCCCTGCAGCATTTACATCCCACAAGTTGGGCCATGGGGAGGAAGTTCATGTCTCAAGGGGAAGCATCCCCAGTCTGAGGAGCTGCAGCAGAACCTGAGGACATATTTGGGTTGAATCAGTCTCAATATCTGTTTTTCCTCCCTCTTTTTCCAGATGAGTTAGTTCTGGCTCCCAAGATAGAAATGTGAGTGTTTTTCTCTCTTGCAGGTGGTTGTGCAACACCAGCATCGATGCCCGCACCAGGAAATGGGCTGTGGAAGGGCTCTCCTACCTCACCCTCGATGCAGATGTGAAAGATGACTTTGTTGAAGATGAGCCAGCCCTGAAAGCTATGTTTGAATTAGCCAAGGTCCATCTCCTTTCCTTGTTCCCTCATTCCTCTGATAGCACCAAGTTCTCCCAGCTCTCCAGCCCTACACTGTGCCCCAGTCAGAAGGAGCTGGCACTCCAACCCCTCACCTCTGGTTCAGCAGAACTTCAGTTCTGCCTGTGCCTCAGAGACATCTCAGGGCACCATCCTGCTCTTTTCCCTGGGCTGAGGGATGTTGCTCCTTCCTTCACTGTCAGCAAATGCATGAAAACCAAAGGCACCAAGGTGTTGACAGCACCTGATGATGTCCAACACCTTGTTTGACCATGAAAACTTTCATGGGCTATGAAACTGGGGATAAGAACATTTCCACTAGTGAAAACACCATCCTGGCAGTCCACAGGGACCTGTTTCCCTGCTGTGCCCTCCTCACCCTCACACAAATTTATTTTCCTCTGCAGGCAAGTGACAAAACAATCTTGTATTCTGTGGCTTCTGCACTGGTGAACTGTACCAACAGCTATGATACCAAGGAGCTGGTCCCAGAGCTGGTGCAGCTGGCAAAATTCTCCAAGCAGCACGTGCCCGAGGAGCATCCAAAGGTGGGTTGTGTCCAGCTGGAGATGCTGTTCAGAAAGACTTTCTTTGGTGTATCCATTGTCACAGACTTCAGGGCTCCTGCCTCCAGACTGAAGTTGTTTGTTGGGTGGCTGGATGGCAGAATGGCAGCTGCCAAGGGCTAATCCTTTCCCAATGTTTCCTCCTCAGGACAAGAAGGATTTTGTGGTGAAGCGGGTGAAGCGGTTGCTGAAGGCTGGGGTTGTCTCTGCCTTGGCCTGCATGGTGAAAGCTGACAGTGCCATTTTGACTGACCAGAGCAAGGAGCTCATTGCCAGGTGCCTTCACTGCAGTGCTGGGAGCTGGGAGTGCTGGGCAGCCCTGTGCCATGGGGATGGACACCTGGGCTGGGGCATTCTGCCTGTGGGGGAGGAAAGATTTAAAACCAAAGTTTTTGTTCAGAGGTGTCATAAAAATTCATGTTCAAGCTGCCTTGCTGGAATGCATTTTTGAGTTCTCTGTATTGGTTCTGGCTGGAATAGAGTTTATTTTACAGACCTGAAAATTTCTTGCCCTGCCATTTGTTTTTTCCTCATAGAGTGCTGTGTGCATGGGGTTAAGCACCTGGAATTTACCTGGTGGCTCTGGCACTCCTGCAAAACCTCAGCCCCGTTCCATGAGGGCTGTTGGCTGCTGCTGTCCCCCATGGCTGCCTCACTGAGTGTTCTGTGCCCCTGCAGGGTGTTCCTTGCCTTGTGTGAAGACCCCAAGGACCGTGGGACCATTGTTGCTCAAGGTGGTGGGAAGGTGATTACTTTCATGTTCACAGTTCCTGATGTGCTGTTAATGCCTGCTGGGAGCCTGGGTGTGTCTCCAGTGAGGGACAGTGACAGAAGAGCACAAGTTGTCCCCCCAAGGGCCATACTGACACTGCAGTCCCATCTCTGCAAGGCTCCAAAGAAGTGATGTTCTTGGAGTGATGCTTGTGGTGCCTGTTTGAGAACAAAAGCAAGGCATCAGAGAGGGCTATGGGATATTTTTAACTTGGTTTACTCTGTTAAGGCAGTCTTGTAAATCTTCTTAGAACTCTGAATGGTTTTTCCTGTGTGTCTCCAGGCCCTGATACCTCTGGCTGTGGAAGGCACAGATGTTGGCAAGATAAAGGCTTCTCATGCTCTGGCAAAAATTGCAGCTATCTCCAATCCAGACATTGCATTCCCGGGAGAGAGGGTAAGCTTAAAAATAATAAAATCAAAAGCATTGATACTTCCTTTAGCAAATTAAAATTGCTAATGCAGGCTTTCTCTTCCAGGTGTATGAGGTGGTGAGGCCCCTTGTCAGCCTGCTGAACACAGAGAGAGATGGCCTCCAGAACTACGAGGCTCTGTTAGGTCTCACAAACTTTTCAGGAAGAAGTGATAAACTCAGGTGAGCTTTACTGCTTTTTAACCTTCCTCCTTCCCCAGGAGTGAATGTTACTTGCTGGACTATGAAGACTGGTCAGTTTAAGCTAACTTTGGCAGAGCTACAAAGGTCTCAGAGCTAAAAGATTGATGAAATAGGAAAAGAGAGTGGCTTATTTTCCTCTAGAAACAGCAAAGACATGAATTTCATCTGCATTAGACAGGGAATGAACCACATCATGAGCTCCAGACACTGATTTGTTTCAAGGCCTTCCCTGCAGTTAATATTTGATAAGTTGGTTACTGCTTGACCTATAATGTGGGGTTTTTACTGCTCTTTGCCACAGGTTGAAGATAATCAAAGAGAAGGCCCTGCCAGATATTGAAAACTACATGTTTGAGAACCATGACCAACTCCGACAGGCAGCCACTGAGTGCATGTGCAACTTGGTGGTCAACAAGGAGGTAAAATCCCCCCTGGGCATGTCCAAGCTGACTGCATGCCCCTGCCCTGTGAGGAGCTGTCCCTAACTGTGCTACTTCTGGGTATCTCTGTGGTTTTTAGGTTCAGGAGCGGTTTGTGGCTGATGGCAATGACCGGCTGAAGTTGGTGGTGTTGCTGTGTGGTGAGGATGATGAGAAGGTTCAGGTTGCAGCAGCAGGAGCCCTGGCCATGCTGACAGCAGCACAAAAGAAACTCTGCTCGAAGATGACTCAAGTGGTGAGGACACAGCTCTGGTTGTGGGCAGTGTGTGGGATGTACCCTGCAAGGGTCCTGGCTCAGATTTTAAGTCTCTCCAAAGGAATATGTAGTTTACTAGTTCAGTACTGAGGAACCTAGAGAAGCTGGGACCTGGGTGTGCATGCTTTGGTAAATAACCTGAAATCCAAACCTTGTTCCACCCAGAAATGAGAAGAGCTTGATTGATAGCCTGCTGAGCTTTAGAGATCCCAAAGGATGTCCCTTCCCTGCACAGATCTGTAGGCCCTGAGAACCCAGAGCCTGCATGGCTGAGGGTCTGAAGAGCTGTGGTTGAGAACTCCTGAACCCTACTTTGTTGCACACATGATTGGACTCTGGAGCTCATTAAGATAAAATTATTAATCAAGCCAACAGAGAAGCTCGAGAAGGTTGGGGTGGGGAAGTGGCTTGGTCATCTCAGCTGTGTCAAGACTCTGGTCAGATTTTTTTCACAGAGATTATGCAGCAAATTGAATATGAAACATATTCCATGTTGTCCCAGTGTTGCAGACACATTTTATGAAAAATCCTTTCCTTAGGATTTTTTCTCCTGAGAAGCTGAGAGGCCTCAGGAACAAAATGTAAACAATGATTATCTGCTGCTGTGGAATGCAACAGGTGCATCAGTGATTGGTCTCATGTGATTGTTTCTAATTAATGGCCAATCACAGCCCAGCTGGCTCAGACTCTCTGAGACACAAGCCTTTGTTATCATTCCTTCTTTTTCTATTCTTAGCCAGTCTTCTGATGAAATACTTTCTTCTATTCTTTTAGTATAGTTTTAATGTAATATATATCATAAAATACTAAATCAAGCCTTCTGAAACATGGAGTCAGACCCTCGTCTCTTCCCTCATCCTAAGACCCCTGTGAACACCATCACAGTCCCAGTGCTGTGGAAGATTCTGAGTTAGGAGTAAGAAAAATTGGGTTAAAATGTTTGGAGTCAGGTTTCCTTAGTTAAAAATACCATAAGTGACATGAGTACTGCCCTTCCTTCTGCTGAAGGAAGCCAAAGTCATGTTCTTGGTTGAGATATTCAGTACTAATGATCTCCCTTTCCCTTGCAGACCACCCAGTGGCTTGAAATCCTGCAGAGGCTCTGCTTGCATGACAACATGGAGGTCCAGCACCGAGGGCTGGTCATTGCCTTCAACTTGATCAGCTCTGACAAAGAGCTGGCCAAGAAGCTGGTGGAGTCAGAGCTCCTGGAGATCCTGACCTACGTGGGGAAGCAGGAGGATCACCCCAAGAAGCAGCACGTCATAAACGTGGCACGCGATTGCCTCACCAAGTGCATGGATTACGAGCTGATCAAACCTCTCTCTCAGGCGTGAGGGAATGAAAAGCACCAAAAAAAGGCTGAGTGTGGGGGAAAAAATGGAGAAATATGGAAAAGTGAGAGCCATGAGGAGAATCTGGTGCCATTGTCAAGGCACTGAATAGTTTGGGGACAGCGTTGGAGGATCATAATGTGTATGAGGAAAAGGAGGGAATTTGCCTGGGGAATTTGGGATGTGTCCATCTGAGTAATTCCCAGATGGTGTAAATCCTTTCTCTGCCCCCATTCAGCTGATAATGATGAAAGCTTCAGCTCTAAAAGAGTTGGTTGTGTTGGAGACATGTCGGGAGGCTGCTGGAAGGAAACTCAACAAAGCTGAAATTGGTTCTGCCACCACCTCCAGCTCCTGGTACTTCTGGAATTCCCAGCAATGGTGGAACAGGGAGGGTTAAGTGCCTTCTATTCTGTAATCAGAAAATAGCATTTTAGCTGTGTGCTTCTTTGTTCATTTATTGGAAGATGTGTGCCAAAGTGTGAGGATGGTGGGTGAACTCTTAATAAATTAACTGCTTTGTTCCATGTGGAATTCCTGTTCGGATTTTATTAAGCTAAAGGAGAATTTAAGGCAAGTCTTGCACCACATCTGGAAAAATGGAGTAATTGGTAACACAGATTGAATTTTCACTCCTTGTAAACTCCCAAATGTAGCAGAGTCACAAAGGTGTCACAGCAAGGCACAGGGAATGTTGAAAATATCCTATTTATGAAAAAAACAGAATGAAAAGCAATCCACTAGTCATCATTACATTAAACTTCATTACAAAAATATTTTCATTCAAGCACAGATTCTTAACGCAGGCTGTGGACAACACAAAAATCACAGACTGTTGTTTTAGTTCCTGGGGAAAAGTCCCTAAACATGTAATAAATATAATTTTGCTCAATAATTATTTAAATATTAATTCAAACACATTAAAATATTTCTGATCATACTAAATATAAGTGATGTTCACAATAGGCATGATGAAATGTTGAGGTTTTGGGTTATGAAAGGAACCCTGAGGGTAGTCTTTTCTTGCATGTTAAAGAAAAAAAAATAAATGAAAGTGTCTCTAGTGTTCTGAATTTGGAAAAGATTGAAAATTTTAAGCTAATGGGTTTGATAAGCTAAAGTATATTTATTTGGGGAGTGATTCCAGATGTATTTAATGAATGTAATCAGGTTCAGTTTAATCACTGGTGCTTTATAATAATAGCTGTGGGATATCAGGCTGTTCTTCCAAACCAAAGAAGCCACATTCTGTGGTGGGAAATATGGTTTGTTTTCTGCAGCCTTGCATTTTGGATATCCATTTTTAAGGCTTTTGAATCTGGCTTTCGGAAGTACTTTCCATTGCCTCTATATAGGTTTACCTAACCAGCATCTCTGACACCAAGACAAAATGCCATTGGTATTGAACGGCAAAGTTTCCCTTCTCCTGCTAAAGCCTCTCTTTGGAGCAACTGCGTTCTACTAATTGACTGTTGCTGAAGCTGAGTGAGGAAATAACTTCTGTAAAAGCCATTTATTGGCATTTCTTTTAGCTAAACACGGACGGAAAACCCGTTTCACACTAAGAGGGACCACCCGCTCCCTCAGCCCCCCTCAGGCTTCCTCAGGGCGGGAAACGATGGCACCGCCCCCAGCTCCTCTAACGCGCAATCCTATTGGCTCCCACCGGCAGAGCCGCGCGTTGTGATTGGTTGTTACCAGCGGATGGGCGGGGCGAAGGGGGCGGCTCCGCCCCGGTGTGGCTGGGCCTGTGGGAGCGGAGCGGCGTGAGGGGGACAGGGGACGCGGGATCTGGGATATGGGATACGGGGTACAGGGGGATGCGGGACCGCGGTGGAGCAGCTGAGGGCTCGGAGTGTGCCGGGATGGGGACACGGAGGGTGAAGGAACGCGGAAGCGGCTCTGGGGGCTGGTTGAGGAGCCCGAAGCCGGCCGAGGTGTAGGGCATGTGGGGTTTACTGAGATGCGGAAGGGTATCGGGGAGCTCGGGGGGATATAGGATGGGCACGGGCAGAGGAACTGGGGATTGAAGAGCTGCAGGGACCTGGTGGGGAGAGTACAGCGAAGGAGATGGGAAGAGAGTGTAAACTTGTGGCATGAGGGAAGGGAGGGATCCAAACAGGCCTCTGGAGCCTTGGAGACACTGACTGCAGCGGCATTTAAAGGTATGGCACTTTTTTCCTCTTGTGTTTGCCTGATACTGCTCTGCTGACCTAGGAATGCCAGTTTGTGACCTGCCTTCCCCATCTTCTGCTCGGCTGTAGAAGGAATATGACCTCCATCCCTGTGTTCCCCTGCTTCATGTGCTTCATCCTCCTAGGGAGGAGGAAACCTCCAGCCAGCTCCTCGTTGGAGGCAAACAGATTTGCCCAGCAGCAATGATGAGCGAAGTATAGTCTGAACTGGTATTGCCGAGACTCCGTGTCTCCGCTCTGACCAGGGCATGATCACCTAATCTTCTCTCTGAGCTACCTTAGGCTAAGCTCGTCTGCAAGGAACAGCTTTGTGTTCTTGAAACTTTGGTGCACCCTAAAAAAAATACTAAGAGTTTTTTAGCAGTTTAACAGCAGAAAAAGCCTTGATTTGAAAAATAACCCAAATCCTCGTTGCTGAGCTTGCAGGGAGGGGAGGATGTGGGTTTATCTCCTGTGTGTGCCATGGATCACAAACTCCAGATCCTCTGCCACTGTGTCTCCTGTGTTAGTGCAGTGCAGACTCTGAGCTGTCTGCCCTGTAGAAGTTCATTAGCAGTTCATTCAGCTGCATTCTCATGTAGTGCTTGCCAGCAGGGAGCCAGGAGTATTTTTGGAATACTCTCCATGAAGCACAACCCCTTTGGCATTGAGGGAAGGACCTAAGAAAAGAGATGATGCTCTTCTCTAATTCAATTTTTTTTTTGTTGTTCTTTTCCAGGTGCTGATGACATCTTCCTATTGATTTCTCTCTTCCTGTGAAGAAAGAAGCATCCATGGGGAATATACACCTAGGAATATGTTTTAGTGGTTTTCCCTTAACAGGAGAAGCTACTTTGTTTCTGTTAAGGAAATAGCAAAAACTCAGTTGCTTCATGCTCTAACTTTTGAACACTGCCTTGATGAGCTGTGAATGTGCCTTAGGTTTACTAAAGAATATTTAAAAGACTTGCAAAGTCAAGTCCTGGCAGTAGATACTGAACAACTCCAGTGCTGCTGTTAATGTTGATGAAATTGTATTGAGCAACACCAAAGCATCCTGAGGGTGTATGTGGTACATTACTCTGTAGAAATCACAATTTAGTAAGTCCAAAGGTGGCTTTAATAAAGTTGGTGCTCCCTGAAAAAACTTCTCTTGTCAATCCTTAGCCAATCTTGGTTTTAAGAACACAGTTAAAAAGCAGATAAATGGGAATTTTTCTATAACCCCAATTGGTTTTGTAGCTTAATTTTAGAGCAAGAAACCTGACAAATGAGTATTAATTGGCTGCTAAGGACAGGAAGTTTCAAATGAGTTAAATCCAAGTTGGCATCCTGCAGCCATCTCCAGGAACACACAAAATCTGCCAGGTAACTGCTGAGCCTGTCACTGTGGTGGGTTTGATGCTTGTTACTCAGCTAAGCTTTATTGTGTAAAGGACAGTTTATTGTGTAAAGGAGAAATTACAGCTGCTTAGAACTGGGAGGATTTGATGTGGGTGGTTCTGTGCAGGTCCTGGAGGTGGCCAAACCCAAGTTTGGCAGGGACAGGGGGTTGTGCAGGAGTGGGCCTGGCAGGTGGGCATCTGGTGGGCATTTTGGGGAGAGGGAGAGGCCCTGGAGCAGTGTGGGATGAAATAACTGTTGTGTGTTAGTGAATCCTGCATTAGAGAGAGGATGAACCTCCCCAGGAGCCCTGCAGAGCTGGGGGTGAGTGTCCCACCCCTGCCCAGCCTTTCCCTGAGCAGCAGATAAATCACTTGGAAAGTACAGGAAGGATAAAAGGGAAATAAACCTATCCTGAAAAGCAATCATCAGTAAAATGCTTATTTAAATAAGCTGTTGCACTGGAGTCACCAGGACATTCACAAAAATTAAAAAGTGATTTGGAACCTCAGAAAATCTCACACCTTGATGTGATTTGTCTTCCAGTAAGAACTGTGTGTTCTAATTGCCCTCTAAAGGAAGAGGAGTATCTTCATGGACTCCATTTTACTGGAGAAGAGAGAAATGAGACAGTTTTTATGATTATTATTCCACAGGGGCACAGGTAGAAGGGTCAGGGAGGTGTACAGAGATAATAAAGCACCAGGAACAAATCTCATTTATTAGGGGTTTGGGGAAGGTTCAAATTACTGCATTTTCCCACATTATTCAATAACCTTACTCTCTTGCTTACAGGTGAAGGAGGATATTGGAGATTTTTATCTTCTGAAGCAGAGCTAAAGTGGAGGGAAAATGAGATGCCTGGTTCAGTGGATTAAATGTTAGGAGATATCTCTTAATCTGCCAAGACCAGAGTGGGGTCTGGACTTTGTGCAGAAACTTTGCTCTTGTTGCTCTAAGCACTGTCACCGTGATATCTGGAGCACTGCTGCTCCCTAGAGTCAGGAAAACAGCCTTCCATCTGAAAAATCAGGTGTCAAGCAAGAGCCAGCCATGTCACACAGCTTTTCTTCCCTCCTCTGTTCAGTGCAAGGATGTTTTGTTCTGATATGAATGTGCTACATGGCTGGGACTGGAATAATTGCAATGTAATGCTCAGACATTAAAGATTCTCAGCCTACAAAATGCTAATCTTACATCCACCACCATCACATGGAAAGATGAAAGCAGCTTTAGTCTTGTCTCTCTTATGTAAATAGAGGCCCCAGAGGAGCAAACTGTTTTTCCAATAACCAGAAAAGAATTAAATTAGGTTCTCAATCAAGAAAGAATTTTGCTTTATAAAAGCAGATAATAATTAATGCAAAGACTTATTTAACAATAAACCATTCTCATCAATTAGGAGTTTGTTTTAATCTGGTTTGTCATTTTCTCTCTTGTGCAGAAAATGTCACATTCCTCTTGTCCATCTTGTTCCCTTAAAGAGTCAAAAGTCTTAATTTAGAACCGTTGATGGGAATTAGGAGGGTGATGTTCTCAGTTCCAAGGTGAAGAGCCTGAAAATGCAGGAGGCTGAAGAGCAGAGGTTTAAGCCTGTCTCCACCTCTGGCAAAGCCACAGCTCACCCTGGGCAGCACAAGGGCCTGGGAAGAAAAACCTGCCTGGAGAATTTCCCTACCTCTTTAATTTGCTGGCTCATGCCCTCCAGCAGCACCACTGCTGGTCTTTGATGCTCACATCTGCATTCCTCCTACCCAAATAATGTTTCCCCCCTTTCAGCTGGTCCTTTAAGGCATTTCTGTGCTGGCTGACAGGCTGGGGCTGTGTGATACCTCTGCAGCTGCCAGGATGTTTGAACAGCTCATCAACAAAGGGCAGAGCATTGCCAGAACGTGCAAAGGCAGCAAAGCTGATGAACCAGCGAGCGCTGCAGAGCTCACCCAGGAGCCGTCTGAAGCCTTCCATGGGATGCCCACAGAGCTGCTGGAGGCTCCTGGCAGCCCTTCAGCTCTCAGGGGAGTAGAGTTTGACCAGGTGCTGCAGCTCTGTGGCATAGCCCGTGACTGGGCAGCGCTGGTGAGCCTTCACAAAGCCGTGGGCACAGCGGTAGCAGAACACGAAGCCGGACGTGGCCAGGGCCGTGGCGTTGACGCGCACCTTGCGGCACAGGGGGCACACGGACTTCAGGCTGGGCAGCACAGCTGAGCTGGGCTCGTGATCCAGGTGCACAGGGGGCGGGGGCGTGGGGAGGGCTGTCAGGGACTTGATGGTCTCCTGGTTTTCTGAGGAGTACCACCAGTCCAGGAACTGCAGGAAGAAGACGCTGACGGACAGGCCGGTGGACAGCGAGACGGCGACGGCGCCCAGAGCTCTCCTCAGGGCTGACTGCACTCGTGAGGTAAAGCTGCAGCAGAGAGAAGCAGGGAGAGATGGTTACTACTGCACATTCATCCATCTAGAAACCATGGGGAAGAGCACCTGGGGAGTGACAGCTTCATACAGCTCCTTAATCCTAAATTAGCTGGTCACTGTGTCCCATGTTTGGACTTATTAGAACGTTTCAGATTTTTTTTTAATTTTAAGATGGTTACTACTGCACATTTATCCATCTAGAAACTGTGGGGAAAAGCACCTGGGGAGTGACTGCTTCATACAGCTCCTTCATGCTAAGTTGGTCCCATGTTTGCATTTATTAGGATGTTTCAGATTCTTTTTTTATTTTAAGGAAGATCTAAGGTGGTTACTAGTGCATGTTTATCCATCTAGAAACCATGGGGAAAACCATTTGGGGAGTGAGAGCTTCATACAGCTCCTTCATGCTAAATTCGCTGGTCACTGTGTCCCATATTTGCACTTATTAGGATGTTTCAGATTTTTATTTTAAGGAAGATCCAAGATGGTTACTACTGCACGTTTATCCATCTAGAAACCATGGGGAAAAGCACCTGGGGAGTGACAGCTTCATACAATTCCTTAATCCTAAATTAGTTGGTTGCTGTGTCCCATGTTTGCACTTATTAGGATCTTTCAGGTTCTTTTTTTATCTTAAGGAAGATCCAAGATGCTTACTACTTCATGTTTATCCATCTAGAAACCATGGGGAAAAGCATCTGGGGAGTGACAGCTTCATACAATTCCTTAATCCTAAATTAGTTGGTTGCTGTGTCCCATGTTTGCACTTATTAGGATCTTTCAGGTTCTTTTTTTATTTTAAGGAAGATCCAAATCCTGTTTTTTTCAGTAGTCTAAATCAGAAGAATTTGGATTAAAGGATCCTGGAGCACAGAGTGTTTCACTCCAGGTCACCATTTCACAAGGTATTCAGTGTGGCCATGACCAGCTGCTGCTTAGGAAAATCAAAGAAATAACTTTCAATCTTTTCAGCAACGTTGCTGCAACTGCTGCCCCTCCTTTGCTGGAAAAGTGCAGGGGAAGACTGAACAGAATAAAGGTTTGCATGCCCAAAAACACCCCCAAAGTCTGAAATTTTATTACCAGAAAATAGTTTCAAGCTAATCCCTGCTACTGGTTTCCTTATTTTCGCTCTCAATACACCATTTTGGAGCACATTTTGTGAACTTTCAATTTGAATTTTTGGAGAACAAGGCACTTTTACCTTGCAGCATCACCCCTAAATTTACACACCCATGGAACACCCTGGAGGGCAACACCTGAGCCAGGTTCTGCCATACCTGTGTGTTTGACTTGAGGTGCTTTCAGCCCATTTCTTCTCCAGGGCCTGGATATCCTCTGCAGTCAGCCTGACCAGGCGGACACCAGCCAGCTTCAGCATGGGGGAATGATGCTCAGCCTTGCCCAGGATGTAGCACAGCTGCTGGATAAGAAACCAGCCCTCCCAGGTCATGTTTACATAGGGGTAAGCAGCTAGAAAAGCTCTGTAGAAGCGTTTCCAGGACGATGAGGGAGGGTGGATGGAGTACTCATCCTCCTCCCTCAGGCTGGACACCAGTTTCTCCAGCTTTCCTTTCAGGTAAGGAACAAGAACCAGCAGGAGCAGAGATTTCCAGTGGTGCCTCTTTGGCAGGCCAGCTGTGGCCAGAGGTCGCTGTCTGCCGCTTCCCATGGGGATCCTCTTCATGCTGTAGAAGTTCTCCGAGAAGGAGGCGCTGCACCTGGCCAGGTAGTGCTGCTGCAGCAGCAAATCCAGAAGGACGTAAATCTCATCAAACCACCGCCAGAGGAAACCGTACCGGGCAGGATTGGACTCGGCAAGCACCTGTTGCAAAAGGAAAAAGGAGGAATCAGAGTGATTTGGGTTGGAAGGAGCATTAAAAATTATGTGGTTGCAGCTAGACACTTTTTACTATCCCTGTGCTCCAAGCCCCGTCCAATTTGGATTTGAACACTCAGGGATGGGGCAGCCACAGCTTCTCTGCGCCAGGGCCTCCTCACCCTCACAGGGAAGGAGTAAAATGCTAAATTATAAATCACAGCAGCCATAAACGACGCCTCTAATTCTCAAACAGCCCAGGTGGCTCACAACTGTCCCGCTGCCTGCGAGTGTCCCGGAGTTACACACCGGCCCCCCTACTCTCCCTTCACCCTCACCCTCACCTTGACCAGGTGCTGCAGGGCGGGTTTCACGGCGGCCATCAGGCTGTCCTGGGCCACCGCCTCGAACACGGACGGCCGCTCCTCCCCGGCCGGGGCGGCCGTGAGGTGAGCGCCCACCTCCGCCATGACACCGCCACACCGCCCCGCCGCTAGGGGGCGCCTCTGCCCCGCCCCGCCCCCCGGAAGCGCGGCCCGCCGGCGCTCCGCCCGCTGCTGCCGCTCTATGGTAGCGGGGCGCGGCCGCTCTGGGCGTGGAGGGTTCGATCTCGCTGATCCAAGTCCGCCCGGCCCCGCCGCTTCCGGTTCCGCCGCCGCCCCCGCAGCGGTGAGTCCGGTCCGTGAGTGGGGCCGGGGCTGAGGGCGCGGGAGGGACACGGGAGCGGTGAGGGTCAGCGGCGGGGCACTGCGGCAGGGCGGGTGGGGAATTGGGAGGGGCTGAGGGGGTGCTGGGAGAGGTGAGGGCAGTGCTGGGGTGCCGCCGTAGGGCGGGGAGGGCGCTGGGAGGGGATGGCAGGAGGAGGTGTGAAGAACTGGGATAGGGAGGGGAGAGAAACTGCTCAGGGAGGGGCTGGGGGATGATGGGAGGGGCTGGGAGGGGAGAGGAGGGGTGGGGGGACTGGTGTGGGTGGGAAGGGGCACTGGGAGACGTGAGGGGCACTGGAAAAGGCAACTGGGATAGGGTGGGAGGGGGCACCGAGGGGGAATTGGGAGGGGGAACTGAGATAAGGTGGGAAGGAGCATTGGGAGGGGGCTCTGGGAGAGGTGAGGGGTACTGGAAAAGGGAACTGGGATAGGGTGGGAGGTGCCATTGGGAGAGGGCACTGAGAGGGACGCCTGGGATAAGGTGGGAAGGGGCATTGGGAGGGGTTACTGGGAGGTGGGAACTGGGATGGGGTGGGAGAATCACTGGTGAGGCACTGGCAGTGGCTCTGGTGATGTACTGGAAGAGGCCACTGGAAGGACTGGGCAGATGGTTGTGGAGGAGATGGAGGGGTGAGAGCAGTGGGGTCAGTGGGTCCTGGAAGGATGCACTGGTCTGGAGTGAGGGATTGGACTGGGATGGGCCTGGTGGGATGGGAATGAGCATAGCAAGGTGCTGGGATACTGGTGGGGGCAGGCAGGGATTAGGGCTGGGTGCTGAGAGGGACTGGGAGTGCTGGGGAGGGGAACTGGGATTTGTGGGGAATGCTGCTGTGACTGGGGGATACTGGGAGAGATCTGGGCAATGGTGCTGAGGAGGAAGGGCTGGTGGGCAGGGGGCTTGAGGGGGGTACTGGGATGCCAGTGGAGGGTGGGTGGGTGCTGGGAGTCCTGCTGGAGCTGTGGGAGGGGCTGGGATGGGGCTTCCATGGAATGGGGGTGATGGGTCCCCAGGATGGGAACAAAATCCTCGTGCCAGCACAAGTTCAGGGCTGCAGGCCCAGCTCTCCCTCTGCCATCCACGTTCCATTGTTCTGTTTGTCTCCCTGGCTCTCCAGTGGCCCTGGGCCACGCTTGGGCTGTCACACAGCTCCTTGAGAGGCTTTCCAGGAAAAATGGGTGGCACCACTTCCACTGGAGCTAAACCAGGGATCACTGGAGAGATTTAGGGATTGATGGTTTCAGTGTGCAGGAGCTTGCCTTAATCCCAAGGCCCTTAAACCTGCCCCCATCCTGTGTGGGATCAGTGCTGGGGAGCAGCTCAGGCTGACGGGAGTCGTGTGTGGGGTCAGGCAGGTGTTGCTCAGACACAGGGTCAGGTTTTCTGTGTGGGTTTGGGCTGAGGAGGCTTTTCTTGCTTTGGTTCAGTCTGCAGTGAAATGCCAAGCCACTGTTGGTAGCACTGAGCATTGCTGGAGCTTTCTGGAGCCATTCCTCCCTCTCATCTCTCCTCACTTGCTGGGGTTGGATCAGGAGGAGCCTTTTGCTGTCAGCTCTGAGCACCTCTTACCTGTTTCCATCTCTAGTGAGGAGGGAGCAGTCTAAAGCAGATTTTTCTTGTGAAAATACAAGGCTGCTCATGATGTTCTAATTTCCCCTGGCTCTCCTTGGTTTGAGATTTACAAGGAGCTGGCATTTTGTGCAGTGTTTGAAATATCTGCTTCCATTTGCTGTGAAGCACACTGGGGTTGTTGGTGATGAGATAATGCCCAGTGCTGCTGGCAGGCTGTCTCTGAACAGTGTGCAAAGCAAGCTCTGACACACATGAAGCAGCAATCTGTGTGCTGGTGAGAAAAGCAGCTTTTTCCTGTGCTGCACATGGAGTAGGGCAGGTTGGTTATTCACCTAAGGCAGCTCTCATTTACCTCCATCAGAGGAGCCATGAGCTGTGCTTGGCCCTGCCTGAGTGTTTCTAGGATTTTTCACGTTTCCAAGTAAATGAAAGGAGAAAAACAACAATATCTGAAAGGAGAAAAACAACATAATGTGCTGCCCTTGGGGTTTAATGACCATCTCTGAAATCCAGCAGGGTTCCTTCCTCTCTGTGTGTAGCTTTATTCAGCTGGGCTGATGTTTGTGGTGTTTGGGTTGGGTTTTTTTCCTCCCCCCTTCCAATTTCTCCCTAATCTGCTGCTGTGGCCCCAGTTAAAGCTGTATTAGAGTAGCTCAGCTGAGATGTGACCCTGGCTGACAAATCCCCACATAATGCAAACAAAGAACATCGAGGCCACGTCCAGTGCTTTGTGCATGGCCCTGTGCCAAATTCTCTGGCAGAGAAAAACATTTTATTTAAGTCTTCCTTTTAAGCTGAGCTCAAACCCGAAGGACTCTGTCAGCAATAATGTTGCAGCTGAACACAGACTCTGATTTTAATTACAAAACAAGCTCCACAGCAGCCTCTGCTTTCAGGGAGGGGCTGTGAGATTTTTTTTTTTTGTTGGGAAAATTGCACTCATTGTGGCTTTCTCTGTTTTGGAAGGAGGTTAAAACCTCCTCTGCACGAGGAATGTGTTTCCAGAGCTGTCCCCAGGCTTGGCAGGAGCAGAAAGGGAGAGAAATCAAAGCAAACCCAGTCATTCAGCCTAATTGGATGAGGTGGAAACAGAGCAGGCAGCAGCACAAGGAAACTGGGAAAAGCAACAGGTTGATCCTCATCCAGATGTTTGGCAGCTGGACAGGATTATCCCATGAAAAAAAGGTGGAAATTGGGGCACTGCTGGGAATTCAACTGCTGGGAATTCAACTGCTGGGGTGTTCAGCTGGTCCAGGTGGATGTGGGAATGTGGAAAGGTGATGGCGTTGGGGGTTGGTGAAGGGATGAGGGAGGAAAGGGTTAAGGAAGAGCAGTTTGATTGCAGTGCTGGGCAGCCCTGGAGTTCAGAGCTGTGCTGGTCCTTTTGCTGCTGAGCCAGCAAGACCTGCAGGGCTTAGAGGCAAGACAGGCAGCATTTAGGGAACATGATTTACTGCTTTGCTGGCAGCCTTTAAGGTCATGGAAGGATGTGTAAGAAGAGGGGAACTGGGGCCAAAAAGATAGGATTTTATAATTTCTTTCCTCCCTTTTCTTTTTGAGATGGTTTTAGGGTCATAGTTCCTAGCATTGATACAGCCTTTCATCAAAAGCAGTAAAAGTGCCCACTTCTCTGCTTGTTTTGAAAATTGTTTCCATTTGTCACAGAGCTAGCAATTGTAAGAATAAAATGACAGATATCCACATATGTTTGGGCAATCCATGCATTCCAAGGCATTCATTTAGTTCTGTGGTACTGGTGAGACCACTCTTGTGGCTCTGCTGAGCATTTGCTGCTCCAACAGCATTTTTCCATCCTGTCCACAAAAAAAAACCCAAAAAAAGAACCAAAAAAGCAGAGCAGCACAGAAATAATGAGCTCTGTGTGTGTGTCTCAGAGGTGGGATGTCAGATCTTGGCAGAGAAATATTTCAGTTTCAAGCTTGAAAAAACTGAAAAGTAATGGTTTCTCTTTTCAGAAAAAAACATTGTTTTGCATCTGCAGGGAACAAAAGGAGGGAAAGGAATGAAAGGCCTGGGGGTGGGTGCTGCAAGTGGGGTTAATTGTGCCTTCCATGAGATGCAGCACAGGCAGATATCGTTAGGGGGAGATGAGATGACAGTTTCCTTTGTCTGAAACATGCACTTCTCCCTGCCAGGCGAGACACTGGATGTGCTTTTCCTTGGAAAATGAATCTGTGTACCCAGGAAAGGCAGCTGCACAGCACACCAGCATCTGCTGCTTACAAGGAGTTCAAAAAATACCTTTTGCCTGCTGAGACTGAGAATTTAGGAAGCTGGGCTGAGCAGCACTGTTGTGTTTTTAGCAAGCCATTTAAATCCCTGCTTTGCCAAGTAAAACCAGCAGGTGCAGGATGAAGATTGGGGAACTCGTGCCTGTGGATGTGAAGTTTTTGCTTCCTCCTTCACTCACCAACCATCTTTGCTCGAGTTCCTGCCTCACAAACTGGCTGTTGCCACCAAACTGCATTTGGAGCTGATTTGTTCTTTTTTTATTCCTCATATTCTCAGGTGTTTTAAGGAGCTGGAACCATGACGGACTCCAAATACTTCACGACCAATAAAAAAGGTTGGTGTTGAGCTGCTGCAGTGGATTGGAGGTGGTGGGTGGTTATTTTTACACAGCTTTTTTAACTGCATGCAGGAGAACTGGTGCTTTTCTGGTAGCTCTGTCCCTGTTTCTCTTCTTAATCATCCAGGGAGAAACTTCCAAAGTAGGTCACATGGTGACAAAAGACAAAACTGGGGTATTACACGTTTTTGTGATTCACAAAATGACCCAAATTGCTGCTCTTTCAAGGAGCAGAAAGCAAAGCAATGGGATTTGAGTGCAGAGGCAAAGTTCTGGTTATGGGCCAACAAGTGCCAAACTAGGGGTGGTTGTTAATTTGGGCATCACAGGATTAGGTTGATATGAGGAATTTAATATATTGGATATATACATCAAGCAAACATAATGGGTTTTCCTGCTGCCATTTTCTCCAAAGCTGCAGGTGCACTGTTTGACTTTCCTCTGCCTTTACTGCAGGTGTGGTGGCTACCTCACCTCAGGACAAGCTGCTGCCCTTAAAAA
Source organism: Zonotrichia leucophrys gambelii (assembly GCF_028769735.1). Lineage (NCBI taxonomy): Eukaryota > Metazoa > Chordata > Aves > Passeriformes > Passerellidae > Zonotrichia > Zonotrichia leucophrys. The sequence continues at coordinate 5,571,542 of NC_088188.1, read as the reverse complement.
TGGGAATCCTGGAAAGGCTTTTTGGGATCACTTTACTCATTTAACTGCTTCAGGGCAGGGCTTGTGTCACAGACATCTTTTCATGAAAATCCTTTCCTTAGGAGTTTTTCCTCCTGAGAAGCTGTGAGGCCTCAAGAACAAAATGTAAACATTGATTATCTGCTGCTGTGGAATGCAACAGGTGCATCTGTGATTGGTTTCATGTGGTTGTTTCTAATTAATGGCCAATCACAGTCAGCTGGCTCAGACTCTCTGTCCAAGCCACAAATCTTTGTTATTCATTTCTTTCTATTCTTACCTTAGCTAGCCTTCTGAGATGAAACCCTTTCTTCTATTCTTTTAGTATAGTTTTAATGTAATATATATTATAAAATAATAAATCAAGCCTCCTGAAATACGGAGTCAAAATCCTTGTCTCTTCCTTCAACATGAGACCCCTGTGAGCACCATCACAGGCTTGTTCTGCTGAGGCTGTCCCAGGCAGATTTTCTAACCAGTTCTTGAACAAAACACTGTTGCTGAGTGCAATTTAAGCCTGATCATTCTCCAGCAGATGTGGAAAATGGTTTGCATTAACCTCTCCTTTGCAGAATGGCTGAGTGCTCCCTCTGAATGCCTGCCAGTGCAAAAACCCACACTGTTGATGTATTTATGTGTCATTAAGCTTCACAATGAGCTCATAAATGAACCTAATGCAGTTGACATCTTTCAGAGGAGCAGCTCTGGAAGTTCAGAGCTGAAGGCAGGTTTTTGTGGGCTGGCTGGGGGAGAGCTGGAGCTGCCTCAGCTCTGCTCCAGGGCAGGAGCTCTGGGTGAGTAATGCCAGGCTCTTCCTCAGGCAGAGGGATGACGAGTGGTCTCTGCACTGCAGCAGCTTCTCTTCTTTTGTGGAGTCCCTGGCAGTCTCTGTGTGTCAGATTTTAATTAGTGCTGCTGCTCTGAGCAAGTGTAGGAATGGAAAGTTGGTGCTAGAACTTGTCAGGGATATTTGGATATTTTATCATGTGCTCAGGCTGTGGCTCCCAGTGGGAATGCTGCTGGCTGTCCTTCCTGAGGAAAGCTGTCTGTCTGTCTGTTGGGAGCATTATCCTTCTCACACCACTGGCTCTGTCTGGAACAAGCCTGATAAACAGCCTTTTGCACATGTTGTTTTTTATTTTATAACTTGATTGCCACTTTGGTGACCCAGCCTGACCTGGCTTTCCACACAGCCATATCTGGAGGAATTAATGCTGCTTTGGGAGCCTTGGAATCCAGACAGGCTGTGTTACATGCAGCTTTTCTTAGTGGTAGCTCTGTCTTTTGAGCTTTTTTCCACTGGACTAAACACATGCTGTCCTGTTTCAGGAACCCACAGCATTTGGGCTCTGCTCCAGCTTTCTGAGGAAGCTTTCAATGATGAGCAAAACTTAAAAAAAGTCTGGGCAAAATTCCTAGCTTAGTTTGTTTCTTACAGGCACGAATCTGGCATCTCCAAGTATCTTTTCATGCTGCTTATGTAATGGTTGCCTCAGAGAAACAGATGCTCCAGGGATGTGGTTTGGTGTCCTGGAGGTGGGAGAGCTGCCACACACAGCTTGGTTCTTGTTTGTGGCATTTTCCTCTGCAAGGTGGAGTCATATCAGTCCCTTGAGTGTTGCAGCTTTGCTTCTCAGTGAGCCATGTTCTGCACAAGGTCTGACAGCTTCCAAGTGCAGCTGGGCCAGTTTTATGATTCCCATAAAAGGCCAAGAAAGCAAAAATTCACTCTTGAATTACACCAAAAACAAGACCCTTTTCTTCTCCTGAGAGGTTTAATCTGTTTGTTTTTCTTCCTTCTGCCAGGAGAGATTTTTGAGCTGAAGGCTGAACTCAACAATGAAAAGAAAGAGAAGAGGAAAGAAGCTGTAAAGAAGGTTATTGCAGCCATGACTGTGGGGAAGGATGTCAGGTAAAAGCAATTTGTACCTGTGGCACCTCAGCTTGTCCTGGGACTCAGCTGTGGTGGCACATGTCCCTGGAACAGCTGAGGATGGCTGTGCCTCAGTCCCAGGTGTCTCAAACTCCTTGCTGTCACTGAAAGCAAGAGAAACAACTGTTTTCAGTGTGGATAAAGCCTTTTTCATTTAAAGCACACCCAGAATTCAGCCATTTTGTATGGCACTTTGAGTGATGTTTTCTTGCTGCTTGCTGTCCTGGGTTTTAATGTTACAAAGATAATACCAACTTTTTCTTAGCCTTATCTGGCACAGCTTAAATTTAAGGTGCATTTTAAAATGGCTGATGTTAAAATTGAACCTGTGTCTTAGTGCAGCTGAAGGACACTGGCATTTACTGTCCCCAGTACTGTTTTCTGAGAGAAGCAGAAAAACCTGTTGGGATGAATGCTTTCTGCCTTTCTCCCTCCTGTTCCTGGAGCCCAGCAGAGAGTCAGGGATTCTGGATTCAGTCAGGGATTCTGGATTCAGTCAGGGATTCTGGATTCAGTCAGGGATTCTGAATTCACAGCAGCCTGGTCTGTTGCCACGGAAATCAATATAAGCTTGCAAATTCAGCATCATGACTTCATCATAGAATGAAGGAACACATAAACCAAAGGGGAAAAAAAAAACCCTAATCTTTTCTGCCAGCAGCATTTACCCATCACCTTCAGATCCCCACAGCAAACCTGGGAGCTGCAGAATCTTTGTGTAACTTCTTGTGTTATTCTGCAGTGCTGTTTGCAGATGGCTGCTTGACATTTGAGTGAAGCTCAGCTTGACAGTGTTTAAGCTTCTGAGCACTCTGGACTTTGCTAGTCTGGAATTTGGTTCTTCATAAGTGTCCTGCATGACCAAAACATTTTAAAGCAACATTTTTCCTCTTGTGGGTTCATTTCCAGGCCTGGCATGGTAGAATTTCCTTGCTTGGTGAACTCCTTAGTTAAAACATATTTAGGAAATGGCATTTTCACCTCCTCCTATGTTAAAGCTGTAGAAGAGAATTAAATTATTATAATAAAAGCCATTGCAAACTGCTTTGAAGGGGAAGGTGACCTTTCATTAAACAGCAGGGTGCTTAAAGTGGAACTTCTGCTTTTCTGGCTTCCTTGATATTGTTACTATCCCCTTTGCATGCCATGCAAGCTCTGGTTTTTATTTTGTGGGTGGGAATGTGGATGTGCTGGAGGGCAGGAATGCTCTGCAGGGGGATCTGGGCAGGCTCAGTGCATGGGCTGAGACCAGAGGTGTGAGTTCAGGTCACAGCAACCCATGGAACACTCCAGGAATGAGGAACAGCTGCTGGAAAGATGGAAAAGGACCAGGGATGCTGGTCAGCTGTGGCTGAACATGAGCTGCTGTGTGCCAAGAGAGCCAGTGGCACCTGCCTGTATCAGGAGCAGGGCAGTGATTGTCCCGCTGTGCTGGGCACTGCTCAGGCCACTCCTCAAATCCTGGGTCACTTTGGGGCCCCTCATGACAAGAAGGACATTGGGGGGCTGGAGCATGTCCAGAGGAGGGGATGGCTGGAGCACAGCTCTGATGAGGAGCAGCTTTGGTGGGGGGCTCAGTCTGGAGAAAAGGAGGCTCAAGGGGGACATTGTCACTCTCTGAACTCCCTGCCAGGAGGGTGCAGCTGGGGTCAGTCCCTTCTCCCAGGTGACAATGAGAGGAAATAACCTCCAGTTGTGCCAGGGAGGTTCAGCTGGGACTGAAACAGGCAGAGGTGGAGTCACCATCCCTGGGAGAGTTTTAGAAGGTGTTCAGATGTTGCACTTGGGGATGTGGTTGTGGCAGTGCTGGGGGAACTGCTGGCATTTCCTAACCTAAACAATTCTCTGCTTCCATCCTTGTGTTGTGTATCCAGCTCTCTGTTCCCTGATGTTGTCAACTGCATGCAGACTGACAACCTGGAGCTGAAGAAGCTGGTCTACCTGTACCTGATGAACTATGCCAAAAGCCAGCCAGACATGGCCATCATGGCTGTCAACAGCTTTGTGAAGGTAACCTGCTCCCCTGGCACATCAGGAAAGGGGCCAGCACAGTGCCTGCCAGCACATCTTTGTCCTTTGGGAGCTTTATCTCTGCTTTGGGGCTGGGCTCATAGAGGAGGGTGCTGTGTCCACCATATCTGAGTCCTTTCTCAGTTGTTCCTTCTGGTTATTGCAGAGGAGATGACTTCAGCAGCTCTGTGAGTGGCTGTGAGTGAACCTGCTCTGGGGAAAGCTGCTTCTGTTGTTTTACCAACTTCTGGTACTGGAAAACAGATTTTATCTGTTTCATCTTCCAGCCTTTGTAGTATCTGAGACATGAATATCAAACTTCCTGTTTGAATGTTCCAGCTGTGCTCTGTGTGGCAAACCTTTATCTCTGGTGAAACTGAGAGACAGTTCACTGGAAAAACAACAGCCTGATTGCTGGCTTGCCTTTAGTTCTCTTGTCAGGTTGCCTCTCCTTATCTAGGAAATGTTATTCCAGTCCCATGTTGTGCAAGAGAAAACCCAGTGCTTAGAAGAAGTTTGAGTGTTATAAAATATAAGACACTTGGGAATGGGATTGAGTTCCAAAGTTTCTTTTGTGGTTCTTGAGGCAGAAGGAGGTGAGGGCACCTAAACTGAGAGATCTGCTCTTCTGGCAAGAGAGGATGTCTCTGTCGTCCTCTCTGGAAAGAATATTGTCTGTCTTTAAAGTGCAATTCTGTTAGAATAGAGTTACAAAATGATATTTTCCATCTCCCACCCTGCAGAGGGAAGCCTGGTGTCCCTTTTGGCAGCTTGAGGGACAGATGTTAGTGAAGAGCAAGTGCTGACACTGGTCTGCACTAACTCAGCACTTCCCAGTTCAAGGTGGGGAATGCTCTGGTAGGATGTGTCACTTCTCTTGCAGGCTTAAAATTAATTTTTCAGCTGCAGGAAATTTGAACAGTGGAAGGTAAATGCTTTTGTAGGTCATTCTGTAGCCATCCTTTTACAGGCTGATTTTGGAGGAGCTGTAGATGGATTGGATGCATGGAAAATGATGTAGGCTTGGAGTAAGAAATGTATTCCTGTCTGCCTTTTCTTTTTCCTATTTAGAAAAGCCCCTCTAGAGTGGCCTTTGCTTAGTGCTCCATGTGTTGTAGCTTAAGGGATGTTTGTGTTTGGCCTTTAAGAAATGGGCCTTGATGACTGATGCATTGTGCCTAGTTGTTGGTTTTCCCCATTTTATTTCTTGCTCCTTTAAACCAGAAAGGTTGGAAATCAGTAAATTACTTTGTGGTGAGATTTTGGGTGCTGAGAGCTGCCTCTCCAGCTTAGCTGTTGGATCATGTTAAAAGCAGCTTTGCTGGGAGAATAAAGGGACAGGAAACATCTCAAGACAGAGTAAAATATTTCTGTGAAGCAACAAGTGCCCTTTTACTCCTGATCTGAAGCAATTGCCTGGCTCTTAGCTCTTGGAATCTCTGCTGGTCAGAGTGACTCTGAGGTGTGTTAGAAAGTCTCTTTTCCCAGCCCAGCAGTCAAAGAAGGAGTCAGAACTCTTCTGTTCTCGTTCTCAAGGTTGTTTATTGTTTCTTATCTATAAAATTCTTTCTCTGACCCTCCAAGGTCTGTCTGACAGGTCGGGTCAAAGCACACTGGTGTTATCTTTTAGACTAAAAACTACTTATACAATATTTACCAGAACTTCCCAATACCTATCACCTATGTTAGACAGTGAGCTTCTACTCTAAACTCGTCTAAAAATACCAACATCACCCAGAACATGGAGACTGGGAAGAACAAGGAAAAAGGACAAGGCACACCCAAATTCCTCCATCTTGGGATGCTGAGCTCCCATTCTAAAAACCTCAAAAATCTATTTTCCATCCCATAACAAACTAACTATTATTCTACTTAAACTTCCTTGACTTGTAATTCTTCCTATAAAGGTTGGTAATTGTTTTTTCCAAGGACTGAATCAAAGGCTTAGGGATCTTGGGCTCTGAGCCCCTGGGCAGGGTGTCAAGGTCAGAGGAATTTCCTGGGTTCCGACACTTAGCATTCAATCAGAGAGATGCTGCTTAAGTAAGAGCAGCCTGGCTGCAGGGAATTGCTGCTGCAGCTGTGTTTGTGTGGTGGTGCAGATGTGCTGCAGATGTTTCTGTGCTGTGCTGCAGGACTGTGAGGACCCAAACCCGCTGATCCGGGCGCTGGCCGTGCGCACCATGGGCTGCATCCGCGTGGACAAGATCACCGAGTACCTGTGCGAGCCCCTGCGCAAGTGCCTGAAGGATGAGGACCCCTACGTGAGGAAAACTGCAGCTGTCTGTGTGGCCAAGCTCCACGACATCAATGCCCAGATGGTGGAGGACCAAGGGTTCCTGGATTCCCTGCGGGATCTGATTGCAGACTCCAATCCCATGGTAAGGCGTTCCCAGCACGCTGCTTTATTGTAAATTTCCATTTACAGGGATGCATCTTACTCCATGTTCTCAGATGCCTCTGACTCCATGTTCTCAGGAGGCTAATTTATTACTTTATTATACTATATTATATTAAAGAATACTATACTATACTAAAGAGTACAGAAAAGATACTTACTGAATGCTAAAAAGATAATAATGAAAACTCACGACTCTTTCCAGAGTCCCTGATTGGCCAAAGAGTCAAAACAACTTCACACCAGAATCCAATCAAGCAATCACCTGTGGGTAAACAATCTCCAAACACATGAGCACAACACAGGAGAAGCAAATGAGATAAGAATTGTTTTCCTTTTCTCTGAGGCTTCTCTTGCTGCCTTTCAGCTTCCCAGGAGAAAAACCCTGAGTGAAGGAATCATGTTCAGGGAATGTGAATGCCACATGCTTGAGTTTGTGTTGTTTGGAAATCACAAATGTGAAAGGTTCTGGCATGATTTTGGTTAGGTTTGGTTGTTGCCTCAGAAAACAGGGAGTATCTTCTGTTGTTTGATCTTTTTTGGGCTTTTGCCTGTTTTAACTTCTTGGCCAGGCGAGTCAGAAGAGCAAGAATTATGTGATGCTGCTGCCTTGGTGACAGCTTGTAGCTCTTGCTTTCCTGCAGGCTTTGGCTGTTCCTGGAATAAGAGTTTGGATGAATTAATTTGTTAATGCAGATAAATTCACTGGCTTGTAATGAGTGGAGAAAATCAATGCTAATGTTTTAATAAAGTTAAATGAGTTGTCAGAGGAGAGGTGGAGATCACGACCAGGAATTTCACATGAGTAAATTACCTACTAAATCAGCATTTAATTATGCTTGATGAAGGGTCCATGTCCAAGCCAGGTGTCTCCTGCTATTATTTTGTGACTAAAAGGTGGTGGCCAAGGAACTGAAGTGTCCCCCTGCATCATCCTTTCATTGAATTCTGTTTCCTGCTGGAATCCAGGCAGCATACCAACATCAGCCTGACCCTTAGCAGGGAAGAAAACTTCTGCAGCTCAGTTTTACTCAGAGTTTAAGAACGTGACTGTACTTTTTTAGCTCTTTTAGAGAATGGACTCTTGTTAAAGAAGTAACCTCGTATTATTAGGGCAGGTTTAGCAGCTCTTTCTGTGGTGCATGAATCAAACCACAGAATTTCTGTCCTGCTGTAGTCTTTGGGCACCTGAGATAAACCAAGTGCAGGTGATGAGGTGCCATCCCCTTTAGCAGCAGAGTGAAGGCTGCTGATGGCTCTTTGTAGGACTCTGTAGAGACAGTAAAACTCGAGGTGTCTGACTGTCACAGGCAGCAGTCTCAGTGGTGGTGTCTCTCAGGAGATGCAGACACTTCTTTTCTCTGATACCCAGCTCTTTTACAAGCTGTTCTTTTTATCTGCCTCCCTGATTTATTTTTTTTTCTCATGCCAGGCTTCTGTGTGAATATTGATGACTGCTTGAAGGTGCTTTCTTTGTCTAGGCAGCTCTGAGGCTGCTGAAACACCTGCTGTTCCAGTTCAGTGTGGGGGGTGAAGGGACTGGCTTGGGCTCCTTTAGCTCCACTTCAACGTTCCCTGGTGTTCAGCAGCTCCCAGGCAGCAGAGGAGCTCAGGGACAGAACCTCCTCTTCTCCCAGCCATGCTTCCAGCTCTGGTTTTATTCTGATTGCAGCCACATGGAGGTGAGGTGAAGAGTTCTGGCTGAAAAGATGTGCTGCTTCAGGAGAAATAACAAGGTTTTCTTGCCCTTTGTGCTTGTTGATCTCAGTGGTTTGGTAAATGAGCCACTGGCTGACAGGAGAGCATAGATATGTATTTAAAAAGTGCATTAACTTAATATAGACTTAAAAGAATGGTGAGAAGAGGAGAAATAAAGGGCAATGTGTGTTCCATTTGCTGAATAAACCTCCAAAAGTAGCACAGGGCTTCTTAATAAAACATCAGGAAAATTCATGAGCTGCTGGTGGTAATGAGGGTGGGCTGGGGCAGCTCTCCTGGACCTGTGCAGGGTCACTGTACCTGCCTCATGTTGTAATCAATGCTCTTTCCAAAACTGAGGGTTCACAGCAGGAAAATGCACTTTGGAGGAGTGCTGGTGATGAAGGAGAAGCCTGGGGTGTGTTTTCAGGTCTGCAGGCTTGGAAATTATTCTGTAGCTGCTGTTCTATTTCCCAGGTTTTACTGTTGATGGGGCATAATATTTCTTCATTTTAAGACTGCACGGGGAGAGATTTTATCAAAGGCTTGATGCTCTTAGAGCTGGTGATTTAATACAATATTTAATCTGTTGTGATTTTAGTAGAACAGGAAAAGAAATTTTAGAGGAAAGAAATTTTAGTAGAAATTTCAACTTAACTAACCTTTTAGTTAAGTTGATCCTCTTGGAATTTCCTTCCTTTGTGGCACAGTGATTCCTTCAAAAGCTCAGGAATTATCCACCCCTAGTTAAGGTTCATCTTCCTGGGCAAACCATCCACCTCATTGCTTTCTCCATGTGAAACTTCCTGATGACCTTGAATTGTGTTTGCCAAATAAGTGATATTTGTGTGCAAGTTGATATTTATTTTATTTATTTTTCTTGGAATGCAGTCCTGCCTGGAAGGTCTTTTTAAGTAAAATGTGTGTATCAGTATTGGCTATCAAAAAGCAAAGATTGCTGGAAGGAATGGATACAGATGGATCTTTTCTGATGGATCCTATTCCTCTGTAAATGGTGCATCTCAATCATTGCAACCTGTTAGCCAAGCTCATTCATATTTATATTATAAATGTTTCTCCTCTTTTGATGGCTTGTGGAAATGGGCGACATTAGATACTTAATGAAGCAGAATTTTTGAGATGGGAAATCCACATTTGTTCTCTCTTCTGAGAAATGAGGATTTTGAGCAGGAGCTAAAAAAGGCTGCAGCTGAAAAATAGTCTTCAAGAAGGGTTTTATTATGGCTTTGGAATTGGTTGCCTCTAGCACATGAGCAAGCTCTAAGCATTTGAGCTGGGTGTTGGTGGAGGAACATCTCCATCTGTGGTTCACTAATTGCCTCATAATTGTGCAGGGATCAGGGTGCATATTTCTCTGGGCTCAGATCACCTTCATCATAAGGATGTCTAAGTTGGAGGTGACCTTGTCAGAAACATTTTGGCTTTGTTCTCCTTTTCCTTATATTTTTGGATTAATGGCATTATTCTGTGTTAATAAAGCAGCAGCCTTTGGGGATGTTCAGGGCATTGAGGTGCTGTAGGTGCACAGCCAAGGCTCTTTCCCCTTTACCTGTTTTATTTTTGTTGTCAGGATGTTGCCTTAGTTCACATGAGGTGATTTTCTGTGCAGGTGCATCCTCTGGGTGAATTAATTCAAACTTGTAATTGCAGATATATTGATAGGGCTGTATCTGGTGAGGTGGGCTGGTGGCTTTTGCCATGACAGCAGAGTTCTCTGAGTTGTGTTGTGCAGGCCATGACCCAAAACCCTTTACAAGGGCAGGGTTCAGTTGCCCTGCACAAGTTTGATTGTGGAGAAGTCTTTAATCTCATTTTCCAGATGCTCTGAGGTGCCTGTGGCTGCCCTTTGCCAGTTGGGATCCTGCTGAAGAGGATCCTTCCATAGAGGGGGAGCCCTCATTTCATCCCAGAGCTGCCTTAAGACAAATCCTTCTTTTTTCACCCTATTCATGAAGCTCAGCACAAGCAGGACTGGAGGAATGTAAAGCTGGGCCTGGCTGCCTTGGGCTGCTGCACTTGCTGAGCCCTCAGCACTTCTCTTGCTGGTAACCTGGGTGAAATGCAACTCAGAAGCCTGTACTAACAAAAATGTGCTTCCAAAATGAGATTTCTGTGCCCTGTTACTGCAGAACACCATTCACAGCCAGCAGTGAGTAACTGTGAGGGGAGAGAAGTGGGAGTGTTTCACACCCACTGGTGGCCAGAGCTTCTCTGAACCCATGGAAAAACCTTATTTTGTTCTTTTTTTCCTGCTGCTGTCTTGTTCTGGCCTTGCAATGGCTGCTCCTCCTTGGAGCACTGGAAGTGCTGAGCCCAGGAGAGGGAGAGCAGACCACGAGATGGCAGCAGCTGAAAGCAGAACCAAAGCTGACTATCTTTAGACACTTTATTTTGTAACTACTTCCCTCCTGGTTTATTTTTTTTATCCCTGCACTTGATTTTCTTCAGGAATGTAAATATTAGCAGAAAAACATGAGAGGAAATCCATCTAAAACCTTAACATTTGAATGGAGCAACCTTTCTTTCCAAATATTTTCAATCCTTGACCTTCTAAAGTAACTTTTAACCCATGGAATAGATTCACTGCCAATCTCTGTTATCTACATGGCTTAAGTTAACTGATGTCACCTTCTCCCTGCTATTTTCTAGGTTTTTAATTCCTTCCTGCAGCATTTCTCCTTCCTCATGCTGGATCCAAGGTTTTTCAGGTGTGGCTGTTCTGTGTTTTTGTGGATTGTACAGACTCTTTTTGCTGTGTTTTACACCCTCTACATCACAATTTATTGGGAGAAACATTCTTGGGACTCAGCACAGAGTAAGCTGAGATCACATCATTGATTAAAATGCACCAAGTGTGTGGAGTATAATTAAACTCTCTTGTAGCTGGGAGATTTTTTACCTTTAACACCAAGAAGGGAATCTGAGATCTGACAGTGGAGATGGTGAGGTCCAGTTTGATCTAATCCACATTCCCTCCAGCAGTATTGAGTTTCCACAGTTCACAGATGAGACTAAAACCCTGTAGAGATAAATCAGAGTGTTCTCCTGCTGTGCCTACAAGGGATGGGGGTTCCTTCCCTGCCAGAACTTCAGTGGGTGTGTGGGACTGCCTGGATGACCCTATGGAAGAAGATGATCTTCCTTTATATTTTTCCTACTAGCTAACAAGCAGAATGTCTCTGAGCTGATGTCCTGAGGAATAAGCCTGTTTAGAAACAAAAAAGAGCTTTTGCCTCCTGGGTCTGTCCTCTGCTGGAGTTTTATCCTTCTCTTTCTATTAAAGCTGAGAAAAGAACCCCTTGGTGAGAAACTGGTGATCCCCTGAGTCCCAGAAGGACTTTGTGGGAGGCAGTCAGGGATGTGGGAATTGTCTTATCTAACACCACCTTCTCCCTGGGCACAGGAGGTCACTTGTTCCTCATGGGGACTCTCCCAGCCCTGTGTTTTCCCTGCAGCTGCTGTTTTCTCTGGTGGGAGGAGTGAGCTGTCACTGCTGGATGAATTCATGATTCCTGCTCATGAAGGTTGTAAGGATTTGACAATCCACATCCCAGTGTGGAGCTGAATATTGCTGGGAGCTCTGCAGCATCTCATCAACCTGGGGCTGCTCCAGGATTCCCTTTCTGTCCTGTGGGCAAAAAAATATCCCTCTTCTTTTCAATCCAAGCACTGCAGATGCAGGCTGGGTCTTGAAGTCTTCCAACCATGCCTGAATTGATCCTGTGTGTGGTTTAAGGTTTTTTTATAATGTTTGTGCTGCAAGTGGAGATAATATTTCCTTCTGGGAGACACTTGATGGCATTTGTGGGTGGAATTTCTTTTACCCAGTGATGGATATGTTGCAGTGAATGAGAACATTGCTTGGGGCTCTTGGGGAGTGGTGGTGGTGGCACTTTGGAGCTCTCTAATGGATGCTTGTGCTGTTTCCATCAGGCTGTCCAGGAGGAAAAGCAACACTTTTGGTAAACTGTGCAGCCAAAAGTGGCAGCAAACTGGCAGAGAGATGGGGAGAAGCTGTGGAGGAGCCTGTCTGAGCAGGGGCTGTGTTCATGTGTGGTGAGGTGCCAGGGAGAGGAAATGTGGGGGATTGCCTGGCACTGCAGAAACCAGCTGTGTGTGTGGCAGCAGGCACAGCAAAGACTTAAATAGGGAGAAAGGGAGAGCTGCCACCTGTGCCTGGTGGCACAGCTTCTGGTTTCCCACTCTGAGCCCCTTGTTGTGCTGCTGAAAGCAGCTTTGGCTTTGGAATGAGCTCCTGCAGGGGAATCTCACTCACTGAGCAGGTGTTTTCATCCTGAAGAGGTCTGAGGGAATTTCAGGCATGCATGTGGGACTTGGGTTTTTGTTTGGTTGGTTTGTGGTATGAAGGATTCAGTTCTTGAGCATCTTCCCTCAAAGATGTGATTTTTTTTTTTCCTGTGTTTTCAGTACTGGCAGAGGTGAGGAATTGGGTAATTTGGGAATTTCCGTGGCTCCACGGTTTATCTTCCCAGATATCTCATTTTATAAAGCTTAATTGACAAATTCATCTATCAGAGACTTGTCTCCTTCCAATTACAGCCACCAGTATGTGCCTAATTTCCAAAATATTAGTCTTGCTGAACAGATCATTCCAGGATCTCTGACATCCATCACTTTCTTGGGAATTTTGTTGACATGTGCCTACATGTTATTTTCCATTGGAACAGCCACTAGTAGCTATTGACAAATACCATTTGTCAGCTAATGTTGTGGTTGTGATGTTTTGTAACTCTGCACCCCCCTTTTTAGGGCTCTGTAAGGAATTTGGTGCTTGGCTGGTCCTTTTTTCTCAGCTCAGATCAGAGACAGCCCATTTGCCACTGGATGGTGCCAGCGAGAACCTCTGCAAGGAAAATTGCAAAAAATAAAGCAAAACCTTTCTGATGTGCCTGGTAGGTGCCTGATCCAGACTGGGATCACACCACAGTGATTTTTGGAAGGGGAACAGGGAGCTGCAGACCCTCTGTGTCTTCCCATGAAATTTAATTTCCTGCACTGAGGGCTCAGCTGTGCCAAGAAGCCCCTTGTGATGGAGCAGCTTCTTGCCCACCTACCACAAGAGTTTCAACAGCTGTGGGAAGCTTGTTTTCCTGCCTTACAGCTCACACATCCTGATTTTTGCAAGGATATGAGAGCAGGAGTGATATTCCAGTCTGCCACAAAGTGCCATTTTTCTGCTGGGAAGTGCAGAAAAAAAAAAAAAAATAACCCAGTTAGGGCAAGCACATCGTGGGAAGTATAACACTTAACTTGCCTTGCATAAAAATTCAGCCCACTTGCAAAAAGCAAGCCAGGAGGTCTTCCCCACCCAGGCAGTTTTTGGGATGTGATCAGGAGCTGGGAATGTGTGAGTCTCCCAGAGCTTTATTTTATATCTATACATATAAACAAGCACTGACAGTGTGAGAGGCTCATGGGGGCTCTCTGACTTGCAGGGTTGAGCCATTTCATGGAATTATTGAATCACAGAAGGGTTTGGGTTGGGAGGGACCTTAATGCTCAATTTGTTCCATCCCCTGCCATGGTCAGGGACACCTTTCACCTTTCACTGTCCCATATTGCTCCAAGCTCCATTCAGAACTTCCAGGGATGGGGCAGCCACAGCTTCTCAGGGCCTCACCACCCTCACAGGGAAGAATTATTTTGTAAAATGAGAAATGTTAAGGTTCCTGGGCTAATGTTAAGGTTCCTGTTCCTAGGGAAGCAGAATAAGGAGGGCTTGGAGATAAAAGTGATGATGTGAACAGGATGAGGGGTCTTGTTCTCTGGAGAGCACCTGGCAGGGACATTCTGGGCACGCAGCATGCTCATAAAAATGAGTGGCCCTGTGAGACACCCATCCATGGCTGCTCTGAGTCTCCCAGCTGGGAGCCTGTGCTTGATGGCACAGATGCACCCTGCCAGCCCAGAGTGCTCTCTGAAATGGCAGCACCTCAGAATCATCTCCTGCAGCCTGGCTCCCTTGAGGGCAGGAGCCTCCAGCTGTGGAGGGAGCGCTGCCTTCCCTCAGCCTTCTCTGAGCCCCCTCATTTTTCCTCTTTTTCTTCATTTCCCCTTCACTTTAGCAGCATGGCAAGCCAGAGGTTCCTGTTTCAAGCAGCAGAACATTGTATTTCATTAGCTCCATTACACACTTGGTTTAATTTCCAATTAGCTTGGGATGCTGGGGAAATAATCTGATTGCTTTGACTGGTTGGCGTTCTGGATGTGCCGAGCTTCCCTCCTGTCCCCCCAGCCCCTGCAAAGCTTTGCTGTGTGGGCTGCCAGGCAGACATGCAGGTTTTCAGCCACCCCCTTCCCTCCCTGGTGCTGTTTGGAACCATTTGCTGTGAGCTGAAGGTTTGAGCTGCCAGAAGGAATCACTTGGAAATCACAGCGCTCCTACCTCTGCAGCTTCCCTGGAGGCCGGCTCTGGTCTGCCTGGCTGCAGAGGGAGCTTGTCTGGAGGTGGATTTAAAATTGTTGGGTTCTTCTTAAAGCTGTGATGTAGATTTAAGTGTAGAGGTTTGGGCTTGGTCTCTTTTTTTATTTTATTTTTAGTTTTTAATAAGAGCCTGGGAGATTTTGATTATCCTCATCCCAATCATGCTTCTCCAAGAACCTAAATGTATTGGGTAATTCCAATAAATTCCTCCAAATTTTTCAATAAATTTCTTTCCATAAATTCCTCCAAATTTATCAATAAATTCCAATAAATTTCCTCCAGTAATTTCCTGCAAATTTGTCAAAATTCCTCCAGCCAAAAGGAGGTTTATTGTCATTCAGCTCATCCCATGCTCCAAAGGGATGTTGCTGTGGCTGCATTTGAATAATGTCATTGTGTACCCAGGGTAAACTGATTTACATCAGCAAGCCAGGGACCTGTTATTGTTATTAATTATTATTAATTCTTCAATCTGCTCTGCATTTTTATTTTCTGGGGGATTTTTAGGCAGATCATAATTTGGTAGCTCTAAGCTTCAAGTTGGCATTCTTAATTGCGAGTCAAATGAGGCATTTTCCAGTGGAGTTAACTTGGAATTTTAAAAGCTTTTTCTGTTCATTAGCTGTTTATGCTCACATTTCTGTGGCTACTGTTGACTTCTGGGTTTTTTTTATTATTTTTGAGAACTCAAGACTACACCAGCTGTTAGTTTTATGTACTTTAAGTCTGCTTCTTCCAGTCTATGGGATAAAGTATACAAGTGGTTGGTTTCTCATCAAAATAAACATGGGGCATGTTTTGAAAAGCAGAGAACACTTTGTTTGCTAAAGAAACTTAGGAGTTTTTGCAGTCAGCCTGTGAAACTTGTCTAGTTCCTTGGTCCTATGCCATTTGTAAATTTATCTTACTTTTATGTCTAATTTATCTTACTTTTATGTCCCTCAGCAATTCTATATTTTTTTATTTTAAAGAGAAAATAACTGTTCAGTTACTAAGTTAAATAAATCAGTTACTTCTTGTAACTGATCACTTTGTTCTTGCTGTTTAATGTAGTTGGGCTTCCTGATGTTGTGTTGCTGTGTTAAGGAAGAAGTGTTAACCCAGCTGGAGACTTAAGGTTCATCTTTGATGTTGCAGAGTTTTTTAAAAAATTTTTTGGCCAAAAAACCATCTTTTTAAATATTTCCAGTGATGCTCCATGAGTGCCAAAGCACCCAGTGGATTGGCAGGTGATGGAACACCAGAATTGGTACTGAGTTCTTGGTTCTTTATGGATTTTTGCCATACCAGGGTGAGAACTCTTAGTGGGGGATGCTTCAATCCTTGACCTGAGCTCTGCCTGGGTGGGTGTCCGGTTTCGGCTGTTTGGATGGCCTGGAAAGGCCCGGGGTGGCCTTGGGGCAGCCGCGTTTCAAAGGAGCAGAAGAGGCTTCAGTTCTTTTCTCGGTCTCTGTGTTTATTAATTGTTTATCTAAAAGATTTTCTCTCGGCCCGACAGAGCTCTGCTCAGCAGCCAGCCATGAGCACACTCCCCTCCCTCCGGGCGGTCACCTATCTTTATACCCAAAGTTACGTGTACAATATTTATCATTTTTCCCCAATACCTTTCACCCTTATTGCCCGGTGCACTTTTAGTAATGACCAATCCCAAAGTGCCACCATCACCACAGAAGATGGAGGAGGAGAAGAAGAAGAAGAAGGACAGGACACGCCCCAATTCCTCCATCTTACTTCTCTAAACCCCCCTGTACAGAAATCCTAAACCCTGTGTTTCACTCTCTAACTAACTCATCCCTTCACCATTCACCCCGGTGAAACCCTCCTATCCTCATACAGGTGTCGTCTCCTGTGTAGGATCAAAGTCCAGCCACCAGACACTTCTGGCAACATCCCAGGACTCCCGAGCCCCCAAGGGTGGTCTCGGTGACACCTCAGTCCTGAGGTGCTGAGATCCCACAGGTGGGAGCAGCTGGCAGAGCAGGAGCTGGGTGCTGGAGCTGTGCTCTGTGTTCCTGCTGTGCCTGAGGCAGTGGCAGTGCCAGGGAAGAGGTGAGGCTGTGCTGCAGCCAGTGTTTGTGTTGGACTGCTTCCTGAGAGCTGTTTGCCTTTCAGCTCTGCTGGGGCTGTGTGAAAAGCCTTGAAGATGCTGATTGTTTTTGTTGGCATAGCACAACACCAGAACACATCAATATGTTCAGTGCAAATAGCCAGCAAGTCCTTTTTTTTTAATAAATATTGTTTAAAGTTTGCATTTATTCCCCGCCCTTTCCCTTATCCCCTTTACTTCAATTATCACTGGTGCTGAGGTGGGAGGTGAGGACCAGTTTTAATTGTGGATTGTAGATCCCAGCTCCTCTGGCAGGACTGAGCTGCCACCAGAACCCCTCCCAGTCCTTTTTCTGACACTCAAGGAGACCACAGCCCATGTCCCCAAGCCCTTCTCCCACTTCCTCATGGATGCTTTCAATGGAATTATGTGTGGATTGTCACCTGCTGTCCCATCCTCAGCTCTGAGCTGGACACTTGCATTTTTTTGCTGACAGGCACCCAAAAAGATGCTGAGAGCAAAATCTCATTCTCAGTTTGGTCTCTGGGTTGGAGGTGCTGCTTTCCACCCATGGGAGCAGCATTTCTGTGCATCCATGGCAAACACAGGGAGAGACTCCATGGAGCAAGGAAGGAAATATCCTAAACCCTGTGCTTCTATCTTGTAAGTGCCCAAAAACATCTAAATATGGCACCTGGGGACATGATTCAGTGGTGAGCTTAACAGTGCTGGGTTAATGGTTGAATTAAATTATTTTGGAGTTCTTCTGCAGTCTCAGTTCTGTTCTAAAATTCTCTCTTAGTTACTAATTTATCAATTACTGCCTGGCAGTGTGAGTGCAGTTGCCAGAGCTCCTGTCCCTCTCTGACTGACAGGTCCCTTTCTCTGAAGCTTTGGCTGTGTAAATTTTTTTGTCAATTCAAATTTTTTTCCCAAAGCACTGTCATTTTGTAAGTACTTTTTCATAAGGGTTTTGAACTTTCAAGTGTTTTTTGTGGTTTGTCTTCACTGGTAACTTCAAAAATACAATGATAATAAAAATCTTTTACTTCAGTTTTATGCTGTGTCACATTAACCATTCAGGAATTAGGCAAATTAAATGAGGAGGATAAGCAGCCTATCTTAATAAGTTCCTCATTAAAACAGTACAAGAAGACAGCAGCACTGATTGCTAATGATTTTGGTGACAGAAGGCTCATTCAACTAATGAAATTCATAAAATCTTGGATCAGAATCCTATCTCTGACCTCTAGGTGTGAAATGCAGAACAATCAACATTACTGTGCCTGTGCAATGACTTTGGAATATATTGGTTTAATGACAAGCAGGGATGGGAACAAAGCAGGGAAAGTTCTGGTTGTGCTGTTCTTGTTTCCATTGTACTGCATCAAAAGCATCTTTAGCCATCCAGACAATCAGATGATTTTAGATAAGATGTTTCTTTGCCTTAATCTCATAGAAAATAACACCATAAATCTTCATTTGAGCAGATATTTGCTGGGAGTTGGGCTGGACATGATGTACATTGTAAAACGTCCTGAAATTGCCTTTTCATGGGGGATTTCAGTTTTCTGTGTCAAACTCATCTTAAATCCCTTTTCATGTTAGTTAAACAAATAAGATTTTTAGTTTCATCTGCAAATTTTCTATTTTGTCTCTATATTTTGCAGTTCTATTTAAAAAAAAAATCTTCCCATGGAGTCTGTTGGAATAACTGTTGAATTTGAGTATGGAATTAGAAATTAAAAATTAGAAATTCCATTAGTATGGAATTTATGCTGCACTCCCACTTCTGTTTGTGTCAGTTGGGACCCTGGACCTCCTTAGAAAAGAGAAGACCTTATATAGCCCTAAATTCAGCAGGAATATTTTCAGGGATGAGTTGTGCTGGAGTGCTTGCTTTACCATGGCTCCATAAAGCAAAAGGATGTTCTGGGGACTGAAAATTGAAATATGGCTTATTAAAAATTTAGCAGGAGTTGCCCATTTTAGAGAAATGGTTTGTTTGCTCTCAAACTGTGTGACCTGCCAGTGCTGCTGCAGAGCTGGAGGCTGCCAGGCACCTGCCAGCTCATTTCTGGATCACTGCTAAGCCATGTGCCATGAGGAAAATGGGCAAGAGGCACACATTCCTGAATAAATAGGGCAGCTGGAGGTTTGGGCAGCCTGACTGCAAAGCTGAGCATCCCCTGGAGCTGGGGGAGGGTGTGGAGCCTGCAGGGTGCTGCTGTTCCCTGTGGGTGCCACAAAGTCTCTGGTGATGTCCTTGCCCTGGGTTCCTGTTCCTCCCAGTGGAGCTTTGGGCTCTGCAGGTTGTGCTGCATCCCAGAAGGCTCAGCTAACTGCTGTGGCAGCTGATGGAGCTCCAGATTGTCCCCTGTGTGTCCCCAGCCTGGCTCAATCCTGCCCAGCCCCTCCTGCTCTGCTAACAAGGAGCTCTTCTCCCCGCAGGTGGTGGCGAACGCCGTGGCCGCCCTGTCAGAGATCAGTGAGTCCCACCCCAACAGCAACCTGCTGGATCTGAACCCTCAGAACATCAACAAGCTGCTGACAGCCTTAAATGAGTGCACAGAGTGGGGGCAGATCTTCATCCTGGACTGTCTGTCCAACTACAACCCCAAGGATGACCGGGAAGCTCAGAGGTGCGGTGGCTTTTGGTGGCACTTGGGGGAGGAGTTCTGGTAACAGGGCACTGTCGCAGCACAAATAAGACTTGATAAATTAGATTTTTTCTAGTTTATCAAGTCTTATTTGTGCTGCCACAGTGAAAAGCAAAACTACTTTTGCTAGCTGGGCTGATGCTGGAAACCTGCTCCTTCCTTCTGCACAGCCATTTTCTCTGTTTATCTTTTTGTATTTTATTTTCTGTTTAAATGACTGGTTCTTATGGGGACTGGCAGTAGTAAGAAGGGATCAGCCCAAGACCAAACCTGTAACAGTGGAAGCACTGTTTGGAGGATTTTCTGCTTTAAAGCAGAGCTTTCCTGTTTGGTTTTGCTGCTTTGAAAGGCAACAAACCTTTACATGCTTGTGGGTTTCCAAAGTACTGCAGCTCTGGAATATTTTCCAACTGAAAACTAGTCTGTGATATGATACAAGTGAAAATAAAGGTAAGAAATTATCTTTTTTTATTGTTCCAAATTCACCTTTGTGCTTTTACCTTTAAATGCAATGACTAAACCTAAATAAAAAGACTTTAGGGTTTGAGTAGTGGGCTGTTAGTTTGTGCACTTCAAGCCTCTCCCTCATCTGTCTCCAGAATCACAAAAAGCCAGATTGTGTTCCCAAGAAAACAAGGATTCGGCCAGAAAAGTAACTTGGAACAGGGAGACTCTGAGATGATGTATTTAATGCAGCTGATGTGGGGATGGAGGGGGAGGAAGGATCACAAGCCCACGTACAAAATCCTGGCCAGACCAGTTGGAATTTGATGGGTTTCTTCATTGACTCTTTTTTTGATGCACTGTTTCTAAGAAGCCTCCCAGTAGTCTTGCTGGGTTTTTTTTTTCCCCCTTTGTGTTCTGTTTCTGTGCCAGAATCAGCTCTTAATGAGTGCTAGAAACCTGCAGAGCTCTCCAGGGTGTGAGCTTGGTGTTATCCCAGCTCTGTCAGAGGAACCACTGCTCTGAGCACCTGTGAACATGTCCCAGTTCCTCTGAACAGTGATTTATCCTTTTGCTCCATTGTGTGGAGTTGATTTCTTGGAGTCAGACAGCACTGGGAAAGCCACCCTCCTTTCCAGCAAAATGTCACTGCCCTGTGCATGGGGAAACTGAGGCACAGAGAGAGGAAACAGCTGGGACATGCAGGTGACCCTGGGCAGAGACAGCTGAGGGTGCCCCAAACCTGATTTGGATTTCTCTGCTCCTCACTGAGCTGTGCTGCTTCCCTTCCAGCATGGCTGAGAGCAGATCTTGCAGGGAAGGAAACTTCAGGAGGCACAGATGGGAATGAGTTTGTTCTGGGTTAGCAACATGCAGGAGGGAGTGGGAAGAAACTTGACAGATGCTTTAAGAAAGACCATATGAACCCAAACTTCCTTTCTTTTTGGGATGGGCTGTTTAGGATGCAGTTTGATTACAGGATCCATTATGGCAAGTGGGATTTGGGAGGATATTTAGGTCACTCTTTTTTTGTGTATTCAGAGGAACAGAAATCTTTTTCTGTTGAAATGACAGCAACCCCCCAAGCAAGCCAGAAGCGTGTATCACTTCTGAATGGTTATATGGAGGCTAAAGTGTTTTTCCAGTAGCTGTTTTTGTTAAAGTTATGTTTGTAAGTGACAGACAAGATCACACAAATAGAAAATACCACCAGGAAAAAGCAGGAAGTATGGAATTGTTCCTGAGCTGACTGTGGCAGGAGAGAAACTTGAAGCTGTCAGAGAAGTCCCTGTTTGTTTCCTGCTGCATTCAGGAAAACAGGACTTTGCCCATTTATTGTGAGCAAAACCAAATCCAAGCAGTGTCTGAGAAGCTATGTGCCATCTCCTAAATATAAAATTGAAATATTTGGCACCCTGAAATCCATTTGAACCCTTTTTTGTGCCTCTGTCCCCAGCATCTGTGAGCGGGTCACCCCCCGGCTGTCTCACGCCAACTCAGCAGTGGTGCTGTCAGCAGTGAAGGTCCTGATGAAGTTCCTGGAGCTCCTTCCCAAGGACTCTGACTATTACAACATGCTGCTGAAGAAACTTGCCCCTCCTCTGGTGACCCTGCTGTCTGGAGAGCCTGAAGTTCAGTATGTTGCCCTGAGGAACATCAACTTGATTGTGCAGAAGAGGTAAAAGCTCAGGGGGTTTAATTCCTGTGTTGTCAAAGGCCATCTGGTTATCTCAGATCTCCAGATACTGCCACATGCACAGAATTTCTTTTAATCCAGGCTCAGATCCCTTGAGAGCCAGGTTAAACACTCTCATGACTCTGGCAGCCTGAACTGATTTCCTTTACAGCTTGTGATACCAGTTTCATGCAGTATTTCTTTACCTGCTCTCTTCACCTTCTCTTTATGAGCACTCAGAATTGGCCTCTATAAATCAAAATGGCAAACAGGGAACAGTTCACAGTGACCTGCAGGATCTCACTGTGCTTGTGGTACTCTGCTCAGCACAGAAACACCAGGCTGGTGACATCCTGGTGCACAATGGATTGGGATTTTTCCCACCACTTTGCTCCCATGTTCATGTTTTATTGCTGCTGATCCTTGCTGGAAAGGTGAGATAGCTTGGATAGCTCTTTGTGATTATATTAGGGCAGAGTTACTGTGCACTGGCATCTTGAAGTGAAAGTGGAAATGAATTTGTAGGTTTTGCATTAAGATAAGGATGCTGTTCTTTCACTGAAAATATTGTTGTTCACTGCCTGTCGTGGCTGGTTCAGCAGCTCAAACAGAGGAAGCAGAGATGTGGCTGTTGAAAGACTTGAATTATGCATTTCTGTATCTAAATAATCTTTTGGACCAGACTTCTTTCTTTGAATTGGTGTTTGCACATCCTAGGCATAAAATTAGAGTCAGAGAATGGTTTGGCTTGAAAGGGACCTTAAAGATCATCCAGTTCCAGCTTCCTCTGCAGGTTTCACATTCCAAATTACTGAGAACCTGGTCTTGAACACTTCCAGGGATGGGGAGTCCATGGCTTCCCTGGTCAACCAGGGCAAAATGGCACCATTCTGTATCTCAGTGGATATTTGGGGAGATTTCTAAGGAAATTATGCCTGTTATTAAAACAATTTGCGTTTTTTACCGCTCTTGAGTGACAAGATTATGTTCCCTGCAGGCCTGAAATCCTGAAGCAGGAGATCAAAGTGTTCTTTGTGAAGTACAACGACCCCATCTATGTCAAACTGGAGAAACTGGACATCATGATCCGCCTGGCCTCGCAAGCAAACATTGCCCAGGTCAGCTGGGGCACTCCTGCTGTGCTCTGGGAGGGGGAATCCCTGCCCTGCTCCTTGTGTGAGGGTGTTTGCAGCTGCCCCTGGAGTCAGCATCACTTTTAGGCATCCCTGTGCCTGGTGGAGTGCTCTGTGAGTTCTCTAATGGTTGGTGGTGGAGTTTCCCCCAGAATTTAAATGTTAATAGTGTGGCGTGGATGCGTCGTGACCGTGAGGTGGATCTTGTTTCACTGATGACAATTCCAGGAGGAGAACTCATGGATCCTGTCAAATGAGTCACTGCCAGTGCTGAGGTTGGAATGAGAGCCTTGTTTCAAGTGAGAGGGGTGTGCCTGTAAGGGAGGCATTCAGAAAGGCCAAACATTATTGAAGTGTGAATTTCAAGTTAGTGAAATTGTTAGAACGCGTGCACAGGCACTCTTCAGAGCTAAAAAAAAATCCTGCTTTTGCTTAACTTGCTTCCAGAATGGGAATAGCACAAAGCTGAAGCTGAACTGAATTGAGATTCACTTTGCAGTGTGGATTCTTCTTGTGTTTGATGTTGGTTTAATGCAGATCCCTTCCTTGGAGGAAGTGCACCCCTGGCCATGAGGCCTAACACTAATGCAGAATGATTAATGCCTCTGGTCAGTGCTATTATTGTCCTATCCTAATTGTCACAGAACAATTTCATTTCATGTGACATTTTGAAGCAGCTCCTTCAGCTCTCTCCTGATGGTTTTTGGAACTGAGCAAGGTAATTCATGCCCTTTTTGTGCTGGGGGCATGGAAAATATTTTAAAAATCAGTTTCTATGTGAACATATTCAGAATTTTCTCTTTACTGTTGGTAGGCTCCACACACCAATTTGAATTTATAATGTTCCAATAATATGGGCTGTTTGCATGAAAGCCAGTGGTGTCTGGAGGGCAGTCTGAGATCTGCAGACTAATGAATGAATCTCTCCAGCTTCTGAGGAGGCATTCATAAAACAACACAAGCTTTAGCAGGAATATGTCCTGGAATGAGACCTGGGAGCAGCTTCCACCCACATCTTCCTGTGATTCTTGGGGAGATTCTCCATCCCTGTGCCCATCCTGGACCAGGGCACCAGGATTGTTCCAGCCTTGGGCAGTGTTTGGGAAGCATCAGCTGCTAAAGGCAGGTGCTCCAAGTGCTGTGCACTGTAGATCATCCAAGGAAATAATAAAACTTCAAAACACAGATGTCCTGTCTCCTCCTTGCAGATTTATCTGTCTGCAGTCTGGCCCTTCATGGCCTCTTTATCTTGTCATTCTTCTGAGCAATTTGCTTGGATGAGAGATTTTTCAAAGGACTGTCTGGCTTTGTGCTGCTTCCCTCTCCCTCACCATCTATTTGTGACATCACGATTAAATCCCTGATGTCATGTTTGGCATGAGAAACTGAAATAAATTGAGCTTTTGAGGGAATATAAATTACATATGGTCTTTTCTTGAAAAAGTAAAATAAATTTTTTGTAAGCTAAGTGATTTAAGACAAAGCTTTTTAGTTAAAGGTCTGTAAGATCCCAGCAGATCCTGGGCTTAGCCCTTCATCGGTTTCCATTAGCAAAAACACTGAGACAAAACAATAAATCTTAGTTTTACAAGGGGAAGTATCTTCATGCTGTTATTAATCTGTGTACAGATGTTCCAGGGTGTCCTCAGATCTCCTCTGCATCTTCTGTCTGGATTCACCAGGGATCCAAAGGTTCATCTCAGCACACAGAAATGGTTGTTGCTGAGAGCTTTGCATGCAACAAATGTCTTTTCAGTGTAGGAAGAAATAGAAACCTGTAAGTTTGGCAGGGGTGATTTTTCCTCAGCTCTTGTTCAGAGGGGTTGAAAATAATCAAGACCTGGCCACCTTTTGACTTTGTGCAGCCAACACCAGGTGTAACCCACCCCAGTTTGCACTGGACACCGGTGTAACCAAACCAGTGGCTGGATGTGTGTGGTAGCTGTGAAAGGACATCCTGCTCATCCTCTGGTGCCCAGGCAGCATCCCCTGTGAGGGTGGGCTGCTCTCTGAGTGCCCCCAGGGGCTGACAGTGCTGTGGTGTCCCCACAGGTCCTGGCAGAGCTGAAGGAATACGCCACCGAGGTGGACGTGGACTTCGTGCGCAAGGCCGTGCGCGCCATCGGCCGCTGTGCCATCAAGGTGGAGGCAAGTATCTCACCCTGGGGCTGCTCTCTGGTTCTCTGTCGTCAGAAACAATGCTGGGCTTTGCCACCTCATTTCCATGCTGCTGGAATTTCAGTGGTGGCCCTCAAGTGGCCTGGATGCATCTGGTTATGGGCAGAGCAACACTGAGCAGGGTGTGAGCTATAAGGACATCATGGGAGGGTGAGTGCTCCTCTCTGTAGGCAGAGCAAGGCAGGTCATTCATCCTTGATGGAATATTTTACTGTATTTGCTTTAGTGGAACAATGACCATTATCCATCCAAATCCTTTAATAGCTGTGGCCTGACCTTTGGAAGGGGGAAGAAGAAGATATTGTATAGAGAAATTCAGAATTATGAAACATTTTGTGTCATCCCTCCCCTCCATTTCAGAAGAACAGAACACAGAGAATTGCAGAGATTTGGGGCACTTAAATGCAATTTATACAAACACAGTAACTCTACTTACATAAATCCATCCCTATAACTTGTAAACTTCATTTGGAGTGTGCTCTCTTTTACCTCAATGCTTATGCAAACAAATTCCCAGGAACCTCTGCAGTTTTCCAAAACAAGTCTGAAATGTCCTCTGCCAGTGGAACATCCACCTAAGTGCTCATAATAGAATATTGTTTTTTTAGTGATGTGTCTGTTAATTTCACTGTAAGTGAATCTGAAAGGCCTGTCAGGAGCTCAGAAATCCTGTGAAGAGGGGGAAGATTTGTGCTGTGGTGTTGGTACTTTTCAGTAAACTGATGACTGAGTGCAAAATGTCACATAAAGTGCTCTAATTTCAGCTGAGCTCATTTAGCTTTTGCTCAAGTGTGTTCCCATGAGCATTGCCTGACAGCAGATTTAAATAATAACCTAATCATGCCTGGCTTAGTGTGGTGGCAGTGCACAGGATTCTCTTGTTTCAGCTAAACTGCTGCAAGCCTGTGCACAGAGGACACCAACTTCTGTCCTCTGGGGAGAATCAGCTGCCCCTTTGTGCAGCTCTCTCCTCCTTCCTTCATCTCTCAAAGGTTTGTCACTGCCAGGGGCTTGCTTTGAAGCATGGCCCCATGGAGCAGGGGCTGCTGCTTCTATTTTATGTCTGCACTTCAGAATACCAGAGGACTCTCTCCATGCTGCATCCAGGCAGGAGCCACAGCAGTGACTGTAGAAAAAACCCCTGAGCATGGAAAAGGGCTACAGAGAAGTTTGAAAGGAGCTGGTGACAGTGCTTTTTTGTAGCTGTGCTGTGCTGGCAGGGTGGGAATTTGTTTTAGTTCTCAGCAGGGACTTTCTCACTAGGATTTGGCCCTGTGCCTGTCCTAGTTGCAGGGAGGGTGGTGTATTCCTGCAGCATCAAGGTGGTTTTAGATGTTTTTACTCTTTCCTGCCCTCATCCCCCACATTTTTTCCCATCCCTGATACCACAACAGTCATATTTGATAAGCAAAGGACTAGTAATAATGCCCCAGTGACCCTATAATTGTAATTGTGCCTCTCCATTGGCCATTTTAACCTTGATTTTTGGCACTGCTGCTGCTAAGGGTGAGGTCTGTTTCCTGCTCTGACAAGAACCAGATTTAAAGAGATACATAGAACAACTCATGACAGTTTTTCCTCATCCCTAGGTTAATCCCTGTCCCCAGTGCATCTGTGTTTACTAGAGGCTGTTTACACTGTGAATTATGACTAATGGCAGAGCATCCTCACAGCCATCAGTGTCCAAGTTCCCAAAGCTCAGAAATCTGATTTTTGACAGAGGACACAGCCAGTGGGAGCTGTTGATGAATAAGGATTCACAGAGCACCTCAGTTCTGCCTTTAGGGATCCTATCTTTTGTCTAATTGTCACTCCTAGGAGAGTGAGACAGAAATAAATGTGTCTGCTGAGAGGTGCACCACAAAGCAAATGTGGTGTTCCCTTTGCTCCTGGTGCTGATTTGGGTTATGGAACCAACACCCACAATGAATAACAAGATTTTGCCCAGGTGTGAGCAGTCACATTGTTTTGGGGGATATCAAAACATTTTGCATGGATATTGCTGGATTATTGCTAGCTGAGCTCAGAGTTAACTTGGATTTATCTACAGCAAACTCTGGTGTAGCTACACTTGTCTGCCTTGTGAATTGGTTTGCTCCAGTGGCAACATCACGAGAAACCATCATTCCATGCTTTGGTTTTTAGGAAAACAAGCACCACTCCCGTGGGAAAAGGAAATGAAGTGGATGCAGTAAAGATAGGGGTTCCTCTGGAGCAAAGGAGAAGCAGAAGGAGCCATCTTACAGGGATATTTGTCTCGTTTCCAAGAGATTCTGCCAGCAGCCTGGTTCTTAGAAATCATTGAGGCTTGTGGCTGAGTGTGATATGTGCTACTTCAATAATCTTGTGGGCTTTCATTTGGTTCCTGCAGAAAAACAAAGCAATTTTGACATTGGTTGCTTGTCCTTCCTCACTCCAACTTGAAAGCTGTTTGAGTTGGGGCATCCTTTCATCAGTTTGCAGAGCTCTGCTGTCCCCAAGGATGTCCACCTTCAAAAAGCAGTGTGTTTACAAGGGATGAGGTGAGCTGAGATGGTTTTTGTTAGAGGGACTGCTCTTCTGGGCATGTGCCCACCACTGCTCACTTTCCAAGGGACTCTTTGGCTAAAAATCATTGCTGTGTATTTCAAAGTGGATGTTGTGCTTTTCCTGGAAAAAAAAAAAATCATGCTTCAAAGCATCTAAAGAAAAGAAAACTGAACTTTAATTTGCTTTTCCTTGAATTGTACAGCTCTTAAAGCTCTGTTAGTTGTAGGCTCTGACAGGACTGCAGTGCTTGTTGCCAGCAGTGACTGATGCTGGAGATTCTGCTGTAGAAACATCCAGGATGGGTCAATCAAAGATCCACCTGTTGCATTCCACAGCAGCACATAACCATTGTTTACATTTTGTTCCTGAGGCCTCTCAGCTTCTCAGGAAGAAAAAAAATCTTAAGGAAAGGATTTTTTATAAAAGTTGTCTGCGACCATCCTGGCTATGGAGTGTCCAAGTTCCTGGGTCAGAAGACACAGGAAATAACAAAGTTCCTGTGTGAGGAGAAGCTGGGCTGTTTTTTGAGAAGACATTAATTATAAGTGCTGTTGACATGAATTTTGGTAGAACAGCAGAAGCTTTGGATGACTGGTGCAAGGAGGACTAGAGTGAGAGCAGGCATCTTTCAGAATATGATGTGTAGATGGATGTGGCACAGATTTACCCCATCAGGTCACCTGGTAAAATATCAGATGGAAGTTACTGAGATGAAGAGGTGAAATGTGAAGCTCTGAAGCATCTCTCTTGCAAGGACTTTGGGCAGGGCTCCCACTGTGAGCCAGGTCAGTGTGTGGAGCCAGGTCTATGGTCAGTCCCCATGAACTGGAAGTGTCTTCCAGATCACAAATCCCTTCTGGAGCAGAAGGATCAGAGCAGGACATGGTCAGGTTGCCATTCAGCGCCCCTGTAGTGCCACAGTACCCATAAAGCTGAGCTAAGCAGGGAGAGGTATCATAAAAGAATATTACAGCAATCACCCATTTTTATGTGATGCCTCTCTGACACCAATTGTATTGGATTTTTCTTCTGTTTGCTGTGAATTTCAAGGGAGAGTTTTATGACTTACTGCCAGTTTGCAAAGGCAGGGCAAGTGCTGGTTTGTGTTGATCCTGCCTTGGCTGATCCTCATGCCAGCCTGTTTGTGCTGACAGCCCTGTGTGAGGTACCCAGGAGGGCAGGAAGCTGCCAGAAGGTTTTAGTCTCTGACCCAAATTCCTGAGGCTTGTCCTTGAGATTTTTGCCCATTCTCAAAGAGCTGATTGCTGTGACTAAAATGCCATTTCACTCCTCCTCCTCCTGCCCAGCCTTTAAGTGCTCTGTAAGTTGAGGGAGCTGTTAACTCACTGGAATTGAAAAATCCACCTACATTGCTGTTGTTTGTGCCCCACAGTGTTTGTCTCCAGCCTGAATCCTTTATGAGTGTTCTGAAGGCAGTGTTGGGAGCAGTCTGCTTCTCACATTAATCACCAGCTGTGTAATGAGGCTTCATGTGTGCTCTGCTAATAACCAAATCACTGCCCTTATTTGAGGCTCTGCTGCTGGAGTTGGTTGCTCCTGTGATGTCCTGTCTCACTGTGCTGTTTGGGAATAGACCTCCCTGAATTATCTGCCTCTATCTCCACTCCTGGTTCCTGGAGCATGGCAGTGTCCAGGCCTTGTTATCTTGCAGTGCCTGTGAATTGAGCTAATTAATTGAAAGCTGCATTAGGAGCAGCTGAATTTCTATTTTTAGCTGTGCATTTTACACGTTGTTAGTGACCTCACCCCAAAAATACTGAACCTGTTGCTGCTGGTTTTGACAGCACTGTTTTCTCTGCCTTCTGGCTTTGCTAGAAACTTTCTTGCAGTCCCTGTCAGAACTTTCCTAGCTCTGATTGCCTGGCATGGGAATCAGAGAGCTCATTCAGTGGCCTGTACCAGCCCCAGGGTGGTACAAAGAGCAGTGTAGGTGATGTTCCCAAGCTCTCTTGTGTGGTGACCCAACTTTCTGCTGGCATAATTACTTCTCTTGCTTTCTAGAGGAGCAGGAGCCAGCTGGTGCCCCCACTGTAACAACCTTTTGTTTCCCTGTAGTTCATTTCTGGGCAGAGTTTGCAGCTCTTGTCCTCTGTGCTTTTCCTTATACACACACCACATTCCTCAGTGAGTGCTGTGGGAGCTGGAGTGTTTCTTCAGCTATTTAAATTGTGTTTTTCTGCTGTCTCCAGCAATCTGCAGAGCGCTGTGTGAGCACCCTGCTGGACCTCATCCAGACCAAGGTGAACTACGTGGTGCAGGAGGCCATCGTGGTCATCAGGGACATCTTCCGCAAGTACCCCAACAAGTAGGTGGAAACTTCAGGGTTTTTTGGAAACACTTGGCTGCCCTCATCAGAATAGAGCAGCTCTCAGCTCAGCAGGGCTCTGAAGCAAAGGTGGAAGCAGTGATCCCACTGCTGGTTTGGTAGGAGGCTCGAGGTGAGGTGTCAGCCTGGCTTGTTGTTAGTTTGAATTGAAAAGTTTTCCTTCCCCACCACTCCATATTGAAGGCTGGATCAAAAGCCAGTAAAGCTCTTGCAGGGAATGGCAGAAGGAAAATTTGGCCAGGTTTACAGCATCAGGGTGTCCTGGTTTTAATCTCCTCTAGAAATCCATGAAGTGTACAAATGTCCTTGTCACAGTGGTCACAAGGGTTGCAGGATGAAGAGAGAGATGAGAATGTTGACCTCTTGTTCAGAAGGCTTGATTTATTATTTTATGATATATATTACATTATAACTATACTAAAAAGAATAGAAAGAAAAGTTCTCAGAAAGCTAGCTAAGCTAAGAATAGAAAAAGAATAACAAAGGTCTGTGTCTCAGCAGAGAGTGAGACCCAGCTCTGCCCTGAGTGGTCAGTAAATTCAAACATCCACCTGAGACCAATCACGGATCCACTTGATGCATTCCACAGCGGCAGATAATCATTGTTTACATTTTGTTGCTGAGGCCACAGCTTCTCAGAAAAGGAAAAAATCCTAAAGAAAAGATTTTAATGAAAAGATGTCTGTGACATGTCCTCACAGGGCTGTCAAAGTTCATGGCTGCCATGGTCCCAGACCAGTCAGGTTGTGCTGAACTTCTGGCTTTTCCCACCAAGTGTTCCCTCTGGCTTGGGCAGAACTCAGCTTCTCTTGGTTCTGCAGAGAGATTTTGTCTCCTCAGCCACAGAACTGCAGCAATGCTTTTTCAGCAGAGACTTCATGATCACCTAAAAAATTATATGGGACATCTGCAGGTTTCCCTGACAATTTCTGCTGTCAGCCTCCAAAATTCCCTGCTTGTGGGGATACCCAGATATGGGAATAGGGGAAGCTAAATTAGTGTGGGATATTGTCTGGTTTACAATAAAGCCTTGGGGGGATGCAATATCCAGTTTAGAGCTGCCAGGCTGGAGCCTCCAGCAAGGCTGCAGGATCTGATTCAGACTCATGGTTTGAACTGTTGGATCAAATATTCCCATTAGCAAACAGAACAGAAGGCAGCTTTATCTTGAACTCCACATCTGGGTGGTCTTGCTGATGGATTAAACTGCAGAGATCCTGTGAGATCTTTGGAGGGAAAAAAAAAGATGAATGAAAATGCTGCT
The DNA here is from genome assembly GCF_028769735.1 of Zonotrichia leucophrys gambelii. Lineage (NCBI taxonomy): Eukaryota > Metazoa > Chordata > Aves > Passeriformes > Passerellidae > Zonotrichia > Zonotrichia leucophrys. The sequence goes on along the minus strand of NC_088188.1, from coordinate 5,540,742 downwards.
TGTTGTGTAGAAACACAAGACATGACTTCAGTTCAGAATTCTCTGCAGAATGATGTGGGCAGAAATGGAGTGAAACAAGTCCAGTTCACCCAGTAATGCATCTGTACTGTGACAAACCAGGTATGAGAGCATCATTGCCACTCTGTGTGAGAACCTGGATTCCCTGGATGAGCCAGATGCCAGAGCTGCCATGATCTGGATTGTGGGTGAATATGCTGAAAGAATTGACAATGCAGATGAGCTGCTGGAGAGTTTCCTGGAGGGTTTCCATGATGAAAGCACTCAGGTAAAGTTGCAATGTGCATTTTATCTGCAGTGTGTTTATGGGATGGACAGTAAATGTTATTGCAGTGGGCAGACAATACCTGTCAATAAAAGCTTCAATACTGGACTAAAATAAAACTCCTGGGAATCTGCAGTTTTGCTTTGTTGTCCATGTCTCCAAAAATTCCCATCTTGGAAGCACAAGAGGGGGTTCCAGAGGTTGCATTTTTCTTGGGGGGATGGCTGTGCTGGGGATATTACACAAACCTCAGCCTGCTGCTCAGGGACTTCTCTGTGAAAGTATTTTGCAACAGGCAAGGGTTTGAATCTCATTATACTGGGTTTCACTGGCATAGAGCAGTGTCATGCTGTGAGTAAACTGAAGCCATGTTTAATATCAGTAAAGGAATTTCTAATCTCTCCTGTGCCCTTTCTCTTAGGTGCAGCTCACTCTGCTGACTGCAATAGTGAAGCTGTTCTTGAAAAAGCCTTCTGAGACACAGGAGCTGGTCCAGCAGGTGCTCAGCCTGGCCACACAGGTAAGCCAAGGTACCCAGGGCCCTGCAGACACTCTGCTGGCCGGCTGTGTGATGTCTCCCAGCTGCCAGGCCAGGCAGCTTTGCAAGAAATCCCCCCAAGAAATATTCAACCTCTAGATCAGATTCAAGGGTGTTCCCTTCTCTCCCCAAAGAGACTCTATTTAAAAGCTGCTCTGTGCCTGTTCCCATCTGCAATCTGCTTTCTTCTCCTTAGCTCTTGCTTTATCTGAATTCCTTCCCCATTCACTCACTAAATGGAAAGTTAGGGACAGTGTAGAATTATCAAGAAACTAAAATTCTTTCTCCTTGAAGGTGGCTTGCAGTGGAACATCTGGAGCTATAACAGAGGCAGACAGCCTGGCAAAGACTTTGTTCTGGGAACAGCAAACTTTAAGCAGTGCTATGAAAAAGAAAGAACTGAATTTTGGGGTTTTTGCCTTTGTACTTGGATGCTGTCAGCCAATGTGGCAGCTTTGCTGGAGGCTGTAGCAGTGGGTTAAGATCATGGATTCATTATGCATGAGATGCTGAGTTATGAGCTCAGATCACTGCAGGCAAGGCTGGGCTTGAGCTGGCAGACACAACTGCTGTAGTTCCAGAGGACAGAGGTGATGTCCTGGTGCCAGGGGTGGGTAAGAGCTCAGCTGATCTTCCTGCACTCCTTGGCTGCAATGATTGGGATAAAGTGCCCAAAAAAACCAGCTCCTCTCCAGACCTGCTGTGTCAAGTGATAAAAATAGTCTGCCAGCTGAATGGGCTGTGATTGTTTCTGAGCAGAAAACCTGGAGTCAATCATCAGCTGCCCTTTTTGATCCTCTTTGCTGCAAGAAATCATTGCTGTGGATTTGCTGCACTTAAAACTTTTATTCATTCCTTTGGGGAGTTGCATTGGTCAGCAGCAACAAACCCATGACCTGATTTTCTTGCTTCAAAACCTGCTGTTAGGCAGGATCTGAGCTGCTCTTCAGAGAGGAGTGGGCCAAGGGCATGCTGTATCATTTTCCTGAGCCAACAGAAGAAAGGTACTAAGTGCAAAAACCCACTGTGCTGACTCACAAAACATTTAATGGCACCCTCAGAATGTAACAGGCGTCTGGGTTTGTTTCTCTGTTTGTCACCAATGTTGATTCAGTCTGGCTTTTTGTATTTTATATGAATAATAAGTCAATGTAGGATAACTGGCTGTAAAACATTGAAAAACCTTGTGCTTCAAGGTCTGATTTCTAGGTAGAAATAGTGTTTTTCACTTGAGTGGGAGAGTAATTACATGTGTGTTTCTTTCCCCAGCTTAGGTATTGTTGCACTTTGAGTGTCTCAGGGCTTGTCTGCACAGCAGACTGCAGGTGTGACTGTAGCAGGAGCCAGCTCTGGTAAAAATAGCAGTGGAGCAGCTGGGGCTGGCAGAAACACAGGAATTGAGGTCTCAGACCTCTGCATCCCCATTGCTGATGCATGGGTGGGGAGCTGAGCTAGCCTGGGTTCATTGTGTTGCTCCACAGGTGTGCATGCAAACCCTGGAGAGAGGAGAATTTTGAGAGATTTGAGCCTCTTTTTGCAGTAGGTTTACCAGTTTCCAATGTGTTTTTTTTGGCTGTGAGAAGAAACAGTCAGCCTTGACTCTGTAGGTGCCTGCAAGTAGGAGAGTGTAGCCTTTCATGTGTGCCCTTGCAGAAACCCTGCCTGATCCTGAGTGCACAGTCTGGGAGGGATTGTTAAAGTGTAAAGAGTCCACAATTCTACCATCAAACACAACCAGCTCTGCAGAGATAATGTGTGAGACAACAGAGAGATTAATTTAGGTCCTTACAAGCAAAATGAGCTGAGCTCAATCTCATTCCAAGAAGAGGTTTGAGAATGTCTTGAGGCAGATGGCAGATGCAGATTCTAGCAGGGCAGCAATGAGAGCACAGAAGAGAAAAAGAAATGCCAAGGAAAGACTAGTGAGGTGTACAATATTTTGCTGGAATTTTATCAGGGGAAAAAACCTCTGAAGATTAAAAACCTGAGCTCTTGTTTCCATGAACAGTTCACTACAACATAAAACCACAGCACCTCCCTCTCTCTAGAACATGATCAGCAAACCATCCCCACTCACTTTGCTGCTCTGGGCAGAGCTGCTCAAAGAGGAGAGAAATAATTAGCACTTCATGCAGAGGCAAAAGTATCTGCAATAAAACAAGGGTATTATTGACAGCTGGAGAACTGATGAAGTACCCTAAGTGTGCATCATTAGCATCTCTCCATACTTCATTAGATAACTAAAAGGCAGGATAAATTAAGATCTCTTTTGCTATAAAGAATATGGCTTATTAAGATGTGGTTCTGCAGCATCTTTTTTGTCCAGCAGTGCCTTGGGTAAGTCATATTTCCAGGAATCTTGGATCATTATGCATTGTTGAGTGTCTGCTCTTCGTGTGCACCAGTCATTGTCACTCTTTTCTGTGGATTTCTCCTAATACTTAGTGGCAGGAAAGTTTGGAAGGAGTTGGCAGCTCTGTGGTTTGGGGCAATTGTGGGGTGTAAATCCTGGAAATTTTGTGTAAATTTCTCCTCCCTGACCAGCTGAGCAGGAAGCCAGGCATCAATGCTTTGGTTCTCGTTTTTAGTTTTAAGATGTTCATCTCAACAAGCAGTTTGTAACATCATTTTGAAATTGGTGGCTGTGGCTGCTGGCTGGTTGGGGGTTTTTAATCCAGAAGAATGAAGTGATTACAGGCATGAGTTGATTTGAGACCTGTGAGTGATGCATTGCTCTGTCCCAGGATTCTGACAACCCCGACCTGCGGGATCGTGGCTACATCTACTGGCGCCTTCTTTCCACGGATCCAGTGACTGCCAAGGAAGTGGTGCTCTCAGAAAAGCCCCTGATTTCTGAGGAGACTGATCTCATTGAGCCAACCCTGCTGGATGAGCTGATCTGCCACATTGGGTCTCTGGCTTCTGTGTACCACAAGCCACCCAACGCTTTCGTGGAGGGCAGCCACGGCATCCACCGCAAGCACCTGCCCATCCACCATGGCAGGTGAGCTCTGGCAGCCTGGGGATCATGGGTTGGTGGTTTGTTTCTAGCAAACAGTCCAAAAGATGCCAAGATCTTTTAGAAGATCCTAGAGGGATTTTGTTGATAGTTTGCAGGTCATTCAAGGGGCTGTGTCATTGCAGAATGGAATCCTGTGTGAGGTGTTCACAGGAGTCTTATGTTGAGGGAAGAGATGAGGATCTGACTCCATGTTTCAGGGGGCTTGATTTATTATTTTATGATATATATTACATTAAAACCATACTAAAAGAATACAAGAAAAGAATCTCATCAGAAGGCTGGGTAAGCTAAGAATAGAAAGGAATGAGTAACAAAGGTTTGTGGCTCAGACAGAGCTGAGCTAGCTGGGCTGTGATTGGCCATTAATTAGAAACATCCAGGATGGGTCAATCAATCAATCAGGGATCCACCTGTTGCATTCCACAGCAGCAGATAACCATTGTTTACATTTTGTTGCTGAGGCCTTTCAGCTTCTCAGGAGGAAAAAATCTTAAGGAAAGGATTTTTTATAAAACTTATCTGTGACCATCCTGGCTATGGAGTGTCCAAGTTCCTGGGTTAGAAGACACAGGAAATAACAAAGTTCCTGTGTGAGGAGAAGCTGGGCTGTTTTTTGAGAAGACATTAATTATAAGTGCTGTTGACATGAATTTTGGTAGAACAGCAGAAGCTTTGGATGACTGGAGCAAGGAGGACTAGAGTGAGAGCAGGCATCTTTCAGAAGAAGGTTTTGTAGGAGCTTTGCTTCAGCAACAACTCAGCTTTATGAGCCTCTCTCCTGGAATGCAGCATCACTTTCCTGGAACAGGAATTACAGGGATCTTTCACTGCTGCAACATGAAATGGAGCAGGATTGGTAAAACTCCCTTTCTCACTTGGAGCCTGTAAAGCAAGGGAAGTGCAAAAGCCATCTAAGCCTGTTAGGGCTCAAAAACGATGAGTAGACTGACATGGTCTGTCTGACCTTTGTGAGGTGGGGGAAATGCTTTGGCTCCCTGCCTGGTGCTTCAGTGCCTCCCTGGATCACAGTTCTGGCAGCAGGTTCGTTCTGCAAGAGCAGGCAGTGCCTCAGTCCCTCAGTCCCATGGTGCTGCTGGGCCTGTTCCCATGGTCCCTCATTCAGGTGAACAGTTTGCTACTTGCACTAATGATATTAATTACAAAAATGAATGTATTTTGCAGCAAGAGGCAGGGTAGCCAGGCTTACCTCTTAATAATATTCCCAAAGTGACATTTGGAGTGCTATTTTTGCTGTTGCACTGATAAATCAGTGTGCGATGCTGCTTCTTTTCTATTTTCTGACACCACTTCTCTGCTATTCTTAGCAACTCAAGCTATTTCTGTGGTGGCTGGCTTTGGGAAGCTGAGTTGTTTTCTCCCTGCCTGAAATCAAGTCTGGCTGCACTGACCTAGAATCAGCAAGTACAAATGTACCAGTTGGGCAGGAAAAGCAGTGGCCACTTTCCTACCTCTCCTAATCAAAGATTTGTCCCAAAATGAGCTGGTTTTTGGTGTTAACAGCCTTCCTGTTCCATTTCACTACAACAAATACCATTTTAGGGGATTTAGCTCAGAGAATTCAGCTTTTTGAAGGAGCAATTTATCATCTTCTTGCATGTCGTGTCTCTGTGCTGGACTCTCATTGCTCGTGCTCAGTCTGCTGACCTTAAGCATTTTCTGATTTTGGCAAAACCATTGCTTAAAAAAACCTTAAAAAACAAACCCCCAGGCCTCAGTCAGCAGTGCAAGCTGGGGGAAGGTCTGAGGGATGCTCAGCAGAGCGTGCTGATCATGCTGATGCAGTGATAAATTTAAAAATGAGTGGGGTTAGTTAATGGCTCACCAGGCTTCTCTGGTGGGAGCTCACCTCAGGAGGCCCCAATATTGGGGTTTTCTGCATCAGTTTAAGGCAAGTTAAGGGTGCTCAGTGAAAGATAATTCCAAACAGCAAGTGAGGTGATTTTCTGCATTTCAGTGGCCATTCTGGTGGCTGATCCTTGTGTAGAGACTGATGGGAATGGGCAGATTTCCACAGTAAATATGGTTTAAGAGGGTCAAGACAGCACTGCCTTGAGTGGTGCTTCCCTGGGTATGAATCCAGGAGGAGTTTTGGTTGGCAGACCAGCCTGCATGGCATTTTCATTCATTCATTTTCCATTCAGAGCCCTGTAGGGCAGGTTTCTTGCAACTCCCAGCTGATGGGAAGACCCATTGAACAGCTCACAGATGGTGAAATGTTCCTGCCTCTCCAGCCAGCCCAAGTGTCACAGAGCTGCAGATGCATCCTGAGGGTGGGGAGCAATCTGATGGCTTGGCAGTGTTTCCTCCTGTGGTGGCTCCCACCACCCCTGCTCAGCCATAATCCAGCTGGGAAATTTGGGAAGATGTTCACAGTGCTCCTGGGAGAAGCAAATCTGATTACACTTGGGCAGGAGTCTCTATTTCCCTGTCTCACAGGTGGCTGCAGAAAAATTTTGATTGTGGTTCAGGCTGTGCATCCCTTGTGACTCCAGTTTTTGATTCTTGTTCAGGCTGTGCTTCCCTTGTGACTGCAACATCTGGGAATGGCTGGAGGCAGAACTCACAGGGCCAAATCTCCAATTCCCATGGCCAAACCCAAAACTCTAAAGAGAAAAGCTTGTATCAAGTCTTTTTGACCTTCTTAACCCACATATTCTTGCCCTTTTTAACCCACATGAATTTCTTTTCTTTCCCTTTTTAACCCACATGAATTTCTTTTCTTTCCCTTTTTAACCCACATGAATTTCTTTTCTTTCCCTTTTTAACCCACATGAATTTCTTTACTTTCTAAGAAAATGCAAAGTTGTTTATAGGAATCTCTTCAAAGAGATTCTTTACAAATGGAAGTCTGGGGTGTTGCTTTTTTCAAACAAACCAACTGAGCTTTGTCCTTTCCTCATTTCTTGTTGGGCTTTGGGGCAGCAGCAGTTACACAAGACATGGAGGGATTTCTGTGTCTCCATCAGGAGAAGGATGAGTAAGTGTTGAAGGGGTGGAGTGTGTGAGGGATGATATCCTGGGAAGGAGCAGAGTGGTTTGTGATGTGCCTCTCCCAGAGAGGCTGTTCCTGTTCCCAGCCTGGGGGTGGGAGTGGATGGATCACAGTCACCTCCTCTCCTCAGGAATGCTTCAGCGAGCACTTCAGCTCACTCAGCACTCTGAAGGCAGCAGCAGAAAGGACAGCTAATATTAGTGCTATTGGGGCTCCAAAGCTTTTAATGCAAAGAAGCTTTCAAGCCTTCCTGCTGCTGCCTGGTAACTAATTCACCCTGCACTCCTTATGCTCCATCTTTTCCTCCTGGCACTGGCATTGGGAGCAGCTTATGCTCTGTCACTGAATCTTTCCCCTCAGCAGCTGAATGAGGATAAGAGAATTTTGGCTACTCACAATCAGAAGCTGCAGTGCTTGCAGAACAGCCCCAGAGTTAAACACCTTGTCAGGACACTAATTCCCACAGCAATTGTGGGCATTTACTGCTGGCTGCAGTAACATGAGCTAAAAATCATTTTATCAGCTCCTGCTGGAAACAGGATATAAAATTTTAATTATCTAAAATATGAGCATCTCTGGATTTAGGGAATAAATACATTGTAGTGAGTTCTCCACTTATTTTTTACTTTCTCCTTGTTATCAAATTCAGTGACAAGTGGATATAAAAGATATAAAAGGTAGCCAGACTGCATATGATGATAAATTTTGGAAGCTGTATAATGAGTGTTTCTAGACTAGTAATTAGCATGCCTGCTAACTCAGAGGAAAGGAAATTATTGATAGAAGGGAGGAATCAATTTTAGATTGAGTTTTTCAATTAGGAAAGACTGATGGACCTTGCTGCTGGTCAGGAGAAGGTGATTAATCTAGATCTGAGGGAAGTGCTGGCGTTTGCACTGGTTAGAGTAAGGGCTCAAGGGTTTTATCAGTGTTAGATCTCTGAGAAAATCCGGATTATTTATTTTTCCCTGTGTTTTCATGTCACTCTCAGACCCAATGGGCTGTAAATCATTCCTGTATGTTTATTCTGAGGTAGGAAATGCTTATTTTCAGTTCTGCAGCCCATGTGGTATCCATGGCTCTCTGTTTTGGAGGGGGTCTCTGATTCTCAGGGTGGATGGGATTCACCCCTTGCAAGATTCCCTTTGCTGGGCTGAAAACCACATCCAAACCACATCCTGAAAACCAGTGCAGGGAAAATCTTTGTGCTCAAAGTGCTGAAGAGCCAAGTGCCTGGTGCAGGACAGTGGCCACAGCAGCTGCTGGCACCACCTTTTCCCTGGATTCTGCTGCTGAGCCACCTCTAGCTGTGTTTCCCCATGCTGGAACCTGACCTGCAGACCAGAGCTGACTGATATTTGTCTTCTCTGCTTCTTGTTCTCCCCCCACAGCACTGATGCTGGTGACAGCCCCGTGGGCACCACCACCACCACCAACCTGGAGCAGCCACAGGTCATCCCATCCCAGGGTGACCTCCTGGGGGACCTCCTCAACCTGGACCTGGGCCCCCCTGTGAACGTGCCCCAAGTGACCAACATGCAGATGGGTGCTGTGGACCTCCTGGGAGGAGGGCTGGACAGCTTGGTAAGCAGCACATCCTCTGTAGCTGATGGGACATAACTGGAGCTGTGCTTATCTCTGCAAAGCCTTGATCATTTGTGCTTTTAATGCTCAGTGAGCCAAACTCTCAGTGCTGAGTCCTGGAACTCCAGGAGGATTTAACCAGAGTTATTGTACCAACTTTCAGCAGGCTTTTTCCTGCTCTACAGTGAATGTTGCTGCATGCTGTAGAATCCCCATGGTCAGTGGATATATTTGTTCTGTGCTTTTTCTGTCTGTAGAAGAAAACCAGAAAGTTGCTTTAAGGATGTGAAAGTGTTTCACTGCTTTCTATTTGAATCAGGCTCCCTTTCAAGAAGCCATTTATTCCACCCAATTACCAACACTCCTGAATTTCAGTGCTGAATCTCTCAGGCTGTAACCCTGTGTCCTCCCATTTGTGTATTCTCCAGAGCACGCCCTGGTTTAACATCAGTGACATTTTAATTGCAGTGAGGTCAAGAGGGAGCTCTCTGAGCACTCCTCCCTGTGCCAGAGCTGCTCACCAGGCACCTGCCAGGGTCAGGCTGCAGTGGGAGCAATCACAACTCCCCTCTGCTCTGGGGAGGGAGCTGGGCATGATCTGCAGGGAGAAAATCACAGAGCAGGGCAGAGCTCAGAGCTGTGCTTTGAGGCAGTGAGGAGTGCTGGCTCTAAGGGTCACAGCACATGCCCAGCTCCCTGCTGGCTTCCCACAGGGGGAAGAAGCTCTCCTAGGTGTATTTGCACTATGTAAATCAAGTAAGACTGCCCCAAGGGCATAGTTGGGTGTTTCTCAGACTTGGAGTGGGTTTGTGTTGCTTGAGGTTTGGTTTGTGATGGGTTGGGCTGGGTTATCTCTGCCTGAGTCAAGCTCTGAATAACAGAGGTAGGAGGCAGCTGGATGAACCAATCCTCCAATTCAACAAATCCTTATTAGTCAAATACATATTTTTTTTAAACCACCATAAGCTTACTAAAGCAAATGTTACACATATTTCCAGCTCCAGTGCTTCATGACCTAATGAGCTGGAAACAATTTAACCCTTAATGGCCCTGGCCCTCCCAGAGGGCAGAGGTGCTGTGGGCTCTGCACTCTCTAACCACAGGTCCTTGGCTGCAGGGACACTGCTCTTAGTGAGGATTAGCACAGTGGTCAAGCTGGGAGAGCAGGCAGAGAGAGCAGTGAGCTCTGCAGCCTTTCCCTGCCCTGCCTCTCACAACCTGGCACTGGCAGATCAGGAATGAAGGCATTGCAGAAGGTGCTGCTGCCTGGGCATCACAGCATGGTTTGCACATCAATCCCTCCCTGCTGCCTTGCAGGCCTCTCACAGTAACCCTTTGTTCCTCATTAGTGTCACACAAATAAATGGACACAGCAGAAGTAAAACTTGGTTTTGGGAGAAGAGCTGTCTCCCAGCTGGCATTAATGGGCTTAATTTAGTGACCTGCTCTGGCAGTGGAGCTGTTAGTTGAAATGGTAGCAGGCTTTTACTTAATATTTTTCTCAAGCCTTAAGCACATCCATGGGGTTATGGAGTGTGATCTGACAAAATGATCCTGTCTGGATGGGGAGTAGCAGTGCCTGGGGCATGGCCAGTGCTCTCTCAGCTGAGTAGATGGGGAAGCATTAAAAAAAATCTGAATTTTGGTGTGGATTTTGAAGATGGATGCTTTCTATTGGAGGTCTGTTCTGTCAAAGCTCCAGCTTTTCCTCCCTTTGGTCAGTCTCTTTTCTCAGGTAACAAGTGACAGGATGAGAGGGAATGGCCTCTACTTGTGCCAAGGGAGGTTTAAATTGAATATTGGAAAACCTGTCTTCACCTAAAGGGTTTTCAAGCCCTGGAATGGGCACTAGGGCAGTGCTGGGATCTCTTAAAAACCATGTAGATGTGGCACTTGGGGACATGGTTCAGTGGTGGCCTTGGCAGTGCTGGTGGAATGCTGTGGAGGTCTTTTGTAACCTAAATGAGCCTAGGATAATAAGCTTAATTAGTGAGTGAATGTGAGCTGTGTGTTTGTTTGTTGCTGTGGGCATGTGTTTAACAAGTCTCAAGCTGGGTTAACCCCAACCTGGTATTACCCAAATTGCTGGGAAGTGCCCTGGGCTGCAGGGCTTGCCAAGAGGATTGGCATTTGGATCTCAGGCTGATATTAAACCACATTTGTGCCATGCCAAAATCAGTCTGAAACTGCAGATCCCACAGGCCTGATTTCTGTGGGTGGGAAGGAGGTGGGACACATCCCAGTGTGCTCCTTGGAGAAGGGCTGAGATCTTCACCTTTATCCAGGGATCAAAAACACCTGGGGGGGCACCAATACCTGAATTGTTCTGCTTTGAAATTTCCCTAAGTTTTTTTTTTTTTTAATGCATTTCTTGCCCTGCTTTGTTGGGCAGACTGGCACACACTGGGATGGTGACATTGCCCCAGTCCTGTGAGTGCCTCAGAGGCAGCTGCAGGTCTGCAAGAGGCTGCTGGCAGCATCTCAGCCACTTTGTCACAGCCACTCAGTGTCATCTGCTGGTCCCCTCTTCTGCCCCCTTGTCTCATCAGAGGGATGTTCTTGTAGTGAAAGTCCCAATGGGACTGACCCAGAATGACCAAGAGCAGCTTTAACTTAGCAAAATGCCATTCTATTTCCATTCCTTAAACTGTGGGCTTTTATTTTTCTTCCAGGCATTTAAATATAGACTGAATGGTGAAAAACTGCACAAACACCAAATTAATATTGTTCATTTGAATTGTCCTCAGCACTGCCAGATATTTATGCCCATGACTAGTGAGACTCCAGCTGCTTGCAAGGTTAATTTCTTTAGTGAGTAAATCTTATTTTATCTCCACAGTGAGTTCTGTAATTGGCATTAAATGTAACATGCATGCACAGATGCTGAGCATGTGTTAACAATTAAAAAGAGGAGAAAAAGGGCCTTTGGTACCAGAGAATTGCTTATAAGCAGAGCAGACTTGCTGTAGGATTTCTGGAGAGCTTTTTCTAGGGAACAGGTTTGCCACCATGGGCAGATCTTGTTCTTCTCTGCTCAATTTTCTTTTTCTATAAAATGGTGACTAACCCCACTTTACAAAACTGCTTGGGATCTCCAGCTCCACGGTGTAAAGTAGCCATAGCAGAGTCACTAATGGGGGAGAAATAAAACATGTGGGAGAGCAGATTGCTGGGTGCAGAGCTGCTCATCCCAAGAGCTGGAGTTTGATGCTTTTTTCCCCCTCAAGTGTCTGAATTTCATGCAGGTTACAGTCACTAACCCAACTCCTGTGCAATGGTGCAGTGCTTTGCAGGATGTCTGTCTGTGCTGACATGACATTTTTACCTTTAAACCTTTTTTGTGTGTTCATTTATTGTGCAAATCCACAGAGCCTGAGAGCTCTGTGTTGCACATTGTGCTTCCTGGGAGCAGGGCACTGTGGCCAGGAGCCAGAAAGGCTGGCTTGAAACCCCAGGGCAAAGCAGTAAATCTGCAGGAATGGACAGGCTTGGATTGTCTGTTATGTAAGGATTTTATTTAATGCTCTAGCCACTCATCTACAAGAATATTATTGATTCGAGACTGGCAGCTGGTCAGGTTGATTTATGTCCTAAACTGAAAAGCTGTTGGATAAACACTGAATATCCACAGTTTTCTGTAATACTGAGAGTGGTTTGGGCTGTCACAAGTGGGGCTGTGCCCCTCTGTGTAATCTGGATGGATTTAGGGGGGTCTGAGCCCAAGGATCTGTTCCACATTATTCAGGGCTGTGTCCCATCACTGCAGTGAGATGGGGGTGAGCTCCAGGCACCTCAGGCTCAGCAGCCTGGGAGGAAATCTCTATTCCAGCAGTCTGAAGTGCCTGCCTCATCCACAGGGCTGTGAGCAGGGGCTGTGATGTCCCTCCATCCCTGTGACTGCTTTCAAGTGGATAATTCAAAGTCTGGCCTCACTGGACAACACCCTGGAGTGTTGGGGTTGATTAGGGACTCACCAATGTTTTATAAAAAAGCCCCAAAGTGACCTTCAGTCTGCCCTGGGGTGCCACATTCCTCTCCTGGCTCTGCAAGTGATTTGCTGTGTATAATCTTAGGAAAGTTACTTCATTTTCCTTTTCCTGGCACTGCCGTGTGAGAGTGGCTGTGCCGGGTCAGCCCCAACATCCATTTCTGCAGTGGATGTGATGATCCTTCCCCAGAGTGCTCCTCCAGCCTTTGACAAGGAGCTGAGTGACTCCTTTCATCTGGGCTCTGCAGGTTTGATCAGCTAGAAAGGAATCTGCTAAGATTTCTGACAAAGGACACAAATCCATTGCTGGGGCAGGGCTGGTGTGGAAAAGGAGCTATTTTGGTGGGCCACTCATTCATATCTGATTCAAAGCTGTTGTAGCAGTCATAAGACTGCTAGAGCTTTGTGAGCAGCTTGTTTTTTACACTTTGGAGAATGAAAATGGATGGGATTCAGTTTTGGTTGCTGATGGAAATCTCTCAGCAGGACAAAGCATTAGCAGCAAGTGCAGTGGAACTGGTGACCGTGGTATTGGCAGTGTGACCTGTCCTCCAGCAGCTTTGACACAGCTGTCCCTGGTTTGGAGAGCTCTGCCATCCTGGCTTGGTGTGCCAACAGACACAAACCAGCAGCAGACAAGGCACTGAACTGCCTCTGTGTGAGCCCCAGTGTGTCTGCAGTGAGATCCCTGCAGCCCAGGCATGGTCTGTCTGCAGCTCAGGGCTCTCTCACAGGGTTAGCCTGCCCCAAGGGGCTGCCAGCAGCCCTGATCTCAGCATCTCACCCCATTCCTGTTAGATAAATGCTTTGTGTTCCTTGCTGCTCTCTTACTGAGTGCAGGCAGCACCTCGAGCTGCTGCTTGACTCCTGCCTTGTGCTGTGAGGCAGCTAGAAGGCAATTGTCCCCTGTTAAGCCATGAATTGTGGTCCAGGAAATGCACAGCTGCCCTGGAAGCCCTGATGATGCTGTGGGCACAAATCAAAGCAGTTGCTGAGCAGTGGTTGTTGAAGCTTTTGTCCCTGGCTCCACCCTCCCTGTTATTTTTTGGTGCTCCAAAAGCCTCACGTCATTTTGCAGAAAGTGATTGTAGCCCCTCAGGATCACATGAACACTTCAGCAGAGTCACTTCATTACAAGCTGCTCTTAAGATGCAAATAAACCCTCCTAATGCAGTAACTCCAGCACTGCTACACTTCATAAGTCAGCATAACTGCTTCCACAGGGCTGGGATTGCAGGGCAGAGCCTCCAACTGCAGAGCAGCTGCGGCACCGGCCGAGCCAACCTGTGCAAAGGGAAGGTGCTGATGCAGTTTGGGAAAAGGTGCTGGCACTGCTTTTACTGGTACAGCCTCTTCTTTCAACCCATGTGGCTGCTTGGGTGCTGTTATGGCAGGAGAGGTTTGCAGGGAATAAAGAGAATTCCTCTTTGAAGAACTTTTGTGCCTCAGGGGGCTGAGACTCCCTGTCCGTCCTCTGCTCATGTCCTGAAGCTGGCAGCTCTTCATCCTGAAGCAGAGGCTTTGTGCTCTCCAAGCTGCCAATTTGGGATCAGAATCAAGGGTTTGCAGTGCCATGAGCTCCCTTGGACCATCAAGAGCCAGCCCTTGTCCACCCACCTTCACAGTAAGTGGGGCTGGCAGCTGTATTAACCTGGTCCTCTCCTGTGTGGGGCTGTTGCTGACTCTCCTGTAAGGCAGATCCAGGCTGTCCTCCTGTCTGTCTGCCCATGAGACACATGGAAATGGTTAACCAGAGCTGCCAGTCCTGGGGAATTGCTTCAGCAGCACTTCATGCCTGACTAATCTCTGTTTCTTTCCTTCTGCACTCTGCCTGTCACTCCAGATGGGAGAGGACACTCCGTGGGTAATTGGTTCCTGTTCCCTCTGTCTTCCTCCTTCCCTCTTACTCACACACACGCCACTGTTACAGTCTCTTCCATCACTCTGAGTTTGGAATAAAGTTATGATTTGGGCATCCCACAGGAGGAAAACCAGACCTGCAGTTCCTGAGCAGGGAAAGCATCGGTGCCATGGGAGGGTGACAGGCAAGAAAAAGAGAGAAAAAGAGACTTTGTGCTGCTGCAATGGGAAGTGCAGCCTGGATCTGATGTGGAATTGATCAGTTCTTTATTAACTTCCCTCCTGTAACTCCTGGTGCAGTAGAAATGCTGTCACTTCTCTCTTCAGTCAGGGCAGAGCCAGCTCTGCCTGTAGGGAGCTGGAGGAGCTGCAGCTCCTTGGCTCTGTTTCTGCAGCTCTGGAGCACATCTGCAGTGCTTGGGCCCGAGCTCAGGAGCCAGGAGAGGCTCAGGCTGTGCTCTGCAGAGCCCTCCAGCCACTAAAGAGGGGCTGCAGCAGCTCCAGAGCTTCCTGCCTTGGAAAAGAGATGTTGGGTGCA